>NC_045598.1:88041498-88648998 GCF_009762305.2 Zalophus californianus
TACTTATGTTGTAACTACATTATCGATAACAGCATTTTGCTGCCTGGACCCAGTCCCAGGACTACACTTAGCTAGCACTGTTCTAAAGGAATAAAAATTTAACGCATCTAAATGTGTGTAACTTCTTTTTAGGGAACAGATTACTCAATGCCTCATTGAGCATCAACAACATTTCAGGTATGTAATAAATCAAACATTGACAGAGTTTCTGCTCAGTAGTTCTATAAAACAGAAAGGGAGATAAGCAGAAGAAAGGATATAATTACATATATTCAACAATGAGGAAAGTTAAAAAAGAAGAGGAAAATTTTCAAGTAAGAAGGTGCCCTTCATTATTCATTTTTATATTTGTCATATTAAAGTCTTTCAGCTAAAACCTATTTATAAATGAAATGTAAACAAATGAACTACCAGGCATTTTACATGCAAATAATACATTGAGCATATGGCTCTGAGTAGTTTTCTGTTATTCCCAATATGAGAAAACCTATCTTGCCAACATCCAAAGGGATTTGTAGGCACTTGAATATTTTGTAACCCTTTGAGTTTTTCTAACTGAAGCCCATATTATCAATACAGTGAATAAATAAGTAGAAAATATTTTGAAATTAACATCATGCCATACAGATAGCTATTCTGATAATATTTTATCACATAAAATTATGATTAGGAAAAGTCCCTTTATTTGGGGTGTGCTATTCTTTTAGTACTATAGTTTGTGAAACTTGGAAGAACTACAAAATGTTAAATTTTATCATAATATCTACATTTCTAGGAAAAACAATGTATTCATTGAATTTAAATGTTAAAAATACTACGTTCAACTAATAAAATTATGAGCTTTAAGGTAATATTCAGTAACTTTAAGCTTTTTTAGGGGTTTTTTGTTTGTTTCAATGACATAATTTGTTTCCATTCATTAATGAATTTTCTTTTATAGGTGAACTGTGTCCTTTGATAATTGATTGGTTTACTCAATGAATATAATATACAAATTACCTACAGTTATTTATTATTATTATTTATTTTTTTAAAAATATTTTGTTTATTTATTTGAGAGAGAGAGAGTACAAGTAGAGGGGACTGGCAGAGGTAAAGGGAGAAGCAGGGAGCCTGATGCAGGGCTCAATCCCAGGACCCTGGGATCATGACTTGAGCTGAAGGCAGACACTTAACTGAGACACCCAGGCACCCCTATTTATTAATTATTAAACACTGATCACACTTATATTATTATTCATTTTCCTCACTTAGTAACACTGTGTAGCATGTTTTTTATGAAAAAAACAATTAATATGTAAGATCGATGGTAACAGGAACTCAGAAATTAATAGGTGGTATATAACAATGGAATATTATGCAGCCATCAAAAGGAATGAGATCTTGCAATTTGCAATTATGTGGATGGAACTGGAGGGTGTTATGCTGAGTGAAATAAGTCAATCAGAGAAAGACATGTATCATATGACCTTACTGATATGAGGAATTCTTAATCTCAGGAAACAAACTGAGGGTTGCTGGAGTGGGGGTGGGGTGGGAGGGATGGGGTGGCTGGGTGGTGGACATTGGGGAGGGTGTGTGCTATGGTGAGCGCTGTGAATTGTGCAAGACTGTTGAATCACAGATATGTACCTCTGAAACAAATAATGCAACATATTTTAAGAAAAAAAAAGAAGAAGATAGCAGGAGGGAAAGAATGAAGGGGGTAAATCGGAGGGAGAGACGAACCATGAGAGATGATGGACCCTGAAAAACAAACTGAGGGTTCTAAAGGGGAGGGGGGTCGGGGATGGGTTAGCCTGGTGATGGGTATTAAAGAGGCACGTTCTGCATGGAGCACTGGGTGTTATGCTCAAACAATGAATCATGGAGCATTATATCAAAAACTAATGATGTAAATGTATGGTGATTAACATAACAATAAAAAAGTAATAGTTGGTATATAATATTGACCCAGGTGAATATTTGTTGAATTATTGAATGAAGGGGTTTGAATATTGGCTCTATTGCTAACTAGGGATAATAATATCTCTCTTATTAAAAAGCTTTAAGGTCTTATATATGTAAGATGATCTAACATTCTCCCTTGAGTCTTCCTTTTGACAGTTGTTCTTCTCGGTTCCATGTTCCTGCCAATGATTCTCTGTTGTGCCATTAACCCTCATTTTCTTGGTTATATGCCATTGTCTAGATCTATGGACTGAAAATCTGTAGATTGATATTGCAAAGATGTCTCCTTGGGTATGATGTTTATTTAATTCAAGGCCATACATTTTAGGATCCCATATTTCACTTCACTTACTATGTATCTTGGACTTTATTGATTGAGGAAAAATGTATACATTGAAACACAACAACAAAGGATAGAATTAAACTGTATCCTAATTATTAATTTTGCTGTAGTTAAATCTCGCAACATACCAATAAGCTCTTCATGATCTCGATGTGTCAAGAAAGAACTCCAAAGATTTTTCCATGAGCAATGGGAAAAGTGGAATTGCTATTTATGACGACTGAGAATACTATAAGAGAAGCAGATTTGCAAAAAAAGACACAAGTTTGGTTTTAGATGTGTTAGTTTTGACATATGCTAGATATTCTGATTAAGAAATCAAGTAGGCAGGGGCGCCTGGGTAGCTCAGTCTGTTAAGTGTCTGCCTTCTGCTCAGGTCATGATCCCAGGGTCCTGGGATCGAGCCCCACTTCGGGGTCCCTGCTCAGCGGGGAGTCTGCTTCTCCATCTTCCTCTCCCTCTGCCCCTGCTCGTGTACTCTCTCTCTCTCTCACTCACTCTCTCAAATAAATAAATAAAATCTTAAAAAAATTAAATCAAGTAACCAATTGTTATATTATCTGTACTTAGTACTATGCTGGAAATATAAATTCTGGAAATGTCAATTTATACTTGATATTTAAATTTACAGGAAGGATGAAATTATAGAGGAGTTGTATATAAAGAGAAAGGATTGATGAGGAGGAATAACAGAACTAAGAAAGAATTTCTAGAGAATTTGAGAAACAACCAAAAGAAATGGCATCTAAGACCATGTAGAGAAAGATTTTTTTTCTGGAGGAAGAAGTGATCTATGAGCAATGTTGCTGGTAAGTGCAGATAAGTACTGGAAACTGATAATTGGACTTACCAACCTGGATATTACTGGTGACATTGACGAGTGTAGTTTTGACAGACTTATGCAGATGATTATAAAGAATTTGAGAAGAATGAAACAACAACATAGTAACACTGAAATTAGAGTGTAGACAACTCTTTGAAAACCTTTTGTAATAGAAGAATGGGGAACTCAGTGAAAAGCAGGAGGGAAAGTGAAGTCACTAGATGAGAAATATGGAATATTTCCATGCTGCTGGCAAAGATTCATTTGAGATGGAAAAGATGTTAATGCAGAAGATATAGGAGATGATTGCCAAATTGCAGATTTTTGATATAGCATTTTATTATTATAAATTGTTATTTTAAAATGCCATCTTAAAATATGATCAATAATTAAAGGCAAAATCAAACATGGCCGTCACTCCTGTTTCTCTTCTTATTTTGAATAAAAGTAAAAAGAGGTGGATAGAAATGTCTGAAGAAAAAATATGGTCCCTAAAATGTATATGCATTAGTGGGGCACCTGGGTGGCTCAGTCAGTTAAGTGTGGGACTCTTGGTTTCAGCTCAGGTCATGATCTCAGGGTTGTGGGATGGAGCCCTGCCTTAGACTTTGCACTCAGTGGGGAGTCTGCTTGAGACTCTTTCCTCTGCCCCTCCCCCTACTCCCACACATGCACGTTCTCTCCCTAAAATAAATAAATAAATCTTTTTAACCCATTTAACCCATTTTTTAACCCATTACTATTGTTAAAAATTAAGTTTGCTCTGCTACTAGAGAGATACAAATATTAACATAAAAATACAATTACCATAACTGTCTCTTTCCAGAAATCTTATAATCATAACTTATCATAAAAATCATTTAATCTCCGCAGCCTAAGCTTCCAAGCATTCAAAAACAAGAATATTTTAAATACACTTTATACTGGAACTTTTGAAGAAATATACCCAATATGTGAGGCAAACAGTAAAGATTTATGTTACCCAGTGACATTCCATGAGCCAAACTGACTTTTTAGTCAATTAAAGTTTGTACAACTGTTCAGTTTTCAGTTTTTAGTGAACTTTTGTGCCAGAGAAACATAATTCACACCAACCAGCAGTACCTCTTAAAAAAGTAAAGATGGAATTAGGTCCATCACAACTTCATAGTGTAAGGTTTCTTTTAATTTCACCAATTTTGTCTTCATAAATAATAACTCAGACTGAGTTTTCATTACATGCTTGAGCTCTATACTAAGGGCTTTGTATGGATCTCCTCAATTTAAAAAGGAAAAACAACAAAAACAGGGTGAGAGTACTTAAGGAAACTGTCTAAGGTTATATTTCTAGTTTACAGTAGATTTGGAATTTGAACCCAAGAATATTTTTCTCTGAAATCTGAATATCCAATCTGTTCCTCATGAGTAAATTATGGAGGAAATTGTCAAATATACTTAAGAGAGGGAACAAAAAGTTGTCCCTTTAAAGTTAATTCCAATTATATACTGCAAAGAAACATATAGGTGGACAAAATTACTTGATCACCTTAGAATGTATTTGATTGCTCCAAGTAAAGGCTGTTTCTTGCATAAGAAAGTGCATAGGAGAGAATGGGAGGAAATGATTAAGTTTGGGAGACCCACCAGGAAAGCAAATGGCCACCAGCTAACTCTAATCTTGATTGAAGATTGTACTGAGGGCAAGATTTTACAGATTCTATCTACCTAAGTCTCACTTTGCATTCCTTTCCCCTCAGGCATCTGTCCTTTTTCTAGTGCCATGGCTCCAAACACATTATTTTAATAAATGTTTATTGAAAATCCATTATATGCCAGGCACTCTAATGGATACTGGGCATACAAATATGATTAACACAGTAATATATTCTACTGAAGAAAACACAACATATATTCTACTAAAAGTACATATATCCTACTGAAGAAAACACAATACTACCGACAAAAAGAACAGTATCAACAAATATATAGGGATTCAAGGATAACGATGTTAATTTGATTACAGCATGAACTTGTTTATTTGGATGATTACAAATGGATGAAACAATGAAAAGTTTTGATAAAAATAAAATTAAAGATTTCTGTTCAGTGAGGAATATCTTGGGGCAAAGGTAATAAATATAGTAGAATATAATAGGAACACATAAATCAGCAAAAACATAACAACCAAAAAAACAAAGATCAGATATTCCAGTAGAAAATTAGGTGAAGGATGTGACAAGATGGTAATTAGAGAGCAACTCAAATTCTGACAAGATAATAAAGTGATCTTCAACCTCATTTGTTATTAAAGAAATTTAGAAAAATGAAACAACCAAATATTACTTTAGAGCAATCACAAAAACCAAATTAGAAAGCTGTATAATTCATGGGGCGCCTGGGTGGCTCAGTTGTTAAGCGTCTGCCTTCTGCTCAGGTCATGATCCCAGGGTCCTGGGATTGAGTCCCGCATCGGACTCCTTGCTTAGCAGGGAACCTGCTTCTCCTTCTGCCTCTTCTCCCTGTTTGTGCTCTCTCTCTCTCTCTGACAAAATCTTAAAAAAAAAAAGAAAGCTGTATAATTCAAATACTTACCTAGGATATAGAGGTAGAGGAACCCTCACACACTGCTCTTGTGAGGGTTCATGTGCAAACATTCAGGATGGCAGATCATCACTGTGGATAATCAGCCAAATTTGGTACCAAAAACTAGTATGACCTAGTGATTTGCTCCTGAGTTTTTATCTCAAAAATTCACACACATTAAGGGGGCACATGTGGAGATGTTCATTTCAGTATTATTTCTGGTGATAAGAAATTGTAGACAAATGGGTTGTCTATTGCTTAAAGAGTAAATAGATAATATATATTAAACATCCTGGAGACAATTAGAAGACAATTAGAAGCAACATGGCAAACGTACACATAGAAAAGCCAATGCAACTTAAAGATATGCTATCAATTATAAGAGAGCAGAAAGAGCTATGTAACCAAAGAACATTTACAGAAATTAAAAGTAACATTAAACATATTGGAATCATTGCCTGTAGTGGAGGAGAAGAATTGGAGTGAGAAACTAAAATAAAGGGGAATAAGTAAATCAGAAGGGTATTTATGTTCCTTGAGCTGGCTGGGGTAATATCACAACCCCTGTTTCTAAGGTCCTCATAAGAAAGAAAAAAGAGATTAAATTAATAGTGCAAAGTGAAATGGCAGGTACAGTTTGTGTTCTTTGTAAAATGCATTGTATGATGCTACATAAAGTATCTAGTCCCTAACAAATTCATATCTGTACCTAAATATTAAGAAGTCAAGAAAGAGAGAGAACATCTCATCAGTTTGCCCAGTCACACAAAAAATAAATCAGTGCCAAGACATAGTCCTCTCTGGGCCCTTGAACACTACAGGTAGTCTGCCACAGTGATTTTAAATGCCCACAATTACTAAGTTCCTTATAGTGATCTGTGTTCTTTAGTCTCATACTCCTGGACTTTATATTATATGAAAAATATAATACAGGCATGCCCTCTTTTTGAG
Organism: Zalophus californianus; assembly: GCF_009762305.2. Taxonomy (NCBI): domain Eukaryota; kingdom Metazoa; phylum Chordata; class Mammalia; order Carnivora; family Otariidae; genus Zalophus; species Zalophus californianus. Next base: position 88,048,128 of record NC_045598.1, read on the forward strand.
AATACATGTCAGTATTTGAAGGGACAAAATATTGCACCAAATTTTGAGATAGAGCTAGTCCAAAAGAGTGGAAATTAATTCAAGATTTTTGCTTTACAGAGGACTGCCTGTTGAATTGTAATAGATTAATCATTTTAGGAAAACTACTTTCAAATATTAAAAATTATAAGTTCTACCATGAATCAAAGCCCCCTGTGGCTGAATTATAAGGTCACGGGTCACCCTGACCTGGCATCGCCAGGCAGACCAAGTGCACATTGATTCAATGTTTTCTAATATTATAGTTATAGCAGAAATGAAAGCAGATAGCCAGAATATTCCCAAGGCTTATATATTATGCAGGCAGCACAGAACAATGATTATAAATCTCCTTCTAGACATAGCAAAAACTGATCTTACAAATCTGCCCTTACTTTAGGTACCAGAGAGGTTAAGGATATGATAAGAAATTTTCCTAAAGAACTTCCCAATGCCTTGATAAATGATGTCATCCATCACCACTAATGTGGACAAACTGAATGGAATTAATTATTTTGCAAACATGATCTGGTACAGAGATCAAGGTCATAGTATTGCATCAGCAGAACATTGACCAGTTGTGAATTATTCTTGATGAGACAGCCAATTCTTAAATCTTGAGCTGGTACCCACTGGAGGCCTATTAACAATTATAGATTATAAGGCATCTTATACCATACCATTATTCACAGCTACTACATACTGCCTCCATGAATTATAATAATGCACACGGCATAGGAAACTAACTCTAAAAAATTTTAAGCATTTGGGTGGCAGATTAAAAGAAATTATCTCTGTGATTATTTAGATATACTTGAGTAGGTGTCATTTATAATCTTTATAATAATGCTTCTCTATATCTTGACATATCCCAACATAGCCTATGCTCACTGCTTTGTTTTCAAGTGCAAATGAACTTCAATTGATATAAGTATTAGATAAAATTAAATTAATTCCTGTTAACTTCCAATTTATGCATGTAAACTCACTTGGAGATGTCATTTTCTCTCTTACAATCCAGTTATAAGGCTTTGAGGATCTGAGCATTAAAAATCATGTGAAACATTGGAATAAGGGGTCCCCAAGGTGAATCAGGATTTCACCAAGCCAACCTAATATGACCTGACAATTCTAAAATCATTTTTTCTAACACCAACAAAAAAACAAATGTGATACTAAAAAATATCTAATTATATTAATAAACTAGCAAAATATAGGTACCCTAAATTTAGTTCTGAGACTGCATGCTTTTTGAAGACAAGGTTTATGTATCTTAGACAAGGAATTACTAGCATTTATAATTGTGTCAGTGTGTAACAGTTCTTTAGTACTTGTTTAGCAAATAGATGATTTAAATTAAGATATCTACTTTTCAAGATCTCTTATATCTCATAAATGTATTTAATCTGCTTGTAGGAGAACTTTCCAAGTTTTACTAGAGCAATATTTTTTCCTTATCCTTTCAAATATTACACCAGAAAACCCAGGACTGTTATTGAAAAAATTATTACAAAACCCTTTTGAAAAGAGTTATTTATGTAAGTTGCAAACCATACATTTTAAGTTTGTGCTATATAAAATATTAAAACATATTTTCAGTAAATTGAGCAATCCTACATGTATGAATTATAATGTATGCTTATAAAGATTCATGCCTATATTGCTAAAAACATCTTAAATGCCTATTTTGAATGGTCAATATAAAGTTGGGGAACATCATAAAATATATATGCACATACGCAGTAATGTGGGTATATTAGAGAAAGGGAGATAGAGAAGCAGAGAAAACAAATATTAATAATGTATGTTCTGAGGAAAAAGCTAAATCACCAGGAACAATGCTAGCACTGTAAAGAAATAAAAATGTAAAATAAAATATTCTTTAAAATCAAATGTATAAGAAACCTGGAAACATGGTGATAAATTTGTTGGCTTAAGTTTAAGTTTTAAAAATACAGATTGTGATGGGGTGCCTGGGTGGCTCAGATGGTTAAGCTATTCCTAGCCCAGCCAACTCCTTGAATTAAGATGAAGCTGAGTGGGGGCACCTGGGGGCTCAGTTGGTTACATGTCTGCCTTCTGCTCAGGTCATGATCCCAGGGTCCTGGGATCGAGCCCCACATTGGGCTCCTGGCTCAGCAAGGAGCCTGCTTCTCCCTCTTCCTCTGCCACTCTCCCTGCTCATGCTTTCTCTCTCTCTCTTTTTTGTATCTCTGTGTCTCAAATGAATAAATAAAATCTTTAAAAAAAATACAGTATGTGACAATGTAGGAAAAGTTGTCATTTGGTTTCGAGGGACTATCAGAGAAAAGCAAACAATACAAATTTAAGACTTGATTTACCTGATTGGATCCAGGTGATCTGCTCATATTCTGCTGTGAGATGGAAAATCTAGTCATTTCTGGAGGCTGCTAATATTGTCCAGCATCTTTACAGTCATATACAATGTGTAACATGCAGTAAAACAGTAAAAACATGCCAGGAACAGGGCCAAATGACCAAAACCCAAGGGACAATACACAGAATAGAACCATTGATAGGTCATCTGGATGTTGAAATTATAAACATAGTCTATAAAAGTCTATCATTAAATGCTCTCCCAAAGATGACAAGTTAGAAATTTTCACAAAAGAGCTATAAAAAAAGATAAATAAAAATTCTAGCATTGAGAAATGAAGCAAGTCAATATAGTGTAATAGCAGCTTAGAACAGTATAGAGAAACATCACAATAAGGAATAGCTTAATACAAAGTATACAAATTGAAGCTTGGAAAAGACAACACAAAAATAATAGAAAATAGTTTAGAAGGTATATGAAGAATAAATCTGAGGTTTAACTTATGTCTCATTGTATTCCTATAAGAAAAGAAAAAAAATATGTCATATGGTATATTTGGAAACAAAATACTGGCTGAAATTTTTTGATTAATTAACATTGATTCATTTATTGATGGACACTGTGTTGCTTCCATATTTGGGTTATTGTGAATAATGCTGCAAGAAACATAGGAGCATAGTGGGGCATGTATCTTTTCCAATTAGTGTTTTTGTATTCTTTGGGTAAATATCCAGTGGTAGAATTACTGGATCATATGGTAATTCAATTTTTATTTTTTTGAAGACCTCCATCCTGTTTTCCACAGTGGGTTGCACCACTTTGCATTCCCACCAACAATACATGAGGGCTTCTTTTTCTCCACATGCTCACTGACACTTATCTCTTGTATTTTTAATGAATATTACTCAGTCATAAAAAAAGAATGAAATCTTGCCATTTGCAAAAACAGAGATGGATCTAAAAGATATAATGCTCGGTGAAATAAGTCAGAGGAAGACAAATGCCATATGATTTCACTCAAATGTGGAACTTAAGAAACAAAACAAATGAACAAAGTACAAAAGAGACAATAGAAAAAAAAGACTCAAACATAGAGAACAAACTGGTAGTTACGAAAGGAGAGGTTGGTCGGGGGAGAGGGATAGATACACATATCATGATGGGCACTGAGTAATGTATAGAATTGTTGAATCAGGGGTGCCTGACTGGGTCATTCAGCAGTGCATGTGACTCTTGATCTCAGGGTTGTGAGTTCGAGCCCCACATTGGGTGTAAAGTTTACTTAAAAATAAAATCTTAAAAAAAAAGTTGTTGAATCACTATATTGTACACCTGAAACAAATATGACACTGTTGATTAATTATACTGAAATTAAAAATTTATTAATAAATTAATTTTAAAAATATTAACATTGAGCCACAAACTCAAGAACTCTATGATGCCCAAGCAATGTAAAATGCAAATAAAACCATATAGGTAAATAGACAAACACTTGAAAATTTAAAATAAAACAAAAATTTTCAAATCAGGCAGGGGGGAAAGTTATGTTATTCTTTGTATATGAAGTCTTATCTACATTGGATATAATTTCACTCCCAAATAAATATCACACCATACCTCATAAGTAAACACACTTTGATACATGTTTAAAAATTGTTAGCCCCAAATTGGAATTCATTTATTGTTAGGAAATTATATTAAACTAGTATATAATACATATCAAAAATGCACAAAGAAACTGTATTGTAAAATGTAAATTAAGTGAAAGAAGCCAAGTCAGACATAGAGAAAAAAGTTACAAACTGTGTAATTCTATTTATATAAAACTTTAAAGCAGGTCAAAATCTAATAAAAAGTTAAGAATGATTATCATATTCTAGAAAAAGGAAAGAGATATGACCATAAAGGAAGAAAAGATGGATTTGGGGGCCCCTATGTTCTATTTGTTTACCTGATTAGTAATAACAGTATATTTATAATTAATTATTAAATTATGCATTTTGGTCTTATACACTATGTGTGTGATGTGTGTGTTGAATTTCAAAATGAAAATAAAATTTTAAAAAATCTGGCAACTCTATTAGTTTTATATTGTTGCCACAACAAATTATCATAAACCTCTTGACTTAAAATGACAGAAAAATATAATTTTACAGTGCTGTAGTTTAAAAATTTGACACAGGTCATGTTGGGCAAAATCCAGGTGTCAGGAGAGTTGTGTTCATTTCTGGAGGCTCTCAGAGAAAATTCATTTGCATGCCTTTTCTAACTTCCAAGGGCTTCTTTACATTCCTCGTTCATGGTCTCCTTCCTCCATCTTTAAAGCTAGCAATGTAGCATCTCTCTGACCATTCTGTAGTCACATTTTCTTCTTCCACTTTTAAGGATCCTTGTAGTTACATTGGTCTCATGTGGATAATTTAGGTTAATCTCCTTATTTTAAAGTCTACTGCTTAGCAACCTTAATTCCATCTATGACCTTAATTCCTCCTTGCCACATAAACTAACATATTCACAGGTTCTGGGAGGTTAGAACGTGGACATCTTTGGGGAGTTATTATTCTATCTGCAACAACTCTAAACAAATTTTCACAGTGTTTAAAGAGATGAGGTTATCCCTGGTATATAATGATGTTTTCCTGAGCTATGGTCAGCAAGCAAGACTTTGAAATTTTTTTCAAGTTTGATGAAGCACTTGTTACTAATGAAATTATTTATTACAGCAAAATGAGGCTAGTTAATTTTCCCCATTCATCTTTTGACTTAAAAAAAAAGATTTACTTATTTATTTGAGAGAGAAAGAGAGCTCACTGTTGCGGGGGAAGAGAGGGAGAGGGAGAGAGAATCTCAAGTAGACTCTGTGCTAAGCACACAGCTGGGTCCCAATCTCATGACCCTGAGATCACTACCTGAGCCAAACCAAGAGTCAGAGGCTTATCCCACTGCACCACTCAGGCTCTTTTGACTTTTCTTAATCCTATTGAAACTAATAAAAATTTTACCAATTTAATTTTCTATATAAATTTTAAAAACATTTCTTATAAGATTATAGTGTTTGGCTCATATATCACCAGAATATTTACAGGATATACCTTATTTTTTAGTATATTCAATTAAAAGATTTCATACAATATATTTTTGTAAATATATATTTTACAGCACACAATACCATTCCTTTGATGTCTGATAGGATTTTCAGTAAATTAATACGAGTTTGAGTTTTGTAGAGAATAATTTTAAGTTATTTGGAAGAACAATAGTTTTGAAAGTTTTGGCTTATTAATTGTTTATATTCCAATCATCTTTCTAAATACAAGTATCAGAAAATTGTTCAAGAGGTTTTGGGGGTTCTACCGGGAAATTCATATTGACTGTCGTGTATTTCACATATATGAAATTTATGAAATATTTACAAATTATTCTATAATTCATAATCATTATTAATTTATACAGAATCACTCAAGTTAATCTGAACTTGATATATTGTGATTTATTTTTCTGTTGCCAGACATATTTATCTCTCAAATACAGTATACCTCTCTATAGTCATTCCCTTTTCTTTCATATCTTTTAATTTTTATGTCTATTTACCATCCTATGTCCTATAATCTTTCTATTTTTCTTTAATTATTTTATGACTATCAGGTTTTCTGCTTTTGGTCAACTCTTCCTTATTCTTTTGCTATAATCAGTAAGATACAAGAGCTCATGGCTAGACTCCCATGATGCTCATCACAATAAAACTGCAAATGACTTCAAACAGATCTTTTCAGATGAGCCTCCCAAATTTCTGGTGTTTATGCAAATTTTAGCCTAATTATCCAAAAGGTTTTATAACAATGACCCCAGGAGTATGACCCTTCTTTATAAACATCTTCCTATACTAATAGGCTCTGAAGCCCTCTTCCTCTTTTCCTCCCATGTAAATGGAAATTGCTGAACTTATGTGCATTTCAATATTATTAAAAGCTAGAACCAGTGGGGAGTCTTAGCAGAGACTGATGAAATATTTCCAAATGTTGAATAAGGGAGAATGTCTACAACATTACCACCTCCATGTTGCACTTAATAATTTGCCGAAAGAGGAGAATCACCCAGTTGCTTTAAGAGGTAGTATGTGTCCTGTATCCGACCCTTAAGAGATTCACGGGACAAGAGCCAGTCTTTAGCATCATTTTAGAGAAGTTGGTTATTTGGAATATGCCTTTGTATTTCAAGAAAACATTGTTTACCAGAAAATTTTAGAAATAAATATGATAATTATAAACATGCTATATTCTCAATAATTAGAGTATATGTGCCTGGAATATAGTTTGAAAACCAAATTTCACTTGAAAGGCTTTGTGTCTCTCGATTTTTTCCAAAAAATTATAAATATATTTTACTGTTATTGAATATTCCACAATTATTTATGCAAAAGTATACTTGTGATGTATGTATCCCTTTGTAAAGTTGAATATTTGACAGAGAAATATCACTAAAAGCTCACAGGTGCAAATAAGAATGCATTTTTCTTTAAAATATTCTAAATCTTAATATTAATGTAGTACTGGATATATCTTATCATGTTGTAAATAAGATTTTATATATGGATTATTTTTTATCTCAGCACTAGACAAATTCAATTGGAAATATATACATGAGTTTTTAAATTTATTTTATTAAAGAAAAGCCAAAGGCTGAAATTGTTGGCTATAGAGGGTATGCTTTACTGATTTACTATTGAATTGGACCAAAAATAGAAAACAAAAAAAAAATTGACTTTGAATATCAATTATTGAAATTAACCAAGTGTATCGAACCTTTGAGTTGGATGACACACAAATAACATACAGTTAAATGATCACTACCAAAACCAATTCGCCCGTTCATTAAATTTGAGAGACATATATGTCAACTAAATGTGAGAAAAGGGTCCATTTTTATTGTCAGTATAATTATTCTTTTCAATGTCAAAATATAACTACCAATCATTTGATTCCATCCTCATTGAATCCAAGCTTTATACATTAGCATAAAACCTTGCAGGTTTCATAAAGTTATTTCTCTAACAGTAAAGATTTAAAAACCCTCTGTGGAAGTATAAGTTGGAAATTGCCTGTTCTGAGAAATTTATGGTTTTATTACTGCTGCATATTGACTATTCCTCTAGTAACCCACAGGCAGAAAGTAACAGTTTATTTATTCAAACGGCAAATGAAATTGGGCAAGAAAAGTAATTAGCAAGCAACAAAAAATAATGGAAAAGCACCCATAAAAGTAGTTCGGAATTTATGTGGGTTGTCAGATCCTTAGAAAAATAACACTTTAATTTTAAAAAGGTAGAGAACTATATATACATATATTTTTCAACAAACTGCCTAAACATATGTATACATTTTTCACACAAAGGCAATACTGAGAAATGCCAGTATTGTTTCTTAACTTTTCAAATAATTTAAAATTCTTCTTAATATAATTTTAAGTATTCTGTTTAAAATAGAAACTTTATGGTGAATGATCTGTTTACTTTTTAATTAGAGAGACAGAGCATGTTTGACTATTCTGTTCTCTGAAATGTCAGTGATGGATTTTTTTATAACTAGCAGATCTCACTAACATTGCACAAACCATCAAGACAATACATATATTTAGGCAAAAAATCAACAATAATTACACCTAAATATTAGTGTCAGTAACAAGATAATAGTGGTGTTATTTTCTGGGTTGTAGTTAATTTTGTGATATGAAAAAACTATGCATCTGCCAGAAAATAAGTCATATATTATTGAAAAGGTAATTCTTTTTAAAGTAATATATATATTAGTCACTGAATTGTCCATACAAGAACATTTGGTTAAAAGAATCCAAAAAATTTATTTAAAGCTTTATGCTTAGTGCATTATTCACTAGGGACGTCATATTTTAAAACTAAGGAAAATTAAAAATTCTCTAACATCCTGGATTACCAGGCAAGATCAATTTAGAGCACAGCTAGATCAGTTTATTAAGAATTTTTATCCCATTTCTGTTGTCCTCAAGAAGTTTAATAACATTAGAAATTCCTAAGAAAGCCTTCAGAAAAATGTCAAAATTTCTTGGCCTGGTCATCAGATAATTTGGCAATCTCTGAGCTAGTTCCCCTACCTTTTATTATTGTTGTTATTATTATTATTATTAATCATTGAAGTGTAGTTGACATACAATGTTATATTAGTTTTAAGTGTACAACATATTCAACTCAGCAATTCTACACATTACTCAGTGGTCACCCCAATAAGTGTAGTCACCATCTGTGGCCATAAAATGTTACAATATTATTCACTATATTCTCTTTGCTGTACTTTGAAGTTCCCCTAACTTTTTCATTTTTTTGAAGTTACCATAACTCTTGATGATCTTCTACCTAAATATCATTTGAGAATTGACCCAGATCCCATACATCTGTGAAGCCTTTTTGTTATCCTAGGATTCACAACTATCATCTTCATTTGTTCAGTGAGCATATTGGTTACATATGTTTTTCTACATCATTGAAATAAATGAATGAAATGAGATCTCTATCCCTACAAGAGCACAGGCTAGAAGTTGGTGGGGGAGAATGATCAGATGTATAAAACATAATTAAAATGTATTAAATACAATGAGGTAATAGAAGTGTGTGCAAAATACTTTAGAGTCACTTAAGTGAGAATATCTAATTGCATATATGGGGACATTTCAAAATAGTTCAAATATTTACCAGAAACCTTCAAGCTAGCTACTCCTCAACAGACTCTCTTGTTGAATTGCCAGTTGAAATCGTATCTTACTCTGCACATTCATAGTGCTTAAAACATGTTTGTTGAAAGAATAACAGCTTATAACTGTTTATGAAATATAACACAATTCCCATAATTGTCTTATTCACAATGCAAAACTGCCCAAACAACTCCGCATTTCTGAGGTCTGCTCCAATTCATTACCTTCTGTCTCATGCTCTTTAGAAATCAGATCAAAATTTTAAAAGAGAAAAGCAGAATGGGATACTCAATTCATTGTCTTTCCCTTTTCACTGCCATACTAGTTTAAGTATCTTGCATGCGTGCTCAGTTTCTTGGCTTGGGTAATGGATCTGAGAATGGTCTGAAGGAGAAAGTAACTGCAGAATTTTGGTTCACATTTTTTAGTGCCTTCCCAGCCCTTTCTCCCAGATTTTGTCCCCTACTCATCAGTTTTCCAGTGCCATTTGGTTGTTTTTCTTCTCTCCATCTATTTTTTATTTCTTATTTTAAAGTTTCATTACTTTTAGTTCTTAGTAGAAGTCCACTGGTCTAATTTTAACACCTCTATCAGAAATGGAGTAGGAAGTCCAAAAGAGTTTTGACTTTGAAGTCAAATAGACATGGATTTACATTCTATTAACTCCTTACTGGGAAAGTAACTTACTCTTTTCAAAGATTAAAGTCCTTCATCATAATGTGCAAAGTTTAATTCAAAATTAAGTTGTTTCACTCATATATGGGAAATATTCATAACATGTAGGTCAGTAAAAAAAAATCCTAATAAATGCCAGGTTTTACTTAGAGCAAAATATTAGATAAAATATAGAAAAATCATATAAAAATAATTCAAAAGACTGTATTTTAAAAATGAAACAATTTCAGATAAGGAAAATGGGTTAAGCAATCTAGCACAATTCTAAGCACAATACAAGATGGACAAGTCTTTTTTTTTAATGTAGCTTTTATAAAGGCAAATAACTGTAAGTATCTGATGTTTGAACTAAAGGAGCTGATGCAGAATTTTTTGTTTTCTAATACCATGCTGCTGTTTTCCAAATGACAGATACAAAAATAACAATAATTCAGGAAAGACACAAATTAGGTATACCAACCCCATTCCATTACTCTTCAACTTCTTTTAAAATTATTTGTGTTCTTAATCAGTATTAGCATCCTATTGAGACAGTATTCATTTTTCACTGAAACTATAATAACCGTGTTAAAGTTTCATGTTATTTTGGTGAGAAATGAATACTAACAATATTGAAATATGCCTTGAAAAATCTCTTACCACATATATGTACATGGATCTACCTTCTACTTGAGTTAAAATTAATTTGACAGAAGCAGTGTTCGATAAGACATGATTTGATCTATTTCTGCTTATATGATAACGTCACCACTCACATGACACATACAAGCAATATATAGCTGACAAAAAGACAAATAATAGAGAGATTTGTTTTCTTTAAATTTGGGATAGAAAGGTAGCATATTCCAAATCAGTTCTATTTTGAATGAACATTATAAAATCAGTTAAACATTTCATTTTTTTCATAATTCTGACAAAGAAAATGTAGTAGTTTAAATAACCATGCAATAAATAAATAAATTAGAAAAAAATTAATTGAAAGCACTTGATTTCATTGAATACCTGTGGGTGTCAAAAGTCTAATATTTAATTTAATATTATGTTGCATAATAATCAAACTGATAACCAATGATGCCAGAAGTAAGAAGCAATTTTATTAAAGTGGAATAAAGATATTTTTTACTATACTATTGATGAGGCAACTATGAAGATGGCTTTTCATTTTGGATTTTTTTCCCTTTGTGTGCAATAAACATTGGAGCATGAGATTTATGATTTAAGACACGTTATAATTTAATTAATGTGAATAACAAATACATTATTCTTTTAATCTAGATTCCTATCTATGCACCACTACATCCCTCATTTAAATATTTTAAACTGTATCTTTTAAAAATATGACTGCCCTTCATATAATTCATAAATTAATGTATAATTGCCCCAGGGAAAAGTCAGTCAAAAAGTAGAAGCCATTCTATGCCATCTCATTTTCTCTGTCCTCAGATTTGAACCTTTTCTATTTTGGTGTGTGCTTTCCCACAGCCATCTCCAAGTACCGCTATTGACCTAATGAAATTGATTTTCTTGCCTTCACTTTCAATGATATTTCCCTTTGCAACTTGGTTGTCACTCTCTGTGGAGAGGAACAACAATTACCTTAAGATGTGTGTGTGTGTGTGTGTGTGTGCACGCGCGCGCACACGCATGTGCATGCATGTTCATACACATGCGTGTTTATTCATTCATATTTAAAGGAGTAATCTCCTTGGATGGATGCAATTTTGAGAACTTGAAGATCATTTACAATATCAAGAGAGCCAATTCATCACTGATCATGTGACATATGTTGCCATCTTCTGAGTTTTTCTTTACTCTCATGGAAAGGTAACATGTAAGAATTTTCTGTCTTTATCATGATATAAATTACGATATAAGAAACTCTGTTTATGAAACTAGTTTGTGGCCCTTCCTCAGCTATTTCCCTGGTGAGGAAAATACTGAAGAAATGAATATGGCGTAATCTTTTCTGAAATCTTCTCCTGTTTTCTTCTTGTCATGATACCTCAACTTCTAATTAAGTTCCAAATCCAGGCCAATCTATATCTTAGGTTGATTTATGCACTTCTGGGGGGAAGCTACTATTCTAATGGTATAGATATTTTAGTGACTGACGTAAATGTCTCTAATTTATATTTCAATTATAATTGCATATTTAATCAATCGTCCTTCTATAATTCTAGCTATCCATGATCCCAAATATAGTAAACATCTCTCAGTTGCAGTAATCCTTCCTGCAGAAGATTCTTGTCAATATGCTTAATACTATTCCTATCCCACCATGATTTTGGTAGGGGTTCATAAGATTTACTGTGTTTCGATGAGCAGATAAAGACTTTCAGGGTGTGTAGTGCCCAAAAGTTTCTTCCTGCCACTACTTCTGTCATTTCCTTACTTCCATTAATGATGTTCTCCTCCTTAAATCAATCTATATGTGTAAGTGTAAGCTCTGCAGCAGCAAGACATTTATTCTGCCCAGAGCCACACCTTTCGGACCTAGAAGAGCACGTATTCTATAGTAGAAACTTAAGGGGTAGTTCCTGGATAAATCAATAAAAGAATGAATAATTGTTGCGTGTGTGAGTTGAGAATAGATTCTTTATGACAAACCTTCCTGTGATATTTTAGAAGAGATTTTGTCTAACATTTCATATACATGAAATGGTTAACTAATTCACCTTCTCCACAGCTGGAACATCAATAACAAGAGAATTACAATCGTCACCAAAATCAACTGCAATTCCTATGATGCTTGGCTTGCGTGTATTTAGTTTTAGAGACTCAGTGGGGTACACTTGGGAATTTCTGGCACCAAATTATGTTCACTTCAATCATTGTAATGGGTCATTTAGTTTAGTTCATTACACAAAAATTTGATCCTGTGGAGTTTTCAATTAGCTCAAGATTCCATCTGCAAGGTGTTGGTCTGAAACCATATCAAGCAACATCAACTGGAAAGTTTTCTCCAAATCATTTTAGACTTTTTAGAATTCTAAAGTCACTGTTTTGAACAGTACTAGGAAAGCAAGTTGGAAAACACAAAGGAAGGAGATTTCAGTGTTTCTTTTGATTTTTATGGCTTTGAAAAAGAAAAAGGGAATGGGTCACAGGAAAAAAAAGAAATATCATCTTGAGGTGACTCTGGTTTTTCAAATGAGATAAAACCAGTCATCTCCCAAATGACATGGTCTCTTTACACTAAGATATGATCCAGACAGCTGAGGTCAGAGAGGATCTTAAAAAGGCAACATACATAAGCTTTTTCTGGTATTGCAAGTACAACTAGATTGGGTGAGGTTATAGCAGCTGAGCTTTCAGTAGTAATTTAAATTGAAATTTAAAAAAAAATTTAAAGATCATATGCATGTGTGTGTATTGTGTGTGCTTGGTATCTTTCTCACAATATTCTAGTCTGTGCAATGCCACAGAAGAATGTCCTTTCTTCTAAGAGAGTTAACCCTATTATTCATACTGATATATTCTCTACACCACATAAAAACAGTCTTTGTTTCTTTAGGCAGAAAAAAATGTCACCTTAACTAACTCTGTCCCCTTACTTTCATAGGAATAGTCTTCCTATTTTTCTTTTGTGTCTATCTAGCCTGAATTAGGTTTTCTTTCACCATATTACTTTCTTTCCCCTTTCTTCACTCTTTTCTTGTCAATTTTCTTTTGCCCGCTTTTCAATTTTTTTTTCAAAATTTCTCAGGTTTTATCATATTTATTTTTTGAAATTTCTGTTTTGTTATTTTTCTCACTCACCTATGTAAGCACTCGGAAGTATCAGATAAATAGAAGCAAAACTTATGATGTGCCTTCAGTAGAGGAGAAGCAAACTGTTGAATAAGAAGGTGGCTGAATTCAGCAGTGAACTTGTGAGGGATGCAAAACGACAGGTAGACAAACACTGCATCTTCTCCTTTCCCCAGCATTTTGGCATCCTTGCCTTTTTCAGGCCCAAGTTTGATCCTGCATCCTTTTAACTTGCCAATTGTCATTTGGCAATTGAATGCCAATCTGAGACTTCATATATTTATGTCTTTCATCCTAAGAATATGCTTTATATCTATAACTTTTATTTCTTATATAGACAGATTTTTGTATTTCGTATTAGCAAAACAGAACTCAAACTGGAAGGACACTTATTTCTTTAAAATATGGATTCACTTATTCAAATGTCCTTTGCCAAACAATTCTTTAACTTCAAGAAAACTGTATCCTTTGACCTCTACCCTTCTTTACAATTATTCACTTCCTTCATACATGAATTCCCTTATAAACACTCCTGAGTGGTCTTTTTTCTTCCTCCCCTATATTCAACTAAGGAAGAAGCACAGTAACTGTGGTTAGACCCACTTATCCACTTACTCTATATTACTGTATTCAAAGGGCTGAATTTACCTGAAAAAAAAATTTATAGCTTTGATGATTGGATACACTTTAATGTTCTGAGTGCATATTTTAAATCATAAACATAAAATTGACTTGAAATCCTATTACACTTTCAGAGTTTGTTGGCCCTTCTACTCACTAAAAGTATATTCGTCTTTCTTAAATATCCGTTAATTCTCCATATTCTACTCCTTAGCAAAAATTTCACTTCTTTTCTTCCATCAATTAAAGTAGGCTCTTCATCACCACTTGCTGCCTAGTCAAATTAAATTTTAGACCAGAATGGATAGTCTGAAATTATCTCATTTACCTATTTGCTTAACTATAATTGCCTGTGTCCTTCTTGGCTCTTAGGCATACGCTCTGCTAAGTGTGTGTGTGTGTGTGTGTGTGTGTGTGTGTGCGTGCGTGTGCACGCGCGCACGCGCTCTCTTTCAAGCCTCATAATAGCCATTTGATCTTGAGTTTATTATCCCCATTTTCCAGGTGAAGAAAAGGATCTGTAAGATCAGAGATAGGATTAAACCCAGCACTGTCTTTATAACATTTTAATATACTGCAGTTTTTCTTCCCAGACAACACAACTAATGAATTTCAGTGTCCTAAAGTTTCTATATCTGGTAATAATAAAATATGTGACTTATACTATTATGTAATTTTATCATCATGTGAAATTATTAAAAAGCAGTTAGTACATTATAGAGACATTATTCTTTCTGTTTAAATTATAAAAAATAATCTAACTACAAAATTTCCTTGAAAAGTTCTGACATTCTGACAAAGCTAATTCAAAATATGATAAGCCCTTTGAAGAAAACTGATGAAAAATTTGAGAAAAAAAATATATGTGAACACCTAAGGAGAGGGAACAGACTGCAAAAGGGGGCCCGAAACTTAATTTTGAGTAGCTCCCACATTTAGTAAGGTAAAGGATGAATGACGTAGTAATGGAAATAATCCATCAGTCATGGTGGTTATTCTTATTTTTTATAAAATAAAATGTATCTTTACACCGTAGTTAGAAACCTATACATTTTAGTAATTTTTCAAAAGTTTTTTTTTTCCTTTTAGCAAAGTCACTAAAATCAAAAGTCATTCGATAATGCATTGCCTAAGTATATGTTACTAAAATATAGTTACAGGTCTGAGTTAAGTATTTCAGTATTATTCAAGAATTGTTCAAAATCCGTATTACAGAAGACTTATTATAATACATTAAATAGAGAAATACCTTTCAAATAACATACACTTAGCTTGGGAATTATTTGAGTAATCTCCCTCTCAAAGAACAGTGGCATTAAGGTTTTTATTGGAGGAAATCAATGTTTTACCATATAATATCCCTCATATTTAATAATCTTTCATGAATCTAATAGTTGTGGGTTGATCTAAATTCATTTAAAAGCCATTACATGCTAAATTTAATTTCATTTAATTTCAAATGACAAGATTTTGAAATGGACACAATCGCTAAATGCATAAATATACCTAATTCCTTATCTCTCTCAGCTTCCATTTCCTCATTTGTAGAGTCAAGCTAATAATACCTACCTTATTTTTTTCAAAGTTTTTATTTAAATTCCAATTAGTTCACATACAGCATAAAATTAGTTTCAGGAGTAGAATTTAGTGATTCGTCACTTACATACAACACTTGTTGCTCATCACAACAGGTGTGCTCCTTAATGCCCATCACCTGTTTAACACATTCCCCTGCCCACCTCACCTCTGGTAACCATCACTTTGTTCTCTATAGTTAAGAATTAATACCTGCTTTATAGAGATGGGAAAATAAGGTAAGATAGTACTTGTGAGAGCAACCAGCAGTGAGTGAGACTCATATAAGAAGACCGGTACATTCATATTCGGCTTGAAAACTATGATTAATTTTCTCAGCATTTTATATAGTTGAAACCTATCGACATTTTTGAAGCAGTTTACTTTCTATTTGCCGATTACTGCTGGGGAGAAATGAAACATATCACTAACCATTTTAAAGAATATTCAGAACCTATTATATTTGTAATTACCTTAATAAAACTTCTTACCTCAGGAACAAAATTCTGCAATATCTGGCTTTTCTCTGGAATCTAATGTTGTAGCTAAACAAGCTAAAAACAGTAAGTCCAATGTTGAAGGGAAAAATCAAGCCTAAACGTAGGGCACTGTGTAAATACTAAACTTAAAGTATACAAGACTGCTGGATTTAATTAAATTTAAAAATCCCACTTTGATCTCAAGTGCCCCATACAGACTGAGCAGGCTGATTGGATCAATCGTGGCTTTTACTTTTGATTAAATTTAACTTCTCTACATAGAGGCAACTGGAAACAATCAATGCAGGTAAAAATGGGAGCAATTAACACATAGGTGACCAAAGTTTCATGCTTATACATACAGATATACACTATTATTCATCTTGATGATAAATTTATGCCTACAGCTTGAATTTATGACTTGCATATTTCATATAGCAATAAAAGGAACATTCACAGCAGACATAAATTTTAGTAGCAGCAAATCATCTTAGAAACAAACTCGGAGTCCCAAACTCCACAATAATGGACACAAATAGAATTAGCTGCCTAGCACCCATTTTTTTTTTAAGACGTTCTTTTCCTCTTATGTATCTACTTTCTGTGGAGTCCTGTATGCTAATGCAAGTTGATGAGGCACTCTCTTCCAGGGAGGGGAAAGCAGGGTTTGGGGTTATGTTCCTGGACTAAAACTAAGCCAATCAGTTTGACTTTCCCTGAATTTTTACTAAGAAACAGAGAGAGTTTGGTCATTCTCTCTAGATTGGCTGAGCATGAGTTTGATGGTCTAGTCAGGTTAAGCTACATTATGCTGAGTGACAAATTCCAAAATCTTACTTAACAAAATAAAGATAAAATTTTCATTCACACCAAAGTCATTGTTGCTAGGTGGTTGTGGCTCAGGAAGCAGACAGCTTTCATACTGCCACATGCAGCCTAGAGAATTTTCCTAGCCTTCCGCCTTTCTTCTTAGAATCTTTCATATTTATTTTTAAGATTGCCTTGGTGGCATCCAGCTGATAGCTGGATGTAAAGAGAGAAGGACTTTGAAGAAGACACTCCCATAATTAACAGTCTCAGCCTTGATGTTCGGTCTGACTTGTGTCCATAGAGCCCGGTGCTGAAAACTAGGCACACAACCTTACCAAGATGTAAGAGAGGCTGGAAAATGTTTAATGGTGAGGAAGGGAGAAGAAAAGGGTTTCCTGAATATCTAAATCATTTCTATCACAGGGTATAACAACTGAATGTTCTTGATGGATAGGTTTCCCACAAGGTATTAAATATATAAAACTGACATATTGCAAAGTTAGAGAACATTTCAAAAAGACTGCTCTCTCTTCTCAGACTAATTGCAACTTTGGGGGTACCCTAGACCATCCTCAGGTTTAATAATTCCCTAAAAAGACTTGAAGTACTCACTGAAAGCTGTTACACTCATAGTTAAGGTTTATGACACCTAAAAGAGAAAGATTAAGGTCATCAAGGGAAGGGAAAGATAGGGCAGAGTCCAAGGAGGTTCCAAACATGGATCTTCCCATTGTTTTCTCTCTGTGGTATCATGGACAATGTTATGTTCCTTGCATTGATGTAGGATAGTATGTACAGAGTATTGCCAACCAGGGAAGCTTACCTGAGTCTTGAGTCCGGAGTCTTTGTCAAGACTCCCGCACATGGACAAAGTAGAGTCCCCAAGTGACTGATCTCAGCTTCCAGTCCCTCAAGAGGTCAAGCTTATACCAGGTGACCCAGAGCCTTTACCCTAAATCATATTATTAGATTACCTTGTGTGGCCAGTTCCATCCTAAATTACATTGTTAAAATACCCAGGTGATCCAAACTCCCAGGCAAACAAAATCACACTAACAAGTATGCCATCCCAAAGGCTTAGAGATTACCTTCCAGAACCCAAGCCCAAAGACCAAACTGCGATTAGGTCTATATTAAATTCTTTACTATATGCATATAGACATAGCCATGGAATACCA
The DNA here is from genome assembly GCF_009762305.2 of Zalophus californianus. Lineage (NCBI taxonomy): Eukaryota > Metazoa > Chordata > Mammalia > Carnivora > Otariidae > Zalophus > Zalophus californianus. Next base: position 88,066,292 of record NC_045598.1, read on the forward strand.
TGAAAGAAAGAAAGAGATTAGTGACAGTATTTGAGCCCTTGTCTCCACATATTCCTGAAACCATAATTTATTTTTGCAGTTTATTTCAACCTTTCCTTTAAATTGGTCATGCCATCAATTCTTTCATTTTGGGCATATGTGCACACTTGAAACTAGATATTGTGTGTGTCTTACATAAACACCCATGTTTACCAATACATTTTATATTAATTGTGGTCATAAAAATAAGTGGTTTCCTTAACACCAGCTCTAACAATTCAAATATATGACATGATTCCCAAAAGGATAACAGGAGAAAACAAATTCCCAAGGCATGTAATGTACTGAAGGAAGCAAAACTGGTTATGAGAAAGCATGTACACTCAAAGTAAGGAAAGAGGGACTTCTATAAAGTTTCTTCTCTATGGCAGTGATTTTATATAAAAGTATTTTACTTAGTATTCACAACACCCACAGCCCTCCAATACCATTATTTAGCAGGGAAAACACTGATATTATACTGGAAACTTGCATAAAATATTGAATAAATTAGTAAGCAATGGATATATATTTAAACAGTGTTCTTATTGGCACAAATCCTGTTATATTGCTACGTCACATTGTTTTTAAAGAAACAACTACTATCCAGCCTATTATTTTGTTTGGGAAATTTTCAAAATAATGAAAATGGAAAATATAGAAAAACCTGTTTTTCAATCCAGGAACAATGAATAGAAACCTTAAATTTAAATAAAAGCAAGTAAGAGTATTGCAAATTTCAAGTTTTTTCTTAACAAGGGTAACATTTATCTATTGGGATCACCACCATAGTTGTATAATGGAGGGTTAAACTTTTAGTGTTATCTGGAGGATCAAATGAGTTAAAATATGTAAAGCACTTATGAAAGTTCTTAGCACATAACAAACCTTGTATTGTGATTAATAATTATTATAACTCTTATCAATATGGTGTGACCTTTTTTAATTTATATAAGTATTGCAATAAAATTTCCAGAGTATCTAAATTTTCCCTATTTTTGATGGACATCTTAGTTTTTATATTCTAAATTTATGAGTTAACTGTATTTTCTGCAAGTATTGTTCACAAAGTGTGAAAATTTATAAATAATATTTTGAGAACAGAGTTCGTGTAAAATCATAAAATCATTAACAATCATGTTTTAAATGAATGATGATTTAAATGCTTTATGACCAGTTTGACTTCATATAAGATACAAAATTGAATCTGGAGGGAATTTTTAAAAAATGTAATAGAATATCAGTTAATAAGAATGAAAGAAGTGCCTGAAAATAGACCAGTTAAACTGTGGAAAAGGTCAATAATGTGTATCTATATTAGGCTGAGTCCTTTTTACAACACATAATGGAACATTAAGAACAAGCATATAGTTGAGTAAGTATTCAAAAATGAAAATAAAAGTCATGAAAATAATGTTCAAATTGTGTGAAGAGGATAGACTAAAACAGATTTATTCTATGGTTGAGAAGTCAGTGGAAGATGATAATAAATGGCAATATAATTTTAAAATAAATTGGGTATAATAAAGTGGAATTAATTTTTAATGAGCTGATCTCTTTGAAGGCACTAAAAATTAAGGTAAGTTTGAAGAGTTTTTACTTATGTTTTTCTTTGTGGTTGGAAGGTAAAACTCTGAATTTTTAATTTTTTTTAATTTTTTTATTATTATGTTATGTTAATCACCATGCATTACATCATTAGTTTTTGATGTAATGTTCCATGATTCATTGTTTGTGTATAACACCCAGTGCTCCATGCAGAACATGCCCTTTTTAATACCCATCACCAGGCTAACCCATCTCCCCAACCCTCCTCCCCTCTAGAACCCTCAGTTTGTTTCTCAGAGTCCATAGTCTCTCATGGTTCTTCTCCCCCTCCAATATCCCCCCTTTCATTCTTCCCTTTCTGCTATCTTCTTCTTTTTTTTTTTTTTTAACATATAATGTATTCTTTGTTTCAGAGGTACAGGTCTGTGATTCAACAGTCTTGCACAATTCACAGCACTCACCATAGCACATACCTTCCCCAATGTCTATCACCCAGCTACCCCATCCCTCCCACCCCCGACCACTCCAGCAACCCTCAGTTTGTTTCCTGAGATTAAGAATTCCTCATATCAGTGAGGTCATATGATATATTTCTTTCTCTGATTGACTTATTTCGCTCGGCATAACACCCTCCAGTTCCATCCACGTCGTTGCAAATGGCAAGATCTCATTCCTTTTGATGGCTACATAATATTCCATTGCATATATATACCACATCTTCCTTACCCATTTATCTGTTGATGGACATCTTGGCTCTTTCCACAGTTTGGCTATTGTGGACACTGCTGCCATAAACATTGGGGTGCACGTACCCCTTCGGATCCCCACATTTGCATCTTTGGGGTAAATACCCAGTGGTGCAATTGCCGGGTCCTATGGTAGCTCTATTTGCAACTTTTTGAGGAACCCCCATATGTTTTCCAGAGTGGCTACCACCTTGCATTCCCACCAACAGTGTGAGAAGGTTCCCCTTTCTCCGCATCCCCGCCAACATCTGTCGTTTCCTGACTTGTTAATTTTAGCCATTCTGACTGGTGTGAGATGGTATCTCATTGAGGTTTTGATTTGGATTTCCCTGATGCTGAGTGATGTTGAGCACTTTTTCATGTGTCTGTTGGCCATTTGAATGTCTTCTTTGGAAAAATACCTGTTCATGTCTTCTGCCCATTTCTTGATTGGATCATTTGTTCTTTGGATGTTGAGTTTGATAAGTTCTTTAGAGATTTTGGATACTAGCCCTTTATCTGATATGTCATTTGCAAATATCTTCTCCCATTCTGTCGGTTGTCTTTTGTTTTTTTTTGACTGTTTCTTTCACTGTGCAAAAGCTTTGTATCTTGATCAAGTCCCAATAGTTCATTTTTGCCCTTGCTTCCCTTGCCTTTGGCGATGTTTCTAGGAAGAAGTTGCTGTGGCTGAGGTCGAACAGGTTGCTGCCTGTGTTCTCCTTGAGGATTTTAATGGACTCTTGTCTCACATTTAGGTCTTTCAACCATTTTGAGTCTATTTTTTAATTGAACAACTTAGAGAACTTTATCATACTTTTATTAACAATTCATCAGTTCTAATGGAAAAGAAATAACAGATTGTCATAATTATTTAGAATATATTCATGCAAATAGCTTTGCTTTGCATACTTATTTTTCAGGGAATCACATATATTTAATAGAAACTTTATATAGCAAATCTATTACTGCATTTTAACCAAGCTAACAAATGGCTTCTGAGCTCAACTCACCAGGGTGTACTAGGGTAGACCCAGTGTTCAACAAAGATCACAGTTTGAGTCTTGGTATAGCTAATCAGGATGAAAATCAAACTTTAGGGAGTACTGATCTCCTAGGGATTACAGGGCCTGTTCTTAGGAAAACACTGACTTCAGGGAAATGCTTAGAAATATAAAAAAATGAGAATTGAAAGAAATGGATTAGGAAAAGAAAACTATTAAGAAAGAGTTAGATACAACAATTTGCTTCAAAATTATCTGAAGAAACTACAATTAGGCATAGTGTGATTATTTGAATGTATAATTAATAAAGAATCATTTTTTAAAAAATCATTTCAAAGTACAGTATAGAATAGTAGTAGAAAAAGAAAGTATAATTTAAATATATATGTACATATATGCACACATATATATATTCTTCTCACTCCTTTTATGACTTTAATGATAGAGGTAATTATTCAGACGTAATTCAGTATTACTGGTGGTTCCATTGCATTAGAATACAATGTCAAAAATTTTTGTCAGCTGTGGTAAAATTTGAAATACCAAAAGGATTGTGACATTTCACCTCTGATTTCGAGCATGATTGTTTGTCATAACTGGGTCAGTCACCTTTTTTAGCCAGATAATGACTTTTAAAAGAAAAATATGCCATCAGGAAAAAGAAATGCAAGGAAGAACCTATAGGAAGGAGGAGAAAATAAAAGAAGAAAAGGAAAGAATGCCCCCTATGTATTTTATTAGAGCATCAACAACAGAGTTTATCATTTATAACATTGGTAAGATTTGTCCAAGAAAATTTGCACCAGGTAAGTGAAACAGGGAGGGAAGACTTTATTTACGACTGTTGCAACGGTGGAGAGAGATTGAACTCAATTCCATTGAAATAAAAGGTGGAAGAGCTTCTAAGATTGGGGGTGACCTAGTGGCAAGTACTGGAGAACATTAGAGGGGAAGTAAGTCAATGTGATTAGTTGATTTGTGTTTGCTAACTGGAACTGTTAGGTTCCTTCTCTCCCACAGAGACTGAAAGAGACAGTCATTAGTATTTTTTTTTTATTACATTTCAAAGGCATGGCTTGCAAATCCTTGGGTTGTTAAATTGCTAAGAGTCTGGGAGAAGATTTACATATCAAAGGAACAGAGAAAATAATTTTATAACTGAAGGTTTAAATGCTCTCAGAAGAGGAAGCCTGGGGATTGTAATCTGAAGACACCTGTCTAAGGTCTGCTCAAACTGAGGAGAATGTCAAGGCTTTCTTGGTCACATTTATAGCTTTTAACTTCTGTCACTATATCTCATTAAATAATTCCACTCTCTTTGTGTTACTCTTTTTTTCCCCTTTGTCATTTGGTTTTCTCTTGCCCTCAAGATATTCATTCCTATCATTTTGTTTTTAGTGTTCTTTGTTTCCTCTTCTAAGTTCTTCCCTTTCTGATAGCAGTCCATCTTAGCTTAGTGACTCTCCAATGTCAATCTCTATTAATCACGTCTCTTGCTATGAAACTTATTAATTGCTTCACTTGGAATGACTCATTCAAGCTTTTATACAGATCAACATAATACAATCAAAGGCATTGAAACAGTATTAAAAGACATAGACATAAAAAACAATAATAAAATGACAACTGAGTTAGAACCCAAAATCTTCATTGAAAATCATCTTTTCTTGGACAGACATCAGATATTTCACATTCTGAGACACAGTTTTAACTGAATGGTTTTCACTACTAAAACTTTTCTTAAGGCCCCAACACAAAAATATTGTAAACATTAAAATACTTTTAAAATGCATTGCCTTTTAGGCAAATTTTGTTTTAAGTGCATGTATCAAGTAATAAATATAAAAGTGTTTAGAAACCCACATTCAATCACCTATGCATTAAAAATATAAACTTAGCATGCATTTTGTAACACTACTTGTATATTACCATTAATTAGTAATATATACACATATTAGTTTATTAACACACATGTTTGTTTATAAACAGTAAGTGGAAATGATGTAATAGAATATATAGCAAACTTGGGACTCTATGAAAAGAAAAAAAAGCATATACACCAAATTTAATCTTCCATCAATGTCCAATATATTTTTACAAAAATTGATAAAAGAATGTACCTATTAATGATTACAAAAGAATAAAAATCAAAAGGCAATTTTTAAATAATTAATTCTAAGTTACACTGTGCAAAAATATAAGTTAAATAATGTCATCATTTGTTTATATCTATTTACAGAATATGAGTAAGTTGATAGCTGTAATTATATGCAATACATTTATACCTATAATTATAAGCACCCTCCATTATTAGGGCAGATGGTGTTATTCAAATAATTCCTTTGTTCTAGTAATTATATCTTTCCATTGGAGATATTCTAAAATAGTTCAAAACTTATTGTATATCAATAATAGACTCAGTGAAATTTCTACAGACCACATTTTTGAGCAATAAGGCAGGGGGATATCTTATATGTTCCTGTCTCCTGAGGCATTTCACGAAGGTTACAGCCTATTTCTGTTATTGAAGTTTTGTGGAGATAAATACCTGTGCTCCTTTCAAAGTCCTAGATAGATAAGTATGTCTGTAGAATTCTAGTCAGAATCTGGCAGAATAAAGCATGACATATTCTTTCAATGTAAGCCCTCTATTTTTTTTCTTTAGTATTCTTTATGTGAAGTCTGGTTGTAACTGTACAGACATTCTGAACTGCTGATGGTAGACAAATTGTCAGTAACAGAGCAATGCAACTATTTTGCTCTCTGATATTGGCATACATTTAGAAAAGCAAGCTCTTCTTTTATAATCTTTTGATTCTAGAACAATGGTTCTCAAAATGTTGTCTATAACTAATTATATAATAACCAGCGGGGATTTATAATAAAAACACATATTCTAAGGCCCTACTATAGTCTTACTGAATCTTGAGGATAGGGCACAGAATTAGAATTTCTTTTCTAGAAGTTTTGCAGAGTTTTGTTTTTGTTGTTATTTTATTTCTTTTCTTTTCTCTTTTTTTTAAGATTTATTTATTTATTTTGAGAGAGAAAGAGTGTGCAAGTTAGGGGAGGGGCACAGGGAGAGGGAGAGAGAATCTCAAGCAGACTCCCTGCTGAGCACAAAGCCTGATGCAAAAACCAAGAGTCAGACACTTACCTGCCTGAGCCATCCTGGTGCTCCTATTTCTTTTATTTTTTAAATTAAATTTTGATTATACACAAATTTATATATATTTCTTAAATCTGATTTCTCCAAATCATTTATTATATGTTAACTCCTTGCTGTGGCTGCTCATTACAGATCCATTATATGTAATCAGCAACTATTGATTGATACTATTTGCTGAATGAAGTTTATTTCTTCTAACTAAATGGACACTGGTTTAAAGACATTTTTTTCATAAATTGTTATAGCTGAGAAAGCCCAGATTCTGAAACTCAGCAAAAAATGAGATCAAATATCACTTCTTCCCATATCAATTTCAACTTGGGCTATCCATTGAACCTCTTATTTTTGAAGTGGAAATTATAGACCATATTGAACAGGTTACAGCATATTTAATGAATAGCAGAGATAGTGATAGATAAAGCATATTAATAACTCAATATTTTTGTTCACTGAGAAATGAAAATTGCTCCCGTGTTTCTAGATTTCATGACTTATGGTAGAGCTTAAAGGACATAGAGAGTTGTACACCAAGCTGTACTACACACACACACACACACACACACACACACACACACACACACACACACCTCTGCTGCTATAAAATTCCATGGTTGGATAGAGTGGAAATAGAGTGATAACAATATATCTTATATAAATGAGTCACATATGACATAACAATTAAAGTTGATATTTAAATCAACAATTAAAGTTGAACCAGGCATTAGAGCCTTGATAGATATGAACAATGGAGAAGGATTAAGGTGAGCAAGTATAAGCTAAGCCGCAAGGAATGAACAAATATATAACAGTAAGAGAAAAAACAAGTAGTTCAGTGTAATCAGAAAAGAAGGCATGTTAGGGAGTGGTAGAAAACACCGAAAAGAATATTATATTCTAGGGATTTTTAGCTTTAAAATAGAATAGGAATTTTTTTTGAATGACTTTATGCATGGAACCTCCCAATATCAGTAGTGCTTTAGACCTTCTCGCCTTGTGGTTGTAGTGGGAAAGAAGGTATGCTGTAGGAAAGACAGAAAGCAGATGTGCAGCCTGAAACTGAGTTCTGGGTGTTCACTGTGAAGGTGTGGCAATAGGTGTATAGAGGAGTGTGAGTGTGAGACATGATTAATTTTATATTACAAATAAATAATTCTATCTGCAACAGAGAAATCATTGGAGAAGCTAAGAGTGGATGCAGTGTAACCATTAAAACCATGCATGGCTTCCTATTGCTCTTTAATTTGGTCTACAGTAGTCTAAATGCATTGACCCCTATGTAACTTTCAGCCCTTGCTCCTTGTCTTCAACGATCTGAAGAATCTGTCCCTCATTTATGTCTTCAGTTTCGTTTTCACTTATTCCATACTTTTCTCCATATTCTAGCTCCTCTGACTTTTTAGTTTCCTGGGTACTGTCTTCTACCACAGGGCATTTATATCCATGATATTCCTTTGGCCAGTAACTATTTCCCATCCTCTCTTAACCTAATTGACTCCAGTTTTATTGCTCATATCTCAGCTAAAATTTCTTTCTCAGGGAAACCTCATTGTCCTCCCTCCTATATTAAATGTTTCATCATATATGTTAATATCAAAAAAAGTTAATATCAACATATATCTCTCCTTTGTATACTCCCTCTATTGGATTTCCCATTTATGTATATAATCCATCACCTACACTAATCTATACACTATGAGAATTGTTTTTAGTTACCTTTTTATATCAGGACTAGCATGGTGCCTTCTACCCCAGTAGGCATTAATAAATAATTATTGAATTATGAAAGGGCAATTACTGAGAACACAATTTTGAGGAGACAGAAGGGAAATTGTAGAATGGCTGGGAGCTCAAGAAGATGTTATATCTATTGAAGTGGTAGAATTTACAGCACTTGATCACAAAATTAGATCTAAGCCATAAAAGTGAAAAAAGTAGGAATGAATCTAAATGTCAATTATTTTCTTTCCCATGAGAAAAACTACTAAATGGCCTTTCCAATGGACCTTTCATAATGCTACCATTCATGGCTCTATTATGTCTTCTAACTCTTTCTTATCAACATTCTTTATTCCAGTCAGAATGAAGTATGCCATACTCTTACATGTGTTCAAAACTGTTATCACCTCTGCTTGTAATATCCTCCTTATTTTTCCTTACTGCTATCTCCTCCATAAAGTTAACATGTTATTTTACTGAGAAGATTTACCTGAACTTTATTTTAATATAAACATTATTACTCTTCTTTTATAATATCTGTGACCACCACTACAATACCACTTATCATATTATAATCTAATCAATGCCATAACATTTCTCTGCTGTTTTTATAAAGATATTTTTCTTTTCTTTTTTTAACTTCATTTTGCCAATGTTTGCCATCCTGTAGGCACAAAAAAGATACATATGAAATGATTTAATTGTCTGGAAATAATGCAATGAATATAATGAATATGTTTGAGAATGACTATACAAGATGAGACATAAACACAAAGGGCTAGAAATAAAGTGTTGCTAAGCAAACAATATTTGTGGTCAGAATATATCTGTGAGTAAGCCAATGGAAGTTGGTGTTGAATATTATGATAACATGTGAAATATGAATATTTCTTTAAAAAGAAATGGTAAACAATTTAAAATGACCCATATTCCAAATGGAACATTACATGGAAACAAGTAAACCTAGTATTTATGTTAAAAAATGAGACTGATCTCTGAACACAGAGATTTTCACATTAGATATAAAGGTTGGAACCTTCATTTATTAATGCATCCATTCAATAGGTATTTGTTACATGACTGACACTGCTTGATAATGAAAAAGACAAACAGAACCAGACTCAGTCATTCTTCAAAGTGCTTACAGCTTAGTGAAAAGTCAGGCATCAATCCAATAATCACAAAAAGAAACAGAAAAAAGAAGAAAATGTATAGTGCTATAAGATTATAGAACAAGATAAAGTAAGGATAGTGGAGGTTTCCTGGACAGTGACATTGGCTTGAGATCTTAAAAAACAAAAACGGGGGTTGAGTGTCATGATGATTCTTGGTTTCTACTCCGGTCATGGTCTCCGGGTCATGGGATAGAGCCTCTCGTCACACTCCGCACTCAGTGGGGAGGCTCCTGGTGATTCTTTCTCTCTCTCTCTCTTCCTCTACCCCTACCTCTGCTTCTCTAAAAAAATAAATAAATAAATAAATCTTTAAAAAAATAAAAATAATAAAATCAATAACAACAAAAATTTAGCAACAATTTTTAGAAAACCAGGTACAATTATAGAGAAGTGAGATGATGTCAAAGAGAGTTTACCCTGCTTACTTATTTCCAAATGAGACCATGGCAGCTTGTTATAGAATAACAATATTAGGGTACAAGGGATTTATGTTCCTTCGATTTGTTTCATGGTTTTTCTAGTTGTTTAAAAATAATTTATAGTATCTTTCATGAAAAGATCACACCACTTCAAAGTCAGCTCTAAAATCAATTGTCAGAGAGTGATTCAAAACTTGAATAAGCCTTACTCAAAACACCATATGAAACCCCTTTTGTATAATTTCTTACAATACTACTTCTTATAGGAAAGTAATCGATTAACTTTATATATAGTGTTTCATAAAACTACATCTCATAATAAAGGTGAAGAATAATCTCTTAAGCTCCTCAAAAACAGAAAATTATGGAATTAATTTACATCAGGTGCTTTTAAATACAGATTCAATATCTTGCTATGTGGCATTCATAGGTTTCAAAATAATACCAAATGCTAGGTTTGACATTTTACAAGCAACCGCAAAACTAGAAAAAAATTAATAAATTGTAGGTAAGAGGATAGAGAAGGACACAATGAAATATTCTTTTTTGGGGGGGTTTTATTATGAAAAAGCAATTTTCAAATTTTATTTATAAAACATCTCATGTACCTTTTCACTGTGTATTGGATTTGATAGCATCATGCTTCTGAAAAGAGGCAGAAGGGCAATTCTTGCAGCTGAAGGTGACCTTTATTACATCTTTTTCTAAGTGACTTCTTTCACAATTGCTAGGCCAAAAGAAAAAATTTAGAAGGCAATTGTGGCAGAATTGTGCTCTTTTTCTTTGTTTTCCTACACTAAACAAAATTGATCTTTATGCATTCATTTAATTGATTTTTTTAATATGCAAAGAAACGTAATTCTCAAGTGTACATTCTGTCATGGTGACTAATCAGTTTTTCTGTGTCCTGTATTTTACTGCTTAGAGAAAATGCTATGTCAGTGATAATTTTCATTAACACATTCAGCACATGTCAAATGTTCCACATTAATGGTCAGATAACCCTTATAAATTGACAGAGTTCCACTGAGACGTTTAATAAAAAACAATAATCAATGGGAAAATACATAAAAATATGTTTCCTTTGGAAAATGAGTTTCTCCTGTATAGAAAATGCAAATGTAAACTTTTTTGATTCTTGTAAGATGAATACACCCAGTAAATGCTTACTTAGATCCTTTGGATTTATTTATATCAGTCACTTTAATGTGTTTAAAATGCAACTATAAAATCCCAGCTTGTGAATTAACTATAATGTTTTCAGTAAGATTAATAAGGCTTTTGTATAATGTAGATATAAAAGTCAATAAGGAGGTTTTAGAGTTGGTGCAGTGTGAGATTTATACTAAAAACATCTAGAGTCAGAATTAGATGTGTGATGAGTCTTTACATGGATCTTTACTTATTTTCAAAGAAAACATCCTAGAAAGATATGTTGGAGTAGTGGAAATTAAGCTCACTACTCCAGGTGTGATAAGTCATTTTAGAAAAATTTCTTGAGAATTCTATTAATTACAACTTGGATATATTACATTAAAATCTGCACAACTGAACTAGAAAGTCTAGGAAAGTAAAAATGGAAAAATGATAGGTGAAAAGATTTTATATTTTAAATGATACAAATTCAGGTCATTCAAAATCCTCACCAGACTTGTTTTAGTTACAAAGAATTGTCTGCTTTATAGACTAGACTCACCTTTATACACCAGTGTGTGCTTCACAAATGAAATGCATAATGAACCATGAACCCCAGTCAAGTGAGTTGTGTCAGTTTGCTTTTGGCTACACCCATTTCTCCAAACACAGATCAATAATAATAAAATGTGAAAAAAAGCAACTTTTATTTACACCCAAATAACTGTTTATGTGAACTGGAGATATAAAAACAAGGCAAACTGAAATCATAGATTTTTATGGCTTCCTGTCCTGAATGAGGCAAGAATGGTCAAGAGATAATGGTTCAAATAATTGGAATTAAAATTCCTTCCCTTAAGACAGAGAAAGCAATGGATCTTCTTTATAATCCCAGTAATAAAATAAACTTGAAAAAAAGCCTTGCTGCTGAATTTTAGCTAGGTTAATTCTTCAAGAACTTGGACAATTATGAAAACACAATTTGAGGAAACACAATTTGAAATTAAAACATGCCTTCTGTACCTTTGGTGAGTGGAAGTCCAATATCGTATCACAGTAATTCTAAAACACACTTATACATCCTAGTTCTGTGTTGGGGGTCTAAGGACCCAGTAGAAGTGATTGCATAAATGTCAGAGTGATTTTTCAGAAGAGTGAGATGAAAGCAGAACAGAGAAAGAGATTGAGAAGTTGGAATAAAAACATACAAACAATGGAGAAAACCTCCAGCAAGAAGAAATAGTCATAAAATACAAATTAAAATTCAAAAAGCAACATGATAGTATTTGCACATCATAAAGCTTGTGTTCATTTAAAAGCCAAGATTATATACAGTCTATTGTTTAAAACCATTGATAAAAATCACAAAGTTTTGAATGAGAGAATTTGTTAAGTGATACTTTTAGTAATGATCTCAACTACTTAGAACATGTGATAGAAAACATGTACCATTTTAAACAGCAAAAATAATCCTCAAATGAACCCAATAATAAATCTTTAAAATGCATGCAAAATATATAAGAATGAAATGTTAAAATAAATTTAAAAATACAATAAAGTAATGAAAAATGTAGATGAAAATCATGAATATAACAGACCAGGAATAACAGGAGTAATATTTGTCATCTCACATAAAACAACTGAAAAACTAGACAAGACTTCTGCACAGCAAAGGAAACAGTCAACAAAACTAAGAGGCAACCCACGGAATGGGAGAAGATATGTGCAAATGACATTACAGACAAAAGGCTGGCATCCAAGATCTATAAAGTACTTCTCAAACTCAACACCCAAAAACAAATAATCCAGTCAAGAAATGGGCAGAGACATGAACAGTCAGTTCTCCCAAGAAAATGTACAAATAGCTAACAGACACATGAAAAAAATGTTCAACATCACTAGCCATCAGGGAAATACAAATCAAAACCACAATGACATACCACCTTACACCAGTTAGAATGGCAAAACTTAACAAGACAGGAAACAACAAATGTTGGTGAGGATGTGGAGAAAGGGGAACCCTCTTACACTGTTGGTGGGAATGCAAGCTGGGATAGCCACTCTGGAAAACAGTATGGAGGTTACACTAAATGTTAAAAAAATAGAGGTACCCTATGACCCAGCAAATACATTACTAGGTATTTATCCCAAAGATACAGATGTAGTAATCCGAAGGGGCACCTGCACCCCAATGTTCATAACAGCAATGTCCATAATAGCCAAACTGTGGAAGAAGCCATGACATCCCTCAACAGATGAATGGACAAAGAAGATGTGGCTCATATATACAATGGAATATTACTCAGCCATCAGAAAAGATGAATACTTACCATTTAGACCGATATGGATAGAATGGAGGGGATTATGCTAAGCAAAAAAAGTCAAGCTGAGAAAGACAAATATCTTATGGTTTCACTCATATGTGGAACATAGGAGAAGGGAGGGAAAACTAAATGGGAAGAAATCAGAGAGGGAGACAAACCAGGAAAGACTCTGGACTCTGGGAAACAAACTGACGGTTACAGAAGGGAGGGGGCTGGGGGGGATGGAGTACCTGGGTGATAGGTATTAAGGAGGGCACATGTTGTGACCAGCACTGGGTGTTATACACAACTAATGAATCGTAGAACACTACATCCAAATCTTATGATGTAGTATATGGTGGCTAACTGAACATAATAAAAATAAATAAATAAAAATAAATAAAATAAATAAAAAATGAGTTTTTTCAATTATAAATGCTAAATTTATTTCATAATTCCAATACTGACTATGAGGCATCTCTGAAAAGGTATTTTAAGGAATGGAAGCATTGTTAGAATAAAGGTACTACTTCCTTAAATGGCCACTTTGAAATCAATACTCATTTGAAAATAAATTTAAGAAAAGTTGACTCTAAAAAAAAAGAAAGAAAAGAAAAAAGAAAAACTAGACAAAATATAGTAATTAATGATTTTCAAGACATTGGATATGAGGTTCAACATGCCAAATGAAAAAGACATTTGTGTATCACCAAATGTCTAGAGGGCAATGGTAAAAAGGAGTAATAAGAATTATTTAACTAATTTACAACAGAGTTGCGTTATTCTATACCAACTGGGTTAAGACTTGGGTTAAATTTGGGGAATTAATAGACCCAACTGTGGATTATTATAAATATTAAGGGTGGGTAGAATAAGGCAGATCCAATATCGTTTGCATCACAAAAAATGGAGTTTATATAAGTAAGATGGTTAATAATATTTTATACATTTTCTCTTTAAAAATTTCAATTTCTGGGGTGCCTGGGTCGCTCAGTCGGTTAAGCATCTGCCTTCAGCTCAGGTCATGATCCCAGAGTCCTGGGATCGAGTCCCGCATCAGGCTCTCTGCTCAGCAGGAAGCTTGCTTCTCCCTCTCGCACTCCCCTGCTTGTGACCTCTCTCAATCTCTCAAATAAATAAGTAAAATCTTTAAAAAATTTTCAATTTCCATGTGATACTTTTATCACAAAGCTTACACAATAAAGGCATAGCAAGAGTGAATCTACACTTCTTTTTAAATCAAGAGTATAAAAGCAGGGAATTTTTTAAAAAGTTATTTAACTCCTTCCAAACTCAGATATCTCCCACCCCCACACACATTTTTATCTTATCAAAACATACAACTTTTTCTGTTCATCCAAAATACATACAAATACTTGATACTGCACTAATTCCTTTTATTTTATTCAATGTTCAGAATTACATATTAACATAGTCCTGAGGTGAAAATTTTAAAATGGGCATAAAATATAAAAAGAAATTATTTGTACTTTGCAAACATATTGTCAAATATCATTTATTCAGGTAAAGATGGTATATACTAAAATACTTATATACCCATTACCCATAACTGTAAGGACATTAACTTCATCTATTTCTGTAGTTAATCTTGTACTATATTGGAACATCTTTGGTATCTTTGTGTTATGATTTTGCATCTTCTCATGTGTTGATGTATTTATGTTATATATGTTCAACTGGACTACACAATTCTCTTTTTCTTTTTTTTGTTACACAACTTTCTTAAAATTATAAATGACCTATATTAAACCTGTAGATGATAAATAGTTATACTGACAGAACCAACAAATACTGAGGTCATTAGAGTATAGAGCACATTTCTTGGAATCAGAAATAATTTTCAACCTAAACTCTTTAAGCGTAAGTTTTTCATCTGTTAAAATGGGGGTAATAATAATATTTCACAGAGCTATTGAAAAATATAAATGAGATCATTAATTCATTAACAAATATTAATTGAGTCCTCACTCTATACAAGAGATTATATTTGTGTCTGCAGATGCAAAGATAAATAAGACATTGGGGTTATAGACATTGAACAAGTTATTAAATTGTAGCAGTCATAAGTGCAATAAATGAAAAATACATGATGCTAAGAGTGTGTGCTGATGATCTAGTTTAGGTATCTGGAAAGACTAGTCTGGTGAACTAATATTTAAGGGAATAGTTGTAAAATTCTTGGAGTATAAGATAAAATCTAGCACCAAGAAGAGTGCCTGGCATATAGTAGTTGTTCTGTAAACATTTTTTGGATAAATATATGAATAAAAGAAAGAGATATAATCAATCATTTTATGCTAATTTAAATAATTTATCAAAGTTTTATTGCCCAGATGACTGCTCTAGGATAGGGCAGAATTTGCTGTCATTGATAAAATACATCAATAAGGATAGATCCTACAGAATTGGCAATATTCATACAGTTTTAAAAAATAGAGAAGAAAAACTGCATTAACTATGTACTGCTCAAATAAAGCAAAAGACTGAGAGATAAGAGCTGGAAATGAACAGATTAAAAAGAGTCAGGACATCTGGAAACTAGGTTTATTTTCCTCAAATACCAAAACAATGTGGAACAAGCAATAGTTCCAATATTTTCCTAGAGATATTATTTTAATCAGCAAGATCTTCTGGCTAACACCTCTCTTTTAAATTAGAGTTGTGGAAGGAAAATTTAATTCTATCTTGTATTATTAGCTGTAGTACTAAAAGGATATCCACACCAGCTGGTAAAATTCTCTGTCTAGATGTGTCTGAGGTTGCAAGGGAATAACCATAATTGTCAAACCTAACTGGAATAAAGGGAATTGAGGGTGTTGTCTATTCTGATATGCAGGTAGAACAAGGTAACTAGAAAGAGAAGAGTTAAATGACTCAGAAATATTTTCATTCTGAAAGTCAGCATTTGAGAGAGCTGTTAGGAGATATACCTACAATCACTGGGCCAGGTTTCTAGAGAAGTCCAGACATAGAAATATGCATGGAGGCACCTGAGTGGTTCATTTGGTTAAGTGTCTGACCAGCTCAAGTCATGATTGCAGGATCCTGGGATCAGCCCCATGTCAGGCTCTACACTCAACGGGAGTCTGCTTGTCCCTCTGCACACACCCACCGCTCCCACTCATGCTCTCCCTTTCTGTCTCTCGCTCTCAAATAAATAAATAAATAAAATCTTTTAAATAAAAGAAACATGCATGGATATAATAAAGCAAGCAGAATATTTACAGGACATGGATTTGGATTAGTAGATAATTTACTATGAGAAAAACTAATTTACATACACTGTACAACAATTCCATTACCAAAACTGAAGATATGGGGAAGCCCAAATACCAGAAAAATAGCAAAAGATCTAAGACAGAGCTACTATAAACTTGTCTATCAGCTAAATTTGAAGAGATAAAGAAAGAAAGATAAGAAGGAAAGAAAGAAAATAAAAAAAGAAAAAGAAAGGGAAAAGGAAAAGAAACAAAGAAAGGAAGAAAGAAAAAGAAATAAAAAGAAAGGGTAAGTCAGAAAGAAAAAGAACAAAAAATTATAGTGAGAAAGAAAGAGAGGAAGAAGGAAAGAAAAGAAAGAAGAAAAGAAAGAAGAAGGAAAGAAAGGAAGGAAGAAAGAAAAAGAGACAAAAAGAAAAAGAGAAAAAAATTAAGCTCAAAATTGTAGGTCTACATTTGCAACAACATGGATGGAGCTAGAGAGTATAATGCTAAGCAAAATAAATTAGAGAAAGACAAATACATGATTTCACTCATGTAGAATTTCAGAAACAAAACAAATGAGCAAAGGGAAAGAGAGAGAGAGAAATCAAGAAACAGACTCTTAATTATAGAGAACAAACTGATGGTTTCCTGAGGGGATGCAGGTGGGGGATGGGTGAAATGGGTGATGGGGATTAAGAGTACACTTATCATGATGAGCACTGGGTGATGTATGGAAGTGTTGAATCACTATATTGTACACCTGAAACTAATATAACACTGTATGTTAACTATACTGGAATTAAAATTAAAAACTTAAAAAAAATATCATAACCCCAGGACACCTTGAAATGTCTTCTTCATGTAAATTTAGGGCTGCAAATTCAGGTAAGACCAAGCTTAAAACTATTCAATCAAGTAGTTGTAGATTTAAGAAAAATAGGAAGAGACCAAAACAAATTATGTAATATGTGGTGATTAACATAACAATAAAAATTAAAAAAAAAAGAAAAATAGGAAGAGTAGATCCTAAACTTTAGTATGTGACTTTTTAGAATTTGATTGTCCATTCTAGCTGTATCTATCCATTTCTACTTCCCTATATTAATCCAGACATATGATTTTCCCCCTTATTTTGGCCTACCCATTTTTTACACCCTATCAAAGGCTCAACTTAAGCATCGTTTTGTCCATGAAACCGGATGTGTCACTGTACAATGATCTCAAAGAAATGTCAAGATTTCTATCATGGTACATGTCATAGTATTGGCATAACATGTATTGGATGTTTTATGTTTTGATACTCTTCCCATCTACAAGTTGAATTCATAGTAATGGACATATCCATTATATTTGTTAACACAGTAGAGGGGGAATAAATAATTGATAAACCAAACAAATGAGTTTTGTTTTAATCTTTCCCTCTTATCCTATTAATTCTATAACAGGGCCATGATTATCCTTGTCTGGAAGTTGATTCTGGAAATGTATTATAATAAATTAACAAGTAGTTAATAAGCAAGTAATCATCTGTCCTCTAAAATCTGAAATATATTTGTCAGGGAGGAGACATATATGGTGTAATAAAAAAGATAGGGTATGAGTTTTAGAGTTAGACCAGACTATAAGTCCAAATCACCCACTACAATATGCACTGAGAGCTATGCAATATATGCAATACATATATATCCCATACCTATTAATTAGGAGGAATTTTTTATATAAGGATTAATTTTAATGTCATAAAAACTAACATACTATTAGAAATAATGAGAGCTCACAAATTCTAGTTGCTTAAACATCAATTTTCTCCCTCTCTCTGCCTCTCTCCTCTCTTGCCACCTTTCTACACAAAGCGTGTAGTAAATTGTAAATTTCATCTTGATACAGTTGGAAGATCAAGTGGTGTGACACCATGTGGTGTCCATTAAACAAATACAGATTGCTTTTGAGCGACTCTGCTTTGAAGAAACTGCAGTGCCTGTAAGCTCTTGAATGGTCAATTAATTCTAGAAGACCATGAAAACTATTCTTTTGCAAAATATTTTAAAATCCAGCTGTTGACTATATTACTAAAGAAGAGATTATGCCCTATACATAGTGTTCTTGATAAATAGCCTTTTGAATATTCAATTTTATGTATTCTTAGTGTCATTTTATTGATTTTAACTTTAATATTAACCAAAATGCTTTCTTTAGGCGCATTAATATTCATGATTAGATTTAACATAGAAGAGCTATTCCATTAAATTTAAATTAAATGCTTAGTTAATGTGTGTTTAGAACATGTTATTATTAATTGTTTATGCTGACTCCAGTCATTATATCTCATGCTGGCTCTGAATTGCCTACCATGCTGAAAAGTGCAGCTGGGTCGGATGTTTTCTTTTTGAAGATGGATAGGGAATGGTGATTGAAAATGTAAATGATATAGAATCAGTTCTGGCCCAGTAGAAGCATTCTCTCAAGATCAAGCTTTTGATGAGCCATGTTACAGAGTAACTAAATATCCCCAAATATCTATTAGGACTTAAGCTTCCTGATTCACAGTAAAACACTATTATCATCTGCTTCTATCCAGTCTTCTTTCTCTCCCGTTTCAGCAGTTGACACAGCATTGAGTGTGATACTGCAAAATACATATCATCCCTTTGCTTGAAACCATTCACTAGTTTTCAGCACTTGAAGGATATCTGATAGCTTTGCCCCCTTGCTTCCCTGCTTATACAAATGGATTCATATTTTCTTCACCTACTACTATCCTCTTCAAACTATCCACTCCATTAGTTTTGAATTTACCATTTACATTTCTTTTCATTCTTCCTGCTCCATTGCATTTGAGCTTTTCCACATGATATTCTCTCTGTTCTACTCCCTATTTTGTCTGGCTGACTCTCTCACTTTAGTTCTTGCTTTTAGTCATTTACTCTGAAATGTTTTGATTTTTCTCAGTTGAATATATAAGGTGTTCATGCTATATATTTTGACAATACTTCATACTGTCTTTATTACAGAACATATTATACATTATTATAATCAAATCTTAGTCGTATTTTTTTCCTACAAGATTATAAATGCCATGAAGTTTTGGAAAAAGACAAAAATCCCATCCTAGTGTTTGGCACAAAATCTAGGCTCAAAATAAATAATAGAGACTTTTGATGCAGATGAGCTGGCATAGATTCATCTCCCTGCTGCTTCTTCCTGTTAAGTTTACCTATGAACCCTGGGCAACAGACAACCAAAGACAAGCTCTGCCAGGTGTATAAATGAAGGCATATTGGTTAGGGATCCAAGGATTGGAAAAACAAACAAACAAACAAAAAACATGACACAAGTTTTCTTACAACTCCCCACCCAGCAGAAAAATTTGACTGGGCCTGGCATTTCCTGATTCCCAAACTAATAACGAAAGGTAACCCAAGTAGACCCACCTCCCACCAAGAGCAAACAGGAGTCCAGTTGACAACACCAGGCAAGCCAGGCAGAACTGGCAAGAAGGATGAACTGGAGAGCATACTAACAATAGGCCTCCAGAAGAAATGTTCCTACCCTCCTCCACCCCCCACCCCGCTTTTCTCCCATTGGGTTTGACTTCCCTCCCTCAACCAGAAACATGACACAGCTCAAGAACACCCACAAGGGGGGTTCTGCTGCAACAATGCCATGTTCAGAAAGTGTTCTTTGTCGCCATGGGCTCAAGATTCTCTTCCCTCACCTAGGAGTACCAGATAGCCCACATTAGTGAAACTTCTTCCATCCCCTCAAGCGGCACTAACAGTAAATTGTGAGCTTCACTAGCATGAGATAAACCAAACAGACCACGTAGTAACTCAAAAACTGAAAATTACATCAACATTGGAAGAACAACCCACAAAACTGGCCAGGACCTTTATGCAAAACTTAAACTGGGTGACTTTCTGCTAAATAAAGCTGTAAGTGAAACCAAGAGTCTCCTACATAAAAGACAAAAAAAATATCTAGGACACAATCAAAATCACCCATCTTAACAAGAATCAAAAATTAAAAATGTGAGTGAGATAAAGCAATTAATTCATACCAACACTACAATGAATTAAAAGTTGAAAATTATCTAACAAGAATTTTAAAGCAGCCATTATAAGTATGATTCTATACAAATTTTCTTAACAGTCTTGGTGCATCAGAAAAGAAGAGAAAATGGAACGAATACAAATATGATTAAATAAAATAGACTATCCCTCCCCATACAAGTTTTCTAAATGTATGTGATAATGCAAGTAGAAATTACAACACAATTTGATACTCATAACAATAATATTTAGAAATAAGGAGGATAAAGGAACCTAAATAGAAGTAACGCTTCCTCACTTTACTTGAAGTAACAAAATGTTGATGC
Organism: Zalophus californianus; assembly: GCF_009762305.2. Taxonomy (NCBI): domain Eukaryota; kingdom Metazoa; phylum Chordata; class Mammalia; order Carnivora; family Otariidae; genus Zalophus; species Zalophus californianus. The sequence goes on from NC_045598.1 coordinate 88,087,102, forward strand.
TAGCAGACTGATAATCATGTGTATTGAAATGCTTAGAGTCCCACTAAAAAAACTATGGAAAGTAATACATTCAAGTACAATAAAAATAACCAATATAAAATTGTAAAAAATGGGTGCCTGGGTGGCTCAGTTGGTTAAGCGACTGCCTTCGGCTCAGGTCATGATCCTGGAGTCCCGGGATCGAGTCCCACATCGGGCTCCCTGCTCAGCAGGGAGTCTGTTTCTCCCTCTGACCCTCTTCCCTCTCGTGCTCTCTATCTCTCATTCTCTCTCTCTCAAATAAATAAATAAAATCTTAAAAAAAATTTAAAAAATTGTAAAAAAAATGTACAAGGAATGCACAGGAAGGCAAAGAAAGAGAAGCAGAGAAAACAAAGCAGCAACAACAACAACAAAAATAACACAGCACAAAATAAGCCCTAATATGTCAATAAGTATCTTTAAATGGCCTAAAAATAACAATTATAAAGCAGAGTTTGAAAGTCAATAAAAAAATAGATGCCATTTTTAGGAAGTACACTTAAAATTCAATGTTATAGGTAGGTGAAAAATAGAAAGATGGAATAAAGGTACACCATGCAAGATTTTACTTCAAAAAGCAAGAGTGGCTATATTAACATCAGATAAAGAAGACTTCAAAGAAATTTACTAGAGACAAAAAGGAACATTACATAACAGTAAATAAAAAATATACCAGGAATATATAACAATCCTAAATGTGTACACATCAAACAACAGAGACTAAGATAATTGAGACAAATATTACTAAATTTGAAAGGATACATAAACAAATTAGCAATTATAGTAGGGGATGTTAATAGAACTTATAGCACTAATAGAAAATATGGATGGATATAGATCTGAACAAAATAATAAACCAAAGGATCTACTTAGCATATTTAGACCATTACACTAAACAACAGCAGAATAAACATCTTTTTCAAGCATATGTGGAACATTCACCAAGACTGACAATCTGCTAGTAATAACATAAATCTTAACAAATTTAAAGGAACCAATCATATAAAGTATGTTCTCTGATCCTACTGAAATCAAGTTATAAATCAACAACAGAAAGACAATAGGCTACTCTTAAATCACTTGGTAATTAAATAGCACATTGATAAGTAATTAATTGCTCTAAGATGACAGCTATAAATGGAAAATACATAGATCAGAATTATAGTGAAAATACGATGTATCAAAATATTTGAGACATGGCTAAAGCGATGCTAAGAGTTAAATTTATAGCACTAAATGTTTACATAAGGAAAGAAAAAAGTGTTAAGTCAATAATAATCATTAGGGTTTATAATGCATGTAAAGTTTTTAAAAACTAAGAATGCAGACTATGGTAGAGAATAAAATTATACTCCTGCAATGTTTTACATTATTTGTGGAAGAGAATATTATTTAAAGGTAAATTATGATAACTTAAGCATGCATGTTGTAACTTCTCATGAAATTAGTAAAAAGAGGTAGAGCAAAGCAGTTAATAGGGAAGATAGAATACAAAAATTAAAAACCACTCACTTCACCCAAAGCACGACAGGAAAGAGAGAAAAAGACAACAAATGAAGCATATAAAGAACAAATAGCAAGTGACATATGTAAAAATGGCAATTTCTTTTTTATTACTTTTATTTTTATTATTTATTTATTTTGGGAGAGGGAAGGAGTGTGTGAGAGGGGAGGGACAGAGAGAGATAATCTCAAGCAAGTTCCATGCTTAGTGGAGCCAGATACGGCGCTGTATCTCATGACCCTGAGCTCAAAAGCTGAGCTGAAATCAAGAACTGAATGCTTAACCAACTAAGTGCCCCTTAACCACCCAAGTGCCCCCTAATTACAATTTCAATATTTATTAAATGTTAATGAACTAAATTCTCCATGTAAAAGAGAGAGGTTATTGGGATAGAAAAGGAAGACAACTATGTATTGTTTATGTCAAACACACTTAAACAGAAAGGCAAAGAAAAGTTGAAAATAAGAATGGGGAAAATGCACATTCTGCATGGAGCACTGGGTGTTATGAACAAACAATGAATCATGGAATACTACACCAAAACAAATTATGTAATATATGGTGATTAACATAACAATAAAAAAATTAAAAAAAAGAATGGGGAAAATGCCACATAATTGCCAAAAATAATGAAGAGATTTACGAATAAAATATAGGCTCATGGGAAAGTAGAAATTTAAAGGTGAAATTACAAAATTTATGTACTGTGATAATGTAGGAGAAATGTTGACAGGGAAGAAAACTTTATAAAAAAAAGTGTCGCAAAGTAATTAAAAATAGAGCTACCTCTGACCCAGCAATTGCACTACTTGGTATTTACCTCAAAGACACAGATGTAGTGAAAAGAAGGGCCGTGTGCATCCCAATGTTCATAGCAGCAATGTCCGCAATAGCCAAACTGGAAAGAGCTGAGATGCCCTTCAGCAGACAAATGGATAAAGAAGATGTGGTCCATATACACAATGGAATACTACTCAGCCATCAGAAAGGATGAATACCCAACTTTTGCACCAACATGGATGGGACTGGAGGAGATTATGCTAAGTGAAATAAGTCAAGGAGAGAAAGTCAGTTATCATATGGTTTCACTCATATGTGGAACATAAGGAATAGTATGGAGAACATTAGGAGAAGGAAGGGAAAAATGAAGGGGGAAAATCGGAGGGGGAGATGAACCATGATAGACTATGGACTCTGAGAAACAAATGAGGGTTTTAGAGGGGAGGGGGAGTGGGGGGATGGGTTAGCCCGGTGATGGGTGTTAAGGAGGGCACGTACTGCATGGGTGTTATACAAAAACAATGAATCATGGAACACATCAAAAACTAATGGTGTACTGTATGGTGACTAACATAACGTACTAAAATTAAATTAAATGAGAAAAGAAAAAGAAAAACAATGCATGCAAGAAAAACAAATGAAGGTTCTAAATTTATATTACACAATAACATAAATACATAAACTTGGATTCTGTTTTTGTTTTAAAATTAACCATAGAAAAAATACACTTTTTTTACATATCCGCATAAAATATTTGTCTGGATTTTATTATTTTCATTTTGTGAATTGAGTGTGATTCATTAAAAAAAGATCTCACATTTCTGCCCAAGACCATGCTTGGCTTACACTAGATAGTTAATACAGTATATATCTTTGACATTTTTCATGTCATTTGAATTCTCTTTCTCATGAGAATGTTCTGATTCAATAACCCCTTTGGTACACATTATCACTTTTTTTAAGTTAAAAGAAAACCTATACATTAGGTTTTTCTAGTTTATAATATAAAGTCAACTAAACTGTCATTTAAACAAATAAAAGCCATGATTTGGTGGCTTTGAAGAATACACTTCCCAAGTTAAGCATAAACATAAACATGCCAAACATAAGCTTTTCCCTATGAAAAATAACAGTAGGGACAGTGCAAAGAATATTATAGCATAATGGTAGAATGGTTTTTAAGGTTTCTTGGGGGAGTCCCAGTAACATCACTTTAGTAATATTGAAAAGTGTTTTTATTCATTATATGCTAACTATTATTCCTTATGTTTCTATACTGCTGGTTGAGAGAAGGAAACATTCGTCTATGTCCCCAAATTGGGTGATCTATATTTTGTTATTCTCTTTTTTAAAAAATTGCATTGAAAAGGAAAAGTTAGAAATATAACCTGAACAGAAGGGAGATAAAATGTTTAATGCTGTTCCTTAGAATTTGTCTCTCCAAACAGCCCCACCAGTTCATAAATGTTTCATCAGGATTTTTAACATTCAAATGTTTACTATTTAGCATTATTTCAGAGGACAGTAATTTAATTAATATCACAAGTATGATTTTTCAATAGTATTTTTTATTTCAGAAATTTTTGCAAAGCTTTGTTAAAACAGTGCCTGCTAAGTTTCCAACTTCCTGAGCAACTCAGATACTCTCCAAAAGATTTCCAAAACCAAAAAATCTGCCAGTAGATATTTGCTAAAAATTTATTTTTCTCACTGAAGCTGAAAGATACACAATAATATAATAAATCATGTATTACAATTGAGACAAACAATTTAAAAGTATGCATTAATTATAATCATAGTGTGAATAAAGCCCTCTCTCAACTTCAATAAAATTAGGTTATGATCTTAAATCAGTGTTAAAATTCATAGCAATAAAATATGGAACAGTTGTAATTGAAAGTGAAAAAGGAGGGTCAAGAATTAAGGGAACCATAATAATGACTGGTTCTTTCCTAACTATATTAAGTTCCCACAGAACTTTCTTTACTCCCAAAATCAATGACTGCATACAAGGATCTCATTACATGTTTTATACTTTTATAATGGTAATTATTAAATAGTTAACTATGACCTAAAAAAGTATGATACCCATCGAAGACCAAAATACTACCTCTACTTGTTTTGTTATGATGCTGATTAACAGAGAATTTGGGCAGATATTACTTTTATGCTTTGCATCATTAAAGAAAACAAATATACATTTATTTAGACAGAGCATTTCTTGAGGAGTTATAATTTCATTCCACAGTGCTCTCTTTATATGCCAACATAAGTAGAAATTGTGTTTAGCTTTCATAGATGAGTAGGTGACATTTAGGCATGCCCACATGAAGTACACTAAAGAACTAGAAGCAGTAGCCCACAATGTCACCTTTTAAAAATTTTTTATCAATTTTTTAGGATTTTTTTAACATATTAATATTGTCTTTCCTTCTATACTGACAGCATTTCCTATTTCCTTATTGTTTTTTACAAATTTTCTATTAAAATAAATAATCAATTAAAGTTTTAGACATTTTATATATTTCTTCCAGTGTTCTCTGGAATACCAAAAAAAAAAGAAGTATATGTACAAAAGTCCATTTTAGCCATAACCTAACACACAGGCGTGTGTGCGCGCGCACACACACACACACACACACACTAAAATTTTCATAGAAGAAAGCTAATGAGTAGTTAAAGAAGTGAATATACTATGGTCCTACCAAAATAATTAATTAATTACAAGTAGGAAATTGAGAAGGAAATAGCTTGCATCTAAATTTTTAAGGCTTCACTGAGATATGAGTTACATACCATAAAATTACCCACTCTAACCATATAATTCAATGATTTTTGGTAAATGTATAAAATTGTGCTGTTATCCTCGTAATCTGAATTTAGAACATTTCCATATCCCCCAAAGAAACATGAGATCCATTGGCAGTCATTCCCTAGTCCCACCTCAGCTTACACCACTAGTCCACTTTCTGTTCTATAGATTTGTCTTTTCTGGACATTTCATATGTAAGGCATCATACAATATATGATCTTTGTGGCAAATCTCTTTCACTTACCATAATGTTGGTAAGACTCAATCATTTTGACATGTGCCAGTAATACCACCATTTTATTACCAAATATAAATTCAAGTACGTCTGGATAGGTCACATGATATTTGCCCATTTACCAAATGATGTACATTTGAGTGGTTTACACTTTGGGCTATTATGAATAGTGCTGCTATGAACATTCACATACCAGTCTTATGAGACATACATTTCTATTTCTCTTGGGTAAATACCACACGGTGGAGTACTAAAGCCTTATGGTAACACTTTAATTCATTAAAGGCAAAACTGTTTTCCAAAATGGCACCATTTTACACCTCTTCCAACAATGTATGAAAGTTCCAGTTTCTTCTCATTTTCACCAACATTTGTTGCCTGTCTTTTTTATTATAGCCATTCTAAAGGATGTGAAGCAATTCTGAAAATGTAGCCAGTGGAATCAAGAGCCACTGGACTATATAATCTCAAACCATATTGTCTGTCACTAGTTCTATGCATTTGCCTTTTAAGATGCAAAGCAAAACAATTTTTATCCAAGTTTACTGCTTCCACACTTAACTGATATATACTGATTTTTCAGAGATAAATGTCAAACAGTATGCTCTGCTTGCATTACTTTGACCATTTGATAACTACACATCAGGCCACCAATCTCTCTTCTGCCACTATAAAAATAACATAGGCTGTATTCTGGCCAGATGACAGTACATTAGAGTCAGAAGGATAGCACTCAAGAGGGCATATGCTGCTCATAAGGAAACGCAGGTGATTACGTTCCTAGTGAAGTATTTTAAACAGCTTGAGTTGAGCCTCTGCTGGTTTTCCAAACTTGGAGCCCAAAGTTTCACATATCAAAACCTTACTCTTTAAACTCTTCTAGTAGCTATATAAAAGTTGGTTTTACTAGAGGAATTGAGCAATTTCCATACTCCTTAACTGCTGGCAATGACACTTTTTCATAGGTTATCTGTGCATCCTGTGTATAAAGTTGCTTATTAGTACCACCTAAGCACTTTACAGATAGTTGATAGGCAAATCTGTATCATTTATCTTTTATTTGTCTTTGGATTCTCACACCTTTAAGACTACTCTATGTATGAAAAGAGAGATGGAAGCTAGTTTGTTGACATCATTAGATCACTCTAACATTATCCATGCTCTCTTACTATTTTCTTAAAGGAAGCAGAAGGAGTTTGATTTCTTTCTCAACTCTCTTTAAAATCCTAGTCCTCTAAAAGAGTGTTGCATAGGCAGAGCTACAGAATAATGTTTTAGTATAATTCTATGCTGGCAACTATTTGAGTGCCTACTGTGTGCCAGATACTGTCCTAGATATGTGGACAAAAAATACTCTCTTCATATTGCTTTCATAGCAATTTGCTTTTGTGAAGCCATCTGAGCACTTTATGCATGAGATATTGTGGCTGGTAATAGGGTGGTAAAATTGGAGATGTTAGTGATGTTCAGATTAAAGATATGTTTCATACTGACCAAATGTTCTATAATTACTGAAGTTGACATTTGGGAAAAGACAAGCTGGATTTGTAGAAAAATAGATGAGTGTGTGTGTGCATACACACACACACACAATAATAATATATATTAAACAAATGTAGCTATTATCTAGTTAGAGAGATTACTGAGTCCTAAAAATAGGATAATATTTTAAAATTGGTACTAGAATCAGTGATAGGTTAGGAATAGATCTGTGGCTTACTATAATGAGATATTTTTGGAAATTTTTAAAATTCTAGAAAATTTCCAATGATCAGTATATGAATGTGTCTGATTTTGTAAATCTTGGGCTATATTTGTAAGGCAATAACCACTATAATGAAAAATCTGATGATTTGCTTGTCTTAGCAATCAGTTTATGATGTAGTGACTTCCAAACGTAACATTCTGTTTCACTTACAAAAATGAGCAAAATTGTCTTTTTTTAAGATTTTATTTATTTAATTGACAGAGAGAGAGAGAGACAGTGTGAGAGAGAACACAAGCAGGGGGAGTGGGAGAGGGAGAAGCAGGCTTCTGGCCGAGCAGGGAGCCTGATGCAGGGCTCGATCCCAGGACGCCGGGATCATGACCTGAGCCGAAGGCAGTCGCTTAACCAACTGAGCCACCCAGGCGCCCAAGAAAAAATATATTCCTGCTGAATGTTAGATTCACAGATACAAATATGAACCCCCCCAATTTTAAAGAAAACTGATGAAGATCATACTATAAAGCACTTTGTTTCTGACCAGAAAAACAACTTAAACATCTCAAAGAAGATGCAGATGTCAAACATCAATGTTAACCAATGGGCATATCATGGTCCAGTAGTTGTTGGTACTTAATTTCAACAAAATCATGTTCCTGCTGCAACCTTTTCAGTGTGGTTATGTAAACTTGACAGTAACTTTAAATCTTGTTGACAGCTACTTCCCTTAACTTTCAGCAAGCAGTCGGTTGCAGTTCAAATGGTATCACACAGATAGGTAATTCCCAATTTCACTCCATTCCTCTAAACTCAAATGTAGTCATTTGGGACAAAGTGGAAACTGGGTCAGAAGTGCTAAAGCTTCCCAAAAGGATATACAATCCACTGAGCAATTAGAAATGCAGTAAAAACCAGTGAATCAGTTTCATTTTAACATAAAAATCACCTTGACTTCTAAATTGTTCCAGACGTTATTGTTTGATAGTGGAGGAGAAGGAATTGTTTCTGTGATAGAAGAGTAGACTGAGATTACACACTCAAAACCAAAATGAAGACAAATGACTCACCTTAGGTAAAGGTTTACTCCAAGAATGGATGTGCCGTGTGGTTATTAATATTCACAGAATTCCCCCTTGCTATTATTTTGCAAGGACTTCTAGCAGCTAAAGTGCAAATGTCTAGAATGGCCTCCTTATTGAGATAGGTAATTGCCCGTATTTGTGTGTGTGTGTGTGTGTGTGTGTGTGTGTGTGTGTGTACCTAATTTCAACAATATAAACAAAATTTATATATATATATATGAATTTGATGGACATATTTGTTAATTTTTTGAATCTGAGTAGATGAATCAGTGGCCAATTTGGTCAGCTGTAAAAACAGACATAGCTTAATATTCTTATTAAAAAAGAATGGTTTTGAGTCCTGGATCTCTAATTTATTAGATGAACAACTTTGGTTAATTTCCTTAAACATTCTGAACTTGAGATGTCTTGTCTGTAAAATGAGCGTAGGTAGTCCCCATACTTCAATCATGTCAACCACACATAAAGGGCACAGTATAGTTCAAACACAAATCTAATGATACTGCCCCGCTGACCCCATTCCAAATATCTATACCTTTGCTCAAGTGGTTTCATCATCTGCATGATATATTTTTCCCTCTCAGTCTCCAAACTTTCCCAGAAATATATTTTTTTGTGTCACTAAATTATCCTCTGGGAAAAATTCACATCCTCTATGCTCCCATAGCACCCCATAGGAATCTATTATTACTCCAGTTACCATTTTATACTGAAATTGTCCATTAATGTGTGACTCTTAAACTGGATTTAGAACATCCTAAAATCATATACGTGTTCCACTCCATTTTTATTTCCAGCTTTTGACACTGAAATCTGGCGCACTCTAGGTGCTCATTAAATGTTGATAAATCAGTATTCTAGGATTGGAACTAGAGCCACAATAAAAAGAAATAAGCAATTGTGCAATCACCTTTCTTGCTTTTATTTCTTTTTATCTTTTCCCTCTGGAACTACATTTCTAAAGAATGATATTTGGAAAAGCACATTTAAGAACTAGGTTAATTATTTACCTCACTGATGAAACTTTATAGAAGACATTGCAAAGTCCAGAGAAAAAGATTTAAAGAATAATTTTTAAGAGACAAAGGAATTTAGAAACTTGAGATCACAATTCTCTTTACTAAGATCATTTCATTCAGCAATAAATAGAGAGAATTTTAGGATAAATTGTTGAGGAAAATATGTATTATAATTTTTTCTAGATTTTCATATATATATATATATATATATATATATATATATATATAAAGATGAACACCAACATTTACTTTAGAAATTATACACATTCTCCTTGTTACTTGATGAATATTTTCAATTTTCTTTCTCAAACAATCCTGTGGGGAAAAAAATGTTATTACCCCTAGTCTACAGATGAAGAGATTGTTAATTAAGTCTATAAAGATGCTAAATGACAGAGCCAGGATGTGAATCTAATTCCAATGTTAATACTTTTTTTTTCCCATTATAAACTCTCAAAGCCCTATTTTTAACCAAAGAGGTAGATATATTTTATGGTGAGTAACCATATTATGAGCCAAATTCAGTATATTGTCAAAATTTAATTCCTATTGCCTCGTGTAGCTTTACTGTTCCCTACCATCATTCTTATGTTCAGATTATTTTGATTTGTACACAATGTAGGATATTTGACTAATGCTAATATTTTTAATAAATTATTTAGTTGAGACAAATATTAATAGCCTACTTCCTTGAGTTTAGACTATTATTTTACATACTTTAAAATACATGCAAAAGTGTATGGAGGTTCCTCAAAAAATTAAAAATGGAACTACCCTATGATCTAGCAATTGCACTACTAGGTGTTTACCCAAAAAATATAAAAATGCTAAATCAAAAGGATATGTTCACCCCAGTGTTTATAGCAGCATTATCTATAATAGCCAAATGCAGAAACAGCCCAAGTGTGATCGACTGATGAATGGATAAAGCAGATGTAGTATGTATATAATGGAATATCACTCACCCATGGAAAGAATGAAATCTTGCCATTTGCAATGATGTGGATGGAGCTAGAGAATATTATGTTAAGCGAAATAAGTCAGTCAGAGAAAGACAAATAACACAAGGTATCACTTACGTGGAATTTAAGAAACAAAAGTAAACAAGCAAAAGGGGAAAAAAAGAGAGAGAGAGTGGTAAACTAAGAAACAGACTCTTAACTATAGAGAACAAACTGATGGCTACCAGAGATGAGGTGGATGGGAGAATGAGTGAAACAGGTGATGAGGATTAAGGAGTGTACTTGCCATGATGAGCATGAGGTGATGTATGGAGGTGTTGAATCAGTATATTGTACACCTGAAACTAATATTACACTGTATGTTGACTAACTGGAATTTAAATAAAAACTTAAATAAATAAAGTACATGCAAAAGACAAAAAAAAAAGTCAAACCTGTACCCTGGGTTGTCTGGTTTCCTTTAATATCTCAGACCTGCTGAGTTTTAACATTCGGACTCATTGAATCAGGTTTAGGCTTTAACAGAAAAAATGCTCATAAGCTTCTTTAGGGAAGACACCTTTGTTTGAAAAATTGGCACATACCTAATTGCATTACACGTCCTGGTAAAAGAATCCTACTTTATATGAGGAACTTTGGCATTATTCACTGGAATTTCTTAAACTAAATCAAGAAGTCAGCATTGGCAATTAGATTACTGGAACAGTTTGCTTTTTCTAAATATGACAGTGTGTAAACCAGAGGCCACATAAAACAAATAGATGAAGCAGGTGTGAGACAGACTCGGAACTGGAAGACTGCCAACTGATCAGCTCCACCAAGGTTTTATTATCTAACCAGAAACACATTTTGTTGATATTTAGATTTTCTCCCCCTAGATTAACTTCTGCCAACTGGATACAGTTCAGTGAACACAATGGTCATAACTATTCCGGACTCAGGTAACTGATTGGCATTATAATCTATGCTGTACCAAAGATTTTTCTCTGCTTGCATACAAAGACATTGATAGAACCATGCAACTTCAACCATTTCTCAGACTTTTTATATAGACCAACCTAGAGATGTATGCCCATACTTTCTTTACATTAGAACTTGCTTTACCAAGTAATTTATATAATAATCAGGGAAATGAATGTAATCAATGATTGCTTCTCCCAAATTGATGAGTCAAAACTGAGGATTTTAAAATTTAAATCCATGAAAAAAAGTCATAGATTATAAAAGAGATGACAGGTGTGGAAGGAACAGGAATTGTATCTAACCAAGCAATAATAAAACTAGGTTGGCTGTGATCATTTATATCTCTGAATTAGATGTGATCAAAATTGTAGGCTTCCTTGGTTCTGTATCTCATGATATATTCAACAGATGTATTCAAATATCCATATTCATGCTTATTTTCCAGGTCATAACAACACTTATGCTACCTCTCCTATACAAAGACCACCTGATTTGGGGCGCCTGGGTGGCTCAGTCGTTAAGCGTCTGCCTTCGGCTTAGGGTCATGATCACAGGGTCCTGGGATGGAGCCCTGCATCGAGCTCCCTGCTCGGCGGGAAGCCTGCTTCTCCCTCTCCCACTCCTCCTGCTTGTGTTCCCTCTCTCACTGTCTCCCTCTGTCAAATAAATAAATAAAAAGTCTTAAAAAAACAAAAACAAAACAAAACAAAAAAACAAAGACCACCTGATTTACTCACAATACTGGAACATTTTACTATTTCTTTGTTTCTTCCAAGTAATATAGATTTATACGGATTTGGTTTTGAACAACAAAGAAAAATATAAGTAGTAGAAAGGAAAGTAAATCTGGGGCAAAAAATAGTAAGTTTGGAAAAATATTTTTGTCATACATTGCAGATGATGGGTTGACATGCCTATAGTCATTTTTTAAAGTAACTATTGGGTAAAAATGACATTAAATGATAAAATTATTTTAATTCTGTTAGTTTCTTGCATACTGCACTGGCAAGGACCTCCAGTAGAATGCTCACTGGAGGCACAACTGGTTGGCTCAGTTGGTTTAAGTATCTGACTTCAGCTCAGGTCATCATCTAGAGTCCTGGGATCAAGCCCTGAGTCTGACTCCCTGCTCACAGGGAGTCTGCTTCTGCCTCCGCCTCTGCCCCAACCCTGCTCATGCACTCTCCCTCTCTCTCTCTTTCTCTCTCAAATAAATAAATAAAAATCTTAAAAAAAAAATGCTCACTGGAAGTGGCAAGAGAGGATATCCTTGCCTTATTTCTAAAGTGGGAAAGAAATCTTTTAGTCTTTTATCACCAAGTTATTGCATTAGCTGAAGGTTGTTCAAAGACATATTTTAGATGGTTGAGGATGTACTCTTCTATTTCTACTTTCTTGGGAGATTTTTCTCAAGCATGAATGTTGAAATTTGTTTAAAACAATGCTCTTTTTATTTTGCGTCTCTTAGGATGAGCATATAATTTTTGTTTTTCAGTTTGTTAATGAGGTAAATTATATTTTTTAAATGTTAAAACAACTATACAAATAAACCTACACCAATTGTAGTGATGTATCATCCTTTCAATATATTGCTGGATTCTGTTGGTTAAAATTTGGGTGAGAAATTTTGCACCTATATTAATGAAATATATTAGTGGACAAAAACCTTTTTTTTCTAACAGCTGTATCTGGTTTTGCTATTGGAATAATCCTGACCTTTTAAAATTAATTGTATTGTGTATTCTTTTCTGAAAGAATTTATGTAAAATTGGCATTATTTCTTCTTCAAATATTTCATATAATTCTCCAGTGAAACCATGTGTACCTAAAGTTTATCTTGTGGGAAGATATTAAATATATAATGCACTTAATTATCATAAGCTTATTCAGATTTTCTATTTATTTTTGTCTCAGTTTTGGTAACTTGTAAATTTCATAGAATCTGTCCATTTCCTCTAACTTTTAGACTGTTTTAGAATAAAATATGTTCATGAAATTTTCTTATCCTTTTGATATCTTTAGTAAATACGATGAAGTCTCCATTTTCATTCCTAATAATGATAATTTGGATTTTTCTTTTTCATGACTGGTAAAACTAGACTTTTGTCAATTTTATTGAACTTTAATAAAACTCCACTTTTTGTTTTCATTGATTTTGTTTTAGTCCATTTTGTTTCCATGTAAACATATCATGTACCCAATGAACACATATTTTCACTCTAATATGGGAACATAATAAATAATTCTGAAAAAAAGGCCTTTCCTGCTTCTAGGGTCAAAAGTTTCTAAGTGTCTTTCAGAATTGCTAAGAAATTAAAATTGAATATGCCATCCCTAATTGCCTACCCAGAAGGACTCAGAGTACTGCCTGTCAAATCATCTCTAGATGGTGCTCTGAGTCTACCTGGACTCTGGAACTATCTTATACAATTACCTTAGCAGATCTTCTGGGATGAATTTCCTTCAGTTTTGTAAAATTCTGTTCTTTAGTACCCCTTTCATCTAATAGATTCCATTGGTCAAACACACATAAATGCTTGCTTTTATGGAGGCTGTACTGGTTAGTGTTCTCTAGAGAAACAGAATCAGTAACACACACACACACACACATGGAATTGGCTCACAAAATTATGGAGGCCGGCAAGTCCAAAATCTGCAGAGCCAATGTTCCAGCTCAAAGGTTATCAGGCAAAGGAATTCTCTCTTACTTAGGAGGCAGTCATTTGTTTGTTCTACTCAGGCTTTCAACTGACTAGATGAGGCTCACCCACATTGGAGAGAGCAATCTGCTTTACTCAGTCTACTAATTTAAATTTTAGTCTCATCCAAAAGCATTCTCACAGAAACACCCAGAATGTAAACCAAATATGCCTGTACCCTGTGGCCCAATAAATTTAACACCTAAAGTTAACTATCACAGGAGTCAAAGAAAATAAAACTCTACTCTTAGTTCGCTTATGTCTCTAATGCAACAAATTATAGACATTTACCTCTGTATTCTCCGTAGATATTTACCTCTGTATTCTCCATTGATATTATGACACCAGCCAGATATGTCTGGTGAATGTTTGGTGGATACGCCATAATAAAGTCTGAAGGGGTTGCACTCTGGCAACACAGCAGAGTGGTTAAAAAGCTGGGATTTGAAGGCAGAGCTAATCAGAATTCAATTGTGTCCCTTGTGATCTAATGTGCATTATATAACTTCTCTGAGTCATCTCTAGGCTTCTTCAATTATACCCATCTTGCCAGTATGCTGGAAGGGATTACAAGTGCTTGGCATAATGCCTTTCATACTGTGGGCCACTTAAGGATCACAGGAAGAGTGTCTTTACTAGTTTTATGCATTTGTCTATGCCTCTCAACAAGCCTTTCTCCAAAACACAAGCACAGTAGTTTTTCCAAGACACACATCTGTTCACACCACTCTGATTCCATCCAATGACTTCCATTAGAATGAAATCAAACATCCTAGCCTGAGTTGTAAAATCCAGTGTTATCTGAACTTGGGCTAATTCTCCCGACTCATACCGCTTTACTCCTGTGCCCACTATATTCTAGCTATCCTGGCCTTCTTCCTATTTCTCGGGAAACAGGTTTGTTCCACCAAGGACCTTTGAAGTAGTTGTCGTCTCCGCTTGGCATATTATTTCCCTACTTCTGTGTGGCTGCCTCTTTCTTGTCACTCAGATCTCATCTCAAATGCAATCTCCTCAAATGGCCTTCTTTCATCATAATTTGAAAGGAACATGTACCACTGCCAGATGTTTTTCCTTAATTTGTCAGTCCAGCTCACTACTGTGTTCTCCAGTCATTAAAACTGTGCTTGGCACGGAGAAGGCATTTAATAAATATTTTTGAATAAAGTAATGGGTTATTTCCAATCACAGAAAACTCCACCTCATCATGCTTAACTCTTCCAGCTCCACTAATGTTCACATGTACATGATCACAAAGTTCTGTTGATTCAAATTGTTAAATAAAAGTAAGTTTACTTTTTTTTCAGTTCAAAATCTCCAGATCTTAAGAATAACTTGTAGAACTATTGAGTCCCTTTATCTTAAGAGAATGCAACTAAATTTGCCTGTTTTGTATTTTCAAATTACTGGTTTAACTGCCAGTTTGTTGAATTATAATGCTTTTCTTCTACAGTTTTTTCTTTGTTCTGATGAATGGCTGAACACATGTGTATCTCTTAATTTAGACACTTAGCTTCAGCCACTGTAATCAATCAACTGCCATGAACAGTTCCCTAAATGCGTCTTTTTCTTGCCTCAGTGGATATTTAAATTTCCTAATAGAAATCACTGGGGTAAAAAGCTAGCAAGTATCTTAGCAATTTCAGGTTACATGAATAACAATTTCATATTTTAAAATGTAGAATAAAAACTGGATAGTTAACCAAAAAGTTACTTTTTGTGGTATAAAACTTGGAACTTAAATTGGAAATAGAGAATAACTTTTAAGCCACCATTCCTATTTTTCTTGCCCCCAGGAAAAAAGAGCTCAGTCCTACTTTAAATTAATTCTGTGATAAAATTTCCCATGAGGATTTTTCAAGTTTGACTTTTTCTAAAACTTCTTTGCTCTGGTGATTATATTTTCCTAATCATGATGAGAAATAAAAATATATTTCCACCAGGTCTTTAATCCATTAGCTCAGGTCTTTAAGAGAGACTTTCCACACAAACCAAAAATACTATGTCTGGCCACCTAGCGGTGGTAGAATGGTAACAAAAATTCTTATGATAATTACTTCTAATCAAAGCATTCAGTAAAGCAAAACTATATTGGAGGTAAATTAGAAAATTATGATTATTGGATTTATGTTAATGTTCTTAATTTCTAATAAAGTAATCCTGTATTCTTAATATTAAATTTAGGACGTAGTGTTATCAGAATGACTTTTCAACATTTGAGTATTTACAGAAATAATAAACTTGTTCTAAGCCAGAATTATGTGATACAAACATTTATTTTCTATCTGCAAACAGCAGCTATATAATCCTTTCCAAACCCAATATGCATGGATCCATTCAATCCCTTTTCCTCTCTATAAAACACATTGCTTTCTTCCAGTCTCCATAAAAGAATGTTTGGAAAAGCATTAAGAAAATGAAGACACAAAATGACCACACAGAAATGAAGGTGATATATTGTAGTGTATTTTAGTCATCCTTTCTCTATGTTTAGCTCATAATTTTGCTATCTCTTAGCAGTTACTCTACCTCCCCACTAATGTGTATATGGGACACTTGTTTAACTCCCCAGAATGTCCCTAGAATGACTCCACCAATACTCCAAACAATATTATTGAGCAAAGTAGATTTTTATTATTTTAAAAGGGAAGAGAGAGTCGAGTTTTTACATCACTGAGTCCATGCTATTTGACAGTATACATCTGTTTAACATTTCTTTTGTCCCAAATTTTTTGGGGGGAATGGATCCAGAAGATTTCAAGGGTCAGGGATCTTAATGATGCAACATCATACTAATAAGAGCAGCAATCTTTGTTTTTACCTTTATATTTTAGAAATTCTTCACCAGTATAGGTGTATTCTGCAGAAGATGAGTTAGCTGAAGGTATCAATTTAGATTTTATTTTTCATGTTGGGAAGCACTTAAACACTCATTTTATATTTTGTTCCAGTGAAGTTTCCAGAGCTTTTAATAAATAATTGTGCATTGTGGATTTATAAGAGGGACATGTACTACATGAACTACACAGAACTTGGCAAAATAATTTGTTCATATATATTATATATATATATGTATATATAATTTATCAAGCAGAAACTTTATTCAAATATTTTGTAAGGCTGGTGTTTCATGCAACTAGCTTTGGGAAACTCTCCCCTCATGAGAGATGGCCAGTTGTGCTTTTTCCTTTTAAAATATATTCTATAAACATGTGTTACCTTATCTTGAGGCAATAATTTTGCATGTTAATAGAGATAGATGAGTAAGGATGATAATTGCAGCACTGTTAATGATAACCAAAATAGTAAACAATCTAAATAACTAACAATAAGGAATCCGTAAAAGCGATTATATGTCCATGCAAAGAAATACTACGCTGTCATTAAAATTTAAGATGTAGAGGCACCTGGGTGGCTCAGTCCCTAAGCGTCTGCCTTTGGCTCAGGTCATGGTCCCAGGGTCCTGGGATCAAGCACCGCATCGGGCTCCCTGCTCGGCGGGAAGCCTGCTTCTCCCTCTCCCACTCCCCCTGCTTGTGTTCCCTCTCTCGCTGGGTCTCTCTCTGTCCAATAAATAAATAAAATCTTTAAAAATAAATAGATAAATAAAATTTAAGATGTAAAAAAAGCATCTTATAAATTCATGTGTACTTTACAGTCCCATAATTTAAAAGTAAAGTATACATTTATTAATATTACAAATATTTTCGAACATATAATATGTGTTAAGTGCTGTTTAATTTACTATTGAAGAAGACAACTGGGATACTTATTTTTTTAATTTAATTTTATTTTATTTAGAGAGAGAGAGAGAAAGCAAGAGTGGTGGGAGGAAGGTCAGAGAGAAACTCCTAAGCAGGCTTCACACAACTGGGGGCTCTAATCCATGACCTTGAGATCATGACCTGAGCTGAAATCAAGAGTTGGACACTCAACCAACTGAGCCACCCAGGCGCCCCTTGCGATAGTTAATTGTAGGTGTTGAGTTAACAGGGCCACAGGGTGCCCAGATATTTTTTTAAACACAATTTTGGGGTATATATGTGAGAATGTTTCTGGATGAGATTTGCATTTAAATCTGTAGACTGAGTAAAGCAGATTGCCCTCCCCAATATAGTGGACATTATCCAATCCTTTGATGGTTTGAATAAAAGAATAAAGTGTAGGAAGGAAGAATTTGCTCTCTCTCTGGCTGACCACTTTAGCTAATATAGTGGCTTTCTGACCTCAGACCAGGGCATAGACCATCAATTCTCCAGGTTCCTGTCAGGCCTTCAGATGTGCACTAAGACTGTACAACCAGCTTTCCTGTGTTTCCAGCTTGTTGATGGCAGATCACGGGGCTTCTCAGGTTCCATAACCACATCAGTCACTTCCTTATTATATGCATGTGTGTGTTTACTTTTGGTTCTGTTTTTCTGTAGAATTCTAACTAATCCAGAAACTTTGTATTCAGGAACTTCTTTAGAGAGAAATTGAGTGAAGAATACAGATGTTTGCAGTGGATAACTATGGATGGTATGTTTGTGATTTTTCCTCTTTTATTTTTAAATCTTAGATATTCTGTTAATAAATGGTTTTAACATTGCCAGTATAGGGCTTTCTTAGAATGCATGATTGTAATAAATTACTATTAAATTAGGTTTGTTAGATTTGGTTTTATAATTTTAGATGCTCACATATTTATATATAAATAAAATGAGTTATTTATTTACTTGCAAGTATTACCACCATTTATCACTATCAAATTTGTATTTAGTGTTTATGATGATAAAACTGTTAGACCCCAAGGAAGAAATTGACAATATTTATTTTACTCTCATTAAACCAGACAATACCTACTTTGTGCCTACATTCATGAAGTTTATTGTGTACTTGGAGAAAATACATGACCAGGGGCGCCTGGTTGTTTCAGTCAGTTGGATGTCTAATTCTTGATCTCAGCTCAGGTCTTGATCTCAGGGATGTGAGTTCAGGCCCCACATTGGGCTCCATGCAGGGCATGGAGCCTACTTAAAAAAAAAAAAAATACATGACCATGCTTATGATTCTCACTTTAATCCATTGCCATAAGCTTCAAAAAGACCAAAATTTCATACTCCCAGGGCATTCCCCCTGCTCTTTTCATAAAAGATTATTTTATCTTGTATTCTCTCTCTTTAAACATCTAACACTTTTTTCCCCAGTCTCATTCTTAGCTGTTAACTAGCATCACATATCAATAAAACAAACAGAATTTCCATTAAATTACTCCCACCACAGGGTAGAAGAATCTGTCACATTCTCTGCCTTTTCTTCTAATACAATGTGCATGTTCCTATTCAAATCTACTTCCTCTACTTAGGCACTAGGATTCTATAATCTATTCAAGGATATAAATCCATAAATATTTCTCTCTACCTCTCTCCATTGATTTTGGTCCACTACTTAGTAATTCTCATTAACATGGGAAGTCATACTAGTTCTCCTATCTTAAATGAAATTGTTTTTCTCTTGAACCCACTTCTATCATCCATTATCATTTTTCTCTTCCTTACCAGCAAACCTCTCCAGATAAGTTGAATGTACTTGGTGATTCCTGTTCATCGCATTCTATTCTCTTCTAAAATCTCTCCGAATGAGTTATTGAAATACCTCTTTGTCATTTGTCAAAGTTATCAAAAACCTCGACATTGCCACATACAATGGCCAATTCTCAGTCTTCATGTTACTTGACTGATCACCCGTAATTGATGTAGCAATGGCTCACTCCCTTTCATGTGATGCATTATCTTCACTTGGTTTCAAGAAAGGAATATTTTCCACCTTTCTTCCCACTCATGAGTTGATATTTTGTAATCCTATTTCATGGTTTGTCTTCTTTTCCCATTCTGATGTGTCCCAGGCATTATTAGCCTTCTTTTCTCCACTAACACTCATTCTCTTGGTGATCTCCTCCATCACATTGGTTTTAAATATATTTCACAAATGGCTGACTCTTGAATTTAAAGTTTTACCTCAGATCTCTACCAAAATCCCTACTTGTACAACCCATCATCTCCCTGACATCTCTTCTTGGATGACTAATAAACAGACTGAATTTAACACATTTACATATAAACTGCTAATTTTTTCCTTCTCCAGATGATTTTTACAGAACTAGTCATTTCATTTGACAGTCCCTTCATGCTTTCAGTTGCTCTAGTCCAAAATTGAAGTCTTGGTTCTCTATTCATTGACACCCCAAATGCAATCTATTAAGAAATCTTATTCTCTCTAACTCCATAATGTATTCAGAATATCATATTTTCCTACAATTTCCATAGGTAATTTTCTGCTTTGAATCCCAGTCTTCACCTCACGTCTAGATTATTATAAAACAACTTCAATGGAAGTGATAAAGTCCTCCTTTATCACTCTCTAATCTATTTTTATCACAAAGCAAATAATCTTTTAAACATAGAAATATAATATCATGATACTCTTGTGCCCCAAACCATCAAATATTTTTCCATTTCAATGAGAATGAAAATCAAAATTCTAAAATGGTCACACCCTTAATTTCATCTTCATCTTGATTCATTTAATCTAAGTGAGATATTTTATTGGGCTTTTCTGCTCAAACCTGGTTAGATGCCATGACTTACCATTTGGGATCTAAAAGCATTTTTTTGTTGAATCTTAAAAGACCCCAAATTCTAGATTTCTCTATGTCTTTCCACTTCTCACAAATCAGCCAGTTAGTTTTTTGAACTCATCTCTTTTTGCAATAACTTTCTAAATATAGGCAAAATTAATCAACACACAATGTGAGTTTCCAGTTTTTCAATCTAAGTTTCTAATCTTCATCCTCTAGGCTGAAGTGGCACATGATCTGCCCTCCAAAATACAGCAAGCAGCAATTTTGCAACTTACTTTGCTACTGCATGAGGTAGATATCAGGCTATCTATACTGTTATTTCTGTACTTTTATCATCCCAATTCATTACCCAACCACTAATTACCCAACCACTAATTCATTCTCACATATTTTGTATTTTTGTTACAATGTATTAAATGCTCTATTAGTCAGTAAACATTAACAAATACTACAGAACGAAGATCAAAATCTCAGTGACTTAACCAAATAAATTTCTAACTTATACCAAAGTCCTGCTTGGATCAGGCTGCTCTCCTTGGCAGATCTTATCCAAGAACAAACTTAGGGTATTCTTATCTGGAAGAGTTTGCCTTCTCATTCTGCAGCCTGTAGTAAATATGTGCAATTCTATTTATCTGCCCAACATCCAAGCTATTCCCTGATTGAGTGATATCCTCTTTTTGAGTGTTGGTCAGGAACAGTGTTATATACCACTGCGATTTAAGAAAAATGATAAATACCCTTTTTTCCCCAGCCTTCCTTGAAACAAGTATATGGCCTAGAATCCAGCAATACTCATCAGATACACTGACACATATATGTTGAAGCAGAGAATAAAGAATGCAGATAATATCTCTGCTTATGGTGCTAACTACAAGAAAATTAGTGGATTTGCAGTAATGGCAGGTGTACCAGCTGCAACATTCAAGCTGTCCTGCCACCAGTGTCAAGTGGTTCAAGAGCATTGCTAATACTTGGAGAAGGCCATAGCACATTACTCTGGACCAGTTCTGAGTATGAATTTGCACATCTTTTCTTGTCTCTTTGCCTTTTTACAATCCTTTGGGTGACATAATAAACTGCTCGATATCTTTTTAGTGAATTCCTTTTCTGCTAAAATCAATCAGAGATACTTTTTTTTCCCTGCTTTTAACTAAACTCTGATTGATCTATGGCCTTAGCAAGAATCTAACCACTTTAAACTGACTCTCATCTCAGATGTGAATAAGTGAGCATCAGCCCATAAAACTCTCATGTAAAACTAAATAGTTAAATTGTGTTGTGATGGAAATAATGTTTTTTTTTCCCCAGTGATATATATTGAGGGCTACACTCTTCTGTTATATTCAAAGACTCATTTTTGGAAAGTCCTCTGGATTTTAAGACAAAACAAGGAGATTGAAGGTTTTGGTTAAAGGAAGAACAATATCTTGTGTCCTCTTCAACTTCTGTTTTGCTGCAAATGGGTTTCTATTTTAGAGCATAGTTGACATGAATATGTAAATAATGGATTCTATGAAGGTTAAGAATGAAATCATAAGTCTTACCCTATATTAGTGAATTAACCAAGTCCAAGATTCTTCTGGAACACAATCTTTTTTTTAATCTGTGGAAGTAAACATATTATTGACCATATATTCATTGAATTTAATTTAAAAGGTATTGATATCAAAGTTTCTAGGGGTTAGTTTAAGTGTGTGAAAGAATTTGAGTGATAACAGTAAAAATAATCACAAATTTAACTTGAGAAAATTTTTGTAAACCAAGACCCAACTTGCTGGGCAAGTATACATTTCCACCTAACTAAAAGTATGTTTAAAGTAAAATCCTTTTTATATGTTGAGTAGAATAAACATATGTCACTAATCAGATATAATATAAAAATCCAGAAGCAGAAGATAAGAGATTTTAGTAGAAATTAGTACAAAAGTTCCAAATATAATGTTTTAAAAATCAGATCAAAAAGTGTTTGAAGTGGACTGCATCCTTGCTATATGCCTTCACTTCAAATGAAATGAGTTTGTACAGACTACTCATGTCCCAGCCAGTAATCATAATCATGGGAGCAGTAAGAGAATGAATGATTTGGTGCAACATGTTTTCTGTGTATTTTTGTAAAATACCTCAATAATTTTATTTTTTTAAAGATTTATTTTATTTATTTTAGAGAGAGAAAGAGAAGATAGAGAGAGAGCAAACTTGGGGAGGTAGAGGGGCAGAGGGAGAGAGAAGGAGAGAATCTCAAGCAGACTCCCTGCCAAGCGCTACCCATGAGATCATGACCTGAGCTGAAATAGATGCTTAACTGACTGAGTCATCCAGGTGCCCCAAACACCTGGTACATTTTATATTTTTATAAATGGTACATTTTCTATTTTAAAAATCTTCCTCTTAATATGTATCATAATGGTTAGCACTAATTTATCAAAATATTAAGTTTAAACAATTAGATTATGAAAATGCATATAAATTATTATCCCAGTTACTTTAAATTGGCAGGAATATAAATTACCCATTTTATAATCAAAAAAATTGTCATTAGAATAAATTAAAAATCTATTTTTTAAAGATTTTATTTATTTGTATATTTATTTATTTGAGTATAAAGAACACCAGTAGAGGGGAAGGGTCGTGGGAGAGGGAGGGGCAGACTCCCTGTTGAGCAGAGAGTCTGAAGCAGAGCTCAATCCCAGGACCCTGGGATCCTGACCTGAGCTAAAGGCAGATACTTAACCGACTGAGCCACCCAGGCACTCCCTAAAAATTTATTTCTGAAATTGTTTCACAGAGGTATCCAAAGCCAAGTCAGGAGAGAAATTCCACAAGATACTATCTCTCTTCCTGGAGGATACCTGTAGTCAGAGCTACACAAAAGTTAAACAAAAAGACCTCATTTTATGCTTGTCACACACCATTGCATGTGTTTTGTTTCTTTCGTTCACATATAGATACAATCTTCTAAATAGTGGGTAGTTTGCATAAGTCATCCCTAGAGGCATAACCTGCAGAAACTGATAGATACTTTTACCCCTGTACAAATACAGAATTAATTTGGATTATTCTCAGAAAAATACAAGAAAAGAAATCCCATTATTAATTGCAACCTTTTTAGTTTTTAGATATTTCTCCACTCAATTACCCAAAAAGAAAACAAATTTGACTACAGCTGGCACGGAAAGCCTGAATATTGTCATTATTTCTATTATGATATTTGTTTTTGATATGCAAATAAAGGTATTTATCATTTTTAATTCAACCTAATGTTTATATATAGTAAAGTGCTATGCAATTATTTGAGATTGGTTTTTCTTTCTCTTTTTTAAGATATTATTTATTTAACAGAGAGAGAGCACGTGCACACAAGCAGAGGGAGGGGCAGAGGGAGAAACAGACTCCGCAATGAGCAGGAAGCCCAATGCCAGGCTCATCCCAGCATGCAGAATCATGACCTGGGCTGAAGACAGACACTTAGCCGACTGAGCCACCCAGGTGCCCCTGAGATCAGTTTCACTTTAAAATAAAAACAGTTAAAGTGTTTAGACATTATCTTTTGTGATGTTCAAAATATATTCTATAATGTAGACTCTTTACAGTAAATGTGTCTTGTGTAGAATACAGTGTTTAATTTATTCAAGATTAAATTTTTACAAGTTTTACTTTATTCTTATTTATATATTTCTGTGTGGTAAAATTATATTAAAAATAATTTGTTCTCATGGTTTTCTGGCTTTAGAGACGGAATTACTTGGTTTTGACTCTCACTTCCATCACTTGGATTTTTAATCTGAGCACGTCATTTAACCTTCTTTAATCTTTATACTGGAAAATGAAGATTTACTTATCTCATAATGTTATTTCGGAGAATTGGCTGAGGAAATGTAGGTAGATATAAAATCCATTAATAATTAGTATCAACTGCTTAAATACTTTATAGTTTTCATAGTATACTTTTTCCATATATATTAAAATCATTCTTGCTTTAACCTTCTGTGGTAGATATTATAAACTACACAGGTAAAAAAAATGGAGACTAAAATAGGTTAAGTGACTAAGATAATTAATAGTGACTTAAGGATACAATACAAATCTTTCATTTCCCATTTCAATGATGTTTCCAGGATATTTAGATTAGTAGAAATGAAGGAACATATATACAGAAATTCAAGAATGTGATGTTTGGAAGTTAACATTTTTTTGAGTTGCTGTTTGGTTTTAAGGACGGAGGGACAAGGAAATGATCAACATACAAATACCTGAATGCTCTTATATGCGCCTTTGTATCTGTTATGTTTAAAAGACAACCGCAGGGCGCCTGGGTGGCTCAGATGGTTAAGCGTCTGCCTTCGGCTCAGGTCATGATCCCAGGGTCCTGGGATCGAGTCCCGCATTGGGCTCCCTGCTCCTTGGGAGCCTGCTTCTCCCTCTGCTTCTCTCTCTCTCTCTGTCTCTCATGAATAAATAAATAAGATCTTAAAAAAATAAAAATAAAAAAAATAACAGACAACCGCATTGTTCTATAGAGTATCTTCAGGTATATATCACACAAAAAGAACAGTAATGCCTCTTAATCTGATATAGTGTCTTTAGGTGAAAAATGAATCATAGAACACTATGATTCTATCATTGTCATGTAAGTACTCAAAATCTAATACATGCATATTTCTATCATTTTACATAGGAACAAATTCTGCAATTACATATGATGAGGTGTAAATAATGGACATTTCTTATTTTTAATATAATAAATGTTTTACTTTTTAAAACATTTGCTTTATATGTTTTCCTTATATAAGAATTTTATATTTAAAATTTAAAGATATTTTTGTCAATTAAAACTATAACTCCAGGGGCGCCTGTGTGGCTCAGTTGTTAAGCATCTGCCTTCAGCTCAGGTCATGATCCCAGGGTCCTGAGATCGAACCCCATGTCAGGCTCAGCGGGGAGCCTGTTTCTCCCTTCCCCACTCTCCTTGCTTGTGCTCTCTCTTTCTCTCTCTCGCTCTGTCCCAGGGTCCTGGGATCAAGCCCCACATCGGGCTCCCTGCTTGGCGGGAAACCTGCTTCTCCCTCTCCCGCTCCCCCTGCTTGTGTTCCATCTCTCGCTGTGTCTCTCTCTGTCAAATAAATAAAATCTTAAAAAAAAAAAAACACTATAACTCCAGCGCAGTCAGTGTAAGTATAAAATGCACGCACACAAATTTAACTTGATTTAAAAAGAAAGATCCTTTAGCCATGGTAACTAAAGATAAAAGCGGCCAATAATAAAGATACAGAGTTTGTAAGACATTCACAATAGATAACAATATATTTGCAGATTGACGCAGATGAGATGAAAATCACACACACACACACACACACACACACACACACTCTCTCTCTCTCTCTCTCTCTCTCTCTCACCCAGGAGAGCACAGCGATCAAGAGAACAATGTACAATTGTTCTTCACTGACTATGATGACTTAAAATACAACACGCAACACACAAACAAAAATATGAGTGATATTTTTGCAGCCTAATTACTTCATTCAACTTAACTAGTTGGTTCAGAGTATCACAATCAACTGCTCCAAGATAATATTTCTAAACCACAACGATTCTATATTCAAATTTTTTTAAAAAAATCTAGTATTTCCAGGAAAGAAAAAAAAAACACGTAAACAAAAACATTGCAGATTAAATGTCACAACAAAAAGCAAAGAAATTTAGAGTCATTTTCTTTAAACTAGAAATTCAAAATCACTGAATAAGAACTCCATTGTGCTAAATATTGTCCTCTGTAATTATAAATTCAGCTGATTTGCCATCTGCAGAAATAAAGCGAGGCTATTGCAAATGCTTATAAATACGGAATAGTTTAAATCGCATATGTGGGCCAGCAGATGTCACTCTTGTTAAAAGACTGTCTGAATAATCTTTTTATGAAGGGTAATTGTCCGCTGGGGTCGTGGGCAGAATTTCAACATGTGAAGAATTTAGCCCTGACCCTCTTTTCACCTTTACCACCTACTTGGCACTAATGACAACAGGATCAGTAAATTAAAAGTGTCAGCTGCCCTGCCATCAGTTTCCAAAGCTGTTTGGTCTAACAGTAATTTATGGTCAATGGTTACATAAGCAGCCTTGCCAAATCTCTAATTATTGCAAAGATGTAACCAGGCACCGAGAATAAATGTTCCTGCAAGCTGAACCAAGCCCTGACATTACTAAAATTAGGTGGATGATTCATGTCATTTGCTCCTCCTAGAAGATATCTACAGTAGCCAAAAAATTAAACTGCATGTTTTTTAAGTTGCAATTTTTGATCTTAAGGATTTTCTTTTTGTGTCTCTGTGTGTGTGTGTGTTTGTTTTATTAGACTAGAGTTCAGTCATTTAGGAATGGAAAAGGTTTGTCAATGCTTCACCCTTGATTATTGAAAGCACTGGTAATATCTTACTTCTGGAAAGGTCACTGGTGCAAGGTATTATGAAGCTAACAAATAATTTTAAAAATAAATTTCCAGAATTCAGATGTAATATCTGGAATACGCATTCATTGACTGTTTCCAAATTGAAATAAAAATAATTAGACGTGATGTGTGTGTCTGTGTTTTGTGTGTGTGCATGCATGCATACATGAATGTGAACCTGATCACATGTGTGGTAGACTGTGTAAGAAGAAAATAGCATATTTTTGTTATTTCTTAGGATATGGAACACATATTAGCTGCCATACAGTGACTCTGTAGGATTCTAACAGAATTCTTCTTCAGGGTAAAGTTATTATGGTGATAAATGATTTCTTATATTAGTAAAAATGGCCACAGCTTCTATGTCTAAAACTGTGAATGCTGATTAAAAAAAAAAAAAAAAAATTCTTGAGAAATCCTGGGTTCCTATACCAGTTCTTTCCATATTGGGCATGTGAGCTTGGCAAACTATTTAACTACTCTTTCTGTAGCTTTTTTCATTCTAAAATAAGACCATACCTGTATCTTATAAGTGTTGTGTGGGTCAGATGCAATAATGTAAATAAAACAATCCCTCCAGTACTTGGCCCTTTTAGGAACCCAAAAGACATGTTAGCTCTCAGACTAAGTAACAGGAACTCCCCAGTACGACTGCTGACACGATCAAATGTATTCTAAACTGTTCATCAAATACATTGTCCAGTTGGAAGATGTCCTAAAGATTATTTATTCTATTGCCCCACCCCAGGTAGCATTATTTGCTTTAATATTTTGCGAAAATGAAATTCAGACACTACCTGAGCATTTCCAGCTGACTGCCTTACAAAATAGCTCATTCCAGTCGGACCAGCTCTACCTATATTAGTAATATTGACTTAAAATCTGCTTTCCAATTGCCACGTCTGTCTGGCCCCAGACCCGGACTCAGTAGATATACAAAATAAATTTTCCACATCAAGACACTTTAATATTTTATGACAGCAATCATTTTATAGCAATAGATTTCCAGTTCTTTCAATATATTTCTACATTAATATTAAGATACATATATTATTACCATTTGCTTTGAGGACTTAATAAAATTTTGCTTGTAAAATTGTAACCCAATGCCTCACATATTATAAATATGCCATAAATCTACATTATTTTTGCCATATCCATCATTTTATGTACTAGCTCCTGAGGATACACCACATTTCTAGATATAGAGATCACTCTATATCTTACAATATTGTGATTAAACCTGGCTATCGTGTCTCAGATGTGGAATCGTTGTCCTTCATCTTCTAATACTTAATTTTTATTTTTATTATTCTTTCAGGAGACGCATCATAACACTGACTCAGATTCAGTTGTCCTAAACAAGAATTCTTACATAATATAGCACTATAGATTTCTCCTGCTATCCAAAAGTATAGCATTCCTATGAAGACTTTTGTAAACTGAAATGGCGAAAATTGAAGAAACCATTACCATTTTGTAAAAATGAAAATCCTCCTTAGGTTTCTTTTGGTTAGCAAAAACAGGTCTTTCACAAAAGCAGAGTGGCATAAAACAAACTTTTGGATAGCAAAGGAAGTCTTTTGTGTTCAATTAACAGAAAATCCAGTGGCTTGAAATATAGGGTTTTTTAAAATTAATTTAACTAAAATGTAAAGTAAAATAGCCTCACATCTAAGTGCATTAATTTTTAGGGGCTCCTGGATGGCTCAGTCGATTGAGGGTCAGACTGTTGATTTCAGCTCAGGTCATGCTCTCAGAGTTGTGAGATCAAGCACGGGGTCGGGCTCTGTGCTGAGCATGGAGCCTGCTTAAGATTCTCTCTCTCCCTCTACCCTCCCCACCTCTCTCTCTATAAATAAATAAATAATAAGGACATTAGTTTCTAGCTAGTAATGTAAATGAATCCACAGTAAGCTATTGTACCAATCTGTCATTGAGGCTAGCTACTTTTTATTATAAAGTACAATGATTTACATGGGAGTTAACACTAAGCTGCATTTATTTCTCTATGATTTGAGTTCCTGATTAAAATCACAATGTTGTAGGACACAAGGATAGTATCTATAGATGATGCTGCAGCTAAGTCAAGTACACATCCCAAGGAGGTGGCTGTACCAGCGATAACAAATAAAAGTGGTTGATTGTCATCAACCGGCTGTCAGATGATGGCTGATCCTCCTAGTAAATAAAGCCACGTTTTGTTGAAGTATTGGTCTGTGCTATCAATAGGCTGTGAACTCAGCAATAGTGGCAACCAGGTCCTTCTTGGTAAGACGAAGTTCATGCAGTTGAACTCAGGCATAGTCTCCATCACTTTATATACACGGCCATTAAGTAAGCACTGTGCCTTCTCTCCTTGCTTTAGGCAACATTTTTAGCAGAAGTTGAGTCCCCTCTGTGGTTCAACTGCCCACAAGACAATCCACTTCTCCATAGACCCAGCTCCAGCTAGGAAGCACTCTGTCATATCTACAGCTCCAAGTGGGAGACACCAAATCCTCGGGACTGGTAGTGCCATCTTTTCCTTTTTCTCTCCAGGCCAAGGCACAGAGCTTGTTTCTGTTTTTTAAATTGCTACATCTCTTCGACCAAAAATTTCTAATAATTATAATGAGAAGTTAATAGCAATATGTCCAAATCTATCCCGGGACCATTTTTCTAATCCAGAGTGATTGACCTCAGAAAACCAAAGATGTTACCCATGTGATCTTTATGATGTCACATGAGATTTACAAGCTCTGACAAAATCTGTCCCACAGGTGGGCCACAATTCTGCAGGCTGAGTAGCCAAAGTGTATTATCTTAGTAGCCAACCAATTATGAGCAGGAACCAACTATACTACCGAAAGTATTATTTTTTTTCATTGAGTTTTATTTTAATAGAAGTCTCATGCCTAAGGAAAGAGATATACATAAAAATTGCTTCTGAAAAATTTGTTTAGGGAGAGTGTTCATCAACAAACTAGTAATTTCACTCATTACTTTGTGATTTCAAATTAAATAGTTTTATAAGAAGTTGTAGATAATGAAGTTATATCACAAATTTCCTGTTCATCTGTGAAACATTAGATCATCAATTGCCTCTTGACTTATATTTTCATAAATATTCATTCATAAATGTATTTTCAAAATGCTTACATATGTGTATATGATTTGATTTCCCCTATTTGTAATAAGACTCACATTTTAGTATCAACTATGTTCTCTCTAAGTTAGATTTATACTTATATAGGTATAGCCTCAACTATTTGGTAGAAAAATGATACAAGATATTATTTAACTTATTTATAAGATATCAAATATTATTAAATTATTATTAAATTAATAATTAAATTATTATTAAATTATTATTATTATTAAACTATATAACCTGAGACATTAGAATATTTAAAATATGGGTTATATATTTACCTAGTTAGAGATGTTGTACAATATACAAAATATTTTATTGTCTAACTTGGAAGCTAATATTAAAAGGACAGTCACTCAATGTATCAAGGGTTTTGCCCCTAATGATCCTGTTATGTCCTATTATGTTTATTTCTTTGGATAAGGAAGCATGGATAATACCAAAATTCAGGATTAAAGGACTAATAAAATTTTATTTCAAATGCACAATATAACAGAGATGTACCACTACTTATAATCTGCCCAAGAAATTTTTCAAGCATTGAAATTCATGCTTCCTTAAAAAACAAAAGTTGAAAGATAACTTCAGATAAAAATAACCTTGGGGTCAAGATGTCCATTGACAGATGAATGGATAAAGAAGATGCGGTATATATATATATCTATACAATGGAATATAATGCAGCCATCAAAAGGAATGAGATAAGAATGTTAAAGCCGTTAAAAAAGAATGAAGTTTTGTGTGTGTGTGTGTGTGTGTGTGTGTGTGTGTGTGTGTGTGTGTAGTGGAATATTATGCAGCCATCAAAAGGAATGAGATAAGAATATTAAAGCCGTTAAAAAAGAATGAAGTTTTGTGTGTGTGTGTGTGTGTGTGTGTGTGTGTGTGTGTGTGTAGTGGAATATTATGCAGCCATCAAAAGGAATGAAATCTTGCCATTTGCAATGACGTGGATGGAACTGGAGGGTATTATGCTGAGGGTAATAAGTCAATCAGAGAAAGACATGTATCATATGACTTTACTGATATGAGGAATTCTTAATCTCAGGAAACAAATTGAGGGTTGCTGGAGTGGTGGGGGGTGGGAGGGATGGGGTGGCTGGGTGATAGACAGTGGGTAGGGTATGTGCTATGGTGAGCGCTGTGAATTGTGTAAGACTGCTGAATCACAGACCTGTACCTCTGAATCAAATAACACATTATATGTTAAGAAAAAGAAGAAGATAGTAGGAAGGGAAAAACGAAGGGGGGAGATCAGAGGGGGAAACAAACTATGAGAGACTATGGACTCTGGGAAACAAATTGAGGATTCTAGAGGGGAGGGAGTGGGGGGATGGGTTAGCCTGGTGATGGGTATTAAAGAGGGCATGTATAGGATGGAGCACTGGGTGTTATACACAAACAATGAATCGTGGAACACTACATCAAAAACTAATGATGTAATGTATGATGATTAACATAACATAATAAAAGAAACTAATGCTGTAATGTATGGTGATTAACATAACATAAAAAAATTAAAAAATAACCTTGGGGCAGAAGGAATAGTAGACAATTATCCTTGACATAAGGAGCTGTTTAGAAGATAGCCGTATAAGAAGTTTGCTTCAAGTGATAGGATTGCAATACTTTGAGACATATTTTACAAAACCACCTTGAGTCTTCTTAAATTCCTGTTTAAGAACAAACAAAACATAAAATTAGAGGAACCAAAATAATCAAGTCATGGAAATAATTTTTCATATATAGACAAATATATCCTTCAGGAGGACATATTTCCCAAATTATGGGAATTATCACTTTGAGATTAGTACTTAAGAACAAGTAATAATTTGCTTAATATCAAATTTTTTGTTTCCCAGGTCCAAAAACTATTATGGTGGATTTGTATTTCTTTGTGTGTATGAACAAATACACCTACTATTAAAGACCTAAGTTTGATTGAATTACATGGGTAGTCTGTGGAGAACTGCCTATATATTCCTAAAGTTAGGTCAAAAAAATCATTGCATATTATTCTTCAATATATTTTTGAAATTGATCACAATAACAATAAATTATTTGACTTACAATTAAAATATAGTATTATAAATATATTATTTTAAATTATATGGCAAAATACATGTCTATTGTTTATTATGTAAAACAGATTAAAATAAGAATATTATATTTTATGTAATTTCATGAAGTTATTGTCTACTGAGACCTCTGAAACAAATAATACATGATATGTTAAAAAAAAGAAGATAGCAGGAAGGGAAAAATGAAGGGAGGAAAATCGGAGGGGGAGACGAACCATGAGAGACTATGGACTCTGATAAACAAACTGAGGGTTCTAGAGGGGAGGGGAGTGGGGGGATGTGTTGGCCTGGTGATGGGTATTAAAGGGGGCAGGTACTGAATGGAGCACTGGATGTTATACTCAAACAGTGAATCATGGATGTAATGTATGGTGATTAACATAACATAATAAAGTTTAAAAAAATAAACGCTGAAACACAGATGCAGGAACAGAAGAATCATGGTCTTTATAGGTTAATATTGAATAGTGCTTTGGAATTCATGGCAAACTTGAATGAGAAAATGTCATGTAATGATTTAAATTTCTCTCTTAAGGAAAAAGACACAAAATAAATAGGAGACACATGTAATGACCTACTTCCTTATTAAGAGCTTTCATTTACTACATGCATATTATAGGACTGATATTCTGCTATGCAATTTTTTCAATCTGTTGATTATATATAATTTCAAATTTACAGAACGTTTTTGAGAATTGTGCAATCATACTCTTTACCCAGACTCACCAACTGTCTGTTTTGCCTAATTTGCTCTCTTTCTTCTCTTCTCTCCTACTTCAGGGTGAGAGAATAATGAAGTTAGAAAGCTGAAGCTGTTTACTTTTTTATTCAAATAAATAGGCAAATTTTTGCTTCAAAATGTTTATTTGGGATGTTTAATTCAGTTGAAACACGTGGGAAAGTTATTCATTCAAAGATTCTTTCAGTTAATAGCTATTTATATATACAGAGTCCTATACCAGAATCTAGATATACAATGGTAAACAGAAATAGAAATGGTCCGTGATCTTATTGAATCTAAGTTCCAGTGAAAAAAGCAGGCATCAGAAAATAATCACACAAATTTCTATATAATTTCCAACTTTAATAAATGCTGTGAATAAAACTTACAGGCTATAATTTATATGAGGAAATGATGTCTGTCCTGAAATCCAAAAGAAGGAGGAGTTTACTATCTTGAGAGGATGAGAAGAGCAGAACGGCACGTGTGGAGGCGGAGAGTAGGAAGGGGTCCCTCAAGATCCCTCGGCAATCTAGTAGCGCTGTGTGTAAAGGGGAATGGCAAACATGGAAGGAGGTGAGGCTTCAAGAGGACACACAGGGCAGATGCAGGCCTTAATTACTCATGCATGGAATGTTGCTTTTATTTTTATTTTATTTATTTTATTTTTATTGTTATTTTAATCACCATACATTACATCATTAGTTGTCTTTATTTTTAAATGATAAAGTAATGAAAGCTTTTAAGTAAGGTGGTATCATAATCACATTTATGTTTTTAATTATTTTGGTTGCAGTAATAATAATAGACTACAGAAAATTAAAAAATGGTCATAGGTAGATGAATTAAAAAGTTATTTCAGAAGTCCATTTTGGATAAAGGTGATTTTGGTAAAACCTAAGCAGTGCATGGATTTGAGATATATTTATTAGGCAAATAATATATGTTGTGGCGATGGACTGAATAGGACTGTCTCTGTTATTCAAGTTTGTCTAGAATTCCTGCAACAATATATTTTTGAACACCTGTTACATGCTAGACCTGAACTGCATTCCTGAGTGGGATGAATTCTTAGTTTTCAAAGACTTAACAGTCTAGGAGAACAGACAGAAATGGCTAGTATATTTTTTATTTTATTTTTTTAAGATTTTATTTATTTATTTGAGAGAGAGAGAATGAGAGATAGAGAGCACGAGAGGGAAGAGGGTCAGAGGGAGAAGCAGACTCTCTGCTGAGCAGGGAGCCCGATTTGGGACTCGATCCCAGGACTCCAGGATCATGACCTGAGCCAAAGGCAGTCGCTTAACCAACTGAGCCACCCAGGCGCCCGGCTAGTATATTTTTAAGTGCAGCTAAATCAGCTTTTCTCTTCAATTGTTATAGGTAGGCCCAAATTAGCAATTAATTCTGTTGACATCTAGAAATGTAGATATTTATAAGAACTAATCAAAATATACCCACATGTATTGAATTTAATAGCTTAGATTTTAAGGTGCCTCATTTCCAACCACATTCTACTTGGGAACATTTGCTAATATTTCTCATTTAGCTAAGGTGATAAAACATCCTCAAGCCATGCAGGACCAAATGTATGTAACTCCTGGTGATTGCTCCAGTGTTTGTGAAAACATCTTACACTCTCACTATGAACTCTTCCCAATAAGTAGATAAATAAGAATTCAGTGAGCAATCTAGACCCATTATCTCTTCTCCCTTCTGTTTCATCAAAACTGCACTTTGCAGCTTGGGCACTTAGCCAGAAGCCTAGAAGATATCTATTACAGATTGTGCTTAGCCTCTTTATGATATTCTAAAATCAGGCCCTTAAAATGAGAAACATCATTGTCATCACATTCAAAGCTTCTGTTGAGGGTAAGCAGAGTCTAGCACTTTAGAAGTATTGATTGCAAGAAACAGAAAGCAATTCAAATTAGCTTAAAAAGGAAATTCACCAGAAGGGTTTTGGATCTCACAGTGGACCCACCTAATGATAGCAGGAGCAAAGTGAGTTCCGGAGAATCACAGAGCAGGAAGTAGGATACAGCATTTACCGAGTGGGAAGGACAGCATCATGAACATGACACTGTCAGCGATGAGAACAAGAGCAGAGCTGCCACCAGATCTGCTCTTCAGGCAGAACTGACAAAGGCTGACAGATGTCCACTGTGTGAGGCTGCCTGCGGTTTTGATGTCTCAGTGTAGGCAGAGCCCTCAAGATGCTAGCGCCCGGATACATTTTGCTGGATGTCAGGGTTTGATTTTAGACTCACGCACATTCTAGGTATTTGTTAAAGTTGAGTAGATACAGGGGCATGGAAACTCACTGACCAAATCCAGAATGACTATGGGTGCCCTGGGGGTTACTTTGGAAGCTGTGCTGAAGATGTCACAAACTAGCAGCACTGGCTTCGCCCCCAAACAGCCTGTGGTTCAGATCCAGCCCATCACTTCCTAACGGTATTTTCTTGAGAAAGTTCCTTGGCTTCCATTCCCAGTGCCCTCACGATTAAATTAGAGATAGGGTGATAGAAAGATAAAACTAGATATATGCACTCAAGTCTCAGCTCAAGGCTGGAAAATTCTCAATGCTAAATTAGTGATTTTGGGGCGCCTGGGTGGCTCAGTTGGTTAAGTGACTGCCTTCAGCTCAGGTCATGATCCTGGAGTCCCAGGATCGAGTCTCACATTGGGTTCCCTGCTCAGTGGGGAGTCTGCTTCTCCCTCTGACCCTCCCCCTCTCATGCTCTCTCTCTATGTCATTCTCTCTCTCAAATAAATAAATAAATAAAATCTTTAAAAAAAATAAATTGGTGATTTTGTTGTTTTACTAGCACCACCATAGACATTGTCAACTTCATTATTTTATATGACATGAAAACAGTGAACTTACAAATTCACTTAGGGGATTAAATTATGAATCAGAAAAAAAATTGGCAGTAGCGCATTTGAGAAGAGAAAATCAAAATCGCACCTTTGCAAAGAAAGTTATTTATAATTACAAAAGTTATAAATTTCTTGAAGGAACATATTGGCTATAGGGCCACTTATGTCAAAAAGACAAAGATCTTGTTGTCTAGAAATCCAAGCATTTTTCTCCCAGATCTGCATCTTAGGATGTTTGTTAGAGACTTAGGTCTTTTTCATTTATGAATTCCTTCCTTCTTATGGTATATGTGGGGCAATGGGAGCGATGGGGGTAACGTCATATTGGTTAAGAATTTGAAATCTGAAGTGAGACTGCCTGCTTCAAAGCTATATTTTACCTTTCTAGCTGTGTGATCTTGGTTAGGTAGTAACTTCTCTAAGCTCATTTCCTTATTTATAAAATGGTAGTAGAAATAATTCTAGTGCACATCTCACAGAGTTGTTCTGACAATAAAACTAAATAATGAGATAACATAAGGCAGTTAAATCAACAGAAAGTACAGATCTTCCTCAACTTGCAATGGGGTTACCTCCCCAAAAAAACCCATTACAAATTGAAAATATGTTAAGTTGAAAATGCACTTAATACACCTAAACTACTGATCATCCTAGCTTAACCTAGCCTACCTTAAATGTGCTCAGAGCATTCACATTAGCCTACAGTTGGACAAAATCACCTAAAACAAAGCATATTTTATAATAAAATGTTGAATATCTTATATAATTTGGTGAATAATGTGCTAAAAGTGAAAAACAGAATGGTTGTCAGTGTGTCAGTTATTCACCCTCATGATCCTGTGGCTGACAGAGAACCACAACTATCAGCGTCCAGCATCACAGGAGAGTATCGCACTACATATTTTTAACCTGAGAAAAGATGAACATTCCACAGTCAAAGTACAGTTTCTACTGAGTGTGTATCATTTTCACACCACTGTAAAGTCAACAAAATCGAACCATCAAAAGTTGGGGATCATCTGCAATAGATATGAACACACATAGCTCAACTTATATGGGTATAACTCACTTACGAACTTTCTCTTTTGCTTTAACAACATAGTACAATGGTCCTCCATCTTTGATGCATCCCAGAGCCATTAGTAAACCCTTAAAAATAATTCGTGTCGTAAACTCTAAAGTTAGACACAAAGAATATGATGCTTATTTCTTTATAAATGTATTCCACATGCAAAAATGTAACCAATATTTAGAAGTATCTATTTGGTTAATTAAATAACATGTTCAAGTAATATGAAGTTTTGTTTGGATTTTTTATACATGGAAATTTTTTTCTCAGGAAGGTGATTTATTTTTTAAGAAAATCCGGCTCCTATACATGTTTATACTGTCAATGAAACATCTGAAAACTTGATAAGTACATTAACTGTACCAAAAATTGATTTTTTTCCCGGATGATTCGGGATATGTTAGGCCATCATTTGAATACCCAAAATGCCTAAATGAGAGTTGAATTTCATATTTGAAAGGGCATATGCATTTGAGACTCAGACCTGAGGCCTCTCCCCATTCCTAACTATAAGACCTTAAATCAGTTCCTTGACTTTCAAAGAGTACCTTCCCTCATCTTAAAATAATATTAATAATAATAATAATAATAATAATGGAATAGTTGGGAATAAAATTGAATAACAGATAATGGAGAGAGGAGTTTTGACAAAGTGATGCTTAATAAATAGTTTTATGATGAATAATATTATTCTGTTCACATATAGTATCAAAAAAACATTTGTTTCAAGATATACAGTATCATTAATTTTATGAAATGAAATCTCTCTAATGTTTTCGTAGTTTTTTCTGTGTCATTTTCTTCCAAATTCAAGTCTTAAAATAAATTCAAATTATTTACATATTCTTATTAGGACTTGTTTATTCAGGGACTGCTTTGTTAAAATAAGAGAAATCTTTCTAAGAATTATTAATTAAACAAACTGGTTAAGGAAACATTTTAAGTGCAGCATGCTCAGCTGAGCCAGAGATTATGTTATACTTTATTTCTCTTTGGCTTATTGTTGTGTGTTTCCTCTTTTCCATTCTGCATAGTCCTTATTTTTTTCTGTTCTGCTTACATGTGGTCCATCATAACTGTCAAAAAAAAAGGTGTATTTAACCCTTAAATTGACACATGTATTCAGTCTTTAGATTTTTTTTACTGGGCAAGCAGGTCACAGACTTTGTGATGTTGAGAAGGTAGGTGCTATTTTATGCTTACCTAGAAAGATGAAGTAGAACAAAGTCAATGAGTATAAGTGACTAATTTAATGCCACACATATAGTAAATACAAACTTAGGAATCAGTCCCAGTTCCTTAAAATTTAAAATCAGAGCCCTCTCATTATCTTACCATGTTCAAATGATGGTGGTAGTGATGGTGGTGGTGACAATGTAAGTCAATGGTAAAAACTTTGTTCGGAGATGCCTACCTGGGTGAAATAAGTTCTAGTTTTTCAATAAGAAGAACTGGACAAAGGTTTTTTTCTTTTTATCCTATGAAAATATTTGAACATTCTTTTATAACTAAATATATGAAATATGTTGACTAGGTGAAGGTATCTGAAACAAATTGTTAGAATTCTAATGACACATTTCAACCTATAACTTAAATGATAGCTACAGATTTTGAGTCTTCTTAAATCTTATTTGGAAACAAACTTTTTTAAATTTTTTTTAGCCAACATAATCTTTTAAACTATGGAAATTACTGTTTCACTCATTC
Source organism: Zalophus californianus (assembly GCF_009762305.2). NCBI lineage: Eukaryota > Metazoa > Chordata > Mammalia > Carnivora > Otariidae > Zalophus > Zalophus californianus. The sequence continues at coordinate 88,125,545 of NC_045598.1, forward strand.
AAAACTATAAGAGTACGTGAATTTTTAACACTCTAAAAACCTAGAAAGGGTCAAAATAGTAACTGGATTTATGTTTTTGTGTACAGTCTCCTATATTCCAGTAATTCAAAGAAAAGTTACAAATGAAACTGAGCTGCTAGATTTAAAAAGGCTAAATGGTTAAAAATTAATATTAAAAAAATAAAAAATTAAAAAAAATAAAAGACTTGATTGGATTATTTGTTCTTTGGGTGTTGAGTTTGATAAGTTCTTCATAGATTTTGGATACTAGCCCTTTATCTGATATGTCATTTGCAAATATTTTCTCCCATTCTGTCGGTTGTCTTTTGGTTTTGTGGACTGTTTCTTTTGCTGTGCAAAAGCTTTTTATCTTGATGAAATCCCAGTAGTTCATTTTTGCCCGGGGACTCTGAAAAACAAACTGAGGGTTCTAGAGGGGAGGGTGGTAGGGGGATGGGTTAGCCTGGTGATGGGTATTGAGGAGGGCACGTTCTGCATGGAGCACTGGGTGTTATGAACAAACAATGAATCATGGAACACTGCACCAAAAACTAATGATGTAATATATGGTGATTAACATAACAATAAAAAAATAAATGAAAAAAAAATAAAAGACTAACTGGATATAGACATTTAATTCTGCAGGTTTTTTAGTCTTTCATTTGTGTTCATTCATTATTTCTCTCCTTAAATAATTTATCTTGAAATCTCAGGAGGAATTGCAAGTGAATCCAAATTATATTTTCTTTAAAAATGAATTTATTGTTACTATCAGCATAATCAATTATCTATCAGTTTTGCTCTCTCATTATCTTGCATTATTTATAAAATAAATTTGTTTTCACTTCAACCCGTAGTTTTATATTATAACAAATGTTATCTACAAATAAGTTTGCAAAGTGAGACATGAAAAGTGATATTTTATGCACCAACTGATGACTAATTATTTGCCAATTAAGCTAATAAAATTGAAAATTTGAGTGTGCTGATTCTTCAGCCAGTTGTCTCCGAGGTAAACCATGCCTCTCTTCTGTGGTTCAACAAACAGTTTAAATACAAAGCAACATACTATGTATATTAGTTAGTGAATTAAAAGTATATAGACAACTATTTGTAGTAACAAACTGTAGTAGCAACCAATGGCAAGAGTGACAAGTCCCCGAGTACTATAGTTTTCCATGCTGTTGAGGTAACATAACAAATAGTGAAAGCTGTGAATGTTCTTTTAACTTTTACATAAATAATAGTGAATTCATTTGAACCAGCTTCCCATTTATCTCTGATTATCATTTCTTTGATCTGCTCTTTCAGTGAGCCAGAAGTGCTGAAGAATGGAAACCAATCATTATTAATTTTTTTCCAGGGCAATTTCTTCTAGTTCTTATGTATAATATATTCATGACCCATCTTAGAAAATCTGATTGGGGAATTTTATTCACTTTTACTTTTAGGACACATGATTTCTCATGTGGACTTGTAGAGCTGAATAAAAAGTTCAGTTTTTCTAAGTACAGTTAAATCCTTAGTTTATTATCTTTGCTTTCCCTTCCATATTTCCCTCTATATAGTTTTTTACATCTATTGGTACTGACTCTCAATAATTAGAACTATCCCCAACTCCTGCATTATATCTACATTAAAGTCTTTTTCTATGTTCATTCATATTGAATTGGCAGTCCAAGGATTAAGAGTATCCTACAAATGTTAATCCCTTCATCCATTAAACCATCAAATAATATAAAAAGGAAGGAAGGAAGGAAGGGAGGGAGGGAGGGAAGCAAGTTCCAAATATGTACTTGATATTATCATCAGTCAGGATGTAAGCTTTAAGTCTCTCACTCACTCAAACATCCAGATATTATTTGAGAATTTTCTATGGAGAAATTGATTCAGTTAATCACTTTAATGGTAATTTTAGGACACAATATATTTTTTTAAAGATTTTATGTATTTGACAGAGAGAGACACAGCGAAAGAGGGAACACAAGCAGGGGGAGTGGGAGAGGGAGAAGCAGGCTTCCCAAGAAGCAGGGAACCCCATGTGGGGCTGGATCCCAGGACCCTGAGATCATGACCTGAGCCGAAGGCAGACGCTAACGACTGAGCGACCCAGGCGCCCCGCCCAAGACACAATATTTTTTTTAAGATTTTACTTATTTATTTGAGAGAGAGAGAACATGACCAGGGGGAGGGGCAGAAGGAGAGGGAGAAGCAGACTCCCCACTGAGCAGGGAGTCCTATGGGGGGCTTGATCCCAGGACCCTGAGATCACGACCTGAGCCAAAGGCAGACACTTAACTAACTGAGTCACCCCAGGCACCCCTCAGGACAAAATATTTTAAATGAAAGGTTTTAAAAATATTGATAATAGAGAATTTGAAATAAAAATATTGCATTCAAGTTCAAATTCTGATTCTTCTGTACTGTCAACTAAGTTATCCTCAGTAAATAACTTACCTGAACAATGATTTCCCCATCAGGGAATAATAGTGCCAATAATCTTATATTTAAATGTTTCATTCAGTAATTAATTTAAATAAGATTTTCATCTGAAAACACAAAAATTTAAAGCAATCTATAAATACGGTGGTATTTTATTAAACAATCTGAAAAAATCAATAGGTGGAGGGTAGTTAATATAATTAAACGAAAAGAAAGAAGAAATAGCACTCCACTATTGTAGGATAAATTGTGTTACTTATGAAACCCTGATTTGTAGAAGGAATTTGCCAAAATAAGGGAGAACCCAAAGAATTTTAAAATTTATATGCTACACCCAATTCTATCTGATGAGCAATTCTATAAAAGCAACAGGACCAGATGGATGTAACAAATACCACCATCTCCTTCCAAAGTAAATGACAAGTAGAGTGAAATGTTGAGCAAATGCAGAAAGAACTGGATAATTAAATCTGACATTCTTTTAACATCTTTAACTCAATAAGCCTCAATAATTTATTACTCCTTGGAAATACAGACAAATATATCGAGTAGAAGAGATATTTGGAGAAACTCTGGATATCACAAAGTCACTACAGAATGTAAAATAGTTGTATGGCTAGACACCGGGAATGAATATTTAGTTACATGCTTTCCAGTATACTGAATAGCCTCAAATTGAGTGTTAGCTCCACTGCATCTTCTTAAGGAAAGCAGTCCCTCATAATTCCTTGAGCATCATTGCTATGCTGAATAATCCCAAGTTTTGAGCAATACACTGCAACCTAGTGCAACAGTTCTCAAACTTTTGGTCTCAAGATACCCTTGCACTCTTAAAAAATATAGAGGATTCCCAAAAGCTTTTGTTTACATAGGTTTTATATACAAATATTTACTTAAAATTGAGAAATTCTTAAATATTTATTGTCTTTTAAAAACTACCTTGTCTAGCTTTTTTTTTTTACTTTATAGACATGTTTATTGGTTTGTTTGTTTATTGTTTCACATTTTGATTTAAATTCCAGTTAGCATAACAGTGTAATATTAGCTTCAGGTGAGGAATTTAGTGATTCATCACATCCAGACAATGCCCAGTGCTCATCACAAGTGCCTTCCTTAAAATCCATCACCCATTTAGCCCACCCCCCACTCACCTCCCCTCCAGCAACTCTGTTTCTTCCCTATAGTTGAGTCTCTTTTATGGTTTGTCTCTCTTTTTTTTCCTCCTATATTCATTTGTTTTGTTTCTTAAATTTCACATCTGAATGAGATCATATTATAAATATTTCTGAGCCTAACTTATTTTGCTTAGCATAATACTCTATAGCTCCATCCATGTCATAGCAAATGGCAAGATTTCATTCTTTTTTATGGCTGAGTAATGTTCCATTGTATATATATGCCACTTCCTCTTTCTCCATTCATCAGTCAGTGGACATTTGGGCTCTTTCCATAATTTGGCTAATGTTGATAATGCTGCTATAAACATTGGGGTATATATATCCTTTTGAATCAGTATTTTTGTATCCTTTGTGTCCTGGTAGTGCAATTGCTGGATTGTAGGGTAGCTCTATTTTTAACTCGTTGAGGAGACTTCATTCTATTTTCTAGAGTGGATCCACCAGTTTGCATTTCCACCCACCGTGTAAGACCATTCTCCTTTGCTTGCATCTTCACCAACCTCTGTTATTTACTGTCTTGTTAATTTTAACCATTCTGACAAGTATGGGGTGGTATCTCAATTGTAGTTTTGATTTTTATTTCCCTGATGATGAGTTATGTTGAGTTTTCAAGTGTCTGTTACCCACACAATTCTTTACTTCAGAATACTAAAACAAATACATAAAAATTCAAAACTAAAAAAAAAAAAATAGAATACCATACAGTTAAAATAGGAGAATCGTATATATTTTGTGCTGAATCTAAAAATGCCTGCAAATAATACATACTCTCAAACAAATTCTTTGAAAGGAGGTATTCTAAATTTCCTTGGAATTTATTTCTGGTAACCCAACAGAATATTTCTTGATAATATTAATATAATTTCCAGTTAGTTGTTTTATTTTAAATCTAACATCTTCAGGGCGGCTGGGTGGCTCAGTCGTTGGGCATCTGCCTTCGGCTCGGGTCGTGATTCCAGGTGCTGGGATCGAGGCCCGCATCGGGTACCCTGCTCAGCGGGAAGCCTGCTTCTCCCTCTCCCACTCCCCCTGCTTGTGTTCCCTCTCTCGCTGTGTCTCTCTCTATCAAATAAATAAATAAAATCCTAAAAATTAAATAAATAAATAAATAAATCTAACATCTTCTATTATTTTCCATTCCTAGTTGAAACCTGTCTAGCATATGTGTTAATCATTTGTGTTGTATTTCATTATAAAAAATGTTTTACATTTATTTAAAGAACAGTGCCCAATAAATATCTAATAACAACCTAACCAAAACTGTTAAATTCTTTCATTGTATATTATAATGGATGATTATTATTTTAACAATAATTACTTATAGTTCTTCTTTTCCGGAAACTAATATAATGTTGTATGTTAACTATACTTCAATTAATAAAGTTCTTTCAAAATTAAAAAAATATACTTTAATAAACCCACTACAAGTCAACCCTTTATAATGAAAATAACTGCATTTTCTTTTTTTAAAAGATTTTATTTATTTATTCATGAGAGACAGAGAGAGAGAGAGAGAGAGAGAGAGGCAGAGGGAGAAGCAGGCTCCCTGCTGAGCAGGGAGCCCGATACGGAACTCGATCCAAGGACCCTGGGATCATGACCCAAGCCCAAGGCAGACGCTTAACCATCTGAGCCACCCAGGTGCCTATAACTGCATTTTCTAAAAAATAAAACAAAAATTAGCAAAAAGAGTTTATCACCTTACATTTTTGCAAATTTTTTTAATATCTGGATTAACAGAAGACAGCTGCACTTCATATCTACATCTGAATTCAAACTGTTGTGATTTGTAGCTTTGGATAAAGTTGCTCAATCCAGGCTTGGGCAGATATGTAAGTAGAAAAGGGAGCAGTACATTAATAGCCTTTTCATACAATTGAAAATACTCTCCTTTGACATGATACCAAAACTGGACAATTGTTTCATAAATATTGGTTACAATGTAGGATGTGAAACAATATGAATAAATACTTTTGTTCCTTACATTAGAATGAATTGGTTTTTCTTGTAGTTTGTTTTTTCTTAAGTTACAGTATTTTTAATTTTTTTTAATTCCAGCATAGTTAACATTGGTGTTATATTACTTTCCAATGTACAATATAGAGATTCAACAGTCCCATATATTGTGCTCTTCAAGGTAAGTGTACTCTTAATCCCCTTCACCTATTTTTTTGAACTTTGAATAAATCCTTTGCTCATGCATAATTTTGTGACACAATGAGAAAGTTTCAGAAAATATTGGTTTACTGAGAAATGCAGATTTTTCAAAAGTTGACACATTTTATTATATGATATCAAGAAATCACATTAACAACATAAGCAATGTCATCAGCTATTTCTGTAGACATTGGGAAGCCATCAACCTCATGGTGGTGGACAGCAATTTCCCAAAATTCTAATTTTCTCTTGTGTCTCGGGTAGTTTGGATTGCCATAGCAAAGTAGCATAGACTGGGGTGGCTTATTAACAACACGCATGTATTTTCTCACAGGTCTGGAGGCTGCAAGCCTAAAATCAGAGTGCCAGGCAGCATGGGCAAGTTCTGGTGAGAGCCCTCTTCCAGGTTGCAGACTTCAGACTCCTTGAATCCTCAAGTGGTGGAGAGCAGAGAGAAATAAACTCTCTGACACTTAGAAGGGCACCAATCCCATTCATAAGGGCTCCACCCTAATGACATCATTTATTCCTAATTATTCCCCAGTGGCCCATCTCCTAATAACATCACATTGAGGGGTAGTATTTCAAGATATGGATTTGGAGGGGGACAAAAAACTCGGTTCATAACAACTTTGAGAACTTAAATGTCATAATTGGTGACAGGCGCTGTTGGTTTCCCTTGAAGTGATAGACTTACTTTCATTCATTTTCAAGAACACATGTGACAGATACTCAAGTCTGGCTAATCATCCTCTGCCAGTCATTCTTTCAAGTACAAGCAATGTTCTATGAAAAAGCTTCAAATTCAGCTTGCAACTTGATGGCACCAGTGTTTTTCTTCAAGAACATCATTATGAATTAGAATGCAGCAATTGTTTTATGAATGATTTCTTCACTTTGTCAATTTTTTAAAAAATATGCACTCAGAGATTGAGATTTAGTAGCATTGATAATTATTACCACTTTCCCAGGACATTTTCAAGTGAAACTGGAACTGTTTTAATTAAGAGAAGGTGGCTATAAAGAGTATTACTAGTACTAGCAGTAGTACTAGTATTTAGTATGATAGTTGGTTGTTGCCACTGCTTTGATTTATGCTGTGGCAAGAGCTATTTTACACATCATTGTTTTTGTACCGTCCATGCAAAAGGCATGCAGTGCAGGAGGGAAATGAAATTTCAATATTGTTATGGCCATTGTTTTGAATTTGCAGACTCCCTGAAAGCCTATCTAGGACCACTGGGGCTCCATGGGCCACATTTTGAGAATGGCTGGCCTAATGTGAATTCACTTCCAAATAAAAGTTTTCTAAATGGCTCCAAAGAAAGGATTGAATAGCTCATCCAGCTCTGACAGTTAAAGGAATTTGAAATAGAGGAGTACAAGGGAAAACAGAGATAAGACAATAAGCAGAAGCCAGGAGGGGGTGACAACTGTAACCCTGAGAGGAAACTAGAATGTGGGAAGGTGGAAACACAGATGCAGAGAGAGGCAGAGAGGCAGAGAACTGAGACTGTGTGAGAGCAGGTAACCACAGTTGCTGGGGAAATGTCGGTGCAGTATTAGTAATGATGTTACAGATGTTCATAAACCCAAACTATTAAAGCATTAAGAAAAATATCTTAGTTCCCTGATAGTCTTACAAGTAAATAGCCTTTTCTTACAAATAGCCTTATAATAATACATTTTTGTCACCTGAGGTAACATTTACATGTTTCTATTTCTTGGAATTGGAAAGATTTTTGGTGAAATAAGTATAGGTCTTTATAGCAAATTGTAATTATTCCTTTGTATGGTATTTATCAGAAAGCAAACCTACTGTATCAGTGGCGAACTTAATTAGGTTTCATTAATAGGAACCAAATGGGTTAAGACCATGAATTCAGAAAGATATGTACGGGTCAGCCAAAGAGAGAGAACAAAAACTTGGAGGTTGGTGGCAGATAAATAATAGCAACAAAAATAATAATAATCATATGAACAAAATATGTTTTCTTTCTCTTTTTCTTACTGAAACAAAAGTAAAATAAATTAAGATCATGTTTGGAGACCAATCATACAGTGTTAAAGATCTCAAAAAAGACCAGCAGTCACACATCATTCTTTATTTTTAAAGATTTTATTTATTTATTTGAGAGAGAAAGTGAGAGACACATAGCGAGAGAGAGAAAGAGAGTACAAGCAGTGGGAGCAGCAGGCAGAGGGAGAAGCAGGCTTCCTGCTGAGCAAGGATCCTGATGTGGGACTGGATCCCAATGTGGCACCAGATCCCAGGACCCTGGGATCATGACCTGAGCCGAAGGCAGACGACGGCGGATGCTTAACCAACTGAGCCACCCAGGCACCCCTCACACATTATTCTTAATTATCTTTACTGCAGGTTAACTTGCTGCATATATGAAAAATATAGTCAACAAGAATCACCAGCAACATCAACTGGTTACTTTTGGGGGAGAAAACTGGGAAGAAGTTAAAAACAAAATTTCACAGTGTATAAAATAGAGACTTTGAGAGATTGATTTGGGGTTTTAGGTAGGATCGATTTTATTAGGTTTCATTGTTCAGGAATTACTTATATAATGCAAAGCCTCTGGACTTCTCACTATGTTCATGCACCATATGAACTATATGTTTGTGCATTTCAGTTGCCACTAAACTCTTTTTGTGGCCTTATTGTGTGGGAAGCAAAGTGGGGCAAACTTTCCCAAAGAAGTGGTTTTGGAAATTCCATTTGAATTGTCTGTGTAGAGGTAATGCCATATCTAGATGTCTAAGAAAATTTAAACCCACCTAAACATGTAGGCTAAGGCAGTAAAGTGAGTCAAAAATCGTAAAATACTTGTACATCATGACTCATTACTTACAGACTTTGTAGTCAACACTGATTATAAGAAAGATAGAGGTTATTTCTTTTCTTTGTGTTCAAATGAAAACCCAGTGTAATATTTTCATAGAACTGAAAGGAAAGCAGTCTAAAGTTCAACTAGAAGAATAAGGTGATACTGACCAGCACAGTTTTGAATAAGAATAATGACAGTGGTTTACCTTCCAGATATTAAAATAGTAATTACAATGTTTTCTTCTGTGTATTTATTTTATGATACAGTTTTTGTCTCTTCTGTTCTACAAGTATGAAATATTTCATAATTAAAATGAAAAATAGAGGGGCTACTGGGTGGCTCAGATGTTTAAGCGTCTGCCTTCAGCTCAGGTCACGATCCCAGGATCCTGGGATTGAGCCCTGCATCGGGCTCCTGGCTCATCAGGGAGCCTGCTTCTCCCTCTCCCTCTGCCTCTCCCCCTGCTTATGCTCTCTCTTTCTCTCTGTATCTCTGTGTCTCAAATGAATAAATAAAAAAAAAATCTTTAAAAGAAAAATAGAGGGGCACCTGGGTGGCTCAGTTGGTTAAGCCTCTGCTTTCCACCCAGGTCATGATCCCAGGGTCCAGATATTGAGCCCCACATCGGGTTCCCTGCTCAGTAGAGAGACTGCTTCTACCTCTCCCATTCCCTCTGCTTGTGCTCTCTCTCTCTCTCTCTCTGTCAAATAAATAAATAAAATATTTTTAAAAAATGAAAAATAGAGTGTTACCATTAAAAGCACAAATAAACCAATGGTACATTACAGTTCAGATCCAGATTATACAAAAACTCAGTATTGGATAGAGGTAGTATCATAATTGCCAATGAAATATATTGCTATTCAATATTGTCACTTGCTCAACTGGGTAAATACTTAGGAAAAATATATTTTATCTTCACTCCTGAAAATTTCTAAAAGTGTAAACAAATTGTAAGTGAACAAACACCAACAATAACACAACAATCTTTATTTTGTAACACTGAAACACATGCAATACATATACACATACAATATATAAGCCAATTAAATGTGCATTTCAGAAGTTACAGAAGTTAAATCTTTTATATCTGAATATTTCTCACAAACTTACCAGGTAAACTATAAACTCAATAATAAGGGAAAATATGCACATAAAATCTTAGAGGAATGGCAAATTAATAAATATGTTAATAAAGTTAAACCAGCTACGATTCAAAGGAAATAAAATTATGATAATAAAATACCAAATACAAATTTTAAATTAACCAAGTTTAGAAATATAATAGTACTCAATATTGGTAATTGTATGTTTGATGGACACTTCTTGTATATGGTTATGAGAATATAAATATTAACAAAAATCTCTGGAAAATATTACATTTTTTATTAATTTGCATTGAAAAAAGAGTTTTACCCTTCAACCTTTCAATTCCACCTTAAGAGACATAATGCATTAGAGAATTAAGCAGGGGTTCATATACAAGAAGTGGTTTAATCTGAGGATCTGAAACTAGATCCCCAATATTTGGGGGATCTTGCTGTAGTCTTTTACTTTCTAAGGATGATTTTTGAATTTTCTTTTTATTATTGAATAATTCCTTTTTTTTTTGAGACAACATTTCAGTATTGAAATGTCAGAGTAAAAACAAAAACCTGTTGTTTTAGAATGGAAATGTTCAAAAAAAGGGAAAATGCATCTTTTATGCCTAGTAATATAAATGGTTATAGCTAAAGACACAGCTCAGGAAAATATGTTAACCAGGAAGATGAGCTTAAAGAGTGAGGGAAAGGGAAAAAAAAATATATATATATACATGTATTTTATTCTCCTATATATAGGAGAAAATATATATATATGTATACATATACATATATATATACACACACACATGTATTTTATTCTCACTGGGCCTAAAAACCCTGAAATAGGTGTTAAACCCTTGGAAGTAAAGTTATGGCCAAGATAAACTTGATTTATAAACTAACAGCAAAGATGGGGAGAAGAATAACATTTAGTGACAAACAGCATGGAAGAGGCTAATGTATGGACTCTGGAAATAGTCATATATGTAGGTGTGATTCAATTTTATTTATGTTTTGTCATGTTTTCTGTTATACACAAATCATCATAAACTATTTTGAACCTTAATACTTAATTTATTTATATCTGGGGGATGAAGAAAGACCAATTTCCACATGGAACAAAAGTATATAGAAGTGGGCGGATTCAGACAAGGGTCTGATGCAAATAAAAGATATGAAGAGCTGTTTTTCCACAGAGAATTGCCTTTTAGAAATATTTTATCTTAAAGAAAGAACTAAATAACAAACAAAGAAGATGAACTTATGAAACCTATAATCATCTCTTCTGACTGCAAGAAAAACCTCAGGAAAAAAATTGATAAAATATAGCCTTTCTTGTCCTTAACTAACATGGAGTCCATTATTACTGCATTTGCCCTTTGTTGGTAAAATATAGTATGTGATGGCAGGCTGAAATGTCTGCTGTCATAACTGAAAAAAAAGAAAAAGCTAAATTAATTACAAAGATTATATTATGAAAGGCATCAGGGAGCTTCGTGTAAACAATGAAGAACAGATGATCAAAACTCTGGAAAGGAGAGAATAGTTTTGATGTAAGGTGATAACATCTTGCTAACTATTCATTTTCCCCCACTCTGGGCATATGCCAGTTTTTACCAAGGAATGTTTCCTAACTTTAGGGTCTATTTTGGAAGACAGGAAAGCTAGGCCAAACATTTCCAAAAGGCAAAGTAAAATCATTCACAGACTGAGTGATACTTGGAATCAAGGATGGGGAAGGTGCTGCCTCCAAAACATGACAAGGACCCACCCCAAAAACTGAAACTACATGAGACTGTTGGCTGAAGAGCTGAGGTGGGAACATAAGACAAAGAATTAAATGTCTGCTCTCCTTTCATTGCTGAGGAGGTAACTCCCTGGCTCTGAATTAAAGGGCTCACAGGGTGAATTTGAGAAACAAGAGTCAGATGAGGAAGACAAACTTACTAACACTGCATCTCAGCCTTAATGCTGCTCAATCCTGGATTGAGGATTTGCCTCCATATTATCTCTCTGTCAGAGAAAAGGGGACTATTTTTGATGGAATAGAACATCATCTGGAGCCTCTACACGATATTAACATACAACAAAACATACATTTTGTGTTTATATTGGCATACATTTTATACAGGTTAGAATACAACTAAAAATTACTATACATACAAAGAGGACAGACTATATGACCAATAACCAAGAAAAAACTAAGGACACAAGATACAAATCTAGATATTATCCAGGTATTGGAGTTGGCAGACAAGAACGTCAAAATTACTATAACACACAAATTCAAGAAAATAGGGAGACCAGCAAAATAGATAAAAGCATGGAGAAGTTCACCACTGAACTCCAATCTATAAAAAGAGTATCAATGATTATTCCAGAAATTTTTGAAAAACATTAAAAAGTAAACATTATATTTGAAACTAAGAAATCAATGGATTTGTGCACAGTGTATTGGCCACAGAAGAAACAAAGACTGGTGACATGAGACAGATCAATAAAAAAAATATTCAAAGGAGACCACAAGGAAAAATATAATTTACAAATAGATGTGTGTGACACTGGATGTTGTATGTAAATGATTAATCACTAAATCCTACACCTGAAACTAATATTACACTGTATGCTAACTAACTGGAATTTATTTATTTGTTTATTCATTCATTCATTCATTCATTCATGGGGGAGGGGCAGATGGAGAGGGAGAGAATCTCAAGCAGACTCAACACCCAGCACAGAGGCTGCCACGGGGCTTGATCTCATGATCTTGAGTTCATGAGTTGAGCCAAAATCAAGAGTCACACAACCAACTGAGCAACTCAGGCACCCCATAACTAACTGAACTTAAATTAAAACTTGAAAAAAAATTAAAAAATAAAAATAAATAGAAGTAAAAAATAAAAAAGATGTGTATGAGAGAAATGTGAAACATACATTATATGTGCAATTTTCACAGTGTATGTTATACTTAAGTAAAAACATTTTTTTAATTAAACATATTTTTTCCAGCTGGTTTTGCTTCTTTAATACTCCAGATATTCCTTGAGGCCATTTTATGAACTTAAAATAAAATTACACTGACTTTGTAGCTAATTTAACTTTATAAATTATTTTATAGAGGACTGCCATTTTTATAAGTCCCATCCACACACTTATCACATCTATATCACATCACTTATTCATTTTTTAAATATTCTTAGTTAACTTTAATATACTTTAACATTTTTATTATTCTGTACCTGGACATTTCTTACTAAGTTTAATTTTGAGTATTTTTTGATAATTCCTGTAACTATTTTGAATATAATATTTTATATTGTCTTTTTCAAAGGGTTTTCATGATAGTTAGGGAAGCTATTGATCACAATATATTTATTTTGTTTTCTTATTACTAGACCTCAAGTAGAATAGTCAGGTAATATGTACATCTTAACAATTCATATCTATAATTTCCTTATTTATAGCTTTGATTTTAAGTTCTTTTAAAATCACATATGGTAGGAAATGATAGTTGTTTGCAAGTGTCACTGATATACTCAGTTCACTAGGAGTATTACTAATATAGTGATTCTTCCCAAGAATATATTCATAGTACACCGATGGGACTCTCCCCAGGAATAAACACAACAGATGCCTAATGACTGACACAGAATGAAAATTCAGTAAATATTTTAAATATTGAATGGATAGGCAAAATTATTCTCTCATCTTATAAGAGATTTTTACTTCCACCATTTTCAAATCTCTTCCTAAGCCTAAAGATTTTGATCTTATTTTTTTCCATATGCCATACATATCCCGGATTATACATCATATTATATGAATATCATACAAACCAATCACATATAAGGTCATAATACTTCTGAAGAATTTGGAAACATCAATATTCAAAATCCAATATATGGCTACCAGCCTTATTCTCTTCGACAAATGCTAGGCCATACAGTCCAACAAGTCAATTTGTATTTTGAGATAATGCAAGACTTTTGTATTAAACTTCTCTACATTTCAGTATATTGGCAACAATGTTAATATATTGTAAAAGTAGAAATGTTTCACTCAGTTGTATGTGTATCTATAGATCTACACCTATCTTTGTCTATCCATGCAAATTACAATGATAATTTCACTCAGTGATTTTTTTAAAATTGGCTCCCATTTTTATATAATTTTCACAAAAAATCCCCAAAATTTCCTTCTAAAAGGACACTATGATGATGACATTTATACACTCTGTTATAATATGAAATGTGCCCATTAAGTATCCACTTAGTACTACTAAAATCCACAGGCATTTTCTTATTTATATCCTGAGAAGCTAAAAATGGTCCAGGTTTTCTTTTCAAGTCAGACCACAAAATGAAAAGGGACCCAACTATTAACTGTGCCTAGAGGTACTAAGTGGTGAAACAAAATAAAAACAAAGGATGACCACCTATAGCTGTGCCTGGAAGTGTAGAAAACAAAGGTAGTATTTATAGGAAACACCTATTGGCACAAGGCTCTCTTCTTCACACACACACTCACACAGAAACACAGATACACACACACACATTTAATTTATTTAAACTTACAACGTAAATACAACTACTATCCATATGTTAGAAATGAGGAAACTGAGAAGTTAAGGTACTTTATTAAGGCTATATTGCATTTTAAACAATGTTATATAGTAGTGAGAAGTAGAGTTATGATTTAAACCCAAGTGGTATATTGCATAATCCCTCATTTTAACGAACATGTTGGATTTTCTGTTTTACCTCTTAAGTAGAAGCTAAGACAATATAGACAACACAACCTATCTCTAGTGCATCATGTTTATTAAACACACAGGACCATGCCTAACACTCAACTAATGCTCCCTTTACTTTTATCTTTCTCTACCGTATGAAATAGCAATATCTGCTGGGTGTCAGATAGACTTTAACTTAGCATTACTATGTACTCTAGACTGTCAGACAAAAATCTTAGCAGACCTTGAAAACACTGCAAGTGATTTCAATTCTTAACCAGAGTGGAGTAACATGAAAGAGTGATCACAGCTATTTGTCTAGAATGTCCAAGTTTGCAACTGTTACTTGTTAAGATTATTAATAGCACTCAATCCTTGCTCAAAAGGGCATTCCAATTTGGAGCATAAATTTTATAGCAACCCTGCATATGAACTATATACCTGGTGCTGTTGACTGAATTGTTTTTTCCATAATCCCCATTAAGATAGTATTTGGAGATGGAGCCTTTGGGCGGGTAATTAGTTTTAAATGAGGTCATGAGGGTGGGGTCTTTATAAGAGGAGACACCAGAGAGCTTGCTTTCTTCACCTTGTAAAGACACAGACAGAAGGTGTGAAAGCCAGGAAGACAGCCTTCACCAGAACCTATGTCGGCACCATGATCTCAGACTTCAGTCCTCTAGAACTGTGAGAAAATAACTTTGAGATATTTAAGTTCAGTCTATGCTATTTTATAATGGCAGCTTGCACTAACATACACCTGCCATCAAAATATTGTTAAATAAATTGTATTAAAAGACAAAAGCCCTGGGCCAGATGGCTTCCTAGGGGAATTCTACCAAATATTTAAAGAAGAATTAATACCTATTCTTCTGAAATTGTTCCAAAAAATAGAAATGGAAGGAAAACTTCCAAACTCATTTAATGAGGCCACCATTACCTTGATCCCAAACCCAGACAAAGACCCCATCAAAAAGGAGAATTACAGACGAATAAACTTGATGAACATGGATGCAAAAATTCTCACCAAAATACTTGCCGATAGGATCCAACACTACATTAAAAGGATTATTCACCATGACTAAGTGGGATTTACACATGGGCTGCAAGGTTGGTTCAACATCTGCAAATCAATCAACGTGATACAATACATTAACAAAAGAAAGAACAAGAATCATATGATCCTCTCAATAGATGCAGAAAAAGCATTTGACAAAGTACAGCATCCTTTCTTGACCAAAACTCTTCAGAGTATAGGGATAGAGTATCAATATCATAAAAGCTATCTATGAAAAACCCACAGCGAATATCATTCTCAATGGGGAAAAACTGAGAGCTTTCCCCCTAAGGTCAGGAATGAGGCAGAGATGTCCACTATCACCACTGCTATTCAACATAGTATTAGAAATCCTAGCCACAGCAATCAGACAACAAAAAGAAATAAAAGGCATCCAAATCGGCAAAGAAGAAGTCAAACTCTCACTCTTGTAGATGATATGATACTTTATGTGGAAAACCCAAAAGACTCCACCCAAAACTGCTAGAACTCATGTAGGAATTCAGTAAAGTGGCAGGATATAAAATCAATGCACAGAAATCAGTGGCATTCCTATATACCAACAAGACAAAAGAAAGAGAAATTAAGGAGTCGATCCCATTTACAATTGCACCCAAAACCATAAGATACCTAGGAATAAATCTAACCAAAGATGCAAAGAATCTGTACTCAGAAAACTATAAAATACTCATGAAAGAAATTGAGGAAGACAGAAAGAAATGAGAAAACGTTCCATGATCATGGGTTGGAAGAACAAATATTATGAAGATGTCAGTGCTACCTAGAGCAATCTACACATTCAATGCAATCCCTATCAAAACACCATCAACTTTTTTCAAAGAAATGGAACAAATAATCCTAAAATTTTTATAGAACAAGAAAAGACCCGAAATAGCCAGGGGAATGTTGAAAAAGAAAACAAAGCTGGTGGCATCACAATTCTGGACTTCAAGCTCTATTACAGAGCTGTCATCATCAAGACAGTATGGTACTGGCACAAAAACCGACAATAGGTCAATGGAACAGAATCGAGAGCCCAGAAATGGACCCTCAACTCTATGGTCAACTAATCTTTGACAAAGCACGAAAGAATGTCCAATGTAAATAACACAGTCTCTTCAACAAATGGTGTTGGGAAAATTGGACAGCCATATAGAAGAATGAAACTGGACCACTTCCTTACACCACACACAAAAATAGACTCCAAATGGTTGAAAGACCTAAATGTGAGACAGGAGTCCATCAAAATGCAAAAGGAGAACACAGGCAGCAACCTCTTGGACCTCAGCTGCAGCAACTTCTTCCTAGAAACATCGCCAAAGGCAAAGGAAGCAAGGTCAAAAATGAACTATTGGGACTTCATCAAGATAAGAAGCTTTTGCACAGCAAAAGCAACAGTCAACGAAACCAAAAGACAACCGACAGAATGGGAGAAGATATTTGCAAATGACATATCAGATAAAGGGTTAGTATCCAAAATCTATAAAGAACTTATCAAACTCAACACCCAAAGAACAAATGATCCAATCAAATAATGGGCAGAAGACATGAACAGACATTTTTCCAAAGAAGACATCCAAATGACCAACAGACACATGAAAAAGTGCTCAACATTGCTTGGCATCAGGGAAATACAAATCAAAACTTCAATGAGATACCACCTCACACCAGTCAGAATGGCTAAATTTAACAAGTCAGGAAATAACAGATGTTGGCGGGGATGTGGAGAAAGGGGAACCCTCCTACATTGTTGGTGGAAATGCAAGCTAGTGCAACCCCTCTGGAAAACAGTATGGAGGTTCCTCAAAAAGTTGAAAATAGAGCTACCATACGACCCAGCAATTGCACTACTGGGTATTTACCCCAAAGATACAAATGTAGGGATCCAAAGGGGTATGTGCACCCCGATGTTTATAACAGCAATGTCCACATTAGCCAAACTATAGAAAGAGCCAAGATGTCCATTGACAGATGAATGGATAAAGAAGATGTGGTATATATACACAAATGAATATTATGCAGCCATCAAAAAGAATGAAATCCTGCCATTTGCAATGACGTGGATGGAACTGGAGGGTATCATGCTGAGGGAAATAAGTCAATCAGAGAAAGACATGTATCATATGATCTCATTGATATGAGGAATTCTTAATCTCAGGAAACAAACTGAGGTTTGCTGGAGTGGCGGGGGGTGGGAGAGGGAGGTGGCTGGATGATAGGTATTGGGGAGGGTATGTGCTATGGTAAGCGCCGTGAATTGTGTAGGACTGTTGAATCACAGACCTGTACCTCTGAAACAAATAGTACATTATATGTTAAAAAAAAAAAAAAAGGAAGAAGAAGTTAGCAGGAAGGGAAAAATGAAGGGGGGCAGTAATCAGAGGGGGAGATGAGCCATGGGAGACTATGAACTCTGGCAACAAAGTGAGGGTTTTAGAGGGGAGGGGGTGGGGGGATGTGTTGGCCTGGTTATGGGTATTAAAGAAGGCACATACTGAATGGAGCACTGGGTGTTATACGCAAACAATGAATCATGGAACACTACATCAAAAACTAATGATGTAATGTATGGTGATAAACATAACATAATAAAATAAAATTAAAAACAAGTAATAACTTACAAACTAACTAAAGTATATGCTTATAATGTCTAACTTGCTTTATATGACCAACTAGGAAAAAACATGTCTGGCCCTAAGTTATCCTTCCTAAACTCTGATTTTAGATTAAGTGTAAATTTAAAATCTCAATCTAAATGCAACATAAGATAAATTTAATTATATAATTTTTTAAATGTTGTACTTCTATCATGGCAAAAATATTTACTTGATTTTAATTGTCATTAATATCAACAATCAAAATTTGTTCCAAACCATTTTATAGTTAACTCCTAAATAACTTATCAGTTATTATCTAATGGAAAAAATAAGCAGATTAAATCAGAGTTTTGTATTAGACATATTGTAATTTTAATTATATATCAACCTCAATTCTTCAAATCTTTGAAAATGTTTATTTCTCCAGTTTAATAGGGAAGAAAGGATCTGTCTAATATGAATTGAAAGATTAGTTGACATCAATATATCAAATACTTTAGGTTCTACTGTAAATATTAACCTGTACTCAAAATTCTTCACCATCCAGATTGGTGAGATACTTGTTTGCTTATATTGTGATCATTTGGGTCTGTTGAAGATTCAGCAAGTCCATTGCTGTTGCCAAGTGTGTAAATTTGACTTTAGCTTGTTTAGGTTTCTGTGCAATCACTATTCATATATTGTTGACTTCACCTTTCAGTATCTGTCTTATTATACCGTAATATATTGAATAGATAATCATATACACATAAATATAACTTCTTTCATCTACAATGTAATGATTAGAAAAATGTGTAGGTGTGCTTGCGAGAAGCAAACAGAAGTCTACAGGTTATCAAGTTTTTTGGGTTTTTTTAAGATTTTATTTATTTATTTGACACAGAGAGATATAGTGAGAGAGGAACACAAGCAGGGGGAGCTGCAGAGGGAGAGGGAGAAGCAGGCTTCCCGCTGAGCAGGGAGCCCAATGCGGGGCTCGATCCTAGGACCCTGGCACCATGACCTGAGCCAAAGGCAGATGCTTCATGACTGAGCCACCCAGGTGCCCCTATTAAGTTTTGATAAGAATCTTATTTCCTTCAGAAAAAATAGAAGGGTTCATAAATTATAATTTATATTGTCTATAGGTGTGCAAATGTGTCTGAATCTATGTGTTTTAAATATAAGTCTTCTTTGCTTCCTGGAAATTCCAAAAATAATTGTGAAGTTACTTTATACTTTGGTTAAGAATGTCATTCACATTTAAAAAAATATAAAGGATTCTTTTTCTTCTCTCATAAATATGAAAGTAATATTGTCCCATCAATCTCTTAGACAATATAATCAGTGAGAATGTACCTGGAAATAATTTCACTTTGGTAGTTCTGTCACGTATGATATAATTCAATTAAGATATTGAGGAATATAGATACTCAAAGTTATATCAAATTCATCAATAATCCCAAGAACAAGGCATTAAGTTATCATTAGTAACAAAAATATCGAAAATTCTAAAATGCCTTATAAAATATTTCTGTTAATATTTGTACTCCCAATACCTTGACTTTATATCACAAAACTTGATGTTTTATTCATCTGATAGGCATGTATGTGCCTTGTTGGGCTACAAAGAAGCATAAGGGGAAAAATAACAAGATGTGTAGATATTGTGGTAATCAGATTTCACGTTAAGAATTCTGGTGCTAATATGAAAAGATAGACTGTCCGATTAAAAACCAGGTAAAGTCAATAATAACTTTATCATAGAAACATATGGATGGGGCATAATAATATTTACTTCATAGTTCTTTTTTATCATTTGTATTTTATTGCCATTTTGGATAAAAGCAATTTTATTTGGATATATTTTTCTCTGTGTTAATCTGATTTTTCTTTTTGTTGTTCTTAAATTTAGGAAGTAGAAGGTAATAAAAATGAAAATAATTATACATAACATTTATTAAGTGTTCTCTATGGACTAGTCACAGTACTAAGTATTTTACTCCTCACCTTATGTTTGCAAATCATCGCCTCACTATAATTTCGTCTTAGTGCACATTAAAAAATGCCACTAAAGTTTTGGAAATGATAGTTTGTTATAGGAAGAAAAAAAAACAAGCAGCTACAAAACAAACTAGCAGTTTATAATTATTAGACTGGTAGTCCTTCTATTATCATTTGCATTACTACACACTGTGTATTATAATAGATATTCACACAATAGCATTTTAGGGAATTTTTTAAAACTAATATTTAACATAAACGTATACATAATTTGGAAGATTAAGCCATCAGAACATGTTAAATTTCATTTAGGCGACTTTTATACCTAACATCAGTTAAATGTGGAGGTTTATTCATGAGTAAATTTACATAGGCCTGATAGTATTTTCAGTTTTAGAGAGGATTGATTTTCATACAGATTTTGAGTGAAATGTAATACACACAACAGTCTTTAATCTGTTCCTCCCTGTTTCATCTCCCCCCTCTGCTAGGGATCTGGTATTATGGATAAAATTCGCTAGATTCTAATGATAGACATCTCAAAACATTTTAGATTTTTTTCCTTCTGGTTCTTCCAATAAAATGTCTTCAAATACCACAACTTCTCTTCCCTTCCCCATACCTCTGAGAAAAACACAGTTTCCCTGATACTTAACTTTTAAGTAATTTGAGATCATCAAAAGTACAATTTGAATTTTTCATGGGAAGTGTTAGTTTTGTATATTAGAAGTCATGGACCAACAAAAGATAAGACCTAGCCCTAAACATTATATAATCTTATGATGTCTCTCTCCCTGCTTCTTTGTTAGTATAGGGTGACCTGGGACAGTCCCAGGTTATGTCTGCCACAACAATACAGTAATGCTCCCTTTCATTCTTAAATGTCTCCCAGTTCAGAAAATATACGGTCACTCTATTTATGTGGAACATAATATGGATGGGAATGAAAGCAACTGAGAAGAACCTGGAAAAAGTATTTAATATTAGACCATAGGAGCTCTTCCAAAATATATCTCTTAGAGTCAGGCTTCCACAGGACATTCTTTGATTTCCCACGCGCAGTGAAGGACATATATAGTCAATATTAACTGCCAGGATGTTATGAGCAAAAAAGAAGCACAATTCTTTATTATCTTATGACTCTAGAGAGTCACCCTGGTAACTTGGTTCCTTGAAATAGCCAGAGAAAAATTTGAAATTTTTCTTTTGTACAATCAAGACACATTTATATTTGTATATTTAAGGTAAATTGAATAATGTTATTTGTCCACAATTACTTTAAGATCCCTAATAGAGAGCAATAATTCAGTAAATACAAACAGGCAAATTGGCATAACTATATAATCTTAGAATCAGTGGATGAAGATGGACTCTTTCCAAAGCAGAGAGAGGACTGAGATTCTGATTTAGTAGGTGTAGAAAGGAGTTTCAGAATGTGTGCTGAACAGGTCAAAAACAAAAAATAAATTCATATAGATAATGATAATTTTTCCCAGATTAAGAAACACCACTCTAGCTATAATTCACTTTGTAATACAATTGATTAGAACCTTCTAGACATGAGATACTCTGCAGGGCACCAGGTAGACTGGTGGGCACAAATATGATTGCTGTCATTTTTAAGACTGCAGTATAAAGTGTTTTCAGACGCCTGGGGATCACTGCAGCTTGGGTGGGTCTTCAGTTTACACACAGTTACCGGCGGCAGCAGCAAAGGATGAATGGAGCTCTGGGAAAGGGTCAGCACTTCAAGAGAAAATCCCATCTGTTCTGCAGGTGGCATTCTGATGGGTACCAGTCGGCACTACAAGACAAAGCCTACCCATGGCATTGGAAGGTACAAGCACCTAAATAAAGCACAGGTGCCCAAGAAGAAGAGGGGAAAAGTGGAAGTGAGACCCATTAATTTGGGGACAGATTATGAATATGAGATTTTAAACATTCACTTGACCGCATACGACATGGCCGTGGCAGAGAGTTATGCCCAATATGTTCACAACCTCTGCAACCATCTATCCGTTAAAGTTGAGGAAAGTTATGCTATGCCCACCAAAACCATGGAGGTGTTGCAGCTGCAGGACCAAGGCAGCAAAATGCTCCTGGACTCAGTTCTTACCACCCATGAGCGAGTGGTTCAGATCAGCGGTTTGAGTGCTACATTTGCAGAGATTTTTTTGGAAATAATCCAAAGCACTCTTCCCAAAGGAGTCAGATTGTCAATGAAGGAGCACTCTGAAGAAGACTTCAAGGGAATGTTCAAAGCTCAGCCAGAACTGGAAGAACTGTTGGCCAAGTTGAACTAGCTCATTGCAGATCCTTTCATGACAGGACTGGTGATATTGAGTGTCAAACAGAAGATCTTCCTGGGTTGTCAAAGTTAAGCAGAAGACCCTGACCTTTAGATATCATAACTACCCATCCCCATTAGCCAGGAATGCCCCCTCTCTTGTATGGAGAAGTGCTTGCCAATTGTCACCAGTTTCCTTTGAGCCAACCTAAGACATCCTCCATCTAATAAAACTCTGCAGCTGGAAAAAAAAAAAAAAAAGACTGCAGTGTAGTTGGGAAGGCAGGCATTATGAGGAAGCAAATAGTTATATACCCAGAGACTGGTAAATGTTATCAAGAAAAAGAGCAGAAAGCTATTTGTAAGAGATAACAGAGAAAGGACTACTTTTGATTGGTAGTGGACAGCTCCAAATTGATGGGTTTGTCATTATTATAAGGCCACCACACCTACCACATGAGTATATCTGTGACTTAGATTACCAATTAAACTTCTATGTTTTAACAACAATGATTTTTTTCAGCAATGGGCACATGACCTAAGGTTGAGAAATCAGTACTCTGGGAAATTTACTACTTATTGGGAGAGAGGTGCCACCTTTACTTTGAAATCACTTTGACAAGGAGGGCTAAGCTTAGATCAACCAGTGGGCATATTTTCTACCACAAAGGAAAATCTTCCTATGAAAGTTGCCAGCACATACGAGGGTAAAGGTTAGAGATGAAGAGACAGAACTCTAATGGCTTAGATGTTAGTATGCTGGTTTTTCTCTACATGTAGCTCGGCTTCTTGAACTCAGCTTCATTCCTTGGATTGTGAATTATGTGACTCAGTGATTCTTCTTTTAGCTTACATTAGTTGGACAGTTGAGTTTCTGTCACTTACAACTGAAGAATAGTGACATTTGTCTGGAGATATAAGAGAACAGATTCTAGCTTCTTGTTTAATCTCAGTTCTACATTTTTTTAAGTTTAAATAATTATGTGCTTATATTTTAATATTGTCGGAGTGTAGGGAGAGATAGATTTTTTTTTTAATTTTGGGGTCCTTCAAAACCTGAATTCCATCTAAGAAAAAAGGCATGAATTGAATTTTAAAAATCTGTAGGCTTTCTTGTCTGAGGAACTTGTAATGATATCGAAATTGCACCCAGCACTGAAATAAGTGCTAAACCAGAAATGAAAAAAGTCTCATGATTCTCAAGGAGGCAGAATATAAGTCCTTGTGTTTAGGACTTGAAACTTCCAGGGGAGCTGAAGGATACTTGAATTGGTGGAAAGTTGGTCCCCTAAATGGCCAGATGGTGAAAATAAGTTAACTTCCTGTAAAACAAAATTCGCAGAAGAGAAAACTTCCAGAGGGATGAGCAAGAGTCTCTTTGGAGTAAAACATGTTACTGACTTAAGTGCTTATCACCTTAAAAGGAGAGCCTTCTCCCTAAGTCAAACAGGAACTTCAAATAAATAAATAATAATAATAATAATAGACATTAAGAGGTCAGCCCACAGATTATCACTGAAACTTTGGTGATGGCATACCGCTGGGGAGTTATGGGAGTGGACTATCCAGGTAGAATATTTCATCACTGACATTGCTTAGCATTGTTGAGCATCACTGAATCAAAGTTGGCCAATTTTCAGTATTTTTTATTGCTATTTTAAAAAATTCTCTTGAGACTATACACCCCTTTTTGCCTGCCTTGGGAACAGGCTGCCCCAAGTGCCCCACACCCTTGGAATGCTATCAGCTTAGGTAATGCTGGCAGAACTGTAATCAGTGAAATAGACTTCAGTCTTCTTCACTAGCCCTAGGAGAGTGGTTACCTCGGATGACAAGGAGAAGGGACAATTACCAAGCAAAACTGACCACCAGGGAGAAAGCCTAAGTACAAAATATCACTATAGACCCATGTGCAATTCCTCTCTGTTCATTAACATAACTGCACAGGGAAAAAAAACACAGTCCTTAACACCACAGAAAAGTAATAGATTGAGGAGTACTTCCTGTGATACAAAGACTATGGAGCATGGTGGTATTTTTGCTATTCCAATCTGTGTACATAAATCCCACAAATCCGCTTTCTTCATACTGCATTCTTAAATTAGGTGACTACACATTACACATGTAGGTACCAGCCTTCCAGAAGCTTTTTTCCCCTATACATCTGGATGGGGAGTCTAGCTAAGATGAATGAGACAGTCTACCAAAATAACACAAGACCTTGCTGCTATAAGCATTCCCCAAAAAGTCACCTCACAAAATAAAAGTTATCGCCCTCACTTTTTGAGTACTTAGACTGCCCTAGATCCTGTTCTCAGAGCTTAGAATATTTTCTAATACTTATAAAATGTGATGGCAATATAATTATCCCCATTTAAAAATGATGACAATGAATCAGAGAGAGAATAAGAAATTTATTAGGTCACAGGTAGTATTTTGTTTTCCTAAGGCTTTCATAACAAATTATCACAAAGTGACCGGCTAAAAAACAACTGAAGGGGCGCCTGGGTGGCTCAGATGGTTAAGCGTCTGCCTTAGGCTCAGGTCATGATCCCGGAGCCCTGGGATCGAGTCCCACATCGGGCTCCCTGCTCCTTGGGAGCCTGCTTCTCCCTCTGCCTGTCTCTCTCTCTCATGAATAAATAAAAATCTTTTTTTAAAAAAAAAAAAAAAAGAACAACTGAAATACATTGTCTCATAGTTGTAGAAGCCTGAAGTCTGAAATAGATGTGTGGGCAAGGTTGGTTCCCTCAGGAAGCTCTAAGGGAGAATCTATTTCATGCCTCTCTCCCAGCCTCTGACATCTGCTTGCAATCTTTGGCATTCCTGGGCTAGCGCCGGCCCTCCAATATCTACTTCATCTTCACATCACCTTCCCCTTTGTGTCTCTCTATCTCTAATCACCCTCTTCCCCTCATAAGAACACCAGTCACTAGATTTAGGACTAAGTCCTAATACGTACTCATCTTGAGATCCTTACCTTAACCATATCTGCAAAGACCCTAATGCCCAGTTTGGTCATATGGCGAGGCTCCAGGTGGAAATGAGCATAGACCATCTAGCTCCTTTCAATTACAACGTTAATCTGTTGTTAAAAATCTTCTGTTGAAGCTTTTTGATAGTCTCTAATGGAATCCTACTTTGGATTTCATAAAACTGTCTTTTGCAGAGTACCTGAACAAGCTAAAGGTATGAAAGCAAAACTCTGCGAAGCAGTTTTGTGGGAGCAAGAAAACAGGGCCCAGGTATGCAGCTATAATGATCTCTTGACATAATCAAAGGGAAAGCGATGGTAAATCTCAAAGAGTGGATTTTTTATATGTTCTTCAATCTTTTATAATTATTACTTCTGTCACACAGAATGAAGTTGAAAAATGCTTTTACTTGTCATCTGTTTATATTTCATCTTCAGTGAAATGTTAATTGTGCAATTCATTTATTTTCTTTTCAAGTTATACAGCTTTTCTCCTTTTTTTGTATAGTTTATTTAAATATTATAGAGGTTAACCCGTTACAAAATATGTTCAATCCTTTGCCTTTTCAATTTATTGTGATATTTTCAATTGTCTTTTTCTTTTGGATCTAGTTATTTTTTAAAATCTTTTCTATCAGGGTCATAATTAAATAGATCTGTCTATATTTTCTTTCAGGATGTCTGTATTTTCTGAGTTTACATTTAAATAATTGTACATAGTGTGTGAAAATCTAAATTTGTCTTTTCTATGTTGCCACAAATCATTAAGTGATTATTCCTTGCCAATGAATTTAATTTCTACAAAACATTAAACAGTACTTGAGCATAGTAAAGATTTTATATAATGTCATTAAATTGGGTTTAATTTATAAATCTGATTTTAGGATCTTTGAGAGTAGGAAGTATGTTTACACTTCTTAGGTTTATCCAGTTCATTAAAAAAGTGCTCAGGATAGGGGTGCTTGCGTGGTTCAGTCAGTTAAGTGTCCAACTCTTGATTTCGGCTCAGGTTACGATCTCAGGATAGTGAGCTCGAACCCCAAGTCAAGCTCCCAGATGAGCATGGAGCCTGCTTAAGATTCTCTCTCTCCCTTTCCTTCTGTCCTCGCCTCCACCCACCCTCTCGGCCCCCCTCCCCAATCCCCACTCCCATGCATGTATGAACGCACGCTCTCCCTCTCTCTAACAAAAAAAAAATTTTTGAAAAAAAGTACTAAGGATATATTAAATTTAATGGAAAACATTTATCTGGACATTGCCACATGTTTATTATCCTGGGTGAAATTTAGAATATTTTTATTTCGATTCCAATAGCCCCAACCCAAAAGATGTAGGTTGGAATTAAAATTTTACCATATTTTTATTAGAACTGTGTTGAAATTATAACTTATTAGAGAGAAATGTGTAACCTCATATAGCAGATACTATGTCATCTCATTTGCTTAGGATTGTTTTGTTGAATTTCAGTACATATTTAAATTCAGTGTGCAAATAACTTATAATAATATAAATTCTATGCCCTCCCTAAGTTAATACTAGACAATTCATACTTTTATTGTAATTGTGAAGAGGCCTTTCCATTCTACTGTACAATGTTTGTGGCTAACAATACCACTAATATTTCTTCAGTTGATTGGTAAACAAAAAATTTTGCAATAATTATGCCATTTATCCACATAGTGGTAATTGTCTAACTGAATTGACCAGTTGTACAACAAATAATATTAAACAGTGATGACATTTAAGCATCCTTGTTTTTCTTATGATTTTAATAATCCCTTTTAATATTTACTCTCAAATATGATACTGTTTCTTGGTGAAATATTTTACTGTTTTTTTTTTAAGGATTTTATTTATTTATTTGAGAGAGAGAATGAGAGACAGAGAGAGCATGAGAGGGGGGAGGGCCAGAGGGAGAAGCAGACTCCCTGCTGAGCAGGGAGCCCGATGTGGGGCTCGATCCCAGGACTCGAGGATCATGACCTGAGCCGAAGGCAGTCGCTTAACCAACTGAGCCACCCAGGCGCCCAAATATTTTACTGTTGTTTTAAATTTAGTTAATAAAACAACCAAATTATGTTACTAGGCAATTTTTAAACTCTGAAATGCATTATTATTATTCACATTTGTTTTCTCCTTCATTTATCAGTAAGAAGGCTTATTTATGAGATCCTATTGTTGAAACTCTTTTTTTCCCCTAAAATAAACCTTGTACAAATTGTAAAATAAACCCCACGTTGCTATATTATATCATTCTTATAATGTGCTTCAGATGCTAATTTACTAACTTTTATTTTAATGTTTGTGTATTTATTTTTCAATAATATTAGAACACAAAGGGTTTTAGGTGCTTTCGTAGTTGAGTTTTGGTGTAAATTTTATATTAGCATTCTGAAATTAATGGGAGATTTTTCTTCCTTATGCTTTGGAACAATTAGACTAATACAGTTACTATTAATTTTTGAATGTTGAAACAAACTTTTTTGTGTAGATGACTAGAACTAGTGTGCTTTAAAGGGACTTAATGGTTGACAAACTTCATACTATCATGTGATTATTCATTTATTTAGATTTCCTACAACTTCTCATAATGTATGTTTCCCTTCATAAATTTATACTGATTTCCAGATTGTTACCATGTATTTTTTAAAAGCTAATTCTCATTTGCAAAAGTCTTCTCCCATTCCGTGGTTGTTTCTTTGTTTTGTTGACAGTTTCCTTTGCTGTGCAGATTTTTATCTTGATGAAGTCCCAAAAGTTCATTTTTGCTTTTGTTTCCCTTGCCTTTGGGGATGTGTCTTGAAAGAAGTTGTTGTGGCCGATGTTGAAGAGGTTACTCCCTATGTTCTCCTCTAGGATTTTGATGGATTCCTGTCTCACATTGAGGTCCTTCATCCATTTTGGGTTTATCTTTGTGTATGGTGTAAGAGAATGGTCCAGTTTCATTCTTCTGCATGTGGCTTTCCAATTTTCCCAGCATCATTTATTGAAGAGACTGTCTTTTTTCCGTTGCATATTTTTTCCTGCTTTGTCAAAGATTATTTGACCATAGAGTTGAGGGTCCATATCTGGGTTCTCTATTCTTTTCCATTGGTCTATGTGTCTGTTTTTGTGCCAGCACCATTCTGTCTTGGTGATTACGGCTTTGTGATATAGCTTGAAATCGGTCAATGTGATGCCCCCAGCTTTGTTTTTCTTTTTCAACATTTCCTTGGTGATTCAAGGTCTTTTCTGATTCCATACAAATTTTAGGATTTTTTTGTTCTAGAACTTTGAAAAATGCCATTGGAATTTTGATTGGGATGGCATTGAAGGTATAGATTGCTCTGGGCAGCATAGACATTTTAACAATGTTTATTCTTCCAAACCATGAGCATGGAACGTTTTTCCATCTTTTTGAGTCTTCTTCAATTTCTTTCATGAGTGTTCTGTAGTTCCTAGACTATAGATTCTTTACTTCTTTGGTTAGGTTTGTTCCAAGGTATTTTGTGGTTTTTAGTTCTATTGTAGATGGAATCAATTCTCTAATTTCTCTTTCTACAGTTACACTGTTAGTGTATAAGAAAGCAACTGATTTCTCTGCCAATATCCAAGAGCTATAAAGAACTTCCCAAACTCAACACCCAAAAAGCAAATAATCAGGTCAATAAATGGGCAGAAGACATGAACAGATGCTTCTCCAAAGAAGACATACAAATGGCTAACAGACACACGAAAAAATGTTCATCATCATTAGCCATCAGGGAAATTCAAATCAAAACCACATTGAGATGTCACCTTATACCAGTTAGAATGGCAAAAATTGACAAGGCAAGAAACAAGAAATGTTGGAGAGGTTGTGGAGAAAGGGGAACCCTCTTACACTGTTGGTAGGAATGCAAGTTGGTACAGCCACTTTGGAAAACAGTGTGGAGGTCCCTCAAACAATTAAAAATAGAGCTACTCTATGACCCAGCAATTACATTACTGGGTATTTACCCCAAAGACGCAGATGTAGTGAAAAGAAGGGCCGTATGCACCCCAATGTTCATAGCAGCAATGTCCACAATAGCCAAACTGTGGAAAGAGTCGAGATGCCCTTCAACAGATGAATGGTTAAAGAAGATGTGGTCCATATATATGATAGAATATTACTCAGCCATCAGAAAGGATGAATACCCAACTTTTACATCAACATGGTTGGGACTGGAGGAGATTATGCTAAGTGAAATAAGTCAAACAGAGAAAGTCAATTATCACACGGTTTCACTTATTTGTAGAACATAAGGAATAGCATGGAGGACATTAGGAGAAGGAAGGGAAAAATGAAGGGAGGGAAATCGGAGGGAGAGATGAACCATGAGAGACTATGGACTCTGAGAAACAAACTGAGGGTTTTAGAGGGGAAGTGGTGGGGGCATGGGTTAGCCCAGTGATGGGTATTAAAGAGGGCATGTATTGAATGGAGCACTGGGTGTTATATGCAAACAATGAATCATGGAACACTACATCAAAAACTAATGATGTACTGTATGGTGACTAACATAACATAATAAAATAAAATTTTAAAAAATTAAAAATTAAAAAAATTAAAAAATAAAAGCTAATTATCTTTTAATTACTTCAATTTTTCTGTGATGATATATATTTTCATGCATAATTTGTAATTTGACCTCTTTTTTGTTACTTTTTAGTAATTTCATTTTCTAAAAGATTAGTTTTTTAAAAAATACATTATATATTTTTAAAAAGTAATGGCAGGACATTATATTAGTGCTATTATTCCATATCTTTCTTTTCTTTTAATAGAGAGAGAGAGAGAAAGTGCATACCCTGGGGTTGGGTCGGGGGGAGGACAGAGGGAAAGAGAGGGAGAGAATCCTAAGTAGGCTCCACACTGGGCTCAGAGCCCAGACCCAGTGCTCAATGTCACCACCCTGATTTGATGACCTGAGCTGAAATCATCATCCCTCAACTGACTGAGCCACCCACGTTTCCCTCCATACATCTCTTTTTAAAGCTGGTTTGAGTGGATTCTACATCTTGCAAACAAATTATTTCTAATACAACCTGCTTTTGTAATGTATTAATTTAGTAGATATTTGACCATCTTTTATTTAAATTTACATTTATATTTTTAGAAAACTTTATCATATATTTGAAATCAGGAATAAATTTTTAACTCAATATGGCATTTTTTAAATAGGCCTGCTTGTCTCATTTACATGTATTTCTTAATTGATTTATTCTCACATTTATAATCTTATTTAATGCTTTCCTTCTCTTTATTTTTACTTCTGTCAGCTACAAAAATTTTTTTTAAAGATTTTATTTATTTATTTGACAGAGAGAGACACAGTGAGAGAGGGAACACAAGCAAGAGGAGCGGGAGAGGGAGAAGCAAGCCTCCCTCCGAGCAGGGAGCCCGATGTAGGGCTCGATCCCAGGACTCCAGGATCATGACCTGTGCCAAAGACAGATGCTTAACTGACGGAGACACCCAGGCGCCCCTGTGCCCCCAGAATTTAGAGTGGTTCCTGGCACACAGTAGGAGTTTAACCTATTTTTGATGATTAGTTAAATAAACTGAAGATGTCTGATTTCCTGGCAAGTGCTGAAATACTCAGAAATTATTCCAAAAACTGTGTTTTCCCTTCCTAGTCAGAATCACTTTCTGCATGTCAGCTTTGTTAATGAAGAAAGCAGCCAACTGATGCTTTTTCTACCTCTCACGTATCCAGTTTTCTAACTGGGGCCAGCGGTCTGTCATTGGATAATCATTTTTAAAGATAATAATGTATATGTGTTTCCATGTTCTTAACATATGTATATGACTTTATATTACTCACAACTAAGTGTCATATATTTTATATCAAAACAAACTTAATACTAATTCACATATACATATTTATAACTATATGCTTATAATGACAACTTTAATGTTTTTTTGTTTTTTCATAAACAGATCTGTGCACAGATTTTCTTTTTCACTACAT
The DNA here is from genome assembly GCF_009762305.2 of Zalophus californianus. NCBI lineage: Eukaryota > Metazoa > Chordata > Mammalia > Carnivora > Otariidae > Zalophus > Zalophus californianus. Next base: position 88,156,852 of record NC_045598.1, read on the forward strand.
TTAAAATTTTTTTGTTCTAGTGGTTTTATTTGCCTCTTAAGATACATAAATATCTCTGTAACATCTCTGTTGTCCCAGCTATAGAGGTATCGGCTCTCTGTCTTTTTTTAAAATATTTTTTTCAATAGATTATAAGATTTTCTTGTGCTATGGTGAGTTCTGTGAATTGTGTAAGACTGATGAATCACAGACCTGTACCTCTGAAACAAATAATACATTTATGTTAAAAAAAAAAAGAAAATAGTAGGAAGGGAGAAAATGAAGGGGGGAATCGGAGAGGGAGACGAACCATGAGAGACTAAGGACTCTGAGAAACAAACAGGGTTCTAGAGGGGAGGCGGGTGGGGGGATGGGTTAGCCTGGTGATGGGTATTAAAGAGGGCACGTACTGCATGGAGCACTGGGAGTTATAAGCAAACAATGAATCATGGAACACTACATCAAAAACTGATGATGTAATGTATGATGATTAACATAACATAATAAAATAAAATAAAATAAAATAAAATAAAATAAAATGACAAAAAAAAGAAGATAGTAGGGAGGAAAAAATGAAAGGGGACAAATTAGAGGGGGAGACGAACCATGAGAGACGATGGACTCTGAGAAACAAACTGAGGGTTCTAGAGGGGAGAGGGGTAGGGGGATGGGTTAGCCTGGTGATGGGTATTAAAGAGGGCACGTACTGCATGGAGCACTGGGTGTTATACACAAACAATGAATCATGGAACACTACATCAAAAACTAATGATGTAATGTATGGTGATTAACATAACATAATAAAATTAAAAAAAGATTTTCTTGAGATTACAATTTACAACCCTGTCTGATGTTTGACAGACCTCACTGGTGTTTTTTGTTGAATATATTTTTATTATAACTTTATTATGATTCTTTTGTATCCCAACACTCTCCTCTGAGAGTTTTCCATCTAGTTTTGTAGTGGCCTATGCAAGAAATAAGTTGAACTTTTCATTTCTCACCATCTTACCCATACCCCAGGTAAATCACTTAACATTTCCCAAAATTATAGATTCTTTCATTTTTCTTCCTAAAAAAACCTTTTTTGTACTAATTACTTAAAAACTGTGAACCTCTCAGGTTATCTTCTGTTTTCCAACTCTGATTAGTGACATAAATATAGTGTCTCTTATAAGATCTACATCAGTGAAAGAGGTGTCATAAATGACCAATGGTAATCACTCTTAGCACCAGGAGAGTAAGTATGTAAATCAGAAAACGGATACTCCATAACAGAGGCCTGAACTTACTTCTGGAGAAAAGAACATAATTTATAGCTTTCTGTTAATTTTATAATTCTTTAGTATTGATGCAATCTCTTTTTTTTTATTTTATGTTATGTTAATCACCATACATTACATCATTAGTTTTTGATGTAGTGTTCCATGATTCATTGTTTGTGTATAACTGGTGCAATCTCTTTAATAAAAAAATCACAGTGTAACATTTGTCCATTGGGGCATAATTTGTGAACTTTCCATTAAAAGACAGGTAGAGAATTTCTCCATATACTTAAGGTCTTCTGTAAAGGATGATCAGGGATTTGAGATTTTATAACTCAAGATCTTTATTTTCCTTATGTAAAAAAGTGAGTACATCCACTTTAAGCACACATACAACTTTTTGAAAAATTTGAGTATAGCTGACACATGATGTTACATTAGTTTCAAGTGTACAATATAGTGATTCAACAAGTCTGTATGTTATGCTACACTCACAGGTGTAGCTACCATCTATCACCGTGCAGTTCTATTATAGTGCCATTGACTATAGTCTCTACGATACCTTCTTTATTAAGACCTATGTATCCAAAACATTAGCACTTAAAACCCATTAAAATAATTACTTGGAATTAACTTAGTAACCGTCTTTGTTCTGGAGACCAGAATGCTGGAGGACTTAATCACATGAAAACACCCGAGGACAAGATTTCTATCTAGATATCTTATGTGTTTCTACTGTATGAAGCATAGAATTTTTTATAAAAAATTTTGAATGTAACTTTTAATGAGCAAATTTGAAATATATATTTGACTATTTCCAAAACATTTTATAAAATATAGGCAAAATATTTCACTAATTTATACCTCAATAATTTTGTCAAAGCAAATATATGGATAAATCTCCTTACAGCTCAGATATCATGAGGACTAATAGGGTTGTGATTTTAGAAAGTTGGCATTCCTTAGAAAACATACTTAATAAATATATATAAATATCATTTTGACTAATAGGAAATCAGTTGCCATGGCAGCTTTTTAGGAAATACAATTTTTGTCTTCAAAGCATGCTACTTACTGAGGTGTTTTTAAAATGTAGGTAATGTGTAATTGGTGATATTAGACCCCGTTATATCTACCTGTTTTTATATAAGATTTATTTGAGGTATGGAATTCGCTTAGGTATGGGGACATTTTTGTGCATGGATTCTCTTTAAGCCTCCAGAAGTGCCTTTTATATTGTTAAAACCTACACTGTGAAATGTACACATCAGACTAAGAATTCTAGTAGGTAGATTTATAATAAAGATAATAAATGCCCATTCTAAATAGCTTTTGAAATTACATAGGCAGGGGCGCCTGAGTGGCTCAGTCATTAAGCATCTGCCTTTGGCTCAGGTCCTGATCCCAGGGTCCTGGGATCGAGCCCCGCATCAGGCTCTCTGCTCAGCTGGAGGCCTGCTTCTCCCTCTCTCACTCCCCCTGCTTGTATTCCCTCTCTCTCTCTCTCTCTCTCTGTCAAATAAATAAATAAAATCTTTAAAAAAAAGTAATGACATAGGCAATAAACTAACCATTAGATATGAGTTAGGTAAGCTATGCTTTTCTCAACCTTTGAATCCAAATTGAATGTGTATGTGCATTATATTTTTATTTCCATACAACAGTCAGAGATTTGACACAGCAATACCCATAGTTTTCTCTGATTAAAAAAGAAAAATCACATCTTCTGTGTTGGCAACATAGCTGGTAACTACTACATATTAAGAATATATTAAAGGCCTCTAGTTTTTCAAATTGGCAGTTATTTTACAACTAATAATGTAATGTTCTTACTTTCTCTTCTGTAGTTAAGTGTAGAAAGCAATTGAGCAAGAAAATCTTTAAAGCCACAAAATTGTCACTATTCAGCATAACAAATTTACTCATTAAAAAAAAACAAGTTATTCAGTACCAGAATTTATGTGACAGGCAGCATGCTGGGTACTTTGGATATGATGTAATCACTCCCTGGATTAGGAGTACACAGTTGATGGATTAAGAAGAAAATTTCAAGACAGAACAAAAGTGTCATTTTGGTACAAATATTGAGTCTTATAAAAGCAACAAAGGAAAATCATATGGTTGAAACTTGAATAGATATTAGCTGGGAATGCTTCCTTGATAGAACTTGTGATGGACATAATTTAGCTATTAGAGGTATTACTGACTTGAATTGGGGGTAGAAAAAACTGGGAGAGACACAGTTGTAGGTAGAAGGAGGAAGAAGTCATTGCAGGAAGAAGAAATAACATATGCATGGGCTAAATGATAAGAGAAGTAAGAAATAATGGCATATATAATGGAGTGTTCATGGTTCGGTTGAGCTAGTACCAGAATGTTCTCTTTAGGAAAGGAAGTCAGAGGTCAGACTGACACAGGTATTGAACTTTCTTTGTCTCCTTGCCAATGTCTTGATTTGAAATGTCTTTACTGATGCTGTGAATATTTTAATTGATTGCAGATTTCTGAAAGATATGTTTTGATGACAGACATGATTCCTTTGTTTCTGTTTATTTGACTCAATCCGACCAAATTCCCACAGCTGGTGGTGATGTTCTTAGATCTGACACTACACCGCTTTTATCATTCCATGTATTTTCTCATCTAGAAAGAGCTATTCTAGTTTTCTTCCAAAAATCTGAAAAGGGCTTTTCTCTGACAGTTGGATGCTGTAGATGGCTTTCTTTACTTTGGTGTGTGTGTGTGTGTGTGTGTGTGTGTGTGTGATAGAGAGAGAAAGAGAGAGAAATACCTATTTGGATCATTGCAAAAAATAACAGATTGAAAGCAATATTGCCAGAAAGCAATGCCAAAGCAATTAGGAACAGGAGTATTCAGCTCCTCTTTCCAAACCAAGGATTAGGAAAGGCATAGAGAGAGATGAAAGAAATAGGTAATTAGTGGCTACCAATAAGAACGTCGAATATTAATAGGTCCATAATGAAATCCCAAAACTGAAAATGCAACTATAACTTGCATTTAGCCAGGCATCTTGCATTTAATAGAGCTTTAATAATTAAGCCCTGAAACTGATACATCCAAATCAGCTTTATATTTATGATATTCAGAAGAAGGATCTGTTTTGTTGAGTGAAGTTATTTACAAAAATTTAGTATTAATTTTAAACATGTAAACAATTATCCCACTCTTTCCCTTCATACATCATGATGCTTACTGTACCAATAATTCAATTGCTTGCTTCAAAATTCTTTTGCTTATTTTATTAACTTGTTTGAAAGGAAAATGTGACAAGAATAAGCCTATATTTTGTCACTGAAGGTGTTGTTGATTATATGATTTATTTTTTTCTAAATGAGCAATATTAAATATTAAAAATTTGGTTGCTATTTCATACAATGCTACTAATACCTTTGATTGACCATTATTTCTGAATCAAGGGGGCTTATGAACCTGATAAATAATACTAAAACTGTATTTTTCAGTGTTTTTTTAAATATCAAAACAACGATGTGCATGCTTACAAAATTTATATGAAAGATTACATGAAATAATATTTTATATATTTATGGAATAGACAAAATAAAATTTCCATCATAAATAAACCTTTTTCTAACCATAAAATATTGCCAGATAACCAACAGGGATTGAGCACCATGTTGGAACAAAAATAGTCCAGAACTACACTTTCAAAGTTGAGCACCTGCTGTAAAATAACCATCTGTGATTAACTGTAATTTAATTATGGATTCATTCCTTTTGTGTACACTGGAAGGATCTCATAGGTCTTCCCCAGTTGGTCGACAATCAACTTCTGGCATTTTGTTAAGGAAACTTGCATATTCCCTTAGTAGCACCTGCTAACTCTATCTCATTGCAAATTTTGTGAAGATCTTCAGGGATTTTATGGTGCATTGATAGGCAAATAAATTATTAAACTTGGAATCAAAAGCTGCATTAATTAATCATCTGCCTTAGAAAGCTGATGCCCTCAGCCTTAGGATAAGTTGGTGTTTACTTGTAAGTCATATAACTTCAGATATTTAGTGAAATAATTCAGGTAGCCAAATATTTGTGACCCATTTTAATATCTTACAAAGAGGCTTTTCATCATTTTATCCACAACTGTTTATCTCTTTACAAGAATTAGATTGTGATAAAATCAATTGTATTATATATTTTATCTTGGCACTGATTATTTGATTGTTCTTTTTATTAGACATTTTTAAAAATATGATATTCTTTTTTATTATGTTCAGTTAGCCCCAAAATATCATATTCTTATAAAGATTCTTCATTAAAATATTACTGGTTCAAATTTTTCTACCTTTACAATAACTACGAGGTAGAGCCAATGTTCCTCTGACCCAGATCACCTTCTGTAATGGCAGAGTGAAGAATTGTGTGAACTCCCTCTAAAACAAGAAAATATGGTAAAAGAACTACAATTACAAAATTGTAGCTAAAGCCGTAAAACAAAATAAAAAAACTATCCAAGAGAAATTATTAATCTTCATTAAGACAACAGTCTATAATGCTTTAATTTGGAGCAATTCAAATTCCCCCTCTGTCTCTAAATAATCTGAATAGATCTATAAAAAGCAAAGAGTTTCAATTAGTAAAAGAGAGAGAAAGAGCCAAAGAGGAGAGGTAGAGAGAGAAATCCAGGCCCAAATGACTTCACTAATAAACTCCTCCAAACATTTTTGAAAGGCTTGATAGGAATCCTTCACAAACTCTTCCAAAAAAGATTACACTCTTTAACTCATTCTATGAGGTCACTATTACTGTGATGTGAAAATCAGGCAAACATATTACAAGAAAACTACAAGCGTCATTTTGTGGTGGTAAGACCACAAATAAAGGAGAGCACAGGGCTGTGGCGGGGGGAGGAGGAGTGTGGGGTGGAGTGCTCTGGAGGCCTGGGCAGTGATCCAGCAGCTTGGCCTTAGCCTATGTGAGTGTGGGTGGCAGCCTCCCTCTGAAAAGGATTAAGATTCAAGATGACCAAGGAGAAACCTCTTCCCAAAAAGTTTCCACTAAGTAAAACAGACTTCAAAGTTATAGCACGTGATGAGTTATTTTGAAGATGGAAACAATGTGAAGCATATGAAGCATATAACCAAGCTTTGGAGGACAAGTACACAGATCGTAATTAATGATGTAATAGGTTTAAGGGAGTCTAAAGAAAAACTAAACAAGAGCTGCTCACAGGGAAAACATCCTTGTAATGTGACCAGCAACCAAGGAGCAAGAGATGAAAAGTGTGCTACTCGAATCAAGTACCTCAAGCAAATCCAGCAGCCTAGTGTTGCCCAACTGAGATCAACGATAGCAGACCCAGTGATCAACTTGTTTTTTTTTCTTTCTAAAAATGAAAGGTGAACTATAATAGACTAAAGTCAAATTGGAACAAGCCCCAAATGAACTGAATGCCTGGAGGTTTACATCTGATAGGTGAACAAATCATACTCCCTAGTCAAGACTTCCCTGATAGTTCCACTAGGAGAAAGTTTTGGTGGGACAGCCATGTACTGGTTTCCACACCAAGACTTAGACTTTTTGAGCCAAAAAAGCCACTTTTTAAACTATCCAGCTGGTAATGGTTAATGTAAAACTTACCAAATGAAACTTAAGCTTTAGCTTTTTTCTCTTCCCCTCCCCCTGCTTCCAAGGCCTGATGGCATGGGACTATTCCAAAGTGGTTGCCTCTGAAAAATTGCCATTCTAAAACTTGTAGGACACTTGAGAAAAGTTTCTGTTTGAAGAAAAGAGAGAGAGAAATGGAAATATCATGTCTGTGGCACACTGTGTCTTCAGTTTGGAGGAAGGAAAACCTACAGATTTAATATCATGAATTGAACTTGTAAAATTCCAGTAAAATGTAAAAACGGAATACCCATCACTCTTAACCTTGAACATAGTGACTTAGAGACATTTTATATCAGTGTTGCCATTAAGACTGTGATTGTTGTTGAACCTCTCAGTCAAAACTCAAATGAGGTGAATTTTGCCTTAAAAACGTTTATTTGCTAAGAACCAATTTAACAGTCATGAATCAAATAATAGATGCCAGTACAAGTAGTTCACATATTTAACCACTTAGTTTGGGGCTTTATATTACGTCATTGAGCCTTAAGTCCATGTGGTTTCAATCAATGGTTTGTTCTTTGAATGGTTGCTAATGCTATAGATGATCTTATCGAGGACTGTACAAACATAAAGATATTGTATCAAACTTCAGGTTGAAAATGTTGGAAGCACTAGAAACACTCATTTCACTACCAGATTGTATAAGGACATTGGCTGTGATGAGCAACTCACTGCATTATTTTTTTTCAGTAGTCAAATTTAATCGCCATTCCATTCAGTAGGCACATTTTTGAAAGAGCATTGTTGTTGGTATTAACAGGGGAATGTGTTTCCTTCATTGTATATGGGACTTTTGTATTGCACTCTTTTAAAAAAAATTATTAGAGAGAGAAAGAGAGCATGAGCACGGGAAGGGGCAGAGGGAGAAGCAGACTCCCCACTGAGCATGAAGCCAAACTACACAGGGTTCAATCCCAGGGCCTGAACCAAAGGCAGATGCTTAACCAACCTAGCCACCCAGTCACCCTTGTATTACACTCTTGATATTAAATTAAATGTGCCTTGAAAAAATATTACAAGAAAACTACAGAGCAATAGCCTTTATGATTATAAATGTAAAATATCCTCAGTAAAATGCTGACAGACTGAATCTAGCAACATATGAAAGGGTTGTCCACCAAGGTTAAGTGGAGTGTACCCCACAAATGTAAGGTAGATTTAAGATAAAAAATCAATGTAATCTTGTATATGAATAGAATACATGATAAAAGCTATGTGATCATCTCAACAGATAGGGGAAAAACATTTGAAAAGTTCTACACCTTTTCATGATAAAACTATTTTACAACTAGAAATATGTGGGAATCCTGTAAGTCTGAGAAAGTAAAACATCCACAACTAACAAGATATTTAATGAAGAAAGACTGAATGTTTCCTCTTAAAATCAGGAACAAGAAAATTATATCCATTTTTATGGCTTCTACTTAACACTTTACTGAAGATTCTAACCATGGCCATTAGATAAGGAAAAAAAAAGATTAAATACATCCAGATTATAAAGAAAGAAGTAAAATTATTTTTATTTGTAAGTGACCCAATCTTGGATATGGAAAATCCAAAGGAATACAAACACACACACATACACACACACACACACACACACACAGATACACACACATTATCTGAACTATTAATGGGGTTCAGCAATGTGGCAATATCCAAGATCAATTTACAAAAACGAACTGTGTTTTTATATACCAGTAATGAATGATCTGACCATGAAACAAGGAAACGACTTAATTCATAACAACAACAAATAATAACTAGGAATAATTTTAACAGAAGAAATACTAGATTCAGACACTGAAAATTTCGAAGCATACTGAGAGAAATTAAAGATCAAAAACGTCCCATGTTTCAAGACTTAACGAACTGAGCCACCCAGGCGCCCCCATGTTTCAAGACTTAACATTGTTAAAATGGCAATATTCCCCCAAATTGATGTATAGAGTCAATGTAATTCCCATGTAATTCCTGCTAGTGCTTGGCAGAAATTGGAAAACTGATCTTAAAGTTTATGTGGAAATTCATTGGATCCAGAATAACCAAGACTATCTTAAAAAAAAAAGAACAAAGTTGGAGGACTCACGTTTCAATTGACACTACAAAGCTACTGTAACCAAGGCAAGGTTACACTGGCAAAGAACAGACATATGGATCGTGAAGTAGAACTAAGAGTCAAGAAATACACCCTATATTTATGGCCAATTGATTTTTGACAGACGTGCCAAGACAATTCAACGGGGAAAATAGTTTTTTCAACAAATGGTGCTGGACATCTAGATATCCACATGCATAACAATGAATGTGGACTCATGCTTCACACAATAAACAAAAATGAGCTCAAAGTGGATCATAGACTTCAGTGTAACAGTTAAATATGAAAAATTATACAAGAAAGCATAGAAGTAAACATCTGTGATCTTGCATTAGGCTATAGTTTCTAATGTATGCCACCAACTGCAAAAGTGACAAAAGAAAAACATAAGTAAGGAATTCTTACCACTCAATAATAAAAAGACAAATGACCCAATTATAAAATAAAATGGACAAAAGATTTGAATCAACAGTTCTTCAAATAAAATGGCCTATTTCATTCAGCATGTCTCCAAGTTCCAACCATGTAGCACATGTAGGAATGTCTTTCATTATAGAGGCTGAATAATATTCCATTGTGTGTATATATTGCATGTCATTTATTCATTCATCTCTTGAATGGATAAATCATATAGGTTGTTTCCATCTTTTGTATATTTTGAATAATGCTTCTATGAATAAGAATGTGTTAATATCTGTCAAGATCCTGCTTTCAATATCTGCCTTTGGCTCAGGTCATGATCCCAGATGCTGGGATCAAGCTCTGCATTAAGCTCTGTTCAGCAGGGACTCTGCTTCTTCCTCTCCGTCTGCCTGCCACTCTGCCTACTTGTGCTCTCTCTCTCTCTCTGTCAAATAAATATATAAAACCTTTAAAAAAAGATCCTGTTTTCAATTTTGGGGAGCGTATAACCAGAAGTGGAATTGTTGTACCATATGTTAATTCTATGTTTAATTTTTTGAGGAACCACCATACTGTTTTCCATAATCTGTTCAGGAAGCTATAGCAAAACACCATAAACAGGGTGGCTTAAATAACAGACATTTATATCTCATGATCCTGAAGGCTAAATCCAGGATCAAGGTGCTGACCAATTTGGTGTCTAATGAGGGTCAGCCTCCTAGTTCATTGATGGAATGTGTCATCATGCCAGAAGGGAAAAGACACCTCTCTGGGGTCTCTTTTATATGAGCACTAGTCACATTAATGAGGGCTCAACAAACACTCATTGAGCAATCTTTGTTAAAAATGATCTTATATTATAATAGTAGTAGAAACTGGTTCTCAAAAACATGTGTCTATAACACCATAATAGTTGAATTATATGGAAGGGGAACTATATAGAAATTTTAACAGATACCAAATAATAGTGATGATGATGATGATGATATGGCTTCTGGTGACTTAAAGCTTAGATTGGATAAAACACATTGCATGTTTAAAAGCAAAGGGAAGCAAATGTAATCAACTCACCGACAACCAGTAATACCTTTGATATTTATTATTATTCATAAATTAAACAGAAGAAACAAAAATATATTTTGGAGATTTATTTTTTAAAGGTTCTATTTATTTGAGAGAGAGAGAAAGAGCACACAAGCGGGGGGAGAAAAAGAGGGAGAAGGAGAAGCAGACTCCCCGCTGAGCAGGGAGCGGGATGCAGGGCTCGATCCCAGGACCCGAGATCATGACCAGAGCTGAAGGCAGATGCTTAACTGACTGAGCCACCCAGGCGCCCTATTTTGGAGATTTAATTTAAAATATATCCAATCAAGGCATCAAGGTAAGTATATACAACATAAAGCATTATGTGGAAGTGGTAAATATTAGATAGGACTCAGCAGGTGCTGAAGTCAATGGCAGTATGGCAGTATAAATAGATTGCTTATATAGTTTATTTTCTCCACGTGCAGTGCTGACTTTCCCTCACCGGGCCACACAAGAAAATATTTGAACAAAGTACCACAGATTGCAATAGCATCTACCAGGAGCATATTGTTGCTTTATTACATCTTAATTCAAGGAAAAGGGAATCTTCCTACTGGAGAAAACTTTAAGTGATACATCTAGGCACTCAGTTTGAAAGGCAGAAGAGATGATCTCATGACAGTTCATCGCATCCAGATGTTCAGACACTTAGAAATGATCAGATTGGAGGAGTGGTGAAAATACATCTATCGAACAGCTCATTGGGATAAGCTTCTGAAAAAAAAAAAGCCTTGAATTAAAGAGCTTTAAATCTAAAAAAAGCAACTGAACATAAAAACTAACCAAACGGACAAAAAAACCTGTCATGGCATGGGATGTTCTTGCTGTTTAAGTAGACAAGGTGACCATTATGTGGATGTCAGGTAACTTCTTTTTGCAACTGAAGGGCTAACTGAGGGCAAAGAGAAAATGGAAAACATTATAAATATCAGCCATAATTCTGTGATAGTTATCCACATTTTTCTAATAAATATATGCATTTATGCCAATTTTATTTCTCTTCTATTTCTGCTATCACTTTATATAAGAATTACATGGGTGGTAGCTTTATAATTTAGGCTTGAGTTTACTGATTATCAAAGAGGAACTGTAACTAAAAGGAAGAAGAATGAATGTCACTCAGATATGGAATGATGAGTTGATACCTTTCAAGGTCTTTCCATCTGGTAAGGGGACAATAATCTTTCCATTTTAAGAGATATATTTGCCCATGTTAGCTAAAAACATGTTATTGTCCTGAAATTTAAGGATAGATATTAAGATGGACTATCTTGGGTATGATGAACTGGCAGTAAGCATCTTTCTAGTAGTCTAGTAGACCTTTCTATAAAGAATAGACTGGAAAGTTGGAAACTACTTTCCAACTCCCTTTTAATTTGGGTTCATGATGTGAATTGTGCACTGCCAATTAAATTGGCAGCCAGAATTTTGAAGCCAGATTTTAATTGGCTTCCCATATTTCTTGTTTATGGAAGCCAAAGTCAGAATATTGAGTGACATGAGGAAGGAAGAGCTAGAGCATTTCTCCCTCTCTCTGCCTCAGGCTATATCTCTAACAGCTAACACAACTTCTCCATGGCTCCCACTCCAAAATGGAATGCCCACCATGGTTCCTGGATAAGTATGGTCTCTAAACTCTGGTGACATTTCCTGTTTATCTTTCCTTAATAGGAATAAGAGTGTTTCTTGGTCTTTAATCTTGGGAGTTGGGGAAGAGATCACTATTCACCTTTGGCTTCTCAGAAAACAAATTGTCTTCATTAAATTCCCTCTGTTTAAATTCTTATGTTGGTTTTTGTGAACCTGGTAACTGACTGAAACACTCTGGACATTTCTTCTCTCAAACAAAGTCTTGTAGATAGAATTATCACTAGAAGTTGCTATGGTAGACTCAGTGTTTGCTGTCCAGTCAAAGCTTCATTTATATCAAGAATCTGTGGAGCTAGCTGACCTCAACATTCTGGGTATCTAGTCACCATTTTGTTGATGTTGGCCTACAGTTGTGGCAGTGGTTTTTGGTTCCAATTTTCAGAGATACAGAGATGCAGCTAAGATAATATGTTCTCAAACTCCCTATTTCCAGACGTGATCTGTGATTTCATAAACATTTCCACTTTCTGCTAACAGAACAAAACAACAACAACAAAAAACCTAAAGTGCACTGTCTTCCTGTACAGAACCTTAACTGATACAACCTGAGTGTTTAAAAATATAAAATTCACCTTAGGTTAAGATATTACATTTTTTAACAACATTTTAAAACATTTTGCATTTTTATCTGATCCATTTTGAATCATAATTTATAAAAGAACTAGTGTTCACATTTTATTAAATTTATGAGGTGTTTTTCTTACAATATTAAATATTCTCTTCTTTTTAAAAAAAATTTTTTCTAGCTATTTATAGGCCTTCAAGAGTTTCATAAACCTTGGATTGATTAAACAAATAAAAACTAAACCCTAACTTGAAAACCAATTTCAAGTGGTTATGTTGTCACGAATTTAAAATTATATTGTTAAAACAACTTTTCTCAAGGGTAACCAATAACCTGAAATATCTAACAACATGAGAGGTTTAAAGTTAAAAGAAATCCAGTTTCTTTTAGAAAGTTTTTTTCCCCATGTTGTGTGGGATCCCAGAATTAAAATGTTAATGCATATCATTATATTTTCATTTGTATTTTAATCCAGCAAACATTTCTTTTAATCATAGTGGTGTTACCAGTAGTACAATGTAATCTGGAAAACTGAACTGTCTTGTTGATCTGAATTAATAAATTTTCTTAATGCTAATTATTACCCTTTACCAATAGATTGCAAACACCACACAGTATATATTACTAATCAGAAAATACTGAAGAACAGGTTACAATGTGTAGAAAATCAAAATGAGACATGGCAACTTTGTAAGAGAAGGACTTAAACTCTAAGATTTCTTTATATAATACACACAGGCACAAAGAGTCAGGCACTACCTATCTATCTATATATAGAGATTTATATCTATATATATGGATAGATATAATTGGATATACAATATAAATAAAAATATAGATCTATGGAGAAACACCTTTAAGTATTCTTGGAATGTGCATTTTTATACAAGGTTAATGATGCAAAGCATGTATTCACTCCATTGTAATAAGTCAGTTGACATTTTCACAAAAATTGGTAAATTTTAATTACTACAGCAATTAAGAGGATCTTAGAAAATATTTAAAATGAGTGGAAGTCATATTTTTTTTGTTACCCTGGAGCTTTTAGGCACCTGCCATATGTTGCCTTTAATAATTGCTACAGTTGCCTTCTCTATGCAGTGTAAGTACTTATTAAGTTACAGTGGCTTACACAATACATTCAATTGTAACCAATATATATTTGAAAATGTCTCTAGTTTTCCTTTTTCATTTCATTTGAAGATGCTCTGCCTCCCTTAGGAGAAAAAAAGATCAAAGAGATAGTCAAAGAAAATCATATGGGAAATAATGTAAACAAACAAAAAACAAAAACAACCATACTAAAGTAGAAATCAGAAAGCCTAGATGAACCATGAGAGACGATGGACTCTGAAAAACAAACTGAGGGTTCTAGAGGGGAGAGGGGTGGGAGGATGGGTTAGCCTGGTGATGAGTATTGGGGAGGGCACATTCTGCATGGAGCACTGGGTGTTATGCACAAACAATGAATCATGGAACACTACATCAAAAACTAATGATGTAATGTATGGTGATTAACATAACAATAAAAATTTTTTAAAAAAGCCTTTACCTCTGGTTTGTGATTTGGGAAATAACATTTAACCTGTTTCAAACTGTATCTCCTTTGGCTCAAGTAGATTAACAGGTATGATTTCTTCTCATGTACATCATAAGCGTGAATTATAGTGGAAAAGTGAAAGATGAAGAAAAGACTGCATGTAAAATATCATAAAGTACAAAATGAAATACAAATTTAAAGCATTTCATCACTCTTCTTCCAAGATAGTTTTGAAAGCAAAGAGACATTAACAATTTGCACAATATTTGCACAATACTTCTCATGGTGAAGAGAAATACCAAGAGCTTCTCTTGCAATAGAGCTTCAGCAGCTGTGGGGAAAAAGGATGACACATCTTATTGCTTTTGCTCTCCAGTTCTTCTGCCTAGGACATGAAGAGAAGATACCCATCCTCTGTCCTTGCTTCTGCACTTACCTGAGGCTCTAATGCTTTTAGGAGACAGAAACCTATTTTTATTGCAGACATTTAGTAACATTAGATGGAGGAATATTATATTATATACACCCCTCCATAAACACACTAAATTTTAAGACTTCTCAAAAGATGCACCAAGTCTTATTTATCTTTGTATATACAGAATTTTAAAATACAGCCTAGTTTATAAAACATGCCAAATGGATGTTTTTCAAAGAGCTCAGCAATTGTGGAGTAAAACTTAAATCTCAGAAATTCCAGTTGTTAGAATAATGCTATTTATATTATGTTCTTCACTTGTTTAATATTGTCCTACTATATTTTCCTACAAGGAAAAGTGGTAGGTATAAGAGTAAGAAAAATTTTTAAGGATATGAATATATTTTTCTCCATGAGGTCTGTGCTGTATGTACACTATACAAAAGTGTCTATTTCCACATGTATTCCACATTCATCAACATTGATTATCAGTTTTATTGCTTTTTATCATAAAAATCTGCAGAGCACAAAACTGTTTGCTCTTGTTTGATTTGCATTTGTTTTGTTATTGGAAAAGTTAAGTATTTTACCAGTATAAATAATGATCTTTTATGTTTCTTATTTCATAACTTGCCTAATGACATTATCTTAAATCAATGATATCTTATATTCTAATTCATATTACTGTCATTTTTACATATTTAAGATGTAAAAACTTTTTATCTCCATCTTGACAGCAACCTGATGAGAAATCCCAAACCAGAACTGTAAACCATTCCTAGATTCTTGAAATCATGAAAAGGTATGAGACAATAAATACAATCAGTCCTCATTTTGCATGGTTCTAATATGCACAGATATCATTTACTGTTGTTTTGTTAAATAACACTAGTCCCCCAACAACACTGTTCCAATTACAGTTACCATGGTCCATTAATATGAGTAAATACAGAATGTATACACTTTGCTGTTAGCTCTTTTGTCCATAAATCTCTATGTAAATACAAAAGATGTTATCACTTTTAGTGACTAATCATCAGTTTTTTCAAAGTCTGCTACTGATTAGTCACTGTATATCTATTACTCAGTTTATTCACAGACAGCAAAGTAGATAGTTGTGTCGTTTCTCTGTGTCCTAGTGATAAACCCACACATCATTTTACAAAAATGGATAATCAAAAGAGGGAATTACCCAACAAAGATAAAACTGAAGCAAATTAAAAAAAATAAATATTTTACTGTGTTGTGGAAATAACTGCAAAATTCAAACCAAATGTAAATGGAATTGTAGAAAAGAAAAAAAGAAAGAAATCACAGAACAAGCCCCATATTTGCTTTAATGATCTTCTGTCACTGTTTTGAAATTCTGAATAATTTTTTTCTTTGAACTTTTGCTTTGTTAATGAAGTCTCTTGGGACAATCAAGTGTGCAGGTGACCACAGGACCTTCACACAATATGTTTGCCTGCCATTTCTTGCTGTAACATTTGCAAAGGGCCTTCACAATGTCCCATGCATAGGTTATGGTGAATCCTCCATGAGTGGGAGTTCAGCAAGTAAAAGTTGAGCATACATTTCTGGGATTGAGCAAGTGAGGGTGCTAATAGCCCAGAAAGGCCAACTTTTTTGTTTGAAACAGAACTTCTTTAGAATGCAGAGAGAAGGCAATGGTGTTTTAAGGTATTGAAACAACCAAGGAACTCTTTGTTATCCTTTCTCACTATTGTTAATTCCCTGTCTTCACTTATGCCAAAATGATGACATAGAAGGAAAGGGACAGATATAACAACTCATACATTGTTCTCCATTCAGTCCATTACTTACTCATCAATATGCTAGGGATAGTGCATATTGGTAGAATGAATGCATATCAAGAAGTGAAATAAAGAACAGTTGAATTAGATTTTAGAAGTGTTTTCACTCTTTTGATTAGAATGAAATATATATTCATGTAATAACTATGATATATAAGTTGTAGAACTTCTGTTATTCCTTATGTACATTAAATGACCTTATATAGGCTTTCAACTGGTATTGAACAAAATACATGTGAACAGTAAAATTCATTTAATAATTAAATTTGCTCTTTTCTTTACTTAGAAAGACATCAATTATCAAATGCAAACCACTGCAGTAAGTTGAGAGAAAAAAAGAAAAACACTTTATATATTACTACTTTTAATAGTACATGCCCTTTACCCCTGCTTCTCCACATATTTTCATTTTACACTGGGCCCCACAAATGATGTATAGTCACAGAGTGTAGTCACATGGTTACAGAATGAAATGAAGTCTAGAAAATGTGGGCTATTTGGGTATTCTTGTACCCCAGAAAAACTGGAGATGAAATTTTAGTTAAGAAATGGCATCCACTTTTAGGGGCGCCTGGGTGACTCAGTTGTTAAGCGTCTGCCTTCGGCTCAGGTCATGATCTCAGGGTCCTGAGATCGAGCCCTGCGTCGGGCTCCCTGCTCCAACGGGAGACCTGCTTCTCCCTCTTCCACTCCCCCTGCTTGTGTTCCCTCTCTCACTGTGTCTCTCTCTGTTAAATAAATAAATAAAATCTTAAAAAAAAAAAAAGAAATGGCATTCATTTTTACAGTGGGTCATTAAAAAGAGTTTGGTCAATTCATCCTAAAAACTCATAAGCTCTCCACAAGAGTCGTCTTTTAATTTCCCTGGAAATATAGAATATTAAAATGTAATAATTGGACAGACTGAGTCGTGATCCCCTCAGTTCCTAGAATGTTTCTCACACTGCTATGCTAATATAACCCACTTCCCCTTCCATAGGAAATGGAAGGGGAAGCAGGCTATTTGCAAGCCTTTGTTTACAATAGCAGCAGAAATGCAAGTGGGATTCGTGGAGAAGAAACTGGACTTCCAGACATTTTACGCCATTCCTGCAGTTTTGTGCATAGGCTGTATAATGCAGAGTCTCAGCAGTTGCATCATTCAGTCATTCAGACTAAGTGTGCTAACGACTGTTTTCTAATCCACATTCACATACTCCATCCAAGCAAGTGCCAGAGTCATCCTAAATCAAGTGTTATGCTTTTTTTCTTTTATCTTTTTTCCTTAAAACATCAGATTTCACACATATAAAAATTCCTAGCAATTTACTGAGTTTTTATTATCAGATGCTATTTCCTAGGTGTCTCAGTTTTTAAACAAAATTGGTCTCAACTAATAAAAAAAGAAAGAAAGAAAAGAAAAATAAATAAAGGGTCCAAAGAATTGAGTGTCATCTATAAGTATTCACTTATACATGTGTGTACTAGGTGCAGAAACTTCACATTTATTGAAGAATGCAGAATTTTTGTCTTCTTTATACTATGGTGTGATCTAAATTATTCTTTTACCCTGATATTATAAGAGACATTCCAATTCCCAAAACTTTGACATCTGTGCTCTTTGCAAACCTTTGCCCAATGTTTTTATTAACTCAATTTAATGGAACCTTTTTTATGGTGACCTTAAGAATTTAATAACTCCTCAATGCAAGGACAATACCACCTGCAGGCTCCGCTGGGATTAAACCTTGGTAGTTCAATATGTTTGCTGGAAGACATTAAAGAAAAGAAAGGGCGGTGAAGGGGAGGGGAGCCACAATACAAATCAGGCACTTCCCTGTAACTGACAAGTTCTGCTACTGTTTATGATGGTCAGTCTGTTCCAGACACGTGTAGAAAATTTCTGCGGTTGCTAAGGCAATATGCAGCTCACTTGCAACTCCTTAATATTATTAATCTAACTTTGATCATGTCAGATAAGCTAGTGATCTTCAATTCCAGTGTCTCTCTTCCTGACAGACACTCTGCATATCTTATAGATACGATCAATATGTTATTAGTCAACAACTTGACGCTAGCCCATGAATTAATCCTTTTCTGTCAACCTAGCAGTTTCCAGTCTTTATAACCTCATCCTTTCAGTATGGATGGGACCTGGCTTAATCCAATTAAGGTAAAATTAACTTTTTTTCCTTGTGGTATTCTCCATCTATGTTAATTCAAATCTCTGAGGACAGCTGCTCCAAACAAATAATTTTATGCTTGACCTTTTATGTGCAAGATTAAAGTGGTATAGATGTATGCAAGAGGAGTCAATGAGCTGTCTATTTTCACCCTCCTTTAACTTCCTAGTAGTGCTAAAAAAAAATTCACCCGAACACACAGGATTGCTAAATGACAGTGATATATTTATTTGGGTTGCAAAAAGGACTCTGTCACTTTAACTCTATGTTTAGTATCTGCGGTACCTTTGTCTTTTTGAAAGGTAAATTAATAAGTGGTGACAGTACTCTGGGCAGTATTGTAGATTTGACAAGCAGAGGATGTTAACAGTCTGTAATATGCAAAACTAATCATTTATATTCCTGGTACTATTGTGATACAGTGGCGCTACCTGCTAAAGAAAAAAAAAAGCACTGATGGGAAAGATTACTTCTTTCTGAGTCAAGACATGAATGCTAGGCTTTCTCTATCATTTGACCAATACAAAGATTATATTAGGATAGTATAACAGGCTTTATTCTTAAGAACCTAGCATGCTCAGCTTTGAGACTCAGTGGCTATCATGCTTTAAAGGTTGAAGATCTAGTAATCCTCAGGCCAACATTCAAAAGGAGTTTGTCTCCTGGGCAAAATTGTTTCCATTTTATATCCCTTCCCTCCTCTTCTTGCCCATCCCTAGCCTCACCTCTTAGCTGGCTTTGGTCCCTATCAGGCATTTAGGGAAATCTTTGAGACATTTAGGGAAATCTTGCTTTCCTCTGCAAATAAAATCTGTTCTGAGAAGATGATATATGACAAGTCATTTCCACTTCTGTGTGAATTTAAAGAAATATATTGTCTCCTTTCAGCTCTGTGAGAATAAAAGTCTTTGACCCTGCTACAGAGAAGTGAAATATTGATAAGGAAGAAATGGAAATATCTTTCCTTCAGGAAATCTCAAATATTGGTTTTTGTTTGTAAGTGATTGTTGCTAGGAAGAACTATAAGAAGCAAAGACTTTACAAATAGCAGGAAAAATGATCAGACTAATGAAATATTACATTTATTTTACATTTTTTATGAACTGCAGAATCCTAATGTGTATATAACCTATATGTTTATTATTGGTTTTTTTAATTGAAGTAAATTACTATAGTGTTATATTAGTTTCAGATATACAATGTAATGGGTCAGTAATTCTATACATTATATATTTTATGCATTAATATAAAATGTTTTGATGAAATAGCAAACGCCTCCAGATTTTGGCTGTCTACATTTTCTTGAGGGACATTATTCTACCTTAGGCCACTGGGATGTCCAAATATTAGACATTTTCTCATCAGTTCTGGAATGGTCTATAACTTTTCCTATAGACAAAGATTCCCCATTCTCTTGCTCTTTTCTTCTGAAATTCCAAGTAGATGTGTTGAGTATTTGCGCTCTGCCAAGACCTTTAATTTCTTTGCACTTTTTTCTATTTCTGTTTTGCCTCTAGACCCTCTCTTTGTAATTTTTAAATTCGTATAAAGAATTTTTTGTGGCATTTTGTTTCTTTCTCATATTTTATCTTTAACAACTATATTTCATTTCCTTAAACAAAATAACTATAGGTACTTCATATAGTATATCTGAGCAATTACAATATCTGTGTGTTTGCTGTGTATTGTTTTTGGTGGCTCATGTTCATTGTTCTTTGTTGCCTTGTGTGCTTTGTGATTTTAGAGCTCATGGGACTACGAGATCTACATTTTGATTATTGTATTAAAGAATGGTTCTTGTATAAAGAATTATTTTTGTTCCTCCAGAAATAAATTTTTGTTTGGAGCACAAATTCAAATGAAGGTCATAAAATTATAACTTCTCAGCGAAGACTCCCCCCACCCCACTTTCAAATGCCTAGATTGAGACAGAGACATTTTTATTATTTCTTTCTGTATGTCAGCTGTGTTTCTTTTTCATCTTTACAAAAAGAATCTAACATTTGGATTCCAGCTACATGCATAATGTTTTCCATTAGACGCCCCAGCAAGTTTGCTCAGCGCAAGGCATTACCTTTTCTCTCCCTTGGATCCCATAGAGCCCTCAAAAATTGTAATTTGTGCAATCTGTGTGTAAATTGTGTAATTTGTGCAGGATTAATCTCAGCGAATCTGTTGCAAAGCCATGCTTACTTCCAGGGGTGCTTGGAACCTTAGTATGACCCTTGGCCAAACTGAATAAATTGTTCTAACTAATGGTTAGTATAGTCCTGTGAAAAGATTTGAGATAGATCCAGAGAAAACTCGCAGCAGTTTATGAGCCTTATTTATAGAAAATGAACAGATAGATGGTTTGTTCCTGGTTTCTGTTTTGTTTCTCTTAGTTTCCACTGTTGAGCATAGTAAGGCAGACTGGTTTTGGCTACATTAACAAAGGAGTATAAAAGTCCTTCCTTCTTTAATGAGGCACAGGTGCCCCTGAGACCGAGGTATCCACCCCCTCACCCCACCCTGAACCCATTCCCCACATGGTGATTAACAATCTCAGGACAAAGTGTGAGTTGCGTAACAAGAAAGGACTCAGGAAATTGTGTGTATAAGTATTGGGCCTGTCTGATGTTTGCCTGTGCTCTTCTCTCCTGCTGTATTGAATATTTTACCTTCTGTTGAGTATACCCTGTGGAGTATTGTGAGTCCTCTCAATTATCTGACCCCATGTAATTGCTCTTCAAGCATTTGACAGATACCCTCAGGGCAAAGCCCTTCAGAAGGAGCTCACCTCCTGCTCCAGTCCCCAGTTTCCTGCTTTCTTTGTTTTTAGCCTCTGAGAATTTCTTATTTTCTTGCCAGGTCAGCTTCCATTTTTAAAATATTTTCAAAATATTTTATTGAGCGGTTCTAGGTGCTTTCAGTGGGAAGGTCATTTAGGATGTCGACTATGGCATACTGCCGAGGATGACAGTTAGTGGAAATAAATACAGAAAGAAAGAAAGTGGAACTAAGGTAGACACAACTTATTATTTCCTCATTAGAATATTAAGGTAAGTTTTACTGAAATAAATTGCTAAATGCTCATCTTACATGTCACTGCCACCATCATTACCATCCACATATATTTGTCCATGCACAGAACTACTTAGCATTATATATGTGTTTGTATACGATTCATATATAGAATAAATGAGTAATTCTTAAATGTTGGGGAATTTACGCTTCCAAAATATTCTTCTCAACTCTATTGCTGTTGTCAGATAGTCCATCATTAAATATGCCTGACTTTGGCCTTACATATTATCTCATACAAAATGACAAATTATCATGAAGGACATTAAGCCTTATGCATAATTTCCAGCCTGAAGTCTGAAGTGAATAAATGAATATATCACCTTTTTTATTGACAACAGCTTGTAATGAGAAAGGAAGGGAAAACTGATGAGTGCCTTCGTAAACTGGAAGAAGTCTTACAGGAAAGGAGGTGTATGCGAGCTCAGAAAGGGGTGAAGTATGATGAATACAGGGGACCAAAGGCAAAAGTTGACCCCATGCGCTTAGTTCTGGCCCAGTATCCCCTGGTAACTTGTAAAGAAGCATCATAGTTCGACCTAACATGCTTTCGTTGGCCAGGTTGTGTCTCTTTGGCAAATAAAAAGAAAGAGATACTTCATTGCTCATGTGGGTCCTACCTGCTTGGCTTCCTTTTAATTGGCATCTGCCCTCCTCTGAGTGGTGGGTGGTGGAGCCTCAGTGAGTGCTCTGCAGCTGAGCGACTATGATGAGCCAGCCTCCTTTAAATAGATTCTAAGCTTTATTTCTGAGCTTAGGAGATTTAGCTGGTTTCATTTGTAGAAATCTGCAAGTAAACCTTTCACTTGAATTAAGATGAAAGACGTTTCACATAGAGAAATCATCCAGGGACCCAAAAAGGAGACAGCTGGAGATAGACTATTTAAAAATCTTCTCTGCTCATTCTGATAATATAAAAGAAGGATCAAAAATTTCCATATAAAGCTCAGAGAGGGTAAAACAAGGCACACAGTCCAGTGACTTCGTAGCCTTGGTCCTGTGCCCTTCTAGTTAGCTGAAGAATCTATTTTCTTCCTTAAGAAACACATTGCTGTGAACCAAAATTTTTAAAAAAATAAATAATAATGTTTCAGTATTTAAAAAATAACTATTCAAAAAAAATAAAAAATAACTATTCATTACTAAAATAGGAAATGCCTTAGTTGAATGTCTGTTGAAATAATAGGTCTGCCAAAATATTTTTAAGGTTTAAACAAAACCAGATATATTTTAATTTATAGTGGAAACCACGCTTGTTTCCATTTTAAGTTAGTGGGAAACTGGGCAATGAATGCTGTCTATTCATGGAAATTTACAAATAACAGCTATTTCCAGATTATCCTTATAAATCTCAATAAAATTCTCAATGGTCATAACAAATGAGAGTAGCTCACCTTCAGACAAGACCTAAATTGACTAAATACTACCCAAAGTCATTCCTGTTTACTACACCACAACCGATAATTTCCTTTTAAGTTGAAAATTGTAAGCTCTCTTTAAATGAATTTTGTGAAACAAAATGATTGAATGCATGCATGCCCTGATATAGAAATGAATTATTGAAAATTCTCCCAACTTCTCATTCTATGTTTTTGGACAGTGGGTAGCATAGGAGCATGAGAACATTATTTATTGCTTCACATTCAAATATATTCCCATCCCATGCCCCCTGTAGCAGTTCTACATCTCAATAAAGTACACATCTTCTGGAGGCAAAGTATTTAAATGATCCATCCACTAGGTCTGCAATAGCACTGAAGCAAGGTATTTAACTTTTATGAGTTTTACGCTTTCCATCTGCAAAAGGGAGGCGGTCATTAATTGTATCTAAAGCATAGAATTCTTGTGATAAATTAAATGAGTTTATGTAAAACAATTAGAGTGGCTGGTACAAGTTAATCCTGATATCACTAAAAATATGAGCCATTATTATTATTAAACTATAGGAAGGTCTTTTAATCTGGTGATCAATCGATAAAGAAACTCAGAAAGAACATTAAACATTTGCTCTCATAAACCTATGCCTTGGAGAAAAAGGAAATTTAACTTACTCTGATTATGGGAAACTCATAAAAACTTCTGAAAATCCTGGGGGGAAAAAAGCAAATCTCCTATTTTGTTTCCAGATGTAGTCAAAGTATTTATTTTATTACTGACTCAGGTTAAAGGACAATGAATAAAAATAATTTTCAAAGTGCAACTTATAAAAATAATACCTGGTGACCATAATGTAGGGATATAAATGTATAATAACAAAAAATGTATACAGTTGCTACTATTTGTTTCTACTGTATGGATTTATTTTTTATCATACAGGTCAAAAAATATTTGTTCTTGTTTTAAAAGGGATAAATTATAATTTTATAATCAAGTGATATTTTACATAAAGATCTTAGTAGAGCACCTACTGCATATTAAATTTCCTTTAAAAAAGATAATGTTCTTGTTATTACTATCATCTTTATCGATATTACTATTAGTACAAGCAGTATTTGAAAACTCAGTTCCTGTTTATTTTCTTTGAAACGACACTGCAGTTAATAACCAAGATAATAAGAAATAAAGTATCCAGTAATGGTCACCCAACCTTTTTGCAGCCTTTTATTCAATAGATGTGTGCAAAGAGACATAAAGTTCTTTTTCATAAAATAAAGTTTGGGTGGTTCTCTTTTTTACCGTATTGTAAGTTTGTTTAAACAAATTTTGTGGAATGTTTCCAGAAATTCTGCTTTCAAATGTCATCCTTAAAGGTAAGAACAAGTCTATCTGTCAGTAAAGATTGCTCTCTCCTGTGCATATATATTACCATACTTACTGTGAATTGCTGAAAAAACCACTGGCATATTTCTAGATAACATTTTGATACATAAGACAGTCCATTTTGTTTGCACTAAACACGAAGTTGAAGATACAAATTTGAAAAGACAAGAAACTGCAAATGATGTGAGATCAAATATATATAAAATAGTATAAGATACTCCCTTCCCCTCTCCCCAAAAGAGTTTAGAGTAATGAGAAACTATAATAAGCAGTGAGAACACATTAGCTATTGCAAAAGATGTCTTAGCATTAACCACTCTCTAGTTTGTCACACTTGTTTCAGATTACTTCAAATGTGACTTTAAAACTTTAAAAACTTACTTCCTCACTAAATACCCAGTTTGACTAAAATGCCATTTCTGACCTACTTACAATGAAATAAACTTTTATTGTAGATATTCTTATAAGTCATTAGCATCCAACTTGAAAATCTTACTTTTAGTTTGGCCACGTTTTCAATAATTACAATCCTTTCAAAGCATGTACACTTGTTTCTACTCTTCTCAGAGCAATACCCTGAAGGTTAGTTAGCAACTGGGTACATTGCCAAAGCTGGCATAGATATTATTTGCAAGTGCCATGCCCCATTCTCTTTGCAGCAAGAAGCCACCATAAGCTTGAAGAGTAGCACTTTGTACAATCCTCCAGGTAATAAAGTAATCTACATCTTCCATTCCACATGTAATGTGGCAAATTTCCAGTGTAGTACTTTCAGCTGGTGTGGTAAATTAGTCAAGGAAGTGAATGAGAGATCTGTACACTGAAAACTGTAAGACATTGGATGAAAGATATTAAAGAAAGCACAAATAAATGGAAAGATAACCATGTTGATAGATTGGAAGAGTTAATATTATTAAAATGCCCATACTACCCAAAATAATTTATAGATCCAATGCAATAACTATCAAAATTCCAATGACATTTTTTACCAATATAGAAAAAAATCCTAAAATTCACATGGAATCACAAAAGACCCCAAATAGTGAAAAAAAAATTTGAGAACGAACAAAGCTGGAGACACCACACTTCTTTATTTCAAATTATTACAGAACTATATTAATCAAAACAGTCTAATGTTGGCACAAAAACAGACACATAGATCAGTGGAGAAGAACTGAGAGCCCAGAATAATTCCATGCATATATGGTCAACTAGTATTTGACATGGTAGCAAAAAATAATCAATAGAGAAAAGATGATTTCTTCAATACATAATACTGGAAAAAATTGGATATGCACATGTAAAAGAATGAAACTAGATTCTTATCTCACACTACTCACAAAAATGTACTAAAAATAGAGTTTAAGTTTGAAATGCAAGCTGTAAGATTGCATAACCATAAAATACCTGGAAGAAAACAGGGGAAAAGATCCTGGGCATTGATCTTAGCAATAATGTTTTACATGTGACACCAAGTGCACAAACAACAAGAGTAAAAATTAATAAGTGGGATTACATTAAACAAAAACATTTCTGCACAGCAAAAGAAATAACCAACAAAATGAAAAGGCTACTTACAGAGTGCAAAAAAAAAAAAAGCAAACCATCTACCTCATAAGTGTTTGCTATCCAAAAACTATAAAGAACTCATACAACTCAACAATAAAAAAATGAATAATCTGAATTTAAAAAAGCACAAAGAACATAAATAGACATTTTCCCAAAGAAGATATACAAATGGCCAACAATACATGAAAATACACTCACCATCATGAGTCATCAGGGAAATGCAAATCAAAACCACAATGAGATACTATGTCACACCTGTTAGGATGGCTATTATAAAAAGGACAAGAGATGGGCGCCTGGGTGGCTCAGTCGCTAAGCATCTGCCTTTGGCTCAGGTCATGATCCCAGGGTCCTGGGATCGAGACCCACATCGGGCTCCCGGCTCAGCGGGAAGCCTGCTTCTCCCTATCCCACTCCCGCTGCTTGTGTTCCTGCTCTCGCTATCTCTCTCTGTCAAATAAATAAATAAAATCTTAAAAAAAAAATTAAAAAAAAAGGACAAGAGATAATAAATAGTTGATAACCATGTGGAGACAGGGAAACCATGTGCAATGTTGTTGGGGATGTAAATTGGTGCAGCCACTATGGAAAACAGTATGGAGATTCCTCAGAAAATCAAAAAAAAGAACTACCAGGCCACCTGGGTGGCTCAGTCCCTTAAGCATTTGCCTTCAGCCCAGGTCATGACTTCAGGGTCTTGGGATGGAGCCCCACATCGGGCTCCCTGCTCAGTGGGGAGTCTGCTTTTTCCTCTCCCTCTGCCCCTCTCTCCGCTCATGCTCTCTCTCTGTCTCTCTCTCTCAAATAAATAAATAAAATCTTAAAAAAAGTACTACCATATTATCTAGCAATCTCACTATCTCACTTCTGGATATACAACTGAAAGAAATGAAATCACTATCTTGAAGAGATATCTCCATTCCTGTGTTTTATTGCAGCATCATTCACAATAGTCAATACATGAAAACAACTTAACTGTCCATTGAGGAATGAATGGCTAAGGAAAATGTGTATATATTCCCAATGGAATATTATTCAACCATAAAAAGAAGGAAATTATGCCATTTGTAACATGGGTGAACTTTGAGGGTATTATGCTAAGTGAAATGAGTCAGGAGACAAGGACAAAAACTGAATAATCTCACTTTTATATGGAATCTAAAAAAAAAAAAATGAACTCATAGACTAATAGATTGGTGGTTACCAGGGACTGAAGGTAGGTGGAGGAAATGAGGAGTCATTGCTTAAATAGTACAAACTTTCCTCTATGAGTAAGTTTGAAGATCTAATATACAACATGATGACTATAGTTAAACACAACATGATGACCATAGATATACTGTGTCATATACATGAAATTTGTTGAAAGAGTAGATATTAAATGATCCCATCCCCCCCCCACACACACAGGTAACTATGTGATGTTACCTTTGATGTAACAGCTGTGTTAAATAACCTTATTATGGTAATAATTTTGCAATATAAATGTATATAAAATCGTCACAATGTACACCTAAACTTACACAATGTTATTTTTCACATCTCAATAAAGCTGGAAAAAATACAGTGATAATCTTCACAAAAAGAAAAAAGATTGACTAGGATTGAGATTATATATAACTGAAAGTGTAGCATCAAAGACTGATTAAGAAGGCAATCACAGTGCAGCTTTGATTTGGAAGCGTATAGGGCCATTAATATTAGATCATTCAGGTTTTTAATTACTAAATATAAATTCAAGGTAGAATCTCATTCTTGTGAATTAGGCAAACAAGAAGTTAATTTTGGAGTAGATGAAGACCAGTGGACACCCAGATATCCAGAAGACTCTCCAAGTGCATAGATACCAGGCTTGTAGTATTAGACTAATATGGGGTTGCACTGGAAATCTAATATATCCTCATTGCTTTGTTCAGGTCATTCAATACTTCAAATAACCATCGGTAATTAAAAATGTGTAGAACTTGAAATAGAAAGAATTAGCACAACCATAACTGACTGATATTCATGATCAGAATTCTATATCCTAGAAGGATAGAGTTTAGAAATCAGGTCCCTAATGGTAAAAATCAGTATGAGCTCTCTGGGTCTTTTTAGGGTTGACCTAAATTCAAATCACTTGCAATTTGCTGGAGTTGTAGCAGGCAAGTATCAGAAGGGGGCAGCAAAGAGCTATCTGGGCTGAAGAAAGCATAACAATTTGAAGAGTGGAGAAAGAAGAGGAAGTTCATTCAACGGGGATTAAGTTACATGAAAAATGCATGCATGCGTTTTTCCAAATGGGTGTCAAATCACAACAGAGTTGTAGACCCGAGATGACCTATGACCTCTGGATTTTATTTTGCCCTGGTTTTCTCCCTATCTCTGAACATTTCTACTTAATTTTCTTGACTGGATCTTTTCTTCTATATGCATCCCTTAAATATTTATTTTCCAAAGTCCTGGCCTTGGTCTGCTTTCTTCCTACTTTCCATAGTCTTTATTTTATTTTGATCTCTAGTCTTTCATCCAGTCCCATGGTAATAATTAACTATCAATATACCAACAGAACCTCCACAAACATGTAAGACAGCCTTAGTAAATTGTGACATTTCTTGGCAAATGGATTTGAAATAGCAATTCTCACTAGGGTTAATAACTTCTCAGACAAACCAATGGCTGTTTTTACTCTTTGTTATCCCCTCAGCCAAGACACATGTTGCAAACCACAAAAACAAGTCTTTATGCTCAGAACTCACAGATCCCCTATCATTAACCACCCTTTCAATAAGTGGACTTCATTGCTATCTTCAAACCAGATATTTCCACCAGCGCATGTGGTAGACGTGTCAAAAACCAGACTCAGTATATTTCACCAGGAGTACATTTTTTCTTCCATATTTGCTCTCCTGGTTAATCATGATTCCTTATCCACCATCTGTCAAGGTAGAATGCACTCATTCACTCTTTATTAAATTTATCTCATAAGTGACATCTCAACTTTAGAGATCTACTCGCCTCATTTCTCAAGACTTCATTGATATTGACCTGGGATAACCATTAGTCATTAAAAATGTGTAGAACTAGGAAGAGTAGGTATTTTCCTTTTGCTAATCTCCATAGAGTAGTTTACACTTTCTCTCTCCATTCTTCACACAACATTTCATCTTCAAACCATTGACACATGGTTTTCATCTTTACTCTTATAGGAAACTACATTCTCTTCTCTTTGTAATGCCCAGTGCACACTTTCCAGTTATTACCTTGTCTTTTCTCTTCCTCTTCAAAAATCTTCTACATCAGCTTTAGGGATGTGTTCCTTTTACAACTTCTTTTCATCTAGTGTGTGTGTGTGTGCGTGTGTGTGTGTGTGTGTGTGTGTGTGTGTGTGCAGGAGAGGTGAGTCCTTCTGTCTCTGTTGTCTTCTACCTAGACGTATGGTCACATCCATGGCTTTAACAGCTATTCTATGTCAAAGACTTTCCATATTTGTGCTTATGTCCGAATATATGATATCTTCACTTAGTGGTCACTTGGGCACCTAAAAATAAACATAATTAAAATATAAGGTAACTTCTTCCCTTCTTCTGTTAGAAGTTATACAGAAGCTGTATACATATCTATTAGTAAAAAAATCACTTACCCACATGTACAGCCCTGACTATTGGAAGTCATTCGTGATTCCTTTCTCTACCTCTCTGTCTCTCATCCCTCACAAAAAGTCAATCCTCCTCTCTCATTTATCTTCCAAAATGCCAATACTTTCTCTCAATCCACTCTATTGCTGTTAGAATTATTGTTTCTCCCTTAGCTTGCTATAATAAAACTCCTAATAATCGGTTTTACTCTACTTTTATCTATTCTATCACAGCTTTCTACAATGTAAATCAGATCAAATCACTACCTCCTATATTTGTCTTTAGATGCTCCACAGAATCTACACAAAAGTGTACACAATTCTTAAGGTCCATTACTTGCTTTTAAACTATTACTCTAGCTAAAGTTGTCATCTCTCTGCTCCCCATATTCCCACTACAGGAATAAAAACAATTTCAATAAAAAAATTTTAAAAAATGTTATAATGGTAAATATTTACTGAATATTTGCTATGTGCCAAATATTGCAGTTTCCTAAGTGTATCAAGTTCTCTCTCCCCTCTTGACTTTGTGCTGACTACATCTTCTTACACTGTTTATTTACCAGCTCCTGTCTTTCAAGCCAGGTGCCAACTCTCCCTAGGTTAGGTGCTCTTACTTGTGCTCTCCTGATATGCTGCACGTATTCTGCCTTAAAACCACAAAGATATACAGTAGTTTTTCTCATCTGTGGTTTCGCTTTTCATGGTTTCAGTTTTCCACAGTCAACTGCAGTCCAGAAGAAAATGATACTCCTTCTGAGGAATCCTCAGAATGTCAAAGGTAGCCTAACACTGTGTCACAATGTTTATGTTATTCTCCTCAATTCATCTCATTTTAGAGGTATTTTTATCATCTCACATCATCACAAGAAGAGGGGTGAGTAGAGTACAAGACGTTTCTAGAGACCACATTCACATAATTTTTATTGCAATGTATTGTTATAAGTATTATATTTTATTGCTAGTTTTTATTTTAGTCTCTTACTGTATCTAATTTATAAATTAAACTTTATTATAGGTATGTATATATAGGGGAAAATACAGTATATAGAGATTTCTGTACTATCTTTGGTTTCAAGCATCCACTGGAGGTCTTGGAATGTGTACCCTGCAGACAAGGCGGGGGAATATAGTACTAACAGAACCATCAGGTAGCATTCAAAATGAGAGCAAAACTCAAGGTTTAAAGTTAAATAGATGACCTACCAATTTATTCAATGAAAGAATTGGATATACAGCATTTACATTTGGCATATACACGTATAATATAAGGGCCTGCAAATATTAACTGAGACTTAAATATATACACAATTAAGGAGAAATTAAGACTTTGGCCTTTGGAGACTTATCCTTAGTTATCTCTATGTTTCTTCTAGCAATGCAGTAACACTCTACATTTAACATTATGATAAATTTAGATATATATTCACTCTATATATTATCTATTGGGAGATTATTGACATCTTGGGATCAGGCATTATTGGAATCAAGATATTAGTTTCATGAGTCTATAGTTGTCTTGACTACATACTTTCACAAAGGATTTTTAAAATGAAATGTAAATCCTATGTTTCTCTCTAGTCAGCTTCATTTTAAATGTCAAATTATATTTAAAATAATAAGCTCAACTCTTAAGCATATGATTCACATACCATCCTAGCATGAAATACCATAGGCAGGTTTTCTCATTTCATATGGAGAGCAGATTACTGCGACCTTATTGTCTTGAATTTCTACAGCATTATAACACACAGTGGCCAAAATAAAGACAGTTGTTATTAACTATGTTCATTTTGAAAGCAAAACTTTGGATATGGAAGGGTCTACAAATTTTCTTTATATGATTTAAATCTTTAATATTGGGCGCCTGGGTGGCTCAGTTCGTTAAGCGACTGCCTTCAGCTCAGGTCATGATCCCAGAGTCCTGGGATCGAGTCCCGCATCGGGCTCCCTGCTCGGCAGGGAGCCTGCTTCTCCCTCTGACCCTCTCCCCTCTCATGCTGTTTTTCTCTCTCTAATAAATAAATAAAATCTTTAAAAAAAAAGAAATAAATCTTTGATATACAACCCACTAGCTAGCAGGTTGAAGCCACTCTGGAACATGGTTTCAACAGCTGTATTCTCTTTTATGGAAAGGCAATCTAAGTATCTGTGTGCAACAAAATTCATCAAAAGTCATCCAAAAGGGGGCGCCTGGCTGGCTCTGTCAGAGGAGCATGCGAACTCTTGATCTTGGGGTTGTGATTTTGAGCCCCTTATTGGGTGTAGAAATTACTAAAAAGTAAATAAATAAAGTTAAAAAATAAAAGGTCATTCTAGGGAACAACAAACAACAAAACACCTTCTATTCCATCAAATGGTATTTAAGCTCCAACTTCTTCCTTTTCTTTTAGGGCTTTTGTCTGTTTTATTATTATTTTGTTTTATTGTGGTCAGTTTACCATCTTAACCATTTTTAAGTATACAATACAGCAGTGTTACCTATATGCACATTTTTGTGCAACATTTCTAGAACTTTTCCATCTTGCAAAACTGAAACTCCGGATCCATTGAACAGCTCCCTTTTTTCCCCTCCTCCAAGCTCCTGGCAAAGGCCCTTCTACCTTCTGTTTCTGAGAGTTTGACGCTTTTAGATAGCTCATATCAGTGGAGTCATGCAGTATTTGTCTTTTTGTGACTGGCTGATTTCACTTGGCATGATGTCCTCAAGTTGCATCCATGTTGTAGACTGTTGACTTATCTTCAACTTTGCTGATTATTCTGTTTGATCAGTTCTGTTGATTTGTTTTAATGAACTTTTCAATTTAGTTACTGTATTCTTCAGCTCCAGAATTGGTTTAGTCCTTTTTCTAGTTTCTATCTCTTTGATAATATTTTCATTTTGTACATTCATTCTTTTCCTGATTTCATATAGTTGTCCATCTGTGTTTTCTTGTAATACTTGTAAGTTCCTATTTCTTTTCCTGGTTTTACATTTATGCATTCCTTTTTTTTTTTTTTTTTTACTGGATCCTGTCTGAATATCTTTTTCTGAATATATTTCTAAAGATAATTATTTGTCCAACATCTTGGTACTATCCTTAAGCTCTACTCATTTACCATTTTGTGTCATATTTCTAAAATATTTTTTTTAGATTTTTTACTTATTTATGTGACAGAAAGAGAGATTGAGCATGAGCAGAGGGAGAAAGAGAAAAGCAGGCAGGGAGCCTGATGCGGGGCTTGGTCCCAGGACCCTGAGATCATGACCTGAGCCAAAGGCAGCCACTTAACTGACTGAGACACCCAGGCACCCCTCTAAATCACAATTCAGAAATTAAAGAAATTCTCTTTCAGGTCACACTTAATCAAAACTAGGAATATAAACATCAATTTTGTCAACAAAATTTATTGGGAATATAATATATTTGTTTTATAAGACATAATATTGAAAAAAATCATACTAAAGGCATAAGCAGATTAAATCCATTCCAATAGCAAGAACTAATGAGTGACTTGAGAAGAGAATTTACATTGCCTTTCCTTTAAAAAAGAGATTTGAATCAAGATGAGGAAAAAGTCAGCATGATCTGTGAAAGTCCAAGTGCTCAGAGCCCATGTGAGGAAAGCCAAACTGAGCAAGGAAGATGCAATAGCCTTGCCATGCCCAAGCCATGAGGTGTGTTTGGTCTGAACTAGTGTAGGTCAGATGTAATAATATTTAAAAATACAAAGAGCCAATCATGGGGGAAATCCTGAAGCAGGTTACTTTGGTTCAGAAAAGGATTCGAGAGCCCTTTATTCTTACTTCCAAAACATATTGTGCTTTCCATTTTATTTTTATTTTATTGTTTTTATTTAGTGAGAGAAAGCACGTGCATGCATGTGTGAGCAGTGGGAGCGGGAGAGGGCGAGGGAGAGAAAGACTCTCAAGTAGACTCCATGTTGAACACAGAGTCCTTTGCAGAGCTCAGTCTCACAACCCAGAGATCATGACCTGAGCCAAAATCGAGTCAGACACTCAACTGACTGAGCCGCCCAGGCACTCTTGTGCCTTTCATTTTCATTCATTTCAAATTTTATATTGAAATTACATATTGAAATGACTGTATCCTTTACTAGTTTACAGGCATGGGAAATATGTTTTTGTTCTGTTTGTTTTTAATAGTTGCATCATCAGCATCTAGCTCGTGGTTTGACATGTGCCAAGTTGTGAGGACAAGTTAAAGAAAGAATGTTGGAGAAGAGACATTGAAAACATGTGTGAGTCCAACTAAGGACCACCTGTATTAGACAGAATATGTCAGCCTAGCAAGGGATTCAGCAAAGATTTGGGGCATGAAGTTTATATGATATTTAATAATCAAAGTCCTGGTCCCATCTGACATTAACCTAAATAAACAGCAACAAAGATAGTTCATATTATTTTTTACGTGCCTTGAAAGATCTTTTTTGATTTGTACTAAAGTAAAAAAAAAAGTTTTATTGTACCATCCTGCTAACCATATAAACACATGTTTTATGAAAATTCAATACCGAGACCCTTTTAAATATATAATTATTTGATATACATATGAGATCATTAAAAGAAAGGAACAAGCCACAGAATTTTATTTTTTTTAAAAATATTATTTCTTTATTTGACAGAGAGAGTCACAGCGAAAGAGGGAACACAGCAGAGGGAGTGGGAGAGGGAAAAACAGGCTTCCCGCTGAGCAGGGAGCCTGATGCAGGGCTCAATCCCAAGACCCTGGGATCATGACCTGAGCTGAAGGCAGACGCTTAACGACTGAGCCACCCAGGCACCCCAAGCAACAGAATTTTATTTTATTTTATTTTTTTTTTAATTTTTTTATTGTTATGTTATTCACCATATATTACATCATTAGTTTTTGGTGCCGTGTTCCATGATTCATTGTTTGTTCATAACACCCAGTGCTCCATGCAGAACGTGCCCTCCTCAATGCCCATCACCAGGCTAACCCATCCCCCTACCCCCCTCCCCTCTAGAACCCTCAGTTTGTTTTTCAGAGTCCATCATCTCTCATGGTTCGTCTCCCCCTCTGACATACTCCCCTTTTCTTCCTCTCCTGTTATCTTCTTCTTTTTCTTTTTTCTTAAAATATGTTGCATTATTTGTTTCAGAAGTACAGATCTGTGATTCAACAGTCTTGCACATTTCACAGCGCTCACCGTAGCACATACCCTCCCCAATATCTATCACCCAGCCACCCCATCCCTCCCACCCCCAACCACTCCAGCAACACTCAGCTTCTTTCCTGAGATTAAGAATTCCTCATATCAGTGAGGTCATGTGATACATGTCTTTCTCTGATTGACTTATTTCACTCAGCATAACACCCTCCAGTTCCATCCACGTCGTTGCAAATGGCAAGATCTCATTCCTTTTGATGGCTGCATAATATTCCATTGTGTATATATACCACCTCTTCTTTATCCATTCACCTGTCGATGGGCATCTTGGCTCTTTCCACAGTTTGGCTATGGTGGACATTGCTGCTATAAACATTGGGGTACATGTACCCCTTCGGGTCCCTACATTTGTATCTTTGTGGTAAATACCCAGTAGTGCAATTGCTGGATCGAACGGTAGCTCTAATTTCAACTGTTTGAGGAACCTCCATACTGTTTTCCAGAGGGGTTGCACCAGCTTGCATTCCCACCAACAGTGTAGGAGGGTTCCCCTTTCTCCACATCCCCGCCAACATCTGTCGTTCCCTGACTTGTTAATTTTAGCCATTCTGACGGGTGTGAGGTGGTATCTCATTGAGGTTTTGATTTGGATTTCCCTGATGCCAAGCGATGTTGAGCACTTTTTCATGTGCCTGTTAGCCATTTGGATGTCTTCTTTGGAGAAATGTCTGTTCATGTCTTCTGCCCATTTCTTGATTGGATTATTTGTTCTTTGGGTGTTGAGTTTGATAAGTTCTTTATAGATTTTGGATACTAGCCCTTTATCTGATATGTCATTTGCAAATATTTTCTCCCATTCTGTCGGTTGTCTTTTGGTTTTGTGGACTGTTTCTTTTGCTGTGCAGAAGCTTTTTATCTTGATGAAATCCCAATAGTTCATTTTTGCCCTGGCTTCCCGTGCCTTTGGCGATGTTTCTAGGAAGAAGTTGCTGCGGCTAAGGTCGAAAAGGTTGCTACCTGTGTTCTCCTTTAGGATTTGGATGGACTCCTGTCTCACGTTTAGGTCTTTCAACCATTTGGAGTCTATTTTTGTGTGTGGTGTAAGGAAATGGTCCAGTTTCATTCTTCTGCATGTGGCTGTCCAATTTTCCCAACACCATTTGTTGAAGAGACTGTCTTTTTGCCATTGGACATTCTTTCCTGCTTTGTCAAAAATAAGTTGACCATAGAGGTGAGGGTCCATTTCTGGGCTCTCAATTCTGTTCCATTTATCTATGTGTCTGTTTTTGTGCCAGTACCATACTGTCTTGATGATGACAGCTTTGTAATAGAGCTGGAAGTCCGGAATTGTGATGCCGCCAGCTTTGCTTTTCTTTTTCAGTATTCCTCTGGCTATTCGGGGTCTCTTCTGGTTCCATACAAATTTTAGGATTATTTGTTCCATTTCCTTGAAAAAAGTGGATGGTATTTTGATGGGGATTGCATTGAATGTGTAGATTGCTCTAGGTAGCATTGACATCTTCACAATGTTGATTCTCCCAATCCATGAGCATGGAACGTTTTTCCATTTCTTTGTGTCTTCTTCAATTTCTTTCCTGAGTATTTTATAGTTTTCTGAGTACAGATCTTTTGCCTCTTTGGTTAGATTTATTCCTAGGTATCTAATGGTTTTGGGTGCAATTGTAAATGGGATAGACTCCTTGATTTGTCTCTCTTCTGTCTTGTTGTTGGTGTATAGGAATGCCACTGATTTCTGTGCATTGATTTTATAGCCTGCTACTTTACTGAATTCCTGTATGAGTTCTAGCAGTTTTGGGGTGGAGTCTTTTGGGTTTTCCACATACAGTATCCTATCATCTGCAAAGAGTGAGAGTTTGACTTCCTCTTTGCCGATTTGGATGCCTTTGATTTCTTTTTGTTGTCTGATTGCTGTGGCTAGGACTTCTAATACTATGTTGAATAGCAGTGGTGAGAGTGGACATCCCTGCCGTGTTCCTGACCTTAGGGGAAAAGCTCTCAGCCTTTCCCCATTGAGAATGATATTCGCTGTAGGTTTTTCGTAGATGGCTTTTATGATATTGAGGTATGTACCCTTTATCCCTATACTCTGAAGAGTTTTGATCAAGAAAGGATGTTGTACTTTGTCAAATGCTTTTTCTGCATCTATTGAGAGGATCATATGATTCTTGTTCTTTCTTTGGTTAATGTATTGTATCACGTTGATTGATTTGCGGATGTTGAACCAGCCTTGCAGCCCAGGGATAAATCCCACTTGGTCGTGGTGAATAATCCTTTTAATGTACTGTTGGATCCTATTGGCTAGTATTTTGGTGAGAATTTTTGA
The DNA here is from genome assembly GCF_009762305.2 of Zalophus californianus. Lineage (NCBI taxonomy): Eukaryota > Metazoa > Chordata > Mammalia > Carnivora > Otariidae > Zalophus > Zalophus californianus. The sequence goes on from NC_045598.1 coordinate 88,193,962, forward strand.
ATCCATGTTCATCAAGGATATTGGTCTGTAATTCTCTTTTTTGATGGGGTCTTTGTCTGGTTTTGGGATCAAGGTAATGCTGGCCTCATAAAATGAGTTTGGAAGTTTCCCTTCCATTTCTATTTTTTGGAACAGTTTCAGGAGAATAGGTATTAATTCTTCTTGAAATGTCTGATAGAATTCCCCTGGGAAGCCATCTGGCCCTGGGCTTTTGTTTCTTGGGAGATTTTTGATGACTGTTTCAATTTCCTTAGTGGTTATAGGTCTGTTCAGGTTTTCTATTTCTTCCTGGTTCAATTTTGGTAGTTGATACATCTCTAGGAATGCACCCATTTCTTCTAGGTTATCTAATTTGCTGGCATAGAGTTGCTCATAATATGTTCTTATAATTGTTTGTATTTCTTTGGTGTTGCTTGTGATCTCTCCTCTTTCATTCATGATTTTGTTGATTTGGGTCATTTCTCTTTTCTTTTTGATCAGTCTGGCCAGGGGTTTATCAATCTTGTTAATTCTTTCAAAGAACCAGCTCCTAGTTTCGTTGATCTGTTCTACTGTTCTTTTGGTTTCTAGTTCATTGATTTCTGCTCTGATCTTTATGATTTCTCTTCTCCTGCTGGGTTTAGGCTTTCTTTGCTGTTCTTTCTCCAGCTCCTTTAGGTGTAGGGTTAGGTTGTGTATTTGAGACCTTTCTTGTTTCTTGAGAAAGGCTTGTATTGCTCTATACTTTCCTCTCAGGACTGCCTTTGCTGTATCCCAAAGATTTTGAACAGTTGTGTTTTCATTTTCATTGGTTTCCATGAATTTTTTTAATTCTTTAATTTCTTGGTTGACCCATTCATTCTTTAGTAGGATGCTCTTTAGCCTCCATGTATTTGAGTTCTTTCCAACTTTCCTCTTGTGGTTGAGTTCTAGTTTCAAAGCATTGTGGTCTGAAAATATGCAGGGAATGATCCCAATCTTTTGGTACTGATTGAGACCTGATTTGTGACCTAGGATGTGATCAATTCTGGAGAATGTTCCATGGGCACTAGAGAAGAATGTGTATTCTGTTGCTTTGGGATGGAATGTTCTGAATATGTCTGTGAAGTCCATTTGGTCCAGTGTGTCATTTAAAGTCTTTATTTCCTTGTTGATCTTTTGCTTAGATGATCTGTCCATTTCAGTCAGGGGGGTGTTAAAGTCCCCCACTATTATTGTATTGTTGTCAATGTGTTTCTTTGCTTTTGTTATTAATTGCCTTATATAATTGGCTGCTCCCATGTTCGGGGCATAGATATTTACAATTGTTAGATCTTCTTGTTGGATAGACCCTTTAAGGAGGATATAGTGTCCTTCTTCATCTCTTATTACAGTCTTTGTTTTAAAATCTAGTTTGTCTGATATAAGGATTGCCACCCCAGCTTTCTTTTGGTGTCCATTAGCATGGTAAATGGTTTTCCACCCCCTCACTTTCAATCTGGGGGTGTCTTTGGGTGTAAAATGAGTCTCTTGCAGACAGCATATGGATGGGTCTTGTTTTTTAATCCAATCTGATAGCCTGTGTCTTTTGATTGGGGCATTGAGCCCATTTCCATTCAGGGTAACTATTGAAAGGTATGAATTTAGTGCCATTGTATTACCTGTAAGGTGACTGTTAACTGTCTGTTGTCTGTGTTCGTTTCTGCTCTTTGCTGCTTTTAGGTTCTCTCTTTGCTTAGAGGACCCCTCTCAATATTTCTTGGAGGGCTGGTTTTGTGTTTGCAAATTCCTTTAGTTTTTGTTTGTTCTGGAAGCTTTTGATCTCTCCTTCTATTTTCAATGATAGCCTAGCTGGATATAGTATTCTTAGCTGCATATTTTTCTCGTTTAGTGCTCTGAAGATATCTTGCCAGTCCTTTCTGGCCTGCCAGGTCTCTGTGGATAGGTCTGTTGCCAATCTAATGTTTCTACCATTGTAGGTTACATATCTCTTCTCCCGAGCTGCTTTCAGGATTTTCTCTTTGTCTCTGAGACTCGTAAGTTTTACTATTAGATGTCGGGGTGTTGACCTATTTTTATTGATTTTGAGAGGGGTTCTCTGTGCCTCCTGGATTTTAATGCCTGTTTCCTTCCTCACATTAGGGAAGTTCTCTGCTATAATTTGCTCCAATATACCTTCTGCCCCTCTCTCTCTCTCTTCTTCTTCTGGGATCCCAATTATTCTAATGTTGTTTCGTCTTATCGTATCACTTATCTCTCGAATTCTGCCCTCGTGATCCTGTAGTTGTTTCTCTCTCTTTTTCTCAGCCTCTTTATTTTCTATCATTTGGTCTTCTATATCGCTGATTCTCTCTTCTGCCTCATTTATCCTAGCATTTAGTGCCTCCATTTTTGATTGCACCTCATCAATAGCCTTTTTGATTTCGATTTGGTTAGATTTTAGTTCTTTTATTTCTCCAGAAAGGGTTTCTCTAATAACTTCCACGCTATTTTCAAGCCCAGCTAGTATCTTTAAAGTCATGATTCTGAACTCTAGGTCCGACATCGTACTAATGTCCGTATTGAGTAGGTCCCTGGCTGACGGTACTACCTCTTGTTCTTTTTGCTGAGGTGATTTCTTTCGTCTTGTCATTTTGTCCAGAGGAGAATAGATGAATGAGAGAACAAAAGGCTAACAGGTTTACAACGTCCCCAGCAAATATACTGTATACAAATCAGAAAAGACCTGAAACCAGGGGAAAAGAAAGGGAAAGAAAGAAAAAAGAAAGAGAAAAAGAAAAAAAAAAAGAAAAAAAGATAAAAACAAAAACAAAACAATTCAAAAAAGGCAGAATATGATCAAATATGATCAGGCTAGTGTATAGATCAGTGCCACACACTAGATTTTGGGCGTATTTTGGTCTGTTAGAAAAAAGTGCCTCCTAAAATTTTAAAGGAAGAAAGACATATATGTACAAAATAAGGGTTGATACAATGAAGGGATGGAAGATGACTGTAAAGATGAAAATTATAAAAGATTTTATAAAAGGACTTGGTAAGATAAGTTGTTTGAAAAAAGAAAGGAGATTTAAGGAAAAAAAAAAAAGGAAAAAGGGAGAGAATGTGATCAGGCAGGAGACTAGAACAAAGCCATACACTAGTGGTTTAGGGTATATTTTGATCTGTTAGAAGAAATTGTACCTCAAAATTTTAAAGAGAGAACAACTTATATATATATGCCAAAAACAAGGATAACTACTATGAAGGGATAAAATATGACTCTAAAAATGAAAAAAAAATAAAAAATGTTTTTTTTTTTAAAAAAAGGGATTTATAAGATGTTGGTTGAAAAAGGGAAAAAGAAAAATAAAAAAAAGTCAACAAAAATTAACTTTGATGAAATAATGAATCATGGTAAAAAAAAAAAAAAAAAAGAAGCCATGAATCTATGTGCAGTATTCCCCTAGCGCTGGAGTTCTCCTATTCTTGATCGATCAACTTGGTCTTGGCTTGCTGGCTGTTTGTGTTGATCTTCTGGGGGAGGGGCCTGTTGCTGTGGTTTCCAAATGTCTTTGCCGGAGGCGGAATTGCCCCGCCCTTGTCGGTCCGGGCTAAGGAAGCTGCTCCAGTTTGCTCTCAGGAGCTTTTGTTCCCTGCAAGCTCTTGGTACAGCTTTGGAGGACCAGGGCAAAAATGGCGGCCTCCCAGTCTCCGCCCGGAGGAGCCGAGAACTCAGGGCCCCACTCCTCAGTGCGCCCCCAGAGAAAAGCAGTCACTCCCGTGTCCCCGGTCTCCGGCCGCACTCCGTGCTCACCCGGCCTGTGATCGAGCGTTGCTATCTCTGGCACCCGACCCCGCTCGGAGTCTCCAAACCCAGCAGATCCCTGCAGTGCGCTCCCGCACCGCTCCTCCCCGGGAAAGAAGGGGAGTCTCCCCGGATCTGCTGCTTGTTGGGGCCTTGCTGGGGGAGCCGTGCCCCGACTGGGCCGCAGATCACAGTTTATGGCAACCCCGAGCTGAGAGCCCGCGACTCTGCTCCGTATCTGCAGCCGGCTTCCCCGCCCCGACACCTGGGAGCTCTGCCACACTCAGGCACCCCCGGTCTCTCTGTGACCCCAAGGGTCCTGAGACCACACTGTCCCGGGAGGATTCCACCCCCCGCTTAGCCACTGCAGCGACGTCCCTCCGCCGAGCCAACTTTTAAAAGGTCCGATTTTGTGCTCCGCGGCTCTAGCACTTGCCAGAAGCGGCCGGCGGAGGCCCCTCCCCTTCCGTCTATCCTCCCGAATATCGCCTCGGATTCACTTCTCCGCACGTCCTACCTTCCAGAAAGTGGTTGCTTCTCTGTTCAGAGAGTTGTTGCTACTCTCCTGTTCGATCTCCTGTTGAGTTCGTAGGTGTCCAGAATGGTTTGATCCCTATTCAGCTGAATTCCTGAGACCAGACAAAATCTAGGTCTCCTACTCCTCCGCCATCTTGCTCCGCCTATCCCAAGCAACAGAATTTTAAATCACCTAAATGTAAAAATAACACATTTCCCCATGAACTCACTGAATTCGCTTCGTTTATACATTTAGTATCTGTATAAAATAGTTGGTACTCCTAATACAGTTATTCAGTCATTAACTCCCTGATTTATTTATTCAATGAAACAATATTTTAATGGTTATTTATTGTATATGTTATTGCAGCAATTACATTATGTCCATTTTGGGCTGGATTATTGAGAAGATTCATGCAACTACACAAAATATACTCAAATGAAGCTTTAATAAAGGCAATGTGTAAGATAGAGCAGAAGGAAGAAAACATTAGGCAAACATCAAAGACGTCTCAGAGATCGAGGCAAAGATTTTCAGGATCTTCTCTTATTTTCTCAGGACATGTCTCATCTCAAGATTACAAGCCTTGAAGATATATGTGATATGTTTTGGCATCATGGAACCTGAGGCTAAAGATTACTGGGGTGGTTTATTTGTTTGTTTGCTTGCCTGTTTGTTTTAATACTCCATTGGTCACATAACAAAATTGGTGTGTTACCACACACTCTCAATCTCAATCTCAAGTGCACTCTCAATCTACACATTTCCATAAGCAATGTTGTAATGATTCCAGGGAAATTTTAGGATTTTAAGGAGTACAAATAAATCACCAATATAACACTTCATCCATATTTTGACCAAGAAGTTAGTAAAATGGAGCTTTGATAGCATTAGAGACACCACAGATCAGCTGCAAGTTATACACTCTTACATAATCTTCTTTCCCTCAGAACTGAAGGTTAAATTGTACTTTAATATTTTCTAATTGTAAACCACAAAACACTAATCAGGGTAACAGTATGGGCTCTACTTTGATTGCTAAGGAAAAAGAGTGCCACCATAAAGTCAAGGCAAGCAGTTTGATACATGCTACTTTCATCTGGGTGATATAATTTTTACCCTTCCAAAGCCACTTTTCACCCTTCTGTACCCTGTTCTACCTGCTGATGCTGGTCTCTGGGGACTGTAACAATGGGGTCCTTAGCCATCTGACTTCTAATGGAGTTTGGCTAAAGAGAGCCACCAGAATAAAACAGGCGATTCAGAGAGTGTGAGATTGAGCGCTTAGTCCTAGGTCAACCCCTAAGGAATGGGCATAGACTGGCTGTATCCTCTATCTATGTAATATCCACTCTGGTTTGCCTGCTTTCTCCATGAAGTTCTGTCTCCAGGATGCGGTAACTTTTCCCTCCTTTTTTTCCTCCTCTTCCTGGGGAAGGGGTTGGTTGTTTGCTACTATCCCTAGTGTACTACACCAATCATGCTGCTTTTCTTAAACACGTCATTCATTTAAGAACGTTGTAAAAGATTCTAAAACAAACAAACAAAAAAACTAATTATTAATTTAACTTTTCCAAAAAAGGAATATGCCTGGTCCTTCCATCTTTTGTTCATCTTGTTTAGGACACTCTTCTTCAATCTGTCTTTTTCCCATAATTTCCCCTAACCAAACTAATTTATGATTTGTCCTTAGAAGTTACATTCTTTAGCAGCATCTGGGTGGCACAGTTGTTTGAGACTCTGGCTCTTGGTTTCAACTCAGGTCATGAACTCAGGGTCATGAGATTGAGCCTCCTGTCAGCCTCCGTGCTCAGTGCAAAGTCTGCTTGAGAATCTCTCTCCCTCTCTCTCTACCCCTCCAGCTTGTGCTCCCTCTCTTTTTCTCTCTCTAAAGTAAATAAATAAATCTTTAAAAAATAAAAAAGAAGTTACTTTCTCTAGGAAGCACACCCTTTTCTCCATAATTAGATTGCCTTCCTCATCTTTGTGGTTACACAATACATTACACAACCACATCACAGTATTTAAAACACTATACATGCTTTTATTTTAATATTTTATTTATTTATTTGAGAGGGAATGAGAGAGAGAGAGAGAGAGAGAGAGCAAGTATGAGTGGGGGGAGGGTCAGAGGGAGAAGAAGACTCCCTGCTGAGCAGGGAGCCTGATGCAGGACTTGATCCTGGGATTCCAGGAGCCCCACTATACATGTTTTTATTTTTGTGTTTTTGTCTGAATAACTCATTAAAATGTGCCTCAATGAGAGAAACTATATGTTTTATATATTTATTATTTCTTCAATAAATGATATCTGTGTCTAAAATATGGTGGATACTAAATGAATATTTGTTCAATTGAATAGTTAACTAACGGGTAAATAAAATTGTATAAGACATTCATTTGAGTTTCATGTCCACTGGCTTAAATATACTGGGAACACTTTAAGGAGCTGAAATATCGGAATATACTTTATTAGGCACTGAGGATATACAAGCTCAAGGCTATCATACTCCATGCCTTCCACTACGTCACTAGCATAGACTAATGTGTTTGTCACATTTTATTATAATGGGTCTCAAGCTTAGGTTTTCTTCTATTCTCACTTGAGTTTCACCCAATGGTGGATCACCTCCATGACTTGAATTATCATTTATAAGCTCCTTTCTACTATTATGAGCTTAACACTTAAGACCTTGCACCTTTGATACCCTCTTCCATGTGAAGGGAATTTCAGTTGAGCAGTTTTTTGGTCTCCTTCTGCCCAAAAAAGGAGAAGGAATAACTTATATGATTGATAATTTTGGGAAAACAGAGAACAGCTGGGTTTGCACTGCTTCCTTCTCTTTGGGATCTGTTTATTCAAATAAGAAATATATTCTAATATCCTTTTAGCCATATGGTAGACCTAGTAGGATAGGTGTTCCTGAGGGAAGGACTATGAATTCAAATACCATCAAAGAGTGAAGACTATGTGGGTCTATTTTTTTGATTCATTATTCAAATGACAATTGTAGCTCCACATTTAGGCCATATCCTCCAATTTTGTTTTACCAGTTTTAAAAAAGAAATGATCACCATCTGACTCTTACTTCATTTCTACGTTTAGGCAGATAATACAGCATTTGTTTATTTGGACTCTTAAAAGCTCCAAGAATTTGCACAATTATATCACCAGCACAAATCTCTCCTCTGAGCTTCATACTCACAAACACAACTGAGAACTCAATCATTCCTGTCAGAGGTTTCAGAGACTTATCAAGCTCAACACTTAAGAATTTTTGTAGCTCTATACTTCATAGTGTACAGAATCCATTAAAAACGGGTAGTTTAACCAAATATTTGATATGTAAGAAAACAAATAACAACTGGTGACCAACTCAGTTATGGTCTTTCTGCCTTCTGATCCTTTTTCCTTCTACACTGAGATATTCTGAATTGTAGGTGGCAGAGTTAACACAATTAGTCTGATTGGTCCTTCATGGTTTATAATCTTAAGAGATGAAGACAACTTGTGAATGATTCAAAATATCTTTTATGGTCTGACTCTTATCTCTCCTACTTCATCTCTCAACCCTCCCACTTTACAGTCTCCATGCCATCTGTATAGATCTTTCTGTTCCTGGAAAAACCTTGAACTGTGTCATCCACAGGACTTTGCCTTTGATATTCCCTGTGCCTGAAATTCTTCTCCCCACTTCTATCCCTGACTAGTTCCTATTGACTTAGAATTAGCATATTTGCTGTATTCCTCTTGGAATATTCCTTTATCTCTGCTTTGGATAGCCACTGCCTCCATCCCCAAACTTTTATTTCACTCTGTTTTAAAATTCTTGATGCACTAACTTTACTAATATGTAATTTCGCTATTTTTAAACCTGTATCCCACTTCAGAATTAATGGCAAGGACTGTATATTCATTAATATTATGTTCCTATGTCTTAACATTACTTCTATCATATATAAGGGTCAATAGTGAGTAAGGAGTGACCAAATAATTTTTTTAAATGTCTCTCTTAAATTCTCTAACATTAAGCTCACTAAAAATTACCTTGAAAAGTTGGAGTCAAGAAGCATGAATTTATCATCCCTCTAATTATCCTTTATTTTTATTTTGGCAAGTTCTTTGCTTATCCTAAAGATGAAGATCATGTGTCTGGTCTCAGAGAAAGCACTAATGGTAAACAAAATAAATAGCCACATACAAGTTATAATATCAGGAGTGACAAAAGTCTCTCTACAATCAACATTTTTAAAGGGCATATTGATATTAAGATTAATACAGAAATGACCTCATGTCTTTGAAAAGTGCAGAAAACATTATTTAAAATTTAGCAAAGGGGCTATGATGCCTTCCTAGAAAAAGGGTTATCAAGCTAAAATATAAATAGGAAAAAAATAAAATGCGGTGAATTGTAAAACGGTTGTCCAGAGGAAGTGTCAAATGATAGGGAATTTTTATCTTATTGACAAATAAAGGGCATTGTAAAAGTTTACTCAAATAATTTCTGAGCAGGTATACAGAACAGGGCAAGGAAAATAAACATACCCTAGCAGTGATAAGAGTGCCCTGGTCACATGTTTTCTCATACAATGGGGATAATATAAAAGGATCTACAATAAGGGCACCTGGATGACTCAGTTGGTTAAGTGACCAACTGTTGATTTCAGCTCAGGTCATGATCTCAGGATCTTGAGATCAAGCCCCTTGTCAGGCTCTGTGCTCAGCACGGAGTCTGCTTAAGATTCTCTCTCTCTCTCCCTCTCCTTCTGCTGCCCCCTCACATGCATGTACTCTCTCTAAATCAATCAATCAATCAATCAATCTTTTTTTTAAGGATCTATAATAGCACAGATAGAAAATTTTACAGAATCGGCCTCATTCTTTTCTTTATTCTCATGCTCACTGAATCCAGTCACTTACTCATTGGGCTCTAAAGCCACTAAATAAGGGAGCAGATGTCTTCCAAGTAGAATCTATGGAAAGAAATGTATCAACAAAATTAATCTTAGTACCCAAATACCCTTCTGGATTACAGATCAATTTGATTATTCCTAGGTGAACTAAGAAACTTGAGTCCATGACCTCCCTCCTACCGTCTCCCAAAGAATCAGTCTGAGTGTCTGAAAGCCTGCATTAACATGTCAATATTTTAACAACACTACATAGGAGCAGAAATAATATTATCTTACCTTGTAATGTGTTTTGATCTGTAAAGTGATAGTCTCGCTCATACTTTAAGTTCTCATTATAAAAAATAAAAATATACAATTCAATGGAAATAATCTGTAATTTCACATTTCATATGAATATTTTCTAAAAACCCACAGGAAACAAATTTAGAAGACATAATGCACAAGTGCCACAAAGTAAAGTAGAAAGGATATTGCATTGTAGATTCATTATACCATTTATGTACTTTAGAACAGTTACGTGGACGATCTACGAGATGGGTTTTCCTGAAGCTGCCAGTTCTTTTAGAACTCATCAAATTGAGGCTGTTCCAACCAGCTCTGCAGTTGATGGATTTAAGGCAAATGTCTTTAAGGAGATTGAGAAGAAGCTTGAAGAGGAAGGGGAACAGTTTGTGAAGAAAAGCGGTGGTATTTTCGCCTTCAAGGTGGACGGCCCTGAGAGTAAAGAAGTCACCTGGTGGTGAATGTGAAGAACGGCAAAGGATCAGTGCTTCCTAACTCAGATAAGGCTGACTGCCCAATCACAATGGCTGACTCGGATTTACTGGCGTTCATGACTGGTAAAATGAATCCTTAGTTGGCCTTCTTTCAAGGCAAATTGAAAATCACTGGCAACATGGGTCTGGCTATGAAGTTACAAAATCTTCAGCTTCAGCCGGGCAAAGCTAAGCTGTGAAGAACTCCCTTTGCTCACCTTTGAAAATTAAGTTGAGATATATAGATATATATCCATATATTTCATTATCCCAACTTAGACGGAAACTACACATTGGCAAATAGTGTGAGATTTCTTTTTAAATGGGTGTGACCGGCCCTGTTTTTCCTAAGCTCTGGGTGGACAGGGCCCGATGGTATACTACTGTTTGCTGAATTGCATACAAAACTGTGCATTACAAAGTTCATACGGTAATTATGGTTTGGGGTAAAACTTGAGTTTCAGAATAAAATTAGGAACAGCAAAATCTAAAAACTATGTAAACAAAAGCTCTCATTTTGCTTATAAAGTATATTTAAAGATCATTCTGCTGAAGATTCAACTTAAGTTTTCCTCTGGAGAACTAGGGGAGAAAGCCGAATACCAGGAACCGGCCAGTGGTAATTACTGTTGTGAATTAATGTCCTTAATCTGTTTTCCATTAATAGCTTTTAAAATTCTGTACTGAGATGTTTTAAAAAAAGACTTAAATTTTGCTTTTCATGCCATCAAAATGGTATTTTTTTTCTCAAATCAAAATAAACCTGATCAGAGCTTGGGGGGGAGAGTGGAATCTACAGCTGAATGCAGGCTTATTTTTAAAATAAAAATATTTTTAAAATGACTTCCCTTCTTGAAAAAAATCAGTGTATTGGTCGTAAAACGCTGTTGTTAAAAATAATTGAACAAATAAAGTTTGCTTTGAGATGCAGTTTTCAAAGTATCTATCTGTAAAGCTCTCAGTCCTGTGTTCTCATTTTCCTTTTCCATATAAGTTTAGTTTAATTATCCATATTTGATTTCTCTTTCTTCCTGTTTTATTCTAATGCTAATGTTATTTCTTATAACTCAGTAAGATACGGGATAAAATAATGCTTTTGGAACAATGTTTAATAGAAAATTAAAATAGCTCTTCTTGAAAAAAAAAGAACAGTTATATCTATGAAAAAACATTTATTTTCTTTCAGAATTTTTTAGTGCACGATGTGTTGTGACCATTTGTAGTTTTATAACTGGAATGATTTCTCTATGAAGTAATATATATTTCTGCATCTGAATTCAAATTAAGTATTTTATGACAGCTACAAAGTAAAATAACACATGATCAAAATTAATCATAATAATGTTAGAAAGTAAATAGGTTGGTGGCAGATGTTCATATAAAATAATTTTGGTGCTGATATCTTGCAGAACATTAAGCAAAATGCAATGTTATGATAAGAAAAAAACTTTCCAGGATGTACTAAATCTTACAAAATAAAACATTTTATAGAGCTTATTTTTAGTAGTTTTATATGTTTTTAATTTGAAACTTTTATAAGATCATATATCTGCTTAACCAAGTAAAATTTTTTTTTTTGCCACATTCTCCTTAATTCTATAGTCATAGTTCTTCTCATTAGACTTTTTCCTGCCCATCAGGAAAATAACCTATGGTTTCCTATGAGCCACTAAAATTGGGGCTCTCGTTAACAGCTTACAATTTCTCCATAAATAACTTTATGAGATAAAAAGCCTATAAAAAGCTGTTGATATCTCAGTGTGGAGACAAAAATGCATGCTACAGTCAGTAAAGGAAGGAATCCTTCATGTGGTCCAAGGGACATACTTTGCCTATTTTTCTACAAGTCAAATTACTGAAATGTGGGAAATAATACTACGTATTTTAAGAAAACTTTCTGTTCTTTCAAAATTATATTTATTTGAGTCATATAATTTTATCCTCAGTGCAATTATAAATTATGAATTTATAAGACTACAATTACAATTTTGTAATGTAGATGCTGAAAAGTAGGTGATTATGACTAATATTTGTGTTTTAAATTTTTTAGGACAATTTGTCCCTTAAATTATTCTGCCCTTATAATATCTGCTATAGTTCTTTTCTTGTCTGCTGCTGTTCACTGAGTTTTGATGATGGCAATGAGAGATTTATTTTTTAAAGTCCTTTGACACATGAGGATGCAAAGGGAAAGGAAGTATGCCACTGTGTCTCACATGGGACACAAAACTGAAAGATTCAAACTCTATTAATATTCATGAAGCAAAACAACCAACTCTTATTTCTGAAATATTGACTGTAAGGATATCCCATTTTCCATTTCAAAGAGATTATTATTAGCTATGTGATTAATAAACTCAGAATGCATTCAGATTTTCAACAACAGCCAGGAGAAGATTGTCATTTGAGTTAAGGAAAGACCTACTGGCACTTGAACATAGGCTAGTATTGCTGGAAAAGTCCAGCCCTTTGGATGTCTTCTCTTGAAGGGAATTGCAAAGCTGCAATTATAGGCTGTCCTTTCTCTTTGGGAATTAATTTGACATGCATTTTTAAAATGGTAGATATTTGTAGTGTAATGCTCAGATATTTTGCCCAAATTTTCATTTGTTTTGGTCCCCTGGGCCAATTTTCCCAGTGGCACTCCAATGTCTCCACAGCGTCCTCCTCCACATTTCAGATCATGTATAGATTGCATAATTCTACATCTGTCAAGCCAAATTCTTTGTGAAACCATCTCCTGCCTTGATTCTAGTCATGTTGGACTCATCAACTACATCTGCTCATCATATGCTTGTTTTCTCTGCCTGTGTGCAACACCATCCCTTCCTCTTTCTTCTTGAAGTCTTCTCTGACCAGCCATCTGAAGAGAGGCAACCCTTACCTGTTAGCTCCGATAATATCTGAATATACTCTGTGCACTTTAATCCCTGATTTGCCTATATCTTTTTATCCCAGATTATAAACTCCTTGACAACAAAATAGTAATGCATTATTGCACTTTGATTTCCTCAGAAATTAGCATGATGCCTAGTATATAGCATGTGCTCACAAAATGATTCACTGAAATGCATTTATCTCCCATTTGCTTCTTCAAGTCTTAATTTGTCCTACAAGAACCACATAACAACCTACAGGAATCCATTGCCAAGAAAAACTCTCATACACAATTGTCTTTTTTAAGTCATTCAATTCCTGAATAGATTGATATACCAAGCCATAAAAGAATATTAATATAAAATACTAACACTAACAAAAAAATCCTCAGATAGACAATAGTATTAACGCTAATAAAATTTGGCATATACTGGGCGCTTAATATGCTTTATATAGTGTGCTAAGTGCTTTATGGGTTTTCCCAAGTTCAAATCTCACTAATAACCCATAGTGTAAAGATTATTACTACACCTATTTAATATAGGACAAAATAAGTGACTTGTTCAAGACAATACAGCTTGAGCTGTGGTACATCAGAGTTAATGTGAGGACTGACTGACTTGAAAGCCCATTATAATTTTTGAATACTATATTAAATAGCTTCTATAAAGCATTTTATATTTGAACAAAATAAATATTTCCATAAATATTAGTTATTATTTTATTGTCAATTTTATCTTACATTGTTTTCCAGTTGGATTACTTACACAAAATTTTGGTTTCAATTCCAGGAGGTAGAGCACATGCTTTCTTTCATAATCTTAACATATCTACATTAGAAGTGGTCCCTTAACACCTATCAAATATGTATGGAATAGAACTAACCCTAAATTGCAACAATACCATAGACACCAGACCAGATGAATTGGAGGATATCTACAATGTTATTTTAAAATAATTATGAGCCTTGATTACCTAAGTACTAAAAATATTAAAACACAAGGTTAGGCTGAATGTCTAAGCAGATACAAAATAATGTATACTTTATAATATAGTTTCCTATGACAGTTTTAAAAATTGAATCTTGAGTCTAAACGATGAGTTTCATAAATATTTGGGGTTTGAATTTCATTATATTTCTCCCTTTCCTAAAATTTTGAGGCTATATATTCTAAAGATGACTTATGTAACCATCCCATTTGTAAAGTAAGAATAATACTGTTTCTCATTGAAAGTTAGAATATGGAGTTTTCTTTAAAATTCTTCAGTAAAAATTGTGAGGAAAGGCAGATAAATGCAACAAAATTGGCAACATATTCTTAATTATTACGGCTGGGTTACAGGTACATTAGGGTTCATCATACCATTCTATTTTCATGTTTTAATAATTCTATAATAAAGATTATTTTTAAAAGTAAAAATAAATGAATATGGCAAGTGTATATGTATTCCTTTCAGTTTAGATCTGTGTTTCCACCATTTTCCCAATGCCTAGAAGTCTAGATATTCTCTCAGCCACACAACAGAAAATGTTTTGTTTTTGTTTTTGTTTTCCCTAACCTGACTTTAAAAGTTATCAGGGCCACCTCTTTAACATCAGATTTAATCAAAATGCTAAAAAGAAACAAATATTTCTAGTTTGTGTAAATTAAAGTTTAAGAGTCAAAAATTAAACCAATGAACATGAACTTCACCAAATTTCTGGATCTACAAGCTGTCTTTCACTTTGAGGTAGACTGAAGGTGTTACCAATACCAGTATATCAGACCATCCATTAACCCACATGCCTAAAATATACCTGACACTATATTTTAATATATCACAGCAACATATCACAAGGAGAATGTGGTCTTCCAAGAATCTCTCTCGTGAAGAATCTATCTCATTCTTTAATGGTGCAAAATAGACAATGATTATGAAAAGTAGTGCTTAAAGTTTGGAAACTTCCTTAAAATGAGTTTCTCACTTCACAGTGTTTAAGCTTTTTTAAAAATCTAATAATTATCACACTTTAAAAAATTGAAATAAAAAGCACTAACAATTGGGTGATTATAGGAAAAGCTTAACCTTACAAAATAAACACCACCCCAAAATGCACTTCTATTTATTCTATTTAACTAATTCTGTTTAACTCTAATGTTTCATAATATATTCTATCACCTAGAAAATAAAGTATAAGGCTCTTTTGAACTGTGCACAGGAAAAGAGACACAAAAGCAATAAGAAAAAGTAATTTAAGCATCTGAATCGGCAAAGAAGAAGTGAAACTCTCACTTTTTGCAGATGATATGACACTTTACGTGGAAAATCCAAAAGACTCCACCCCAAAACTGCTAGAACTCATACAGGAGTTCAGTAAAGTGACAGGATATAAAATCAATGCAGAGAAATCAGTTACATTTTTATACACCACCAACAAGACAGAAGAAAGAGAAATTAAGGAGTTGATCCCATTTACAATTACACTCAAAACCATAAGATATCTAGGAATAAATCTAACCAAAGAGGCAAAAAATTTGTACTCAGAAAACTATAAAATACTCATGAAAGAAATTGAGGAAGACACAAAGAAATGGAAAAACGTTCCACGCTCATGGAATGGAAGAACAAATATTGTGAAAACATCTGTGCTACCTAGAGCAATCTATACATTTAATGCAATCCCCATCAAAATACCATCCACTTTTTTCAAAGAAATGGAACAAATAATCCTATAATTTGTTTGGAACCAGAAAAGACCCCAAATAGCCAGAGGAATGTTGAAAAAGAAAAGCAAAGCTGGTGACATCACAATTCTGGACTTGAAGCTCTATTACAAAGCTGTCATCATCAAGACAGTATGGTACTGGCACAAAAACAGACACATAGATCAATGGAACAGAATAGAGAGCCCAGAAATGGACCCTCAACTCTATGGTCAACTCATCTTTGACAAAGCAGGAAAGAATGTCCAATGGAATAAAGACAGTCTCTTCAACAAATGGTGTTGGGAAAATTGGACAGCCTCATGCAGAAGAATGAAACTGGACCATTTTCTTACCCCACATACAAAAATAGACTCAAAATGGTTGAAAGACATCAATGTGAGACAGGAATCCATCAAAATCCTGAAGAACACAGGCAGCAACCTCTTCGACCTCAGCCGCAGCAACTTCTTCCTAGAAACATTGCCAAAGGCAAGGGAAGCAAGGGCAAAAATGAACTATTGGGACTTGATCAAGATAAAAAGCTTTTGCACAACAAAGGAAACAGTCAACAAAACCAGAAGACAACCAACAGAATGGGAGAAGATGTTTGCAAATGATATACCAGATAAAGAGCTAGTATCCAAGATCTATAAAGAACTTATCAAACTCAACACCCAAAGAACAACTAATCCAATCAAGAAATGGGCAGAAGACATGAACAGACATTTCTGCAAAGAAGACATCCTAATGGCCCACAGACACATGAAAAAGTGTTCAAAATCACTCGGCATCAGGGAAATACAAATCAAAACCTCAATGAGATACCACCTCAAACCAGTCAGAATGGCTAAAGTTAACAAGTCAGGAAAAGACAGATGTTGGCGAGGATGCAGAGAAAGGGGAGCTCTCTTACACTGTTGGTGGGAACACAAGGTGGTGCAGCCACTCTGGAAAACAGTATGGAGTTTCCTCAAAAAGTTGAAAATAGAGCTACCCTATGACCCAACATTTGCACAACTGGGTATTTACCCCAAAGATACAAATGTAGTGATCCGAAGGGGCACCTGCTCCCCAATGTTTATAGCAGCAATGTCCACAATAGCCAAAGTATGGAAAGAGCCTAGATGTCCATCAACATATGAATGGATAAAGAAGATGTGATATATATACACAATGGAATATTATACAGCTGTCAGAAAAAAAAACAAACAAATGAAATCTTGCCATTTGCAATGATGTGAATGGAACTAGAGGGTATTATGTTAAGCAAAATAAGTCAATCAGAGAAAGACAAATATCAAAAATCTCACTGATATGAAGAATTTGAGAAACAAGACAGAGGATCATAGAGGGGGGAGGGAAAAACGAAACAAGATGAAACCAGAGAGGGAAACAAATGGTAAGAGACTCTTAATCTCAGGAAACAAACTGAGGGGTTGCTGGAGTGGAAGGTGGTGGGAGGGATGGGGTGGCTGGGTTATGGACACTGGGGAGGGTATGTATCTGGTGAGTGCTGTGAATTGTGTAAGACTGATGAATCACAGACCTGTACCCCTGAAACAAATAACACATTATATGTTAATAAAAATTTTTTTAATTAAAAAATAAAAATAAATAAAATTAAAAAATAGAAAAAGTAATTAAGTACAATTAGCCACTTGTCATCTATAGGTAAAAAGGTAAAAAAAGGTAAAAAAGATTAAATTTTTATAAAAGTTCAAAAATAAAAACAATTTCACAACAACCATAGTGTGAAAACGATATCTTGACTAAATATTTCGTGAAACATTTGCAGAAGTTGTAATGATTAAATATAAATGGTACAGTGCTAAAACAGTAATAAGTATCACCAGTTTAAAGAATTGTGTGTCATTAAACACATCTTGAAACTCATTATTACTTCATCTGTAAGAAAATTGTGCTTGTGTTTCAGAAACCACTCACTTTATTCTTTCTCTAATATTTAGGATGTCAAAGAAAACGTCATTAATTATCACCACTTCCATGTGTTATACACGGAAGATATCACAGAGGGTAGACTGTGATATTTTGAATAATGACCCACCAAAGATGTCCACATCCTAATCCCCAGAACCTACAAATATGATACATTACATGACAAAAAAAAAAAAAAAACAACTTTGTGGATATGATAAGGTTAGGGATTTTGAGATGGGAACATTGTTCTTGATTATCTGAGTGGGACCAATTTGATCACAGGTGCCCTTATAAGAGGGCATTTGGAAGGTCATAGAAACAGATATCTTTGTGATGATAGAAACAGGGTACTAATTTGAAGATGCCATGTTTCTAGCTTTGAAGATGGAGAAAGGCCATGAGACAAGGAATACAGGTGGCCTTTATAAGCTAGAAAATGAAGGAAACCAATCCTCCCTGAGAACCTCCAGAAGAAATGTAGCCCTTCTGACCCATTTTAGGACTTCTCATCTTGAGAACTGTAAAAGAATAAACTTGTGTCGTTTTAAGCTACTAAGTTTGTGATAATTTGTTATGGCAGCAATAAGAAACTACTACCTTTTCCCTCTGCTGAAGACAACTTCCAACAATCCTCCAGCTGTTTATGCTAAAGGCTAAGGCTATTTTATAGGCTAAGTTATGCTCCTGATTCAAATTTCCTTCCCAAAATTAGTTTCCTAGGAAATCTAACCTAAACTAGTAGTGGTCTGACAAAGCCAAATCTAACATGAAGGACATTATAAGTGTGCACAGTGACGTTTTTCCCATTGCTTCCTCAATGATAACTACAACTCCATACTTAGGTAACCATGCACTGGAGAAAGAAGCATATCTAGATATTTCAAGGACAGAGACTCCAACTTTACACTGATACCTATAAACTCAAAGCCTTTTCAAGTTCTCTAATATAGATGGGGGATGCATAGGGACCAGATAATTAATGGAAACTTGGTTCAGTTACAACTCACAGTGAGTCCACTTGGGACACAAAGTCTAAATGTATAATTGGAATAGACATATTTGATAATTATCATAACTCCCACATTGGTTCCTTGGCCAGGGAAGAAAGAGTTGGCACAGTAAAAAAAGTAAAAAAAAAAAAAAAAAAGAGATTGGCAAGTAAAAGCTTTGGTTACTGAAACTTTGGCCAAGATAATGCAATAAAACCAATATTATATTTGGTGGGAAACAATTCTCCACAAACATCAGCCTGATTAGAGTGAGAAAATGATCTCTTGAAGGTTCAACTGAGTTGCCCTCTTGGAAATAATGCCATGCAGGGATGAAGTGCTGTCCTCCAGGACACAGTGTGCACCCTTTTTTTTTTTTTTAAGATTTTATTTATTTATTTGACAGAGAGAGACAGTGAGAGCAGGAACACAAGCAGGGGGAGTGGGAGAGGGAGAAGCAGGCTTCCCGCTGAGCAGGGAGCCCGATGCGGGGCTCGATCCCAGGACCCTGGGATCATGATCTGAGCCAAAGTCAGCCGCTTAATGACTGAGCCACCCAGGCGCCCAACAGTGTTCACCCTTAATTAATGATCATGATATGATGCTGTTTCCGTAGGAAACAGGAAGCAAGGGATGGAGTAGGACTGTCTCCCTTCATCATCATACTCAGTGATTCATTTTGGGGAACTGGTGCTTTATATCACAACACTGAACTCCGAAGATTTAGAGATTCCAGTCCCAGATGGAGAATTCCTCCACCAGAGACACAGCAAGTGTCCCCCTACACTTTAAGCTGCCATTTGATAACTTCAAGCAAAGGGGGAAAACAATCACCATCATGGCAGGCAGGTTAGAGTTATAGGCAGGCTATAATAGGAGCAGGGAAAAAAATGCAACACCTTGATGATGTACTTATTGATCTCTTGGAACTCCTTGGCCTTATTTTCATGATAAATTGGCAAGTGCCTTGGTTTTGGACTGAGAAAGGTCTAGTGATGAGAGGTTCAGACCACTTAAGGGTAAGGTTCTTGGTCATGCTAGTAGGAAAGTCACCTGGACCAGCAGAAATGCTAGCTGAAGGTAAAGAGATCTTAGTGGATATTATAAGAGGCAAAAAATGAATATCAGGTGTGTCCTTAAGATCAGGTTTAGAGACCTGGGTTATAGTTGGTCTCACTAAGCTTCCCTCTGTAAGTTTTTGAAGAAATGAGCCTGACCAGAATACTGGAGGAGATGTTTCCAGAACTCTTTGTATGAATTCATGAGTCACAAAAGGTGGACAAAAGTTGATGCACCCAGAACCTCCCTTTCAGGCTGAGATATTCATTCCCGCAGCTCTTGGGAGTGAGTGTTGCTAATACCTCTTAGCTGAGTACTTGCTCAGATAATCTTTGTAGTAGAAGAGTGGTTTACTCAAAGTCACATTCCCACTTCAGGAGCCACCTACCGCCAAAGCCTAATCCATGTAGCACAGGAAGCCTAGAAGGAATCATTCTAGGGATGGATAACTATGAAAAACCATACTAGCTCTAGAAATGCCTCTGCTATCAATGAGTTCTTTGTTGCAATGCATCACAGCTCCGCTATCAACCCAAGTCTCCCTCTTTGGCACCTCCACTTGTGTTGATCCCAAAGGGAAATTCCAATAGGTTTTCTACCTATAAATCCTTATCTCTGGACCCAAGACAAGTATGAAGCATGTGAAAGGCAGGGGATATTTTGTCAGAATATCAAATGAGATTTATTACAAACTTCAGGTGTTTGTTCTCTACTTTACTTACTCCTAATGATGACATAAAATTTAATGAATATATATGTGCATTTATACATACCATCCTTATATAATGCATACTTTATGCATATAAAATATGCATATATAGAGAGAGAGAGTCTAAGGTAACTCTTGTTTGAAGCATTTATGGTTTTCTGAATTAGCCATTAGGATGACAACTTCTGCTACAGATGACACTGTTCCCCTGAGCAAATTACCTGTCCTTTTATAGCAGCAGCCACAGAATTGAAATGTGAAACTGACAACCCAATCTTTCAAATGAATTTGCAGAGACTACAGCCAAAAGTAAGACAGAAGAAGAAAGAGTATGGTTCACACAAGAGAGAAATAGATTTTCTGCTTTGACTGCTTACAAGAACCTGAGATGATAAACGAACTGATAACAACAGTATCTCTTATTTTCAGGGAAAATGTCTTTATGTTTCATTTATCTGGTTATCAAAACACACAGAATATTTGAATAGTATTCAAGAATCCACTAGTAAAAATATTGGTAATGTTTCCTCCAGCCTATCTATATTCCACAGGTAATATAGGATGTTATACAGATTGTCATAGATACATTTTTAGTGTTTGATTGCAGACACTATTTTATCCTTTATTTTTGACATTTATATTCATTTCCCCATAAGATTACTTATTTTTCCTTTTCTGATTTTCACTTGTCTTCATGTTAATTGTTTTGCATATGCACTTAGTTGTTTGCAATTATAAGGTTAATAATATATTTTTTTAATGGTATAGTCTAAGGAATAAATTCAAACCTCTTAAAGAGACCAGAATTTTTTAAGTTGGGCCCTGGCATTAGACTTAGTGGCCTGGACTATTTCCTGACTACTTCACACATCTACACAGTATTGAAGTTCTGTGCTTTGGCTCACTTAACATCTCCTTTTTGAAATATTTTTTCACTGGACCTTAAATTTATACCTGCTTTTCAAGTACAGCTTCTCTCCGAGAACTTACTGATGGTTCTAAATTATATATTTTATAAAAAGAATAAATCCTCTTTTCGGTATCTTTGTGCCTACATGTTTATAATTATACATTTTTGCTCTAATAGTTTTTTTATTTTAAAAAGCATAAAAAGTAGAACAGATATTAAAAGAAGGATGTCCAAATTGTTTATATTTTCCTTTATAATTTCTATCATTTCCAGTTTTCAACCTCTTCATCCAAACATCTGAGACATATAGCATTTTTTTAATTCTGTTTGCTTGTTTGTTTTAAAATGTAACCTTTAATTAAACTGAAATTTATTTTTGTTGAATGGTGTAAGATAATTATTTGTTAATTCATCTTCCCAAATTTCTAATCAGTATTTCTAATATTATTTAATAAATAATATCTTTCACTCTCATTAATGTGGGATTTCTACCTTTTTACTTGTTAAATTTTTTTTGTAACTTAAAATCTGTTTGGGGGAGATTATCTGTTCAATTCCTATTTGTCCATGTTATCAAGGATTTTTTTTTAATCATGTGCTTAGAACCCAAATCATTTCAAAGTTGAAACTCTAATGACTCTAACCAGCTAATTAGCATAATTAAGCTTTATTTTTTTGTAAAATGAGCTAACAAAATTTATGATTAAATCTTACTGTAAGGATGAAATAGTTTATATTATGTCCACCACCAGAATCAGGAAATAATCTCTTACTGTTTATCCATTCACGCATTTGTTTAACACAGTATGAGTTTATTTAGTTCATATTTTATTTCAAACACTCTGCTGGGCATTGGGATGTATTAGTGAAAGCAATTTTTGAAAAAAATACCTTCTGATCTTCAAGATGTCAGAGTGTTTTGACAAGGAAGAACAAACAGACACATTACTGCTTGGTACACATAGATGTGTACATTCATGTGCTAAATTAATAGAAAGGAGTCCAAATAACCCAATTTGTGGATCTCAAGAGGATGTGTCCTAAAAGAGGTAATGCTCACACTGAGACATATATTCGGATCGGTATTACACTGTTAACCCATGGGGTCTAATTCTAAAAAGCATGCTGCCAACACTCTGATAGGAAATTCTAAGTGCATTCATGTGAAAAACAATATTGAGATTATTTTTACAAGAGTCCTAATTTTTTAATGAGTTTCGCTTTTAAATGTATAGCTTCCCAATTGTTTTTAGATCTGGTAATTAAGCATGTCCTTTCCTAACTACCCTCAGTTATTCTTCCAGACTACCATTTCTACTAGCTCTAGACACCATCTCTTCCTCACCATTGCATGGCAAATACCTGCTAGACACAGCTAGGTGACCAGTATCCCATCAGGTTTTGAGAGTTTAGTAAGAAATAGTAAGAAATGCTTTTTTAAATGAATTTTTTTCCTATCTTCTTTTATTCTGTTTTCTATTTGCATTCACTAGTAGTTGTCTCAAGTTAAAATTAATATCCAACATGGAGTTTTACTGAAGTTGCATTAATCTCTAAACACTTTAGCATCAGGTGATACCTTTATAATGCTCAATTTTCTCATTTTATTTTATTTTATTTTAAGATTTTATTTATTTATTTGACAGAAAGAGACACAGTGAAAGAGGGAACACAAGCAGGGGGAATGAGAGAGTGAGAAGCAGGCCTCCCACTGAGCAGGGAGCCCAATGCGGGGCTCCATGCGGGGCTCGATCCCAGGACCCTGGGATCATGACCTGAGCCGAAGGCAGACGCTTAACAACTGAGCCACACAGGCACCCTTCAACTTTCTCATTTTAGAAATCTCTTTATTGTTTTACTCAAGTCCCAATTGTTGAGTCTAGGTCATAATAGAAAAAGAAAAACTAAAAACCTTTCACCTGAAGCCAGGTGAGAGAAACCTCTTGCATATACCACATGCTTTGGAAACCAACATCTAGAAAGTTCTGTTATCCTGAAGCCTCTCAGCAGTAAAGATCACATAGAAAGACTACAAGGACTCAGTGGCATTTATTCCAGACCCTAAGCTGGTCATGTCTTTCCTGCCCAGATATGAGACATATAATAGCAGATACCTTGGAATGGCCATCATTGCAATATTTCTTCAAAGAATTATTCATCTTGCATAAGTGAAACATTTTATCTTTTGAACAGCAACTACCCATTTCCCCCTCCCTCCAGCTTCTGATAACCACCATTCTAGTCTCTGATTCTGTGTTTGACTATTTTAGATGCTGGAGCGGGGATAAATGATATCATGTAGTATTTGTCTTTCTATGACTAGATTACTTCACTTAGCATAATGTCTTCCAGTTTCATCCATGTTGTCACATATGGCAATATTTCCTTCTTTTAAAAAGCTTAATTGTGTTCCATCGTATGTAATATATTTTCTTTATCCATCACCAATAAACATTTAAGTTGTTTCCACATCTCAGTTATTGTGAATAATGCCACAATGAACATAGGTGTGCAAATAGCTCTTCAAGATCCTGATTTCAACTTTTTGGATATATACTCAGAAATAGGATTGCAGATAATATGATAGCTCTATTTTTAATTTTTTGAGGAGCCACACACTGTTTTCCATAGCAACTATACCATTTTATATTCCTACCAACAGTGTATAGGGTCCAATTTCTCTACATTCTTGACAACGCTTGCTATCTTTTGTACTTTGATAACAGCATCCTAACAGGTATGAAATGATATCTCATCATGGTTTTGACTTGCATTTCCCTGATGATTAGTGCTGATGAGCACCTTTTTATTTACCTTATCCCTTAATCATTATAAATATTTATTTCTAACACATTCTTTATTCTTAAAACTGAGTCTTTAATATAAACAACCCTTAGTCTTTATAGATCAACAATGATATTGTACATTGATAAAAAAAATCTTAACTTTTGGAATCCACATTATCACTTAAAGAACCAGTAAATTGTTAGAGGAGGAATGATATAACTGATTTCATCATTGTTTCTGTCTTGTAATGTCAGCAACTTCACTTGCTTCAGCCCAAGCGCGTCTTAATGATTATATTCAAAGACAATTGCTTGACTCTCCACCCCTAAAGCATTCTTGGCTTCCCTCCATTTTTTTAATAGTGTTAGATTCTTTTCCTATATCCTCTTGGGTAAAAACCTGTAGTTAATATGCAGAGCATCTCACTTTGTAATCAGTACTTTTGAAAGGCTGTTCAATGTTTGCTAAGGACCTTACAAATCTTGAATCAGGAGGAAACACCATGCCAATCTAATTATTCTTTGCCCTCAACCTCACATCAATGACAAAATTATACTGACTATCAGTGTAATCATTGATAGTTTACTAAAAAATTTATTATTTTGTTTAGGATGTTACAATGGCATACGCACACACACACACACACACACATATATATGTATGCCTTGCATATACATATATTGATATACTTAAAAATATTTATACTATATTCAGTTCTATCAACTTGTTTAGCTATATACTTGTTCCTCAAGGAGATGCTGTATTTCATTAAGTACCCCTCTGGGGCAGTCTATCCTTATATTTTTCCTCAGAAGAGTTGCAAGCCTGATAGCTCTGTAATAAGTGTGAGATGCTTCATATCATTTAAAATACTATCACTGGGAAGTACAACCTGTTCAAAATCCTTTGTGTCCTATTTCAGTCATTAGTGAGGTTCTTTTTAAAAGAAACATTAAAACCAAAGGGAAAAAGTAGAAATACATTGACAGGGGAAATTTCTAAACTCTTAGGAGTTTAGAGTTCTTTCTGTTTACACCAAAAGTCCATGAGTGTTATAAAAGCGTAGCTACCTTACAAAAAGTGTTTCATAACAAGCTATTTGGGGTTTAAAGACCATAAAATACAAAGTACAGAAGTTTTAAGTGACTTATAAATTTAACTCAACATATAGTGTTGTGTTGGCAAAATCCGAAAGGAAAATAAAAAATGCTTCTATGTTTGAATAAATTTATGACATTCTCTGCCTAAAAAAATCTAGATTCTATACTATGGGTTATTTCATATGCTATTTACCCCACTTGTATTATAATTCTTTGTCATGTCTTGTGCTAGTATTTAGTAGGTATGGGTAAAATTGTTTTATACATTTTCTTATACAAGCTGACAACATTCCTATACTATATTTCAGACTTTTCAAAATATAAGTACATAAATAAATAAGCACCGTGATTAATTCTAAGTACTATATACAGAGGATATAAAATACACTTGAGAGGCAAAAAGACAGATTATTAGTTACAAGAGGCCAAGAGGCTGACTCAGTTCATAACAAGAACAGTGTGAGTAACCAGTCATCATACCATAATTAAAGAAAATAGAGCACATCATCAAGCTAGAAGGGAAAAAGGTATTGAAAACCAATCATGCTTGGTATTAATGGTTTCCATGCTCTCAAAGAGTATAAATCTCACAAGCCAAAAATAAAAGATGCAATTTTAAGCGAATAAATATTTAGGTGGGAAGCTGGGATCGTTTATCTTTTTTCTTTTTTGTCAAACATTTAGCTTCTTATCACTTAACAAATAAAACATGCATTTTTAAATCCTTAAATGGAATTCTTGTGTCATTGGAATTATATTATAATAAGCTAATAGTATTCTAAATGACAAAGTAGAAATCTGCTTTTGATATAATAAAATCATCAATTATGCTGGATTTTATAAAATATTTCTTTATGAACTGATGTCTACTGGAAAATGAATTCACTTAAGATTCAGAACTCTCTTGGTGTCAGTGATCACATCACCAAACCTATATCTTAAATTCTGATATTTCTCCCAGTAGCTCAGCTTTTTCTACTACATTTTCGACATGGAGACTGCTTACAGGAAATGCTATAAAAACTTTTTTTACAACTGTTAATTTTGAAAGGAAAATGTAAAGATGTTTAAAACTAGGAGGTATTTAAAACCCATATTAAAAGTCAGATACCACATTGAAGCTGAGTTATATTAATTTTCAAGATGCTTGCTTTGTGGTAGATACAGGTTTGCAAGGGCTTGCCAGTCCAATCAAACTATAGGAAAAACAGCAACAATTATTTTTCTGAGAATGTGTCTGTAAGCTTTACCAGAAAAAAATATTTAGTAGGTTTGGATAAATAAATGTAGTTATAAATTTCCAATATTTAATTTAATTACATAATTCAGTATTTTTATTTTCTCAAATATTGAGAATTGTGATATAAAGAATTATTTCAATAAAATATTCCTATTGAAATATACTATCTCAATAAATAGGTGATAAAATTCCATGTATGATCGAAACAATAGGGCACCTGGGTGGCTCAGATGGTTAAGCGGCTGCCTTAGGCTCAGGTCATGATCCCAGGGTCCTGGGTTGGAGCCCAGCGTCCGGCTCCCAGCTCAGCGGGGAACCTGCTTCTCCTTCTCCCTCTACAGCAATCCCTGCTTGTGCTCTCTTGCTTCTCTGTCAAATAAGTAAATAAAATTAAAAAAAACAATAAATATACTTATTTAATAGTTATAGTTCAAGAACTGACCATGTTGTTCTAAAATCAGAGGTCTTTTCTGAATAAAACTTATTAGTTTTAATCTATCATTAGAAACATATTTTGAATAACTTGGAATTTCAGAATGAAGATTATGTGTAAAACATAGTAAAGTTTTCAAACCTCACAACTAAATTGCTTCTTTATTTTGATACATTATATCGAAAGAAAGGTAATCGGGTTTATTAACCAGCAGGTGAAAAGAGTAATTGTCATGCATGCGAAATGCTAGTTCTTTTGAATAGAGCCTTAGAAAAATGGTTTACAACTACATCATTTATCTACAAAAAATGTGTTGCAGATATTTTTGAGTGTTTGTTATTATGGAAGTAGTATGACCAAAGAAAAGTGAAACTAGGGCTCAGATATAGTATTGTATAAATTCTGTATTATCGAATGACCTGATAGATGTCTGCCATTAAGCAATACACATCCTCTAAAGTGAACATTTGTCTTAGTCACAAGGTTAAGAAGGATAGAAGCTTAACACATGAACTACAATAAGCTATAACTCTTTCTAAGAAAGCATTGCTATGAAAGCATTAACAAAAAAAAGGAACCACTGAAAGGCATTCATGGGTAAATAGGAATATATTGTCAAATATATGACTCTAATCCTGGTTGATTTCACATTTTCAATGTCTATCCATAAACTATTTTGATGATAGCTTAATTGATTTCTTCAGTCATCACAGTATTCCCACCATATCTCCCATATCTGAAGACTCTTTCACAGTCTTATTGGTGATGATTTCATGATGTTTCCGTTATTATCCCATTCATCTTTTTGTGTTTGGAAACCAAGACTGATACTAAACTACAATTGAGAGTCCATACTATGCACAGCATAATGTCCCACTGTTTTCTTTTTCCACCTGTGCAATTACTCTACAAATGTCTTTCAATAGAGGAAATGTCTTTTTCCCCATGATTCAAAGTGCCTTGTATTATTAGAGCAAAATGCATAAGTTAATAAAGACAACTAATGATTAGCCCCCATTAAGATGAACATTTAGTGTGGATAGAAATCATTTCTGCTTTCTTCCTTGTTTACAATTGCTCACTTAAACAAACTAGAATATCTTTCCACATTAATTTTCCAAATAAGAACAAGTAGGCCTTTGATGTGTTAAGTAATCACCATTCCAAGAGGTTGTATTAGCTGAAATTATAAATATTTTCAAGTAATGTTAAACATTAGATGGCTTATTGAAAAAAGTTGTAATGTTTGCAAAGTAGTTATGTAATATGTGAGTTTGCTATCAAGATACCAAATAGAATAGCTATGCTAAATCCATTGCAGACAATTAGGTGTTTGATTTTGCCATAACTTGAATTTAGTAAATGGTAGAGATTCTGATCTCAGAATTAATATAAGAATATTAATTTCTCTCTAAACTCTATAGTTAGTAGTATTATTATGAAATTCCCTGCTAGATTTCTATCACATTACCACATATAAACAATGGCTATGACAGGCAACTGGCGTTGAAAGAAGACAGAACCTAGAGTTGGCTGATCTGAGTCCACCTCCGGTTCTGCTGGTACTAGTTTGGTGTAACTGAAATTAACTCCTTTCTGTCTCCGTTTATTCATCTATAGAATGTCAATTGTAAAGCAACCTTTCTCCTCTCATCACCTAGAATTCCTGTGAATTTTAAATTAAATAATTCATGTGAAAACATTTGAAATAATATGTAATAACAAAAAGTTACTGAATCTTGAATTATGAACATTTCTCTTTATTTATCTTTAGCACATACATATACTGGAAGTAGATATCCTGTTGTTAAGTCACAAGGAAAGACTGATAATTCCCAAACCCTTACCTATATCTCCAAGCTCTAGACCTGATATATTCAACTGCATATATCTTTACCTCCTTACATCCCACAGCTGTTTCAAACTCAATGTACCTGAATTGAATCCACCTCGTATTATCCTCCTTCTACTGGACCTAGACTACGTCCCCAAATCTGATCCTCCATTTGCAGTCTGTTCTGTAAATGGCGTCACCATTGGCTCACTTATTTAAGCCAAATAATTATCCTTGATTCATCCTTTTCCATCATCTCTCACATCTCTATTTGATTGCTACTTCTAAGTCAATTTGCTCTGATTATTGCAATACCTCTTAACTACCTTGCCTCTAATATCTCTGCTTTTATACTTTCTACACATTGTAACCAGAGTAATTTTTTTTTTTAAGATTTTACTTATGTATTTGACAGAGAGAAAGAGAGAGAGGGAGAGAGAGCACAAGCAGGGGGAGTGGCAGGCAGAGGGAGAAGCAAGCTACCCACCGAGCAGAGAGCCAGAGGCCTATGCGGGGCTCCACCCAGGAACCCGGGATCATGACCTGAGCCTAAGGCAGATGCTTAGCCCACCTGACCACCCAGGTGCCCCAAGTAATCTTTCTTAACTTTACATCTGATCGTACATCTTCCCTGATCAACTTTTTTATGATTTCCATTGTCTCCAAGATAAAATATAAATGGCTCAGTCCAATACAAAAAAAACTTTCATGATTTTGAAGCTTTCCCATTGTTACAGCTTTGCCATATTATAGTCATGTAAAATGTTAAGTGCCTAGGATTATTTTAGTCTTCTAGGTCTGTTGTACATGTTTTTCTTTAAATGGAATAATCTTTACCTTGCTTATTTTTTCCCATCTTTGAAGATTTTAAGACTCAGCTCAAATACCATCTTTGAAAAACAAATGTTTATTCTCTCCAATTACCTCTCCTCCTACTAACACTTGTTTGATTAGGTATCTCTCCTATATGTTCCCAAAGGACTTCTATAATATCCTTTAACTCTTATTTCTCTATATGGCAGTCATTGATCTCCAGCATTAATCAATGATGTCTTTGATCGCAAGGAACCGTATCTTTTTCATATTTGCTTTTATTGCTAGTCATTCTAGTTGAATGACTAGAATGAATACATAAATAAATGTATCAAAGGGCAACATTTTAAAAATCTGAATTCGAGTCAGACCTATAAATTAATCAAGGGGTGAACAATCAGAGGACACTGCTAATTTTAACACAAAACATGTATTAAGCACATTCTATTGAATTAATCAGTGTGCATTTATACATGCAAACACAGAAGGGGTTAACCTTTATGGTGTGAAAATAAAGAGCATTTTTTTAGTATCTTTTTGCAGACAATTAAGAAATAGGTGCACAAGTGGAAGAATCAATCCTAACAATAATCCAAACCTGATTTGCCTTTGAACTTCACCTCAACTTGTATGTTAATAGGCAATTCATACTTAGCACGAAGAGAAGAATTCTAGATCTTCTCTTAAAACTAGTAAATTCATTTCTTAATTTCTCCTAACTCAGGAAAGGGCACCATGACTCATTTAATTGCTAAAGTAAAAGTGCTAGCAGTTTTACAGGTAACTAGTTTTCCTTTAACCCCCATATGCAATTTCAATAAACAATTGAATATAATTTACCATGCTGTGACTGAAGACAGACAAAAAGATAAAATAATAAATCTAGTCTCAAGTTATTGAGTGCAGATGACATAATAAGGATTAAACCAGAGGAAGGTGCCAAGTGCTCTGTAAGTACAGAGGAAATCAAAGAATTGACATAATCAGATTCATATGTAAATTGCTTTGGAAGGAGTACAAGCTAGAGACTGTAAAGTTAGTGAGGAGCTAATCATAATTATTCAAGCATGAGAGTAAAATAATTAAATTAAAAAAGAAGGTCCTTTTCAATAGGTTGATGGGTAATGTCAAATTGAGACATTAGTCAATGCTAAGACTTGTAATGGTGAAGTAAAATACCAGTGTCCTCGAAGGTCTAGGTCGGGAAGATGAAAATCCTGAGCTGAGCAACTCAAGTATTCTGATAATTAAAGCAACCTAAAATAAACAGAATGCTGTGATTCTGAGTCTTCAGGGAAAGGGCCCAGAAATTACCACTGAAGTCTCAGCTCTTCATGTTTCAGCACTTAAAAAGGCTTGTGGAAGGTGGTACACAGAAAAAAAGAAGAATGCTCAACAGTTATGCTTCAGGTCCCATGATAGAAAGAACAGAGGTTTTATATATGTGTGTGTGTGTGTGTGTGTATATATATACACACACACACACACACATATATATCATGCATACTTACTGGGACATATATAAGGGATGTTTGAATTTGCAATGGATACAGTGTAAATATTCAAGAGGGAATGTATTCAAACAAGTGCTAACTTTCTATGCTGGACTATGTTATTTGAGGAAAGATTACTATATTATGGAAAAAGTAAGAATCCAATTTCAAAGAATATGAGCACAGGTTAAATATTTAACTGCTCAACTTTACAAAACACAAATTCATTTCTTTTTTTTTTAATTTCAATTCTGGCAGAATGCATTCCAACTTCTTGCAGTGCATTGGATCCTTCCTTTGGAACTATTTTATGATACATTACAGCTATACATTTTTGCCAATTAACTGAGATTCCTGGTCGACAAAGTCAGCCAATATACAGTTTTTTGACTACGTGTTTGATAATATGCGGCTAGCAGTTTCTACAAAATGGAGTTATTTAGGTCTGTGAACATTTACATTGGCAGTTTTCAGAAATTATATCGTTGGTAATGGAACAGATATTGCCCATACCATCTGTTATTGCTCAGACTTTAATTTCACAAATAAAATACTAGTTGATAAAATCATCAATGCTAAGACTGCTGAAAGGTATTTCTCCTCTAAACATTATGATTTATTTGTTTTCTCAACAATATGTTCTTGATTATCTCAGCTATAGAATAAGACACAATGTATTCTACTGCCATTTCCTTACTGAGCCTAATTTACCACTTGCCATCACTTAGCACAAAGGATATAACCAGCAAATCAACCTAATCACTCACTAAGGAAATTTGCATCATGGCAGCAGAAAGTAATGTCTTTCATTCCAATGATACAATAAGAAAGATAATTGTCATAAAACATACATAATGCAAGGAAAATGTGCTCAGAATATTATTGGAAAAGACCCAGATTATATCTCTGAGTTGCTGTCAAATTGATTTTTTGCTATTTAATATTATTCCTTGCTCATAATAACTCCTTTTATCATTATCAGCGTGATCAACTCTGCAGTTGATTTGATTCGATCACTAAGCCACACAAGGCAAGAGATTAATGGTTCCTTTTGCAGCCAGTGTATTACGTCCTTTCAACCTGGCTCTGATTGTATAATCATCTTCTTAGGGTATAGAATTAATACCCAGAGGTAGGATGGTAGATTTTTAGTGAATGCTTTAAGTACCACAGGTTATTTTGTCTATTTATTTTATATTGTGAGATGTAAACTATCATAGCCAATATAACTTGGACTTTGAAATCAAATTGCTCTGCATACAAATCTTGATTCTATCACTAGTCAGAAGTTTATGAATCTTGGCATCTTCATCTGTAAAATGGAGATAACAATCCCCATTTTTAGGGATATTTTTTAGGATAAAGTGAAATAACATGTGAAGAGTATTTCTTGCTAAAAGGATTACCCCAGCATCATGATTAAGAACTTGGTCCCCATAGTCACCCTACTTGCCACAAGTTTTTTGTGTGCTTCGGCCAAAATCAGTTGATACCATTAATCATATGTCTGCTCATGTACAAAATGAAAATTATTCCTTCAATACTTATTGGGCACTCACAGTGCCTTCATGGAGTTTACATCCTAGTAGGGAAATAATAATACCTAATATTTAGGGTTATTTTGAATATTAAAAGAAGTAATGCATATACAACACTTAGCCACTAATAATTATTTTATACAATTGTTGGCTATTGTCATTATTATATGGCAAAAGCCTTAAAAGTGTGAGGATTTAAGAGATAAAAGTAGTGGATGAGAATTAGTGAAAGAAGATGCTTTAGTGAGGGAGGGAAATAGAAGACAGAAGGAGACAGGAGTGGATGGGTGGGGTGGGGTGTGACGGGGGATGTCGCTAATCGATTTGCCTACAGCAGAAGGTCTGTGTAAGAAAGCAGTGGGGAGAAAAGGTTTGAAAAATCGTGTGACTGCACTTTATGCAGGACATTGAGGAGGTTATGCTTTATTCTCTGGTCAACAGCGATTCATGGTGCCTTCTGACATGAGTAATATTATTCTGTGAAAAATAAACGGAGTGGCCAGTTAGATTTCATTGCCCCTTTCCTATAGAATGTGAAATTCTTTAGACCCCATCAAGGTCATATGATTTTAGGGGATCTTATTTTAAAATACAAGGAATTAGTCCTATCACCATACTACATATTATAGATTTGTGGTCTTCTTAAATATTCCTCTTAGAAGAAAATAGCCTTGCACAAAGTTAGACCCTTCCCGCATAGTAAACTGTGGTTTACTTCTCCCTGTCTCTTTTATCTTATCTGAAAATATAGAGCTGGAGCTTCAAAGTCATTAGGAATAGAGAGTCTGTCCTACACTTGAATATCCTTCATATGAAGTGCACTCCAGAGGAAGAATTTAATGATTACAGTAACAGACTGATGCTCTCAACACCCTGAAATTCTGCCATGAAGGTCATTCCACAAGGAGTTCCTAGAAGCAGCGGCTCACAGCTCTGCTCAAAACTCAGAGTGAGCTCCTCAATTGGTTACTTCCAGAGGTGAAGCTGATCCTCAGTCTTGTTTCCTGGTCAGGCAAACATCT
Source organism: Zalophus californianus (assembly GCF_009762305.2). Classification (NCBI taxonomy): domain Eukaryota; kingdom Metazoa; phylum Chordata; class Mammalia; order Carnivora; family Otariidae; genus Zalophus; species Zalophus californianus. The sequence continues at coordinate 88,227,319 of NC_045598.1, forward strand.
CCCTAGTTTTATTTTGAATTTAGGACTGTTGCAAACAACAAAAGAGAGAAGTTTAGATATAAACAATCTCTTCTTCCTGGAGGAAATACACCAAGGTTGCCGTACTGAGCTAGACACCAGATTTCTGATTTCAACCTAGCAACTAATTTGGGAAGTCGAATGCTCTCACCTCAGTAAGTCACATCTTTTTCTCTCCTGAGTAAGTACAAAAAAGCATACTAACTGCTAAAGACGTAGACACAGGATCAGTGACTGTGTTGTAAACAAATGTGTTCTTCCAAGCTTCACTGAAGATATTGCTATTATACTCTAATATTTTATATTTTCTTCTCAGAGTACAAAGGAGCGATTAGTTGCCCTGTGGTATATTTTTAAATCTTTCTAATAATAATGTTCTTAACCATCATCTAACTCAGTTAAGTAGAAGAACTATTCCCTTAATGCAAAGAGATTAAAAAGAAATATGAGTATATTGGGAGAGAAAGAATAGCAGACAAAATTAATCAGGAGAGACTAAACTTTACTGGAAAGATTAGAACACTACCCCAAGGTAGGCTGTGAATGACCTGAGGACATAAGAGCAAATATAACAAGAAAAATAAATCTTCCTAAACCCTGCCAATGTCAGTAACACTAAATTAATACCAACAAGTAAATTTGCAGCTTTATGGTTTAATTCTGCCTCAAAATGTTTGGATTTGTGAAGAACATACCCAAGCCCGCCATAAAACAACTGTTACATAGTAGATACATAAGCTTCCAAAAAGTGGAATCGTTCCCTGTTTCTTCTCCTGTAATTCTACTCCTCAACTTATATTTCAGCCTAAGTCATTACAGTCAGGCTCACAGAACTGGCTGGTCATGAAAGTGGTAAGCTTAGGAGAAAATTTAACAAAGAAAATAATTCCATTTTCCTTCCAAAATATTATCTAGATGATTTAGAAGGATATAGGAATCCATGTGTTAAAGCAGGAAATAGCCAAAATCAAATTTCTTCCCCATAATCGTATACTAAAAATAGCAAGCAAATGTTTTATAATTAAAAAAAATACTTGACTGAGTTAATACAAAAATATGAATCTTGACTTTCAAAAATGTATATTTTTGAAGATGTTAAATGGTATTTGAGGATATATTTGGAGATCTGACAGAAACTACGTAATACCAAAAGCTTCCCTGCAAAGGGAGAATACAGCTGATTCAGTTCTTTAAGTGAGATGTCTGGATTTTGATCCCAGGAACACTATGTACATTCGCAATTCTTTTATATTTACTTCTATCTATTTGTTTTATAACCACTAAATAGCACCAAACCAGCTATTACTGAACACTACTAATATGAGTATTTTTAGTAAATAATTTAGCATTTTGTACACCCCTGTATTTACTGTAATCCTATCCTTCCTAGTCACTCCATCATTAAAATAAAAGAATGTAATCTCAGAATTTCCTGGACAGACTTCAACAACAAGGATACGTTATTAATAAAGTAAAAATGAGCTTGCACATTTGTTTTTAGAGCCATTACCTGCTGGTCTTTAAGACTAATTATTTCTTTTAGCCTTTAAGCAGTGCTTGTTAACATTCAGGATATCTGTTAACACATGTAAACATCTGCTTTTCATAGGTCTGGAGTCTGTATATTAATGAGTTAACCAACTAGACTTCAATTCAAATGAGATCATCTCTGTGTGATCTTCACCAAATTATTTTAACCTCCAAGAAATTCAGTTTCCTTATCTATAAGATGGAGAGATTGATACTGATCTATGAGGGAAGATCTGAGTATTTAATGGAAATAATAAGTATGAAAAAACTATTATATCCCCTGCTAAATAATAGGTATTTAACAAACACATATATGTTTTCAGGAAATTACTTTTGTATCTCTGTATCATTGTAGTTATGATCAACTTCCTTTATTAGTAGTGTATAGGAAGACATTTCTAGTTCTGGTAGACTATGTCCATCAAAGTTTACCCATTGATTCAGTTTTACCTTTGTCATATTTTATCAAACATTCTATCTACAGAGGTTTATGTAAAAGCAGATTATATTTTACTTAAGTAAAATAAAAGCATATATTACTCCAGAGAGGAGAAAAATATTTTCTATAGCCAATAATAAAGTTTTTAATTAAATAAAATTTCTTTTTAGTCAAAACTTACAGTATAATTCTAGGCTCCCAATTTTAAAATATCTACCTACTTGTATTCCTGTTAAATGAGCTCTACTGGTGTCTTTAGATAATATTATGTTCAGAGCTTACATTGTAAGTTCTGATTAAGCAAAAACATCACTAAGAATATTTCTTATTTATCTTTTTAATAACTTACCTTGGGAGGCAGTTGGCATAGAGAATAAGAACATAACTTCTGGGTCAAGACTTCCTGGTTTGAATACTGGCATGACCAATGACTAATTTGATATTCCTGAGTAATTACTCAATGTCCACCTTCCTTAATTTTGTCTGTTTAAAATAAGGATATTAATAGCACTACTTCATGAAATTATTTGAAGATTAAATGAGTTAAAATATATCATGATAGTAAGCAAAACATATATGTTAGCTATTATCATTGTAGTGCTTCAGTGTCTAAAAGTGTAAAAGAACCTTTAGAGAAGTTTCCAGCCTCTGTCACGTAAATTTATCCTGACCACTTTCACCCCTTAATTAGGAAAAATTGTGTACTTATACTGTTACTTAAAATATATATATAACTAAATAGCAATAGCATTTTACCAAAGGCTATCCAAGGGCATATCTTGAGGGTTTTTTTTTTAATATTGATAAAAAGATTTTTGTTTCAATGAACACAAGTTAATAGATTTGGAATTTTGTTAACTAAAACTCACTTCTGGCAACCAATTGTATCTTCTAAAGGATTAAGATTAAATGATGCAAGACTTCTGGTTTCTATCTTGGATAGAAAAGCTAGAAAAACTGTCACATCTAATCTACCAACAAGAACAAGTTAGATGATATACTAAATCATGAATCCAGAAAGCAGGAGTCACAGAATAACCAAGAAGACTAGAACTGAAAGAAAGAATGAAGTTTCAAAGGAGATATGGGATATTTAGTATTAACTACTCTGTGGCAATAGGGAAAAGACAAAGATCTCCACACAAGTGGATAGGAAGAATTCAGCAATTCTTTTATTGAATTACAAAAGGCCAAGTGTGAAATAGTATGAGGGTATAAAATCTCAAAATGTTGTAGACACAAATGGAGTTTGCACTCACTCACATGCTCTTTTCCATAGAACACACTGGGTGGTCACGAAGACTGGCGATGCAGTATGCAAGATAATGCTTTTCTTGGTGATGCAGAGCTGGATGAGTGGAGGGAGGACTGCTACTCTACCTAGTATCTACGCCACTAAAGAACAAAATACTAAGTTACCAGCAAAGGGAAGAGCAACAAATGCCTTTGCCTAAAACACATATGCAGATGCATTGCATCCAAAAGAAAAAAAAGACCCTTCACTCCTGGAGAAGGAGCAGGAAACTCTCCTGGGCCCAGACCACTGGGGATCTCTTGCTGCCGTCCTATGTGTTGACCTGAGACCAGCCCAAAAAAGTCCTCATTACACTATATCCATTGTTTGTACATCAAAAGGATCCAGAAATATTCAGTCTCTGATGAATTTCCTTTTCCAACTTCAGGCCGTTGAGGAATTGTAGAGGGAGGTTGTGCCTTTTTTCTTCTGTTGAAATCTCTGTCCTACCAGTTATCCACTAGTTGACAAGTCTAAATGTCAGCAGGATGTACTATGCCCACTCCCACTAACATTAGAGAGAATACTAGATATAGGATCAATTATAAGCCTACAAATTAAAAAGGTACCTGAGAGCTATAAGTAAGTATTCAGACACATCCATGCTTCTCCTTTGCATGTGCCATGCACACTTTTTTTAAAATGTATCATTGTTTGGTAATAAATTAATTCCAAGGAGTGAGATTTTAAGACCATTATTAACTTTATGGCCATTAGCAATATATAAATGTACTAACTTCATAGCAAATTCACTAGGATCTAGTGCTCAAAAAAGTCAAATATTTTTCAAGTCTATAAATATAACTGTGAAGAGTTTTTGTGGAAAATAATCTAGAGTACTTATTGAAAGTTAAGTTTTGTGAAGTTTTAAGGGGGAAATGCCAAAATGAATTCACAGTAAACCAGGAATCTTAGACTACACTCTCTCTTTCTATAACGTAACACTCCCTTACAAACATTATCAATACTTTCAACACTTACTAATCAATCATATCAAGTTGACAAAGCCCTGAGTTTAGTTAAGCCCAGCAATCTACCCTTGAGAAGTTATCCTATCACCTGAAAACATCTCAAAGCAGCATTAACTGCTCTCTTTAAACTCATGACCATTAGTCTCATGTTGGTGGTCAACACTAATAAATTATAGCATCAAATTTCCCTAATAAATTTGGTGTCATATTTTCCATTCCCCAAACCACTTCTCAGTAGAATCTCAGTTCTGTTTTCTGATGATAGTATCATCTCTGAGGATAGACAAATCTAGATGATATTTAAGGATCATTCCCTTCCCCTTTGGGCAGCTCAACAGGGAGATTTCTCAGCCCAAACAGCAAAGAAGACCTCTGGCTGATGTCAGCATTCCTGGCAGGCCAGGCTTTTTGCCATAGCCTGGTATGCAAAACGTGGACCGGCTCCCCAGTAATCTTCAAGTTCCTTGAAATATTTCTTGTTACTTAGAGGAGATACAGGTTCTGTAGTCCAGCTTAGGCTAACTGGTTAGTATATAATACAGTGTGGGACCGCTTGTTCACGCGGCCACAGGTCCATCTGCAGCCCACACAGCCTCCTCCCTGCGGTAACCTTGGTCTCCCTGGGTATGGGTCTACTTTGCCTACTTTTGTGCTGTGGAATAATGAGATTTCCGGGGGTTGAGTACACTCTAACATGTTTCTGCTTTTAAGATTTCCCCCTATAAAGGTAAAATTATATCTGCTTTTTAAGGCAATGTGTTCATGATGCTCTTGAGTGACACTGAGACATTGGTGAGAAACTAGAAACAATCTTTTGGAAACTAACCTGTCTTTTCTCCACTAAATCTGCCAAAGGAGACAGTTTAGCCACATGCTTAAGAAAGGTTTTTCTGGGGCGCCTGGGTGGCTCAGTCGGTTAAGCGTCTACCTTCGGCTCAGGTCATGATCCCAGGGTCCCTGGATTGAGCCCCACTTAGGGCTCCCTGCTCAGCGGGGAGTCTGCTTCCCCCTCTCCCTCTGCCCCTCTCTGCTGCTTGTGTGTGCGCTCTCTCTCTCTCTCAGATAAATAGATAAAATCTTTAAAAAAAAAGAGAGAGAGGTTTTTCTGGAGAACACCTGAAGGAGTTTGAATCCCAGCTCCCAGTCATCAGCTATATGACCTTGAGCAAATTGTTTTTCTTTTCCAGTTTTTTTGTCTGTAAAATAGGAATAATACAACTCTATGGGGATGTAGGGAGGATTCAATTAATATAGGTATACTACTTAAAACAGGCTCTGACATATAATAAACCAGTATTAGTATTTGTTCAGTGAATGATGCCTATCTGTAACTAAAACAACATTCTCTGTGTTTCCTGCTAATACAATGGAGGATGCAAGAGTGGTCTTCTCAAAGGCCAAATCCATCTGTTGATTCTGGATCAGATCCTATTTAATTTATAAAAAAATTCATTCTTGCATGCATTTTCTCTTTATGCTATCATCAACTTTTCTAACTCTTCTGGATCATTCTGACTGGCATGAAAATAATCTTTATTATTTTCCAAATTAATAAAAGTGTTTCCCTACCCCTTATCTTCCCCATGTAGCAACTCAATTATCTTCCCTCCTCGATGATAAATTCATAGAAAGAGGTTAGTTGTGGCAGGTTATATAATCCAAAAATGTCTCTAGCAATATTTCTAGTTCCACTCTAAAATGTTACTGGACCCATCAAGAGATGGCTTTGTCTTCCCTCTCCTTGAACTCAGGGAGATTTTGTTACTGCCTCTATAAATAGAATGTAAGAAGTGATGTTACTCCGGGCATAGGTAACAAAAGATAATATGCTTTCACATGACTCTCTCAGGATATTTACCTCTGTGGTCCAGCTATCCTATAATGAAGAAGCCCCAGCCATATGGAGATGTCAAGTTTAGGGGCTCTGTTCAATATTTCCAACTAAAGTCAGCCTCCAACCAGCTTCATCCTCCAAACATGTGAGTGAGCAAGCCTCCAGACAATTTTAGCCCCAAACCTTTGAATCTTCCAGTTTGAGGTCCCACATATTATGGAGCAGAGACAATCTATTCCTGTGATGATCTGTTCAAATTCTCGACCCACAAAATCCATAAGTACAATAAGTAATTGTTTTATGCCACTGAGTTGCAGGGTAATTTGTTATGTAGCCATAATAACTGAAGCATTTGTTTATAATAATTAAAGTGACCACCTCAGGGCTCAGCAGTTTTCATAAGGAAATGCCAAATTGCTGCAGATATGGAAATTATAAGAGAAAAGTTAAAATAAATGAAGACATCGTTCTGAAATCCACCTAACAGAATTTCTAGGAAAATGTTATGAAAAAATACAATTAAGAAATAATAAATCAGGGGTGCCTGGGTGGCTCAGTCGTTAAGCGTCTGCCTTCGGCTCAGGTCATGATCCCAGAGTCCTGGGATCGAGCCCCACATCAGGCTCCCTGCTCCGCGGGAAGCCTTCTTCTCCCTCTCCCACTCCCCCTGCTTGTGTTCCCTCTCTCTCTGTGTCCCTCTCTGTCAAATAAATAAATAAAATCTTAAAAAAAAGAAATAATAAATCAAAGAAGAAATCTTCTAAAGTGAAGAAAGACTCTTCATTTTACTTGCACGTATGGGTTTGTCCACTGTTATCCCCCTAAATTATCCAACTTATATAATCAGAAAATATATTAATGGTAATTTCTTCTTTCTACTTTTCTGTTTAAAAGGTTATTTTATTTTATTTATTTTTTTAAAGATTTTTATTTATTTATTGAGAGAGAGAGAGAATGGTAGAGAGAGAGCATGAGAGGGAAGAAGGTCAGAGGGAGAAGCAGACTCCCCGCTGAGCAGGGAGCCTGATGCCGGACTTGATCACGGGACTCCAGGATCATGACCCGAGCCGAAGGCAGTTGCTTAACCAACTGAGCCACCCAGGCGCCCTAAAAGGTTATTTTAAACTTTCTTAATAATCAGAGTTTATTAAGCATATAATATAAATTAAAATAAAAATTCAAAACAAGTGTAATAATGTTTCAAAGAGTTTATGGTAGCGTTCTATATAAAATTTCTTTTTCTTCCAATGTTGTCATTTTAGATTGTTATCATATTGCTGTGAATCTCAAAGAAATGGAATAAAACTAAAAATCATTCCCTGTAGGATTCATGACATTTGATATATGTATTATTGACAGTGACAAGAAAATTAATTTTAGCTTTTCCAAAAAGTAGGACATTGTCTATTCATAATTCGAAAACACACTGTATTTCAATTTTTTAAAATTGCCTGCCTTAAAGCAAATGATGATGAATTTATATGATTTTGTATTTTCTTTATAAAATACCCTTATATCAAAATTTCACTTCACATTTTGGATGGAATGCTAGGAATAACACACTTTTTTGCTAGTTACAGATATGTGCTTAGTCATTACTTTTACCTACATAAGTTGATATATCCCCCCAAATTCTAAATCTAATAATTTTACAAATAAGTGAAAAAAAAAATACGTCTTCCTACCTTGAAATATGAACCATTTCAAGATCTGATATCATCCTAATTCTTGTCATTATCTATAACAGCACTACCTACAAATTGTTGATTTTTAATATTCCTGTTTGTACACAGCTACATGTTTTCCTTCGGTTTCCTTTTGTTGATACTACATAACAATGCCTTGACTTCATCCAGAACTTGGATCTACTGACCTTAATCATGTGTTTTGTTTTGTTTTTCCTCCCATTCCTTCACACCCTTTGTTCTCCCTCATATATTCATGGTCCATGAGTATTGTCACTTTCTTGCCTACGTTTATCTCTCTGTCCTCTTTATTCTTCCATTAAATACACAAGGCAAATGCCTCATGCTTCTTAATTTGAACTCTGTCCAACTTCATGTCTTTACACGAAGAGCAACCACAATAAGGCTAGGAAAAAATCAAACACCCAAACATGAAAGTGATCTCATTTTAAAATTTAAACATAATCCTCAGTGGCTCTCAGAAATTTCCACCAACCTTACTCCATTTCCCAAGATAATTTATCATAAATGCTATCAGACAATATTTTTACACATTTTCATCTTTGCTCAAACTTATGTCCTCTCTCTCCTTTTCATTTTCAGCTATGATCTAACTCCTTTTTTCACTGAAAACTTAAGCAGAGAAGATTCTCATCTTCACACCAACCAGTAATAACATCTGTTTGTGTCTCTGTTCACAGTCTCTGTCTTCTCTCATATCACAATAAATGGTGCCATTTCCTTTCAGAAGTCAAGCTTTCCACTTGTGTACTAAATTTCTCCTTTGCTCCCTCCTTACTTGTGGAATTTTTGTTCTGCAATTATTTATTTTCTCTCCTGTTGGCTTTCTGTTCTTGATCATGATCACATAAACAAATATGTAGATCTTTTTTTCTTTAAGAAAAAAAATCCCTTCTTTTGCCATAGAGCAAACCCCAACTATTGGAATGTTCTTCAGCTTCTTTATAGATCTTAACCTTCAAAATAGTTGGCTACATTTACAGTTTTCACTTCCTCACCTCTACCTATTTTGAACAATACTACCACTTGAACAGAATGACCCTTCTCAAGATTACCAATAATAATTATACTTCCTGTATGGAGAATTCTCATTACTCAAATGAGATGAGCAGCAGCTTTTGGAGAATTGATTATGTCCTCCTTCTAGACACACTTCTTTCACTTGATTGACAGGATACCACCCTCTCCAAATGTTCTGCTCATTTGCATATATTTCACAGCTATATGTATGAAATAAAGATAAATTCAAGCAAAAAATATTTCCCATTAAATTAAAACATTTAAAATCATTGCTTTCCTTTGCATTTTATTTCAGTCCTCTCAAATTTTAAAACTATTTACTAGATTATGAATTAATCTAATCTTCTGCACAACATTATTCAAGAATATAAAATTTAATTATGCTCATGTATGAATATTTACAGTTTGGTAATTGTTAAATTTGTCCAAACTTTATTTAGACTTTTTTGATAAATAATAATAACAATAATATGTCAAATAGTTTGCTTTGTTATTGAGATTGTTGTTGTTTTTATTATTTTTGAAAGAAAATTAGATGTTTAACAAAGAATCATAAAAAGCAAATTTTTAAATTTCCAAATAAGATCTCTATTCAAGCCCACTGTATCCAAATGATTTAGAATCCACTTGACTCTCACCTTTAACATGAAAGAGACTTTTTTTTTTCTATAATTCAAACAAATTTTGGAGAGCAAGCATGAGAGGCACATTCTTAGATTGCTCTCCACCTCTTTTGTTCTTCTGCAAGGATTCAGATGCCAAGAAAGCAATTCAATGGTGTCAAGAATCAATTTTTTTTTAAAGTCTTCTAGTCAATAGATTCTGCCAAAGTCTCTGACAGATTCACTCTGTCTACTTCCTTTGTGCATAACCCTTATTGTTCATCAATGAAAATGTGGTACTCGGCAGGCAGACACAATTATATTGCCTCTGTGTTTATTATAATAATAATTATAATTATTTTAGAACTGACTCATGAAACCACTTTGTACATTTACATCCTTCTTTCAAGTTGGGTTAGATTCCTTAACAGGAATAAGAGGAAATATGAATGGGTGCTAAAAATGTGAATATGTGATCATATTAATAAAGAACCATTCCACCTTAAGCACTTAGTATTTTAAAATGAGGAAAATCTGAAAATAAGTGGGTTCATGATTGAACATAGGAAAAATATCAAATAAATAGAATTTAGGAACTGATGATAAGTGATCTGAAAATAATGAATGAAAACAACAAAAATCTTAGGGTAAAAACAGCAAAGAGACTTTTTAAAAACTTGTTTAATAACACTAAAACATACAAAAACCTGGAAAATATAAAAATAAAAAATACAATATTTTATATAAAAATAGGAAAAGTTTGGGTATTAAAGATATTTAAGATACTTAGCATATCATTAATATTCCATTTGAACTTTGAAAATCTCGACAAATTAGATAATTTTCCAGCAAAGTACAAAATGTCAAAATTGACCCAGTTAAAAGTATGAAGTCTGAATAATAAAGTACTCTAAAGAGATGGTAAATGCAGAAAGCAGTAGATTCAATTTCTAAACTTTAAGTTAATGATAATCCCTCAGACCTTAAAACAAAAGCTGACTAAATTAATATGCAAAGTTTCTCCTAATGTTTTTATTACGATCACCTAAACTTAGTAATGAAAACTTATCAAGTTGGTAAAAAAAATACAAATTCAAACTGTGGGATAATTTTATTTATGACTATAGAAGCTATAATTTTAAATAAAGTAATAGCTAATTGAATTCAACACTGTATCAAAAGGATAATATATAAATGGTCAGAGAGATCATATTCCAATATTGTGAAGATTTTTCCACATTTAGAATTCTATAAGTGTAATTTACTTAGAAATTATAATTTAGTTCAGAATTTACTTAGAACCAAAAATCTTATAGGCAGCAGAAATTTAAACTCTAAACCTAATTAAATAGCTCCAGAAACTATAAAATTTCAGTAAGGGACGTAAAACAAACCTGGATATCGATTAAAAAATCAATCAACTCATTAAAACAGCAATCACAAAGAAACATGATTTCGTTGCAATTTTTTATAAAATTATTTCAAATTTCTCATAGAAAAATGATTACCTTAGTAGCTGAAATTCACTGTTGAGTTCTGAGAATTATATAGAGTGAACTGCACCAAATCAATTTCTATGTGCAGGGGCATCCATTAACAGCTAGACAGTCTTGGTTTTCTTGACAAATCACATACCCATATCCTATTGCAACACAGCAGAAGGGTTGTTGGCTTCCAGAGAAAATTGTGGATGCTATTTGGAATAGGAAAAAAGGAAAATTGATAGTTGATAATCAACTACCAATGTCCAATTTGCCATGTGAAATGTTACATTTCTATGGGTTAACAATCCACATACAAAATGTAAAATAAGAGAGTTATAAGTAGTAGGTATAAATGTAAGAGAGTTGTTGAATAAGCTTTTAGTGCTAGAGATCTTCCTGGTATTTCTTTGCAAACACTTATTTTCTAGTTATACACTGAAAATACATAAATGATTCTTTTTCTACCTGCTGATTATGAATTTCACTTTTAAAAGTTTCAGTTGGATCATTATATCTTTCAAGATAATGTGAATGACATTTGATTTTTTTTTTATCTCATACAGACTAATTCTGTTAATATTTTACATTGTGTGTTTTTGGATATCTGGCTAGACATTTTGGTTACTGATATTGAATTTAAAACAATTGAAAAATAAAAAAGATAGCCTCTAAAATGCATAAATATGCTGTATTTTGTCAATTTTATCAATTTGTTTTTAAATTTTTAACATTTTAAAAATCAGAATGGGTTTTTAATGAGTGATGTGTCATATTTGAACTGGGAGAATGGTGTTGTTTCGTTAGAGTAGCTTAAATGGTGTGTCCTACAATTGATAACATCTTGACTGATATCTAAATTCTGAATATTTTATGAATCATCAAGAAAAACATCAGAAGTTCTACAGAATGGGGGCGCCTGGCTCAGTTGGTTAAGCATCTGCTTTCATCTGCCTTTGGCTCAGGTCATGATCTCAGGGTTGGGATCAGCCCAGCAACCTGCTTACTGCTCAGCAGGGAGTCTGTTCTCTCTCTCTTTCTCTCTCCCTCTGCCCCTTCCCACCGCTCATTCTCTCTCTATCAAATAAATAAATAAATAAAATCTTTAAAAAAACAAAGTTCTACAGAATGACACCCTAATTTGTAAAGATTAACACTTATTAGGGGCGCCTGGGTGGCTCAGTTGGTTAGGCGACTGCCTTCGGCTCAGGTCATGATCCTGGAGTTCCAGGATCAAGTCCCTCATTGGGCTCCCTGCTCAGCAGGGAGTCTGCTTCTCCCTCTGACCCTCCCTCCTCTCATGTGCTCTCTCTCTCTCTCTCAAATAAATAAAATCTTTAAAAAAAAACATTTATTAGGAAATAAGTTAATTAAGGTAAAATAAGCTATGAAAGGTATAAATTACTTATTAAACACTATTGTCACTATATCCTACCAGATTATATGTAGCATTCTCAATGCCATGCAATTGTGTTTTTCTTTATTTCCATTTATTCTTCTTTCACCATGACTTATTTTCAATATACACTAAAATGCTCAAATATATGGAATTTTTATTATAGCTTTTTGTTATTAGCTTCTAATTTGTTTTTGTTACAAAAGACAACGGGCTATATGTGATACCAGTTCTCAAAGATTATTGAAATTTATTTTATTGCAAATCACATAATCATTTTTATGCATATTATTCCATGCACTCTTTAGAAGAGGGAATATTTTCCCATTGTTAGATAAGAATTCCATATGCATGCTTTAGCTAAAGCTCATTGATTCTGTTGTCAATTTTCTACATATTTTCTGATCATTTTCTTTCTCATTTTTTAAAGATTTTATTTATTCATTCGAGACACAGAGATACACAGAGAGAGAAAGCATGAGCAGGGGGAGAAGCAGAGGGAGAGGGAGAAGCAGGCTTCCCGCTGAGCGTGGGGTTCAATCCCAGGACCCTGGGATCATGACCTGAGCCAAAGGCAGAGGCTTAACCCTCTGAGCCGTCCAGGTGCCCCTTTCTGATCATTTTCTGAATAATCAGAATACCTGAAAAAGTATATTGAAGTTTTATGCAATGATGTTGGATTTTTAGTATTTCCTATAATGCCCTATATCTTTAATTATTTTGATATTTTTAGATGTATATACTTGTCATTAGAGTTCTTGGACAAATACAACTTTTTCTCAAAAGATTTTTACTGTCTTTGATAATGTTTTTTATCTAAAGTTATTAGTCTAAAAGTAATACAGCTTTATCCCTATTTATTCCTCATATATATTACAATACTGAGCTAATCATGAAAACTTGAGACATTTTTGTTAAAGAAAAACTTGACTTTCCAGTTGTTTATCTTTAAATGACTGATTTTTAAGTGATTCTGAAGTCAGTATAAGATAACCATCTTTCAAGATGACATATGAAGATGTCACAGCACTGAAACAACTATTAACAATTAGTCTGGATACCTTTTTTGATTTAAAACTGACTTTCTACAATGTTGGCACTATTATTATAGGATTTGGATTTTGGTTTCTTGCTTTATCATCAGCTGCTTCTCCCCTAGCCTCTGTGAACTGATTTTTGGGTGGGATTGTGATATATTTTAGGATGTTCTGTTTAACCAGAGATATTTTCTAGATTGCCCACCATGATCTAATTTTGTATTCTTGGTTCAATTCTCCACCATGTACTGGTTCTTGTCTAATCTACATATGCCTGTTTTGCTGGCAAATCCCCATACAGGTTAGTTCTTTGCTTCCAACTCCTGGATCCTGAACATTGCAATCAGAAAAAGTTGAAGTGATACTTTTTTCTAGTTACAGACAGGTTACTCCTTTGGAACCAAGAGTGTAAAGTGGGCCACTACGAAAGAAAAAAGCTGTTGACAGCAACAGGTTTCACTAGTAGCTAAAACTTCCAGAAGTGTTACTAAATTATCTTGTGTGGCTAGAAATTCTATGTGGAAGCTTAAAGATTTTCTACTATATTCAAAATTGAGAAAGATTAAGTAATTATATCTTAACCAAAATTGAAATACAAACATAACAACAGAAACTTTCCAGACTTTTTTTTTAAATAAAGGATATTTCATGTCTTAGAGATTCTGTCGATATGTATTATACTTAACAGAAGTCAAATATATTTAGATTTTATATATTTTATCAAACCATAAATAAACTTTATTTTTTTATTTTTTTTAAGATTTCATTTATGTATTTGAGAGAGAATGAGATAGAGAGAGAGAGCATGAGGCAGGGGAGGATCAGAGGGAGAGGCAGGATCCCTGCTGAGCAGGGAGCCCGATGCGGGACTCGATCCCGGGACTCCGGGATCATGACCTGAGCCAAAGGCAGTCGCCTAACCAACTGAGCCACCCAGGCGCCCCCATAAATAAACTTTAAATTAATATTCAATTCATGCAAAACATGCTTGTAACCTGTGAAAGGACAGGAAATTGCAAATGTGGAGGTTCACAAAATAATTAGAGATTTTTTAGTTAAATTAATTTTATTTATGTATAATTTATGTATCATAAAGAACACACATAAATGTACACTGCCTGAAGATTTTTATAAAATATTTTATAAAAGATTTTGTCTATGTCTATGAGGTCATTTTAGGGCAACCTGGGTTTTTATCAAAGACATAGATAACACATTTCAGGGCACCTGGGTGGTTTAGTTGGTTAAGCGACTGCCTTCGGCTCAGGTCATGATCCCGGGGTCCTGGGATCAAGCCCTACATTGGGCTCCCTGCTCTGCGGGGAGCCTGCTTCTCCCTCTCCCTTTGCCTGCCACCCCCTCCCCGCTGCTTGTGGTCTCCCTCTCTCTCTCTGTCAAATCAATCAATCAATCAATCAATCCTTAAAAAAATGAAAGAAAATGAAAATCAGAAAAAAATTTAATTGAGCTTAGGATATACCTACCACATAATGATTTTCAAAAATCACACAGCTGCTTGAAAGATGCTTTCTTGGGGGGGCGGAGCAAGATGGCGGAGGAGTAGGAGACCTATATTTCGTCTGGTCTCAGGAATTCAGCTGAATAGGGATCGAACCATTCTGAACACCTACGAACTCAACAGGAGATCGAACAGGAGAGTAGCAACAACTCTCTGAACAGTGAAGCGACCACTTATGGAAGGTAGGGCGTGCGGAGAAGTGAATCCGAGGCAATAATCGGGAGGATAGATGGGGGGGGGGGCTCCGCCGCTTCTGGCAAGTGATAGAGCCGCGGAGCACAAAATCGGACCTTTTAGAAGTTGGCTCCGCTGAGGGACGTCGCTGCAGTGGCTAAGCGGGGGGTGGAATCCTCCCGGGACAATGTGGTCTCAGGACCCTTGGGGTCACAGAGAGACCGGGGGTGCCTGAGTGCGCCAGAGCTCCCAGGTATCAGAGCGGGGAAGCCGGCTGCAGAGACGGAGCAGAGTCGTGGGCTCTCAGCTCGGGGTTGCCATAAACTGTGATCTGCGGCCCAGTTGGGGCACGGCTCCCCCAGCAGGGACCCAACAAGCAGCAGATCCGGGGAGACTCCCCTTCCTTCCCGGGGAGGAGCGGTGCGGGAACGCACTGCAGGGATCTGCTGGGTTTGGAAACTCCGTGCGGTGTCGGGTGCCAGAGATAGCAGCGCTCGATCACAGGCCGGGTGAGCACGGAGTGCGGCCGGAGACCAGGGACACGGAAGTGACTGCTTTTCTCTGGGGCCACACTGAGGAGCGGGGCCCCGAGTTCTCAGCTCCCCGGGGTGGAGATTGGGAGGCCACCATTTTCACCCTGGTCCTCCAAAGCTGTACCGAGAGCTTGCAGGGAACAAAAGCTCCTGAGAGCAAACCGGAGCAGCTTCCTTAGCCCGACTGACAAGGGCGGGGCAATTCAGCCTCCGGCAAAGACATTTGGAAACCACAGCAACAGGCCCCTCCCCCAGAAGATCAGCACAAACAGCCAGCAAGCCAAGACCAAGTTGATCGATCGAGGAGAATGGGAGAACTCCAGCGCTAGGGGAATACTGCACATAGATTCATGGCTTTTTTTTTTTTATTTACCATGATTCATTATTTAATCAAACTTAATTTTTGTTGACTGTTTTTTTTTATTTTTCTTTTTCCCTTTTTCAACCAACATCTTATCAATCCCTTTTTAAAAAAAAAAAAAAAAAACATTTTTTATTTTTCATTTTTAGAGTCATATTTTATCCCTTCATAGTAGTTACCCTTATTTTTGGCATATATATATAAGTTGTTCTCTCTTTAAAATTTTGAGGTACAGTTTCTTCTAACAGATCAAAATATACCCTAAATCACTACTGTATGGCTTTGTTCTAGTCTCCTGCCTGATCACATTCTCTCCCTTTTTCCTTTTTTTTTCTTTTTTTTCTTAAATGTTATTTCTTTTTTCAAACAACTTATCTTACCAAGTCCTTTTATAAAACCTTTTATAATTTTCATCTTTACAGTCATCTTCCATCCCTTCATTGTATCAACCTTTATTTTGTACATATATGTCTTTCTTCCTTTAAAATTTTAGGAGGCACTTTTTTCTAACAGACCAAAATACGCCCAAAATCTAGTGTGTGGCACTGATCTATACACTAGCCTGATCATATTTGATCATATTCTGCTTTTTTTGTATTGTTTTGTTTTTGTTTTTGTCTTCTTTTTTTTCTTTTTTTTTTCTTTTTCTCTTTCTTTTTTCTTTCTTTCCCTTTCTTTTCCCCTGGTTTCAGGTCTTTTCTGATTTGTATACAGTATATTTGCTGGGGACGTTGTAAACCTGTTAGCATTTTGTTCTCTCATTCATCCGTTCTCCTCTGGACAAAATGACAAGATGAAAGAAATCACCTCAGCAAAAAGAACAAGAGGTAGTACCGTCAGCCAGGGACCTACTCAATACGGACATTAGTACGATGTCGGACCTAGAGTTCAGAATCATGACTTTAAAGATACTAGCTGGGCTTGAAAAAAGCGTGGAAGTTATTAGAGAAAACCTTTCTGGAGAAATAAAAGAACTAAAATCTAACCAAATCGAAATCAAAAAGGCTATTGATGAGGTGCAATCAAAAATGGGGGCACTAAATGCTAGGATAAATGAGGCAGAAGAGAGAATCAGTGATATAGAAGACCAAATGATGGAAAATAAAGAGGCTGAGAAAAAGAGAGAGAAACAACTACAGGATCACGAGGGCAGAGTTCGAGAGATAAGTGATACGATAAGACGAAACAACATTAGAATAATTGGGATCCCAGAAGAAGAAGAGAGAGAGAGAGGGGCAGAAGGTATATTGGAGCAAATTATAGCAGAGAACTTCCCTAATGAGAGGAAGGAAACAGGCATTAAAATCCAGGAGGCAGAGAGAACCCCTCTCAAAATCAATAGTAATAGGTCAACACCCCGACATCTAATAGTAAAACTTACGAGTCTCAGAGACAAAGAGAAAATCCTGAAAGCAGCTCGGGAGAAGAGATATGTAACCTACAATGGTAGAAACATTAGATTGGCAACAGACCTATCCACAGAGACCTGGCAGGCCAGAAAGGACTGGCAAGATATCTTCAGAGCACTAAACAAGAAAAATATGCAGCTAAGAATACTATATCCAGCTAGGCTATCACTGAAAATAGAAAGAGAGATAAAAAGCTTCCAGAACAAACAAAAACTAAAGGAATTTGCAAACACGAAACCAGCCCTCCAAGAAATATTGAGAGGGGTCCTCTAAGCAAAGACAGAACCTAAAAGAAGCAAAGAACAGAAACGAACACAGACAACAGACAGTTAACAGTCACCTTACAGGTAATACAATGGCACTAAATTCATACCTTTCAATAGTTACCCTGAATGTAAATGGGCTAAATGCCCCAATCAAAAGACACAGGCTATCAGATTGGATTAAAAAACAAGACCCATCCATATGCTGTCTGCAAGAGACTCATTTTAGACCCAAAGACACCCCCAGATTGAAAGTGAGGGGGTGGAAAACAATTTACCATGCTAATGGACACCAAAAGAAAGCTGGGGTGGCAATCCTTATATCAGACAAACTAGATTTTAAAACAAAGACTGTAATAAGAGATGAGGAAGGACACTATATCCTACTTAAAGGGTCTATCCAACAAGAAGATCTAACAATTGTAAATATCTATGCCCCGAACATGGGAGCAGCCAATTATATAAGGCAATTAATAACAAAAGCAAAGAAACACATGGACAACAATACAATAATAGTGGGGGACTTTAACACCCCCCTGACTGAAAAGGACAGATCATCTAAGCAAAAGATCAACAAGGAAATAAAGACTTTAAATGACACACTGGACCAAATGGACTTCACAGACATATTCAGAACATTCCATCCCAAAGCAACTGAATACACATTCTTCTCTAGTGCCCATGGAACATTCTCCAGAATCGATCACATCCTAGGTCACAAATCAGGTCTCAATCGGTACCAAAAGATTGGGATCATTCCCTGCATATTCAGACCACAATGCTTTGAAACTAGAATTCAACCACAAGAGGAAAGTCGGAAAGAACTCAAATACATGGAGGCTAAAGAGCATCCTACTAAAGAATGAATGGGTCAACCAAGAAATTAAAGAAGAATTAAAAAAATTCATGGAAACCAATGAAAATGAAAACACAACTGTTCAAAATCTTTGGGATACAGCAAAGGCAGTCCTGAGAGGAAAGTATATAGCAATACAAGCCTTTCTCAAGAAACAAGAAAGGTCTCAAATACACAACCTAACCCTACACCTAAAGGAGCTGGAGAAAGAACAGCAAATAAAGCCTAAACCCAGCAGGAGAAGAGAAATCATAAAGATCAGAGCAGAAATCAATGAACTAGAAACCAAAAGAACAGTAGAACAGATCAACGAAACTAGGAAGTGGTTCTTTGAAAGAATTAACAAGATTGATAAACCCCTGGCCAGACTGATCAAAAAGAAAAGAGAAATGACCCAAATCAACAAAATCATGAATGAAAGAGGAGAGATCACAACCAACACCAAAGAAATACAAACAATTATAAGAACATATTATGAGCAACTCTATGCCAGCAAATTAGATAACCTGGAAGAAATGGGTGCATTCCTAGAGATGTATCAACTACCAAAATTGAACCAGGAAGAAATAGAAAACCTGAACAGACCTATAAGCACTAAGGAAATTGAAAGAGTCATCAAAAATCTCCCAAGAAACAAAAGCCCAGGGCCAGATGGCTTCCCAGGGGAATTCTATCAGACATTTAAAGAAGAATTAATACCTATTCTCCTGAAACTGTTCCAAAAAATAGAAATGGAAGGGAAACTTCCAAACTCATTTTATGAGGCCAACATTACCTTGATCCCAAAACCAGACAAAGACCCCATCAAAAAAGAGAATTACAGACCAATATCCTTGATGAACATGGATGCAAAAATTCTCACCAAAATACTAGCCAATAGGATCCAACAGTACATTAAAAGGATTATTCACCATGACCAAGTGGGATTTATTCCTGGGCTGCAAGGCTGGTTCAACATCCGCAAATCAATCAACGTGATACAATACATTAACAAAAGAAAGAACAAGAATCATATGATCCTCTCAATAGATGCAGAAAAAGCATTTGACAAAGTACAACATCCTTTCTTGATCAAAACTCTTCAGAGTATAGGGATAGAGGGTACATACCTCAATATCATAAAAGCCATCTATGAAAAACCTACAGCGAATATCATTCTCAATGGGGAAAGGCTGAGAGCTTTTCCCCTAAGGTCAGGAACGCGGCAGGGATGTCCACTCTCACCACTGCTATTCAACATAGTATTAGAAGTCCTAGCCACAGCAATCAGACAACAAAAAGAAATCAAAGGCATCCAAATTGGCAAAGAGGAAGTCAAACTCTCACTCTTTGCAGATGATAGGATACTGTATGTGGAAAACCCAAAAGACTCCACCCCAAAACTGCTAGAACTCATATAGGAATTCAGTCAAGTAGCAGGATATAAAATCAATGCACAGAAATCAGTGGCATTCCTATACACCAACAGCAAGACAGAAGAGAGACAAATCAAGGAGTCTATCCCATTTACAATTGCACCCAAAACCATTAGATACCTAGGAATAAATCTAACCAAAGAGGCAAAGGATCTGTACTCAGAAAACTATAAAATACTCATGAAAGAAATTGAAGAAGACACAAAGAAATGGAAAAACGTTCCATGCTCATGGATTGGGAGAATCAACATTGTGAAGATGTCAATGCTACCTAGAGCAATCTACACATTCAATGCAATCCCCATCAAAATACCATCCACCTTTTTCAAAGAAATGGAACAAATAATCCTAAAATTTGTATGGAACCAGAAGAGACCCAGAATAGCCAGAGGAATACTGAAAAAGAAAAGCAAAGCTGGCGGCATCACAATTCCGGACTTCCAGCTCTATTACAAAGCTGTCATCATCAAGACAGTATGGTACTGGCACAAAAACAGACACATAGATCAATGGAACAGAATCCAGAGCCCAGAAATGGACCCTCAACTCTATGGTCAACTTATTTTTGACAAAGCAGGAAAGAATGTCCAATGGCAAAAAGACAGTCTCTTCAACAAATGGTGTTGGGAAAATTGGACAGCCACATGCAGAAGAATGAAACTGGACCATTTCCTTACACCACACACAAAAATAGACTCCAAATGGTTGAAAGACCTAAACGTGAGACAGGAGTCCATCCAAATCCTAAAGGAGAACACAGGTAGCAACCTTTTCGACCTTAGCCGCAGCAACTTCTTCCTAGAAACATCGCCAAAGGCACGGGAAGCCAGGGCAAAAATGAACTATTGGGATTTCATCAAGATAAAAAGCTTCTGCACAGCAAAAGAAACAGTCCACAAAACCAAAAGACAACCGACAGAATGGGAGAAAATATTTGCAAACGACATATCAGATAAAGGGCTAGTATCCAAAATCTATAAAGAACTTAACAAACTCAACTCCCAAAGAACAAATAATCCAATCAAGAAATGGGCAGAAGACATGAACAGACATTTTTCCAAAGAAGACATCCAAATGGCCAACAGGCACATGAAAAAGTGCTCAACATCACTCGGCATCAGGGAAATCCAAATCAAAACCTCAATGAGATACCACCTCACACCCGTCAGAATGGCTAAAATTAACAAGTCAGGGAATGACAGATGTTGGCGGGGATGTGGAGAAAGGGGAATCCTCCTACACTGTTGGTGGGAATGCAAGCTGGTGCAACCCCTCTGGAAAACAGTATGGAGGTTCCTCAAACAGTTGAAATTAGAGCTACCGTTCGATCCAGCAATTGCACTACTGGGTATTTACCACAATGATACAAATGTAGGGACCTGAAGGGGTACGTGTACCCCAATGTTTATAGCAGCAATGTCCACAATAGCCAAACTGTGGAAAGAGCCAAGATGCCCATCGACAGGTGAATGGATAAAGAAGAGGTGGTACATATACACAATGGAATATTATGCAGCCATCAAAAGGAATGAGATCTTGCCATTTGCAACGACGTGGATGGAACTGGAGGGTGTTATGCTTAGTGAAATAAGTCAATCAGAGAAAGACATGTATCACATGACCTCACTGATATGAGGAATTCTTAATCTCAGGAAACAAACTGTTACTGGAGTGGTTGGGGGTGGGAGGGATGGGGTGGCTGGGTGATAGACATGGGGGAGGGTATGTGCTATGGTGAGCGCTGTGAATTGTGCAAGACTGTTGAATCACAGATCTGTACTTCTGAAAGAAATAACGCAACATATTTTAAGAAAAAAGAAAAAGAAGAAGATAACAGGAGAGGAAGAAAAGGGGAGTATGTCAGAGGGGGAGACGAATCTTGAGAGATGATGGACTCTGAAAAACAAACTGAGGGTTCTAGAGGGGAGGGGGTAGGGGGATGGGTTAGCCTGGTGATGGGTATTGAGGAGGGCACGTTCTGCATGGAGCACTGGGTGTTATGAACAAACAATGAATCATGGAACACTGCACCAAAAACTAATGATGTAATATATGGTGATTAACATAACAATAAAAAAATTAAAAAAAAAAGAAAGATGCTTTCTTTGCTAAGAATTAAGAACAATGTGGGGAAGGTTATGAAATAGATAACAAAGTTTCACGTTCAGCAGACCCAGGGCATTCCACAATAAGAAAAGGTACCTGAAGGAATCATTTTACTTTTTAAATTAGAACCTGCTTCATTTACCTCTATAATATAATAAAATGAATTAACAAGCAAAGTAACATTTGTACTACCTCACTAATTAAAGCTTGAAAGCAGTTTACTCTCAATGCAGAGTTGTTTAGGAGATAGGTTCTGAAATTCTATTTTATTCAAACATAAGTTGTAAATAGTGGAAAAAAATACAGAATCCAAGAACTTCATCACCTACTTCTGATTCAGTGGAAATGAAGCACAGGTTTTAAGTTAAACCTTCCCCAGGTAATAAAGATGCAGAGAGTTCCAAGACTATTCTTGAGAAAGAATATGTAGAGAATGTTTTTCTAAGGGTGTATTATGAGTGGTCACATTTCACAGGTATATAAATTAGGTAAGACCTTATAATTTAAATAATGAAAATAATTAAAAGAGATACACTAAGAAACTTGAAATAAATGGCAATTTAACCAAGTTCGTTTCCTAATGTTTTCAGAACATCATTGAGATCTTTCTAGGTTTATTTTAATTTGCTTTGCAGGGCAATGAGCTTTGGACAAAAGCTTTCTTATTCTTAACTGATATGAGTATTCACTTGAAAAATCTTTCAAAATAACTTTCACAGAAGCAATGATAGCTAGTCAGTATTTATATGAGTCTATGACTGATTTGCAATCCTCTCCTAAATGTATCACTTATGTCCACCACTAATCCTCTTACCTCTACAGGCCTTTGAGAAAATATTTTGCTTTTTCCAGTGTCTAGTTAGTAAGAAAAGGACAGCCATTGAATGTATGTTTAACAGGATGAAGAGGAGATCTGGTATTAGAGAAAGTGTAATTGAAATGTAAGTAATTGAAGCATAACAAAACTCACCAGTAAAGGCTTTTTATCACTTCAGTGAAGAGTTCAGTCTAGCCTTCAATCGCTTCCTGTAATTTCTGTATATAACACTCTCTTGCTCTCTCCCAGGAAACATTTGTGGTGTCAGAATTACAACCTGAGGTTACAGCACTGTGACACTTCCAAGCTCTTCAAGGTTTGTCAAGCACAGTTAATTATATTTACTAGAAGTCTCTCACCTCTCATACTCAGGCACCTTAATCATACACACAGTAGAAATCTATAAAGGCCTAGAATAAAAGGAATGTGTTTAAATGCTGCTTTTAGGACACAACAATATACCTGAGATTTTGAAAATAAGGTAATCTGAACAGATAATTTTTGTTTTCATTTTTTAAAAAAACTAACATGAAAACTGGTAATGGGGTTTTCTACTTAGATTGCTATTGTTCAAAAAATCTATTTGAACCAGGTGATGGGTATTAAGGAGGGCACATGTGGTGCTGAGCACTGGGTGTTATACACAACTAATGAATCATTTAACACAACATCAAAAACTAACGATGTACTATATGCTGGCTAATTGAATATAATAAAACTATCTATTTGAAAACTCTAATTATTCAATATATTTCAATTGAATGATGAAAACTTTCCATATCCCATTTTGAAATATTGTATATTTTCTGTAACTAAAATTATCAAAATTATTTTAGAGTGGTTAGAAATAAGAATTATAAGTATTACTAATTGAAATTTGTGAAGCTTCTAATGCAAAAAGTGCTACTGAGAAATGTTCTGAGACCAGTATTTCTGAAATTTTGTTGTACCAATGAGAAAAATGATATTTAATAAAATTTTATCCCATTATTTTATTAAAAACTATAATATCTGTTTTGAATGGTGTGTACACTGGGAATATAAAAAATCGAAGGCAATGTTGTTGGATATGAAGTTTCTGTTCATGGCAAGAAAGACAAGAGAATTCATAAAGCAATCATCAACTGAGTCGCTGTTTAGTCATTTTGTAAATATTAGTTACGAAAGCACAACAAAATCATATACAAAAATAAACAAATATAATATAGAACTGGAGTATTTGGGAGAACAATGCTAAACATTTATTTTATGGCTTTATTTTAAATTAACAAAGATAACACACATAATGAAGATAAGAATCCAACAATACAGAATTTTAATTTAAAAATGTTAATAATCTAAAACATTTTTGCTCTGTGAAAGACTGTTAAGAAAATGAAAAGACAAGGTACACACTGAGAGATAAAGGATTGTATCCAAAACATACAAAAAGGCTTAAAATTCAACAATGAAAAAAATACAATTAAATAATGGGCAAAACGTCTGAATAGATACTTTACCAAAGAAGATATACAGATGGAAGATAGGCATATGAAAACATACTCAACATCCTTTGTCATTACCAAAATGTCCTCCACAAAGAATGGTAAACAAACTGGAAACTGTGGTACATCCATACAATGGAATATTATCAAGCAATAAAAAGAAATGAACTTTCGAGGCACAAAAAGATATGCATGGATAAATTTTAAATGCATATTGCTAAGTGAAGGGAGCCAGTATGAAAAGGCTATATACTATATGATTCAATTTATATGGCATCCTATAAAAGATAAAATGATCAAGACAATAGATAGATCATACTTGGAGGGATGCATGCTGGCCTTGTCTGACACCTCCAGATGCCTTACTCACACCTAGCCTATTCTCTGTTGAGGGGACGTGCACTCTTAAAGATTTATTTATTTATTTATTTATTTATTTATTTATTTATTTATTTATTTATTTATTTATGAGAGAGAGCAGTAAGAGCAGCAGGAGAGGCAGAGGGAGAGAGAATCCACAAACCGACTCCCAGCTGAGCATGGAGCCCAATTCGGTGCTCCATCTCAGAACCCTGAAATCATGACCCTAGATCATGACATGAGCCTAAACCAAGGGTTGACCTCTTAACTTACTGAGCCACCCAGGTGCCCTGAACATGTGCTCTTAAACTTTCAGTGTTTCCTTTTCTCCTGTAAATTTTGGGCCGAGCTTTGTTTTTGGTGTGCCTTTAACGCTGGAACTCCAGAAGACAGTGGCCCCCAGTCTTAACTGTCTCCCCTACAACGTCCTGCACTCACAGGTCCAAGGGGCTCCCTGGAGAGCATACCCCATGTTGGCCAGCCCCTCCCTTGGGCATGGACCCTTGAGTTTTCATGTTGAGGTAGAACAAGAGTGTAAATACTTAAAAATTTTTTATACTGTTGTAAAGGGGGGGCAGCAAATGTGGTTTTTTATAAAGGTGACACAGATATATGTTTTGATAACCACAATTACAGGCTGAGTATTGTGATGGGGAGCATGGCACATTCCACTGCCCAAGGGCTTATAATGCAGAGAGAACGGAATTCTCTAAACTAAGAAAAGGTACCTGAAGGAATCATTTTACTTTTTATTTTTTTATTTTTTTTTTAAAGATTTTATTTATTTATTTGAGAGAGAGAATGAGATAGAGAGAGAGCATGAGAGGGGAGAGGGTCAGAGGGAGAAGCAGACTCCCCGCTGAGCAGGGAGCCCGATGCGGGACTCGATCCCGGGACTCCAGGATCATGACCTGAGCCGAAGGCAGTCACTTAACCAACTGAGCCACCCAGGCGCCCAATCATTTTACTTTTTAAATTAGAACCTGCTTCATTTACCTCTAAGATATAATAAAATGAATTAACAAGCAAAGTAACATTTGTACTACCTCACTAATTAAAGCTTGAAAGCAGTTTACTCTCAATGCAGGGTTGTTTAGGAGATAGGTTCTGAAATTCTATTTTATTCAAACATAAGTTGTAAATAGTGGAAAAAAATACAGAATCCAAGAACTTCATCACCTACTTCTGATTCAGTGGAGATGAAGCACAGGTTTTAAGTTAAACCTGTAAAATTAAAGTGATTTTACAACAAAAAAGTAGGTCATAGTTGCCTAGGGTTGCAGGTGAGATCTGAACAGATGAAACACACAGAAATTTTAGGGTGACAAACTATTTTGTATAGCACTATAATGGTGGATTCATGATAATTTGCATATCAAACCCATTGAACTTTACATGACAAAGAGTAAACGTTAATGTATGCAAATTTTAAAAATCTTTTAGAAGGTCTGGACACAGGATGGAATGCAGACTGTGACAAAAGAATCTA
Organism: Zalophus californianus; assembly: GCF_009762305.2. Classification (NCBI taxonomy): domain Eukaryota; kingdom Metazoa; phylum Chordata; class Mammalia; order Carnivora; family Otariidae; genus Zalophus; species Zalophus californianus. The sequence continues at coordinate 88,253,433 of NC_045598.1, forward strand.
AATGTATTACAAATGTATGAAATAACCAAACAAGGGGGTAGTAACTGGAAATGAATGGAGACTGTAAGACTTAAAATAAATGGAACTATACACAGTCATTGTATTATATTTGGTAAAGTTGTTTTACTATGGGGATTTGGGTTAACAGTTCTGAAACCGTTATACACATATAGTAGAATTCAAAAATGAAATAAATGGATGGCAGATGTTAGGAGCCAGGTTTTTCACTGTTGGAGTGGGAAGTTTCAGGCAGGCAAAGCGAGAAAGCTGGAATGATCCATATGTTAATGGACTGGAGTTGAAGAAAATGTGAACTCATAGTTAGCTTAGTGCAGACACAGATGGATACATTTGAAATATTTATTTCCACCTTGGAAGCAATCCTGGCAGAGAAAAATGACATTAGGTAAAAACTAAGGGCATCTGAATAAAGTAAGAAGCTTAGTTAATAATAATGTATCAAATGTAACATGTTAATGTAGGGAAAACTAGATGTGGGGTTTATGGGAAATATTTGTACTATTATTACAACTTTTCCATAAAAATAAAACTTCTAACAAAAGTTTATTCTTAAAAATTTTAATCTCTCCTTCACCTACAAATGTCACTTCCTGTTAATAGCAAATGTTCAAATTTTGATGTATTCTTCCACGCATTTTTTTTCCATTTCATATAAATTTAAGCAAATATCAACACTTCATTCTTTTGAGGAAAAAAATGCATTTTGTGGGCGCCTGGGTGACTCAGTCATTAAGCCTCTGCCTTTGGCTCAGGTCATGATCCCAAGGTCCTGGGATCAAGCCCCACATCAGGCTCCCTGCTGAGTGGGAAGCCTGCTTCTCCCTCTCCCGCTCCCCCTGCTTGTGTTCCCTCTCTCGCTGTGTATCTCTCTCTGTCAAATAAATAAATAAGTAAAATCTTTTAAAAAATGCATTTTGTGACTACAGATATATCAATTGTGAAGTTCATGTTTTCATATTCTAAGCAATCTATTGTTTTCTTAAATATGCTTAGGTATAGAGTTTTAGTGGATGCATTTCAGCAATCAAAAATCATATTTTGATTCAAAATTCAAAATTGTCAGCAATTTACTGTAAAAGTTACCCTGCTTTTGCATTATTTTCATTGGCATTTTGCCTCTTTGGCAATTGTGTACTCATCACATTTAAGAGGTGAAACGAGATAACTCCCTCACTACTGCTTCATGCTCTAGAACAGTAGAGTTCTGCCTAACAGTACATTCTTTACCTGAGATACAATTAGTGAGAGCACAATCTAATATAACTGAGGGGTTATATACCTCCCCACAATAGTTGATGCCATCATTATATTTGAAATTAGTTTATATTTAGTGGTCAAATAATATGTATTATGCCATCATTAGCTGGGGAGAAAAATCAATGTGAATTGTTTTGCTCAGTTAAAAATAACCATTTATGTGAGAACAGATAAGAAAACCAAAATAATCAAAAGTCAAAGAAATTACAGTCATGAGAAACTGAAGAGGATCATAGCCAAAGATATAAATAATATCTGATTCCAGACTGATAAAGGATAATGAAATTTAGGGACATGTGTAATATTTAGATTACCTAAAAGATATAGGAAGGCAGTTTGTACTTAAAATTTCCTTACATGGGAAAAGAAAAACAAAACAAACAAAGCAAAAAGCATAAACAGACTAAATTATTTTAACAAAAAGAGAAGGAAGATGTTATTTAATCTTCAAGTAACTCTAGTATGCATAAATGCTTCATCTACTCAACCCCCATTAAAGAAACTTTAGCATACTCCCGCTTTCCCATTGCGCAAAATTCCTAAATTTCTTAGCCAAGTTTGTTTGTTGTTTTAGCATGTAATTGACATTTTTTTCCTGAAAATCTTTCTGCCTGGATCCTGCCCTTCCCAGACGTAAAGAGAAAAATATACTCCAAATGGAAGATTGTACAAAGTTACAGATTGCACTTTTAGATGAATTTTCAGTCTATGAAAATTAAGAAATCATCCTCATAGACTCAAAAATCCTGAGACTGATATCCTATGCAAGTCTCTACAGAAATCGAAGTGACACTTTGCCAGTGTTTGCATCACTTTATTTATTTTTGTCATTGTAATAGATACAGACCATGGATACATATGATTTATAGGCTGAACTTCATATCTTAAATCTTGTGTTTATTGGTTTTGTTTTGCTTTTTTTTCTAGTCAGTGATTAACTGGGACTGAGTTGTAAATGGGATTTATTTCATTAGGATCTAAAAGGACCTTTGGGGATATTGAAAACATTATCTTGATTGTAGCAGTGGATGCCTTAATGTACACATCTGTCAAAACTAGTCAGTGCATTTTTGTGTGTAAATTTGCTTCAATAAAGTTGATAAGTAAAAATTTTACAAAAGTAGAATAATCATGCCATAAAATAATAATTATCATTAGCTATCTGATAATTACTTCTCAGTAAAACTGAGGAGGAAAAAAGAAATTTCTGCTGTAGGTGCTGCTGAAATTCTTTCATGTGACTCTCTTTTTTTTTAATTTTATTTTATTATGTTTTGTTAATCACCATACATTACATCATTAGTTTTTGATTTAGTGTTCCATGATTCATTGTGTGCATATAACACCCAGTGCTCCATTCAATAACTGCCCTCTTTAATACCCATCACCGGGCTGACCCATCCCCTCACCCCCCTCCCCTCTAGAACCCTCAGTTTGTTTCTCAGAGTCCATAGTCTCTCATGGTTCGTCTCCCCCTCTGATATCCCCCCCTTCATTTTTCCCTTCCTACTATCTTCTTTTTTTTTTTTTTTTTTTACATATAATGTACTATTTGTTTCAGAGGTACAGGTCTGTGATTCAACAGTCTTACACAATTCACAGCGCTCACCATAGCACATACCCTCCCCAATGTCTATCACCCAGCCACCCCATCCCTCCCACCCCCCACCATTCCAGCAACCCTCAGTTTGTTTCCTGAGATTAAGAATTCCTCATATCAGTGAGGTCATATGATACATTTCTTTCTCTGATTGACTTATTTCGCTCAGCATTATACCTTCTAGTTCTATCCATGTTGTTGCAAATGGCAAGATTTCGGGTTTTTTTTGATGGCTGCATAATTTTCCATTGTGTGTGTGTATATATATATATATATATATATATTTGTGTATATATATATATATACCACATCTTTTTTATCTATTCATCTGTTGATGGACATCTTGGCTCTTTCCATGTGACTCTCTTAACAGTTAATTGGAGTATAATTTAAGGATGGACTAAACCTGTGAAATAAGGGATCATCTATCATCTATTTTGTGTATGCCTATTGTTAATTAATCCCAGGCCCCAGGAATAATCATCCCTATATTTAATGAAGCTCTATTGTTTTGATATTTTTTTCCCAAACTATGTTCTCTTATTAGATTAACAGATATAATGATGGTGCACAAAATACTGTTTTTGCTTGCGTAGAGAGACAGATAAGGATCACGTATTCCACTGTCAAATAAGCTTAAGAAATAATTAAATAACTTATAACAGAATTCTCTATTGTAGAATGTAAGTCCTTAATATACCCATATATCTGATGATTCATTTAAAAAATCTACTATTCAGTGCTTCCCAGTTTAAAGAAAAATAATTGTTTTTTTGTATAGCATTTGTTCAGTTTTTTGTTTTGTGAAATAAGTTTGGGAAAAACTTATATGAATATTTCCATTCCCTGAAGGCATGGTCATATTTCTATATATTTTTCATTGCTGCTGAGGAATGAAGTAAAATTCCCCAATGGCAATTGCTCTCTCCCACTTTAAACACTATTCTTTGGTTAAAAAGAATAAAATGTGGTAAGTGATTTATCAATCTTAGAAGAGTTCCCACTCTGGTTTCATAAATGATAATTTATGTAACTTAAACTAGCCTGCATGGAAAGCCCCAGCTCTACTAACAATTCTTTAAAAAGTTATATGTACTACAAATTTCCTTCTAGGTGAACTTCTCCCTTGCCCAATGTCTGCAAGCAATAACCTCCTGCTTCCTCCTACTTCCTAACTTTCTAGAGGCATGATTATCTCTATTTCCTCTGAGCGAAGACACAGAAACACTTGTTTTAGTTTAATGTGATCAGTAATTTTGTATGCTTTTCTGGATACGTGTGTTTCTATCTAATTTTTGTATATTATTATAAATCCTTTCAAGAGCATTACCATGAGTAACAACTATTTATTCTATTATCATTTGTTTCTCTATCATTAGCACTCTACCTCAATGTCTAACTAAATACCAAATACATATGTGTTCCTAAACATATTTGTATGGTTAAAGGCTGTGTTATTAATCCTTTTGTTTTTTAGTCAGTGTGGGGTAAGTCATTGAGAAAACATGACCACCAGTTGACCCAGGAGCTGGACTCATTCCATTTCATTTTTCTAAAATTCCTAAAAATCTTATATATTATAGTATAAGGTTATCAGCCATAATTTAAAAAATGTATGTTGAAGAAATAACCAAGTTCCCTTGTCAATCACATTTTAATAAACTCTTATCATCTCTTTAACCATGGCCATTTTTGAGTATTTTGTCATTTGTAGACAGTTGTTATTTTACTCTGATGCTTTAGCAAAGAATGTGTCTGTGCACGTGGCTCATCTTCAAGGAGAATCATGGAAAAGACTTTGACAAGTACAAGTTTCTAATAACTAAGATCAATTGCCATCTTGTAGGAGGGACAATAATGAAGTGACTCCCCAAGACTACCTGCACAGTCCCACAATATGTCATGGGCTGGTAGCCTGAGATCTGTCTTATTCTCCTTCCCCACATTAGTAAAGTGTACCCATTACATTGATGATATAATGTTCACATTGAAGACTTGCATATGTTGCAGGACTTTGCTGGACCATCTGTGAGGAAAAGATGGGCAGTGAACCCACAGAAAATGTAAGGCCCAAGACCTGCTATAAAGTTTTTGGGAGTCATTCTTTCATGTAAGACACATGTTGTCCCAGAAGTTCTCTTGGATAAATGAAAACTTATCCAATTTAAAATATAAAGGAGATGCATGCTTTTATGGAGATCCTGTAGTTTTAGAAGACTTTTATTCCCCACCTGCCATGTTGCCTTCACCCTCATTCTACCTGGTAAAGAAAGGGCATGAGTGGGACTGGAGATAAGAACGGCAGGCCACATTTGAGAAGGCAAAAATACTAGTGAAACAGATTCAAGTTCTGAACAACCCCCAAGCAGGGCTACCATTTGAATGAGCTATGTCTCTGACTATGGAAGGCATGGGTCAGGCACTGGGGCAGAGACAACAGAAGGGGAGAGTGACCATAGGATTTTGGTGCCAGCTCTGGAAGGGAGAAGAAATGTGATATGCTGTCATTGAACAGTAGTTTCTGGCAACGTACAGCGCTCCTCAGGTGGACCCACTCAAGAAGGAATGAAACAGTCGGAGGAACACAGAGTGGTTTGGCCGGCTATCACTTATGAGCTCTGGCCATTAACCCTTTGCACTGACAGTTGGATTGCTCTAAAGGAATTAACCTTATGGCTTGGACAATTGGAAGCTGAGGGGTAGATAATTCACAACTGGGCCCTTGTGGGGTCAGGATGTGTGAAGAGACATTTGGGGTCACCTGCAAGAACCTGAGGCAATCCTTATTGTCTTCCACTTCCCGTTTCATAAGGCATTGACACCCCCTGACAATCACAAAGCTGCTGTTCTAGCTCAGGTACAAGCCCTAGCAACTGCCCCTTCAGTAGATGCATAAGATACATACAAAAGAGCAGCGACCATAATACCCTGGTGCAATGGCATATTGCGAAGGATGCTGGATTGCCCTTGAAATATAGTAACTTGGTTAATGCAGTAATGGCATGACATGTATGTTCTAAACAACATCCAAGGCAACTGCCAAAGGAGTCTGGGGCCATTCATTGGAGTTCCCAACCAGGGAAGGATTAGCAAATTGATTATATTAACCCTTTCCCTCCGAATGAGGGTTCTAAATATGGATGGATACCCTTGTTAAAAGAGTAGTGATCTAAGGTCACATTTCATAAGTCATGATACATAGGACTAGGCAAAAGAATGTGACATTTGAATCCAAGTTCCATCTTCCCTATAATCCACAAGCACCAGGATTGGTAGAAAAGAAAATATTAAGTTACTAATATATAAAACCATCTTGGCCAGGTGGACTAACGTATTTTCCCAGGCTTTAATATATTTGAATGCTTAGCCAATAGGGCCCATTGCCTCATATGCCAAATTGGGTACCTCTGCTGAGGCACCCAACACCATTAAGATAAGGAAATTGCGGGAAACTGCCATTGCTCAGACTCTCCTAAAGGATCAATAAACTATGCTGTTGAGAATGCCAAGCCTCAAAATGCCTGAGAAAAGCAACTGGAATTTGCAATGGGATATTTCACTGGGATGTGTGAATTACTTTGCACCCCTCGCTGAGTGAGAACTACCCAATTTTCACTGGGATTTCATTGTCCTGCTGCAAGTTCGACCTGTTAAAATGCACTATGCTGGGCACCTGGGTGGCTCAGATGGTTAAGCGTCTGCCTTCAGCTCAGGTCATGATCCCAGGGTCCTGGGATCGAGTCCCGCATCGGGCTCCCTGCTCCTTGGGAGCCTGCTTCTCCCTCTGCCTCTTTCTCTCTCTCTCTCTCTCTCTCTGTCTCTCATGAATAAATAAATAAATAAATAAATAAATAAATAAATAAATAAATAAAGTTAAAAAAAGATTTAAAAAAAATAAAATAAAATGCACTATTCTGACAATGGAGCATGCACCATCCAAAGAGGGGAGAAGGTGAAGGTTCTGGTCTGACATACCTTGCCCCATCTCCTCACACCTGCCAGTGCTGCCTCCTTGGCCAACATGTATGATATGCACAACTAGATAAAATTCCTAAAGCTGCCACCCTCTCTCTTCTCAAGGCCAGGGGAGCATGTTCCATTTCCCACTGGTACAATCATTTGGCTTCTCTCTCCGTTCTCTCCATTGGCCTGGAGGGCCTTATTAAATTCATCCTGCAGACTTTGAATGACAGCCAACAAAGCCTATCCTTACAGAACACTGAGACATCTCTAACAAGAAAAGCTGTCCTCCAAAGTAGAATGGTCTTGGACATTATTTCTCCTTCTCAAGGAGACATCTGTGCCATTATCCAATCAGAATGGTGTGTGTTCATACTTGATGAGTCTGTTAATGTGTTGTCATTATTAAATCAAATGAGGATATAAGTGCATGTCCTGAGTGAATCAACTCCCAGTCTAAGGGATGTAGTAAATGAACAGTTCCAATAATTTTCCATTTTTGTGGAAAAAGTTGTCACTAATTTGGCTAATATTGTCTTTTTGGGGGGAGGAGGGGTAGAGGGAAAGGGAGAGAAAGAATCTTAAACAGGGGCTCGATCTCATGACCCTGAGATTATGACCTGAGCTGAAACCAAGAGTCAGACACTTAATCAACTGAGCCACCCATGCACCCTTGGCTAATTATTGTCTTAACCTGTGTTTCCTCTTGCATGTGTCTATTTGTTGCTGTGGCTTCTGCCTCTAGTGCAGTTAGATAGCAGTCAAAGGAGATTCCTCCATGCTAATGAAACCCCTTGCTGACCACTTAGGGCACACTGCAGAAAAAGAGGGAAGACATGTGAGATTGTAAGGGCCACTCACAATGGGTGGAGTGTTGGAAGAGGTCATCTGGGGTTATGACTGCCCCTGACCTGCGCTCTGAACCCAGGAAGTAGGAGGCCCCTCACCCTCTCCCCTGTCCTTGGAATATGTGTTCTGCTTGCCTTCTCTGCTCCCAGAGGCTGCCCCAAGGACACAGCCTTGAGTTGGAAATATGGTATTGAGACCCTCTGGACAGTATACATAACTGAACACAGGTTAGGCATCTATATAAACTTTTAGGATTTGACAGGTGAGTGTGGAAATCTACTCGTGTTGCAGACAGACCCCAAGAAAAGCCTTGTAAATTCCTTTGTTCATTTTAACTGTCACCTACCGATCTGGAGTGCCCTGCCTCTTTCTTCCATCTCTCTGTCCTCTGCACACAGGAGCAGGTTTCAGATGATATCTGGGAAGCTCCCGAGGAGATTGTGAACAGTGAAGGAATTCTATATGATTAATAAGGTTTTTCTCCTTGCATTTATGTTCTTAGAGGACATTTTGCTCTTTGATGATGATAAAATCATGTATTTGGGTTTGGAAAATGTTTGCTTGAAATTTAGCTATGCAGAGTAACACCTTTCATGATTTTAGTTGTGAAATATATATATATATATATATATATATATACACACATATATATATTTCATATATATTCACTATACCTCAGATTCATATATGAGGCAACATATATATGAAATATATACATATATATATATAATGAAAAGAGGAAAAGAACAGGTATTAAGTATTTTAGTCACAGGAGGGGGGCACAAGCAAGAAGTAACTGATCTGACAACAATTTTGATGATGAGAGTCAAATGGTCCTATCATTTTTCCTTTTTTTAATTTTATTTTATTATGTTATGTTAGTCACCATACATTACATCATTAGTTTTTGATGTAGTGTTCCATGATTCATTGTTTGCATATAACACCCAGTGCTCCATTCAGTACATGCCCTCTTTAATACCCATCACCAGGCCAACCGATCCCCCCACCCCCCTCCCCTCTAGAACCCTCAGTTTGTTTCTCAGAGTCCATCGTGTCTCATGGTTCGTCTCCCCCTCCGGTACCCCCGCTTCATTTTTCCCTTCCTGCTATCTTCTCCTATTTTTTTTTTTTTAACATATAATGTGTTACTTGTTTCAGAGGTACAGGTCTGGTATTCAACAGTCTTACACAATTCACAGCACTCACCGTAGCACATACCCTCCCCCATGTCTATCACCCAGCCACCCCATCCCTCCCACCCCCACCACTATCATTTTTCTACATTAAAAAAACAAGAAGAAAGAAAGAAAAGGAATTCATCTTCTCACATGGTCAGTGATCCATTATTCTCCAGGTTCCTAAACTTACTGATTTAAAAAAAATAAAAGGAAAAAGCCTTACCAACGATCAAAATATAACTGCCTTAGCTTAGCACGTTTTCAGTAATAAGATCAAGGATGCAAAGTTAAATATTCATTGGGTGTTTGAGATTAATATATCCGTGTACTTTGATGGCACTTCTACATACCTTGTAACAATATGATGTACACTTTTAAAAAAGAGGTCAAAAAATCTCATTGCTCTTTTAGGCATATTCAAATACTATGTAGAAAGGTATTACTGTTTTAAATTAATATTTGTATTTCTATATAATGAACCACGTGGAAAGTAAATGATACATGCCTTTTGCCTATCTCCAAAAATTAATGTAAATTTTTCCTTTATCACCATATGCACTTGGGAATGAGCCCGTTTATACCATATTAATTTTTTTCAATAAGAAGCTCTTTATATGCATTGTGTAGAAATATTCTCAAAGTAATTTCTCTAAATATGTTCCCATGAGTTTAAGTAAAAATGTCTAGCTCTTATATTTGAGAAGAAATGGATCTCCTAACAAGGTTAACTGATTATTATGTGACTACAATTCTAAAATGTACAGTGTTACAATTATACATATATGTGTATAGGCATTTTCCCTTAAAATATTTCACTTATGAACAAGCTAAATCTTAAAATAATACTAACATATAACAACCAAATTGTACTATTAATGATTTGACTACATATTTAAGATAAAATTTTTTCCAAGGGAGGATGCAAGAGGCTATAGAATCTACTTTTAGTAAGTTAAACAAATAAAATTTGTCCTATAATCATGTATTGTAATATTATTTCTATTATATATTTCCATAATACTTATATGTCCATTGATGTAAATATATTTGTTTTTATTTGTATAATTATCTATTCAGATCAGTATTGTTAACATTGCTTTATAGAAGCAATGAAACTGATTTTTAATGGAGTAAGTAATTGTCCAAGGTCATAAAAGTCATGTTGTTGAAAGGAAACAAAAATGTAATGTATGCCTCACTCCTAAGTGTATATGGATTCCACTCAGTCATGTGTTTTTCCGTATTTTTTCATTTGTGAAATTTAGAGTGTTTACGCCATGGTATAATATTAGTATAAGTTATTGTGTGCTTATTCTGTTCCAGGTAGTGTTCTAAATTCTCTTCCTTGTAGCAACCCTATGAAGTAGGAACTATTATTTCTTCCATTTTATGGATGAGGTAATTGATGGCTAGAGGGACTAAGTAATTTGCTGAAGTTCTCACAACAGCTAATGAATAGAAAGGCGATTTCTGAAAGTGAGTCTCGCTAATACCACAATTCTGCTTCAGAACGATTTCTAGACTGGTGTGAGGGCTTAAGGTCCCCTTTGTTCACCTACCTCATATGCGAAGTTGAGAATTTATATTTTGTGGTGGTTAGTTTTATGTTTCAACTTGGCCACATATAGTTGCAAAGACAGTATAGAGAGTTAGCCAGTGTCACTTACCAGTTTTTCCTATTGTTAACAACTTACAATGGCATGGAAGACTTGCCAAAACTAAGAAATTGAAATTGGTACACCCATCAGCTATGTGGTAGTGGCAAGGCCTTGGCAATATTCTCCATCTGTATAAGCTCCAAATACGTATCCCTATATACAATACTCTTTTTCTTTTTTTTTTATTTTCTTTTTTTTAAGATTATTTATTTATTTATTTATTCATGAGAGACAGAGGGGGGAGAGAGAGAGAGAGAGAGAGAGAGAGAGAGAAGCAGAGGGAGAAGCAGGCTCCCAAGGAGCAGGGAGCCCGATGTGGGACTCGATCCCAGGACCCTGGGACCATGACCCGAGCCGAAGGCAGACGCTTAACCATCTGAGCCACCCAGGCGCCCCAATACTCTTTTTCTTGTAGCCAGGATTTTGTAGTCCAGTACTCAGGAGGTGGAAATGGGAGCGGTACTGTTCAATATTATTTCTTGTGATCCACTAGGAAAAATTTAGCAAACTTTTATTCTTCTGTTTTAGAGGTCTTAGTTCCAATGGGAGGAATTCTTCCCCCAAGAGACGCACAATGATTCTACTAAATTGGTGATTAAGACAGCCATCTGTCTGCTTGGGGCTCCTCATGCCTCTGAATCAGGATTAGAAGGGAGTATTACTTTGGAAGTACTATCTTGGGTGATTGACCTTGCATATCAGGAGGAAATTGGGTTGTCACCACAGTGGATGTAAGGAAGAGTAAATCTGGTATATAAGAGATCCCACTTAGGACATCTTTTAGTACTACCATGTCCTCTAATGAAAGGCAATGGAAAACTATAGCAATCCAAACCAGGCAGGACAACTAATGGCCCACGCCCTTCAGTAATGAAGGTTTAAGTCCCTATACTAGGCAAAGTCATGACCAGCTAAGGGACTCAGTGAGGACAAAGTGAATATGGCATGGGTAGTGGAAGAAGGTAGTTATAAATACCTGCTACAATGCGGCGACCAAGGGAGGAAATGAGGATTATAATTCTGTAATTGTTATCAGTAGTGCTTCTTTATTTTGTTATATGTTTGTGTATAATATTTATTTATCAACAATTTTTGTTCCCTCTTTTCTCCTTATCATCTAAAATAATATGTATTGGGGCACCTGGGTGGCTCAGTCAGTTAAGCATATACCTTTGGCTCAGATCATGATCTCAGGGTCCTGGTATTGAGCCCTGCAGTAAGCTCCCTGAACAGTGGGGAGTCTGTGTCTCCCTGTCCTTCTGCCTCTCCCCCGACTTGTGCTCTCTCTCTCTTTCAAAAACATAAAATCTTTAAAAATAAAATAAAACGTATTAATAATACTTAACTTCATATCATATTATTTAATTTACAGAATTATCAAGGAGAAGAGCAAACCTCATCCAACAACTTTGTGTCCTTTTCTGGAGAAAGGGTTAACAAGTTCTACCTATCTATCATACAGGATACATATGTTATGGTAGATGGAAGTATGACTTTATTATTGTCTTTGTTTGGAGATTAAGTATGTTTTAAGGATATGCTGAGTGCCAAGTTGACAAAGAGTGAACTGTGGTGGATAGGTTCATGTGTCAACTTGGTTAAACTGTTGTATGAGGTTATTCAATTAAACATTAATCTAGTTGTTGTGAAGGTATTTAGAGGATGTGAAAGACATCTACAAATCAGTTAGCTTTAAGTAGATCTATCTTCAATAACCCTGGTGGGCCTCATCTAATCAGTTGAAAAACCTTAGGAAAAAACAGGGGTTTTCCTTTGGAAGATGTAGAACTGATTTTCCTCATTGAAGAAGTCACTAGGATGGGAAAATCTTCAGCTATTAGAATTCCCAAGGCCTTGGTCAGGTTTGTGACCCTTTTTGATCATTTTGGCTCACAGCAAATGAGAGGTATGAAAGGGAAAGAGAAGGAACATGAGAGGAAACTACAAATGAGGGAAATTTTGGCAATATTAACAAAGCTTACTGTACCACATTCATAATCTAGTAACACTCTTACCCAGCCTTGGGGTCCTGAACATCCCTTTGGAAGTTGTTTTTTGTTTGTTTGTTTGTTTTAAGTTTATTTAGTTAAGTAATCTCTACACCCAACATGGGCCTCATAATCATGACCCAGAGATCAAAAGTCACATGCTCCTCTGACTGAACCAAACAGGCACCCCTGGAAGGTACCGATATAAGTTTGAATTAAACTCAGAATTTTTTTTTTTTTTTTTTTTTTTTTAAAGATTTTATTTATTTATTTATTTGAGAGAGAGAATGAGAGATAGAGAGCATGAGAGGGAAGAGGGTCACAGGGAGAAGCAGGGCTCCTGCCGAGCAGGGAGCCCGATGCGGGACTCGATCCCGGGACTCCAGGATCATGACCTGAGCCGAAGGCAGTCGCTTCACCAACTGAGCCACCCAGGCGCCCAGAATTTTAAAAATTATTTAAAAATAATTAAAAAAATAATAATTTCTTCTTTCTCAAGACTGCCATATCTGCTCCTGGCCAAGAATTTCCATCTTGCCCAACAGACTGTGGACTGGCCATCCCTGAATTCTCAACCCCACAATTAAATAAGCATATATGTATATAAACAAGCAAATATGTATATAAATAAGTTACACACTGTAACTTCAGGTTTAATACACATGAAGAGAAAAAAAGAATAAGAAAACAATTAATTTATTAGTTGGGTCTTATGGCAAAAATGGAGAAGAAAAATGGTATAAGTTGCCAGTTCCCCTTTCTTCCCACCCCATTAGGATATAATCATGTTTCAGATATTCTGCTCAGTATGTATTTCCCTGTCTTGGACTGCAACATGATTACACCCATTTTTAGTTTATTTATAGGTTATTTCAAGGAAAGCCTCTGGGTACAGCTTGGTATTAAAAAGCAGTATCTAAATAAGCAAACTATTGTTTGCCCCTCTCCCTCCGCAGACAAGGTCTTAGATCTGTGTATGTGTCTGTATGTGTGTGTGTGTGTGTCTCCTCTTCTGTGAATCAGAATCACACTGTTTCTAACTGGTCCATCTCCAATAAGGCTATTAATAGCAGATATGTGGCTTATTTTCACTGGCTCATTTACTCCCAGGTTGGAGACCAACTCAACTAATTACGTCGGACTCCCCGCTCAGTAGGGAGTCTGCTTCTCTCTCTTGCCCCTCCACGCTCACTCTCTCTCTCTGTCTAAAATAAATCTTAAAAGAAAACCTCTATATAAAATTAAAAAAGAGATATTCCAAAAATATTTTATATATAAAGCCTCACTTTAGTAGTAATTTAATTATTTAAAGCTCTGCAAGTGTATTAATTAGGAAGGAGACTATCGGATCATAAGTTAGTGTCCAAGAGAGTGACTGGAGACAAATGCATCGAGCTGCCAAAAGACAACAGGCTAAAAACTCAAAGGAGTAATTAAAATTTCAGCCCTCAATAAAAATGATACTACAGTAGAACATTAGTCAACCATAGTGGGACCCTTCACAAATAAACACAGATAAAGAAAAAAATAGAGTACCCCTGGCCTCATTGTTCTTCACTTAACTAAGAACAAAGTGTTACTGAGAGAAATGTATTGACTAAACATGACCCAACCTTTTCTTAAGTCAATCCTTTTAGGATGTTAATCCATCAGAAGGAGAAAAAATAAACACATGCATGTGTTTGTAAATGAACATCAATGCTGATGAATATAGTGAAAGCAGTAAGCTTTCCTCTCAAAGGAATTGTCCTTGTGGAAATAATACTCACTAAAATTATTCCAGTATTAGCTGAAACTGAAACATGGCAGATGGTCAACTTGTGGTTAATATGATACAGACAAGTTATCTGAGGAAAATGCAATATTTTGAAGTACTGAAAATCAAATATTTTTGAGAACAATATGTGGAAAAAATGTGTTTGTAATACACAGAATTACATACCTTTGCATTTTATACAGCTTTCATGGTACACATAATTCAAGTGATTAGTACATTTCTTCAAAATGAGCAGTCCACAAACTTGTTTAGGAAGAATTTACATAAAGCTGATTTGTGGTGACAATTCTGGTGTTACCAGTTCACTAAGGGATTGAACACTGTGAAGTTTAATCTAGTTTAATAATATTAAAATGTAAAAGGTGACTGGGGATTTGGGACCAGAAGAGAAAATGTATAATCAAAGCATTTAGAGGTTTTAGTTATGATCAATGATCATATACCTGGTTGACAGAAGGTTATTTTCAATCAAATTATTATGTGACACACAACATAGAGATTTCAAATTTCATATTCTTTCTTGAAAGAATATGTCTCTTCCCTAAGAGTACTAAATGTCATCAAAATAAACTGGGCAAAGAAAAAATACAGATCTGACCTGGATAGATACAGTTATACATAAACCTGTACAAATAGGTTTAACTTATGCTATAAGAGAAAACACATCGTGTTATATCATGGATCTGCAATATTATCTATTTTAAGACATTTTTAGTTTCACTAATAAAAGGAAAAACGTTTTCAATTATAATTTCACACATTCATAAGTTTTATTTCAAAGATTTATTTATTTATTTTAGAGAGAGAGAGCATGAGTGGGAGGGGCAGAGGGAGAGGGAGAGAAAATCTCAAGCAGACTCTGCTGAGCACAGAGCTGGTCACAGGGCTCAATCTCAGGACCCTGAGATCAGGACCTGAACCCAAACCAAGAGTCAGATGCTTTAACTGGCTGCACCACCCAGGTGCCCCCATATTCACAAGTTTTTAACATGCATCATGATTTAAGCATTTTAAAATGTGGGAAAAAGTACATCTTATAATTGATAAAATACAGTTTTTGCATCACAGATAAATTAATAACAGACATTACAAAGAAATTTGAATCATTGGGGCACATAAGCCCCAATAATCTAACTGGTATATTTGTGTTTCTTTTCCTTTTTATTTTCTTATAATTCATACAAATTCACTTTTGTTAATGATGCCACGGTCCCTACATGTTATGGGTTGAATTGTGTCCCCCTAAAGACCTTGAACGTTCCAGCCTGCCAGTATCTTTGAGTATGACCTTTTCTTGAAATAAGGTCTTGGCAGATGATCAAGATGAAGTCACTAGAGTGGGCCCTAGTCCAATACTGTGTCCTTGTAAAAGGAGGAAAACTTGAACACTAAAATAGATGCACACAGGGCGCCTGGGTGGCTCAGTTGGTTAAGCGACTGCCTTCGGCTCAGGTCATGATCCTGGAGTCCCGGGATCGAGTCCCACATCGGGCTCCCTGCTCGGCGGGGAGTCTGCTTCTCCCTCTGACCCTCTTCCCTCTAGTGCTCTCTATCTCTCATTCTCTCTCTCGAATAAATAAATAAAATCTTTAAAAAAAAAAAAATAAAATAAAATAGATGCACACAGGGAGAACACCAGGTAAAGATGAAGGCAGAAATCAGACTGATGCGTCTAGGTGTCAAGGAGTGACACAGGTTGCCAGCAAACCACCAGAACTAAGAGAACGGCTTGGAACAAATTCTGCCACACAGCATTCAGAAGTAACCAACTGTTGACTCTTTGATTTCAGACATCTATCCTCCAGAACTCTTAGGCAATTAATTGTTTAAGCCACCCAGTTTGTGATGCTTTCTTACCCCAAAAAATGAGCACATTAGGATAATTTACTAATACTTCAGCAAAATGTTTTTGGTGCTATTGTTTGAATAACAGAAATGATTACAATTCGTTTCTTCTTATTCTTCAGTTAGGCATGTAACTTAATCAGAACCCTAATATTACCAGCATTTTTATACATTGCCTGCAATTGACTGTTACTCTCCACCTGTAGTAAGATTATGTATTTGAAAAGTTGTGAATAAAGGATCTGAGAAAGAAATGAAATACTTACTGCTTCAAAGCAGGCAAATAAAAATCTAAAATCATGTGTTTTCTTGAATTAACGAATATTTATTATAGTGAAGTTTTCCGGAGATATGTCATGTTACACACTGGAAGTTTACTTCTTTTAATACAGAGGTGCCTCCATGTGTGTTTAGACATTTTGTGTGTGTTGAAGAGGAAGGGGAGGACTAGATTTTCACATGTCCTTCTTCCAGGGTATCCTTTTGTTTGATTTAGTTTGGTTTTGGTTTCCTTCAGAGGGTCTACTCTTCACAACTTTTTTTAGTTAGTGTTTAAGAAAATCACATGTTGATTAGTAATTGTTAGACGCTTGTGCATCTAAAAAGAAACACTGTGGTTTAACCTTAGCTATAATCTTCATACTCAGAGGGTATGTAGGGGAGGAAAGACTTCCTCTACCATCCTAGCTTCTGTAGGGGAGGGAAAATAATTTCCCTTTACCCTTCTGAGTTTTTGGCTGAGACTCCTGTAATAAAAGGTAAGTTAACAAGAGGAAAACAAACAAGTTTATTAGCATGTATACCTCAAGTATATATGGGAGAGACCCAGGGAAAAATGAGTAATTCAGAGATGGCTTAGAATTCCAGCTTATATAGCATCGTCAATAAAGAACAATACATTTGTGGAGAAATGACAGGACACAGGAAAGCCATTTTAGGCCTCCAAGGAATGAGATATAGGCCAATTAGTAAAGTCTGTAGATTCCTTTGGTACCTTCTCCAAGCTGATAGTGTCTAACTTATGGGGTGATTAACTTTTGTTCTTCCTGGTAGAGATGGGAGGAGGGACATCTTTGAAAAGGGGAAGGCAGGGAACTTTTCTTATATCTTCCTAATTGCTTTCAGTGCAAAATAATCCTTACCTCAAAATCACATATTTTTGGGGGCTTGGGTGACGAAGTCGGTTAAGTCACCAACTCTTGATTTCATCTCAAATCATGATCAAAAAGTGATGAGGTCAAGGGGGCATCGGCTCCACGCTGCACGGAGTCAGCTTAAGATTCTCTCTCTCTTTGAGACACCGGGGTGGCTCTTCCGTTAAGCTTCTGCCTTCAGCTCAGGTCATGAACCCAGGGTCCTGGGATTGAGCTCCCCATCGGACTCCCTGCTCACCAGAAAGCCTGCTTCTCCCTCTGCCACTCCCCCTGCTTGTGCTCTCTCTCTCTCACCCTCAAGTAAATAAAAAAATTTCCTAGGACTTTTTTTTTCCCCGCATAAAGCTTTATTGTTTCCATTTGGCTGACGGCTTGCGCAAGGGCTTCAGTGCGAGGCTCAGGCAGAAGCTCTGACACCAGGGGGAGCCGGGGGACCCCTCAAAGGCTGTTGGGTTCTGGCTCCTATTCATGCTTAAAGGGTGAACCTTCCCAGGAGATACTCCTCCAGCCCAGCCTGGGGTGGGCCAGCCTGCGAGGGTTGGTCCGGTGGTCATCACATTCCTGATGAGTTTCACCTCTTCCTCTAGGAAGTGGCTCTCCAGGGAGTCACAGAGATGGCGGTCTCCACGGCATAACTCAGGGCGTGCAGATCCCAAAGGGCTTGGTTCAGGTTCTTCACCAGAACCCTGGCGGCTTCCTTGGCATCCAGAGTTTTACCGCACTCCTCTTGGACCCGCTTCTGTGCTTTCCCAGAGAGGGCGCACCCGCCCCATGCTGGTTTTGCATCTTCGAGAGACTCTGGGCGACTTTGCTTCTCCTCGTCAACTCACAGAAGCGGCCCACGGCCTACAGAGCCACATCCTCCAGGAGACACAGAAGACTCGAGAGAGTTAAGTGTGGAAGGCCCGCAAACGTAGGTTGGCCAGCTAGCGGAGCGCAGCCTCCGCCTTGGGTAGTTCTGACCAATCCGGGAGCTCATGATTGGAAGGTAGCAAGGAGTTAAACACAAACCATAGGGTTTAGTTCCGTCCCGGAGGCAAAGGGCAGCAGAAAAGAGGGTCCGAGGTTGTGACTGGAAAGGAGTTTGGAGGCTGCTCAGAGGCTGGTCAGAGTCTGGAAGAAGGGGAGGCCTTGGCTCCGTTCCATGGGAGCTCTACTGAAGCCGACAAATCCCAGGCTGTTGGAGTGCTGCCCCCCCTCCCCCCGCCACACACGTTTTTTTTTAAACAGAACAAATCAGGGTGGGGAGCGGGTGGTCGTGTGACACTGGAGAGCCCAGTGCCATGCAGGGAGGAAGCAGTGGATGTGGCTCTGTGTGCCAGGCCAGCACAGGCCAGCTTGGGGCTCACTTTTGGGGGAAAGGGAAAAGGAGGCAGAGGCCAGATAGCCACTTACCTCCCCTGCCACACACACCCACGACATTAAATAAAAAGCAAATTCACAAAATAGAGGGATAAGTGCCTCGCCTGAGCTCCGGACTGTGCAGGGTGGGAGGACAGGGTCGGGGCCTCTAGCTTCTGACTCCTCCGCAGGCCCCTCCCTGACACCACAGGGGTAGGTGGCTTTGAACAGGAAACAAAACACTAACTAACTAACTAACTAACTAACTAACTAACAACTAACTAACTAACTTAACTTCACACCCTGACTTCCCTTGACATCCTAGGCAGATAGGTCCCTCTGTGGCGGAGGAAGGGAGGAATTCTTGGCTGAAAAGTTTTCTGTTCCTCTCAGATCAGGAGCTTTCTCAGGAACAACTGCCCTGAACTTCCAGAGTAGGTGGGAGGTAGGATGGTTTATGACAAAGCTTGTCTGGGTGCCTTGTGCGTTTCTAGTCTCTTCTGAGATAAGAGTTGGTCTTCTCTGGTAGATGAAATTCCTGGGGAGGGGATTTAAGACAATTGAGTTCTCTTTGGAGAATCTATTTTTCAGGAAGATCAGGGGAGTTCAGAGAAAGCTTCTCCCTGCATTTACTGTTTTTCAGGGGCCTTCAGCTCAAAATTATCGATATTATCAAAGTGGCATATTTGGTGATGGCATGTCAAACTACTTCAAGGTGATACAGTTCTAGAGAAAATACCTGTGATAAACTAAGTCAAAAAGCAACATATGGAAAATAACCAGAATGTTATAGAAGACCATTTATATATGACTACTATCATAATGCAGACACATTTTTTTTAAATATTAACATCAATATTTTCTGAACCCATACTAAAAATATCAAGATTTTGGTGCATTCATTTCAGAACTAAATTTGAAGCAACAGAAATGCCTGTCAAATACTTCAGTGATGAATTAAGGGATTATATTTCATTTTTCCTTGATAAGCACAATCATATATGTTCATAACATGCCTTCTAAACATGTCAAGAAATATACTACAATTTGAGCTGTATTTTTGAGCATTTCTTTCAAACTTCGTGGTATTTTTCAGAATTACAAAGAATTAGTGTCCTGTGATAAAAATTGCTTTAGAGGGAGCTCTGCTCCAGAACAGCTGTGTGAGGAGCTCTATGGCCCTCATCTCAGCAAAATAACCATGACAGATAAAAATTACAAAATAAGTGACCATTTAAAGTTTCTGCAAACTGTCCTAAGAACATACAGAAAATAAATAAACTGTTTTCAAAACTCTTGGGGCACCTGGGTGGCTCAGTCGTTAAATGTCTGCCTTCAGCTCAGGTCGTGATCCCAGGGTCCTGGGATCAAGCCCCACATTGGGCTCCTGCTCAGTGGGGAGCCTGCTTCTCCCTCTCCCACTCCCCCTGCTTGTGTTCCCTCTCTCGCTGTGTCTCTCTCTGTCAAATAAATATATAAAATCTTAAAAAAAAAAAAAAAAACTCTACTTAGACCTCATGGCATTTGGGGCCCATGTCTTCCCCCAGCTCCTAGTTAAGGGCTGTGGGAGGGTGAGGCTGCCAGCATTTTCCATCCTTCCCTGCCATTGGCTAACTGTAGGAGGGTGAAATTGCAGAGGCTAAACTTCAGTCAAGTGCAACTGATAAATTAGGTACTCCTTTCTTCCATCTTGCCCCAGTTTGTAGGGTGAGCAGCCTTTCCCAGATGTGGCAGGGGTGAATACTTTGGCCTTAGTCCCCCCACCCCTCAGCTCACTTATACTGTAGAGGCTCCTCCCTGACAGAAACAGGGGGAGAAGACCAGGGTTAACCACCTCTGTTTAACACCCTGCTTAAAGCAGAACAGTCATTCCAAGAGAAGTGGGCCATGGCCCATACCCCCAGATTCAGAACAGAAACTCAGAGATTTTTGCTCGGGGAGAGAGGCAAGCTATGAGAACGGAGAATACCAAAGCTCTCCTCAAGGGAACTGTCTTTAGTTGGGACATAGTTTGGGAAAGTTCAAGCCTAAGGATGCTATAAAGAAAGAAAAAAAAATAGAGATTTTCATGATAAGCCATTAAGATAAAGCTGGTAGTTTCATGACAGCAACAAATTAATCACAAGCCAGCTACTCTACCAAAGAGAACTAGGAAAAGAGACAGCTAAAAAGAGCTGCCTGTGGTCAGAACAAAAATTGACCTCAAAATACGCATGCAAAGGGACCTAATTTTAACTCAGGCCCAACAATTACATCAAAAACAATAGAGTGCTCAGCTGGCAATTAGAGGAGGCTAACAGTTGGATGTGATCCTAACAGAAGCAGACAACATAGCAGACGATCAAGGAAAGAGACAAAGTTTTGCTAAAACCACTGTCATTCCATGGTTAGTGTGTATATGCTCAAGACTGAACTCTTTGAGGATTGGTATCAGAGGTTTTACACTGGGGAAAATAAACTTATGTACCCATAAGTATATACCACTAAATTAGTCCATCCAAGTCAATAAATAAATAACAAGCACAAACAACAGCAAGCCCCAAAGAGAAAGGGATCCATATCCAGAGTAGAAAGCGGTCATTGCGGGGCACCTGGGTTAAGCGTTCAACTCTTGGTTTCAGCTCAGGTCCTGATACAAGGGCATGAGATCCAGCCCTGCTTCAGGCTCCATACTCAGCGGGGAGTCTGCTTGAGATTCTCTGTCTCCCTGTCCCTCCCACTCTCTCTCTCTAAAATAAGTAAATAAATCTTAAAAAGAAAAAAAAAAGAATGCAGTCCTTGCAGCTGCTTGCATGAGACCTTTGACTCCCACTTACCACTAGACTGTCACTGCTAATGCCAATCCCTGAATGATGCTGCCACACTTAAATACCATTGCTTTCATTTTCAATTATTTCTGCACCCAGTTTTTACCTACCTATATGCTAAAGGTACTGGAGTTGGTCAAACATGTTTGTAATATGTTTGAAATGTTTATTTCTTGGGCGCCTGGGTGGCTCAGTCGGTTAAGTGACTGCCTTGGGCTCAGGTCATGATCCTGGAGTCCCAGGATTGAGTCCCACATAGGGCTCCCCACTCGGCGGGGAGTCTGCTTCTCCCTCCGACCCTTCCCCCTCTCATGTGCTCTCTCTCTCTTTCATTCTCGCTCTCTCAAATAAATAAATAAAAATCTTAAAAAAATAAAATGTTTATTTCTCAAGTGATCTATTACCTAAGATAAATTTATCAATTTGAGGGTGAAGAGAAGCAAAATTTTTCAGTATATATTCCCTCACTTGAATATAATGAGTTCTTTGTAAGCACTACTGATGATGGAACATGTCTCTTTTCATTAAAAAAATATAATTTTAATATTGAATTACAAATCCTAAAAATGTTGGTGGCTACTATATAACGCAGCAAAAAGACGGCACAGTCCATACAAGCTATGAAAAAGAATTTAAGAACACAATTTGAAACTTTGCATTTACATTCAGTATCTCAATACTGAGGACATTTATGAGAGTAGAAGACAGTGACTGCATATTGGAACTATAATTTTTGGCCTTAAAAGAATTAGGAGTATTTAAAGATATCAAATCTTCGGGAGAATCTTTTATTTTTATCGTTTTTTTGAAGCTCTTTCTCCAGGCACCAATACCAAAGGATAAAGAAACACAGTTCAAATGACAGCCACTTCACAAGCTTTGTAAAACTTGTGAAAAACACATTTCAAAAGAAAGAAAAACTCAAGTTTTTCCCATAAGTATATACCACTGGGTTCTGTTATTATTTTTGTTGTTTTCTCAAGTGAGAAGTTTAAGAAGGGAGCCTGAACAAAATAGAGGTACAAGTTTGTGTTATAATTCAAGGGACTTTATAATGAAAATTAAATGAGATTAGAATATTTAAGTACAAGTTATAAGGCTTTCAAGCAAATGACTATATTATTAAAATAGACATTTAAAAAATGATTTCTGTTTCTGACATGCAAAATTTAAATACTCTTTTCTTTTTATATCTTTCCATCTTCTTTACCTCAGATGAATAAGATATTTTGAGACTTTTTTTTGTTATATATATTTTTCATGTACAACTTTATTTGATAATTTTCTTTTTTTAGTGCTGCCATATGTATCACATAGCAATATATAAACTTTTGACTAAATGTATTTTTTATAGAAATTAATGAAAGTATTAAGACTCTTATTCTCAGGATTATAATAAAAGAAAATTTAGTCCCAGCACATTAAAAAAAGGACATCAACTTGATTAATTTATTTTACAAAATTTTGAAAATATCTGCTGAGATTAAATATCATTTTTCTTGAGTTGAATTTTTATTTCAACTCTCCTTGTGGAGTTTCACTTAATAAATAGCTTTAACGCCCAGATTTTTTGGTTTTTTAATCATTCTTTTAAAATCTTACAAACATGTCTTTATTAGATAAATATAGTTGGGAAGTCTAAAATGAGTAAAAAGGGATGAATTATTCTGTTTTCAACTATAACCTATTATGTTTTTATAGCAAATACCCAGTAGATTCAATTTAAGCTAATCTTAACCAGTGATGAAAGATGAATTCACTTCCTTGTAATGTTGGTTTAGTTTGGTGTCAAAAGCACTAGGACAGCAAATTCTCAAGGCTTAGCATACCAGAAAAAGAGAAACAACTTTTGAAATAGTGTTCAGAAGTCAGAAAGGACACCTATATAACCTTGCCCTATGTGCTATGTGCTTGGCTTGCAGAGCAAACACTGAGTAAAAGATTTTATTTCTGTTGTTTCAATTGTTTTGCAATAACAGCCTTGCTACTAGTAATGTAACACAGACTTCCAAAGTGAATCTGTTTAAGCTACATACTCTCACAACAGAAATAGCTTTTTAAAAGGTACAGTACATGCTCTTCTTAATGGGTTTTTCATAGGACCAGCCTATATACCTTTGTTGTGGCTCAGTCATTAAGCGTCTGCCTTCGGCTCAGGTCATGATCCCCGGGTCCTGGGATTGAGCCCCACATCGGGCTCCCTGCTCAGCGGGAAGCCTGCTTCTCCCTCTCCCTCTCCCCCTACTTGTGTTCCCTCTCTCACTGTCTCTCTCTCTGTCAAATGAATAAATAAAATCTTTAAAAAAAAATAAATAAAACTACTTTATATTTTTAGAAGTGACAATATATAACAAATGAAAATTCATCAAAATGAATTAAGATGGGTGTTAAAAAAACATGATAGTGTTTCAATTCTTTTTTCCAGTTTTATTGAAATATAATTGACATATAACACTGTAAATTTAAGGTGCACAGCATAATGATTTGATATAGGTATATATTGCTAAATGATTACTACCATAAGTTTGGTTACATCCATCACCTAAAATGGTTAAAAATTTTTTTTTCTTGTGATGAGAACTTCAAGATCTGCTGTCTTAGCAACTTTCAAATATACAACACAATATTGTTAACTACAGTCATTGTGTTGTACATTACATGCCCCAAACTAATTTATCTTTTAACTAGATTTTTGTACCTTTTCACCACTTTCAACCAATTCCCCGAAGACCCCTCATTCCCCACCTCTGGCAACCACAAATCTGATCTTTGTTTCTATGATTTTTTTTTATTTTTTTAAAAAGATTTCACATAACTCCATAAACTGACACTCAAGGAATGAGGTATCCCCCAAAACACTGATAAATAAGATAGAGTCAGTCCTAGGAAAAATTAGTAAATTAGTCAAGTGTTTGTTTCTTCTTTCCTTTTATCTTTTTTTTCAATTCATCTCTTCCTTGACACATGTTTTGCCATTTTGCTCCATAGCTATTCAAGACTTTCCAGGCATTACTCTGTCTGGTAGGTGACGTATAATTTTGCCTTTTTTGTAATCTTCCCCATAGATACATACCCATCTGGCATCTATTTCGACAGGTTCGTTAGTGTTTCTAAGGTAAAGTTCATTAATCTAAAAAAATAGTCTGGAAAAATGTGTTAATGGGTATTAATGGCTTACAGTTTGTTCTTCCAAAGTAATACAGCTGCTTTTCAAATAGGTTCTTCTATGAATGTGCAGCATTAAGTATAAAGAATAATTATAGCAGTAGAAATTTTACACAGTTAAATAAATGGATTTTTTTTTTTTTTTTGTAAGCTGAGCCTTTTTAGCACCTTCTCTGATGACACATACTTTGGAAAGTCCTATAAAATATACCTCTGGTGTTCAAAATGTAACATAATGACTTTTCGGCCACATCCCGAACTTTGAGAGAATATTTAAAAACTTTGGTCTATATCCGATGGATATTCTGGGTACTAGAATCTCATCTGCATTTATTAGGGACCCAGAGATCCGTAGCAATATAGTGAATGTTCTCTTTATATAGAAAGTAGAGGAAGACTTGAGATTTATTGTATATATATGAGAATTATATACTATTTTCCCACACCTTAAGCTTAATACTCTATAATACATTAATATCATATGTAGCAGGTTTCTTATATTTTCTAATTTTTCTCAACATTATTCAACACTTAAACAATGGTACCTAAAGTAAGTTTATTGTCTTTTTCTACTTCCATTTTCTTGTGTCTGTTAAACTTGTTTCTAGATTTTTCTCTGCATTTTTGAAATTATAATTGTTCCTTTTGCATGCCATGTCCTTTTTATTAGTTCACTCTTAGTCACATTCTCCTATTCCGAAATCAAAGATCAAACTTTTAAAATAATAGTCATTGTTAATTTATTTGTATAATTTTCTTTAGCTCTGCTCTAGAGATTTTCTCTGCTGCAAGTGCAGTGGTGAGAATGTCCTCCCCTTTGCTTATTCAGTGAGTGAGAGTGACATACCCATGATATTCCTGATAAGGGAAATCTGTGTTCTAAGGCAGCGCACCCGTGCCAGCAGGGGAATCCCAGTCCCGGCCCCACGGCTGTTCCAGGTTTTCCCTCCTGCTCCACCTGCTGGGCACGCGAAAGTGCCAAATATACGGAAGTAAAAGTGTATAAATTACCTCCTTTGTTTGTGGTAGGGGCTCAGACCTTTGGAGATCAATCTCCTCTGAGCCCGCCGGCGTTAAATAAACCTCCTATCCTCCAAGATCGCCAAGTGCCTCTTGGTTCTTCCATCAGGCGATCCATTCCAGGTTCCCTAACATTCCGTCTGTCTCTGAGCTCCACTTAGGTTTCATTAGCTGACTCTACCTGTTAATCCTACTTCTTCTGTGTTCCTCCATGAAGTTTTCCTGATAATGAAACAGTGGAGTGATTACTTTCTATCCTACACATCTGAATTAAGTCTTGGTTTAAAATGGATTTCCCCTTGCAAGAAACATGAATGCAATGATGCCTTTTGTGTTACACTATTAAACATGGAAGAAGCATCTCAGGAATTTGTGCTTTAACATTTCCACGTTCAGGTTTACACCTGCTATCCTTGTCTTTTAAAGATATAAATTATAAATGCAATAATTATCAGTGAATTTCAAATTCAGTTTCTCCATTTAAGTAAAAATATATGTGTACATTTATACATATATAAAAATAATTAAAATATAACGAGATAGCCCAGGGGCGTCTGGGTGGCTCAGTTGGTTAAGCGTCTGCCTTCGGCTCCAGCTCGGGTCATGATCCTGGGGTCCTGGGATTGAGCCTTGCATGAGCTCCTTGCTCGGAGGAAAGCCTGCTTCTCCCTCTCCCTCTGCCTGCCGCTCCCCCCTGCTTGTGCTCTCTCTCTCTCTGTCAAATAAATAAAATATTAAAACAAAAACATATAGTAGATCATATGGCTATGAATTGTTCTTCCTTTTCACTATCTCAGTGATTTTCAAGATTTTCAAGAAGGTAACATGTTACAAATACCTCAAGAAACTTTAATATGAAATATAGCATACATAACCCTTATATATGTAGATATAGACAATACATATACAGATCAGTCAGTGTTTCTTCAAGAATGCAGAAGCCTCTATATATTCCAAGAATAAAAGAGGTCAGAGGAGTCACTGCCAATAACTTCAGCCAGCAGTATGAAGACAGATGGTTCTTAATAACTCTCTAGAAAGTTGCTGCAATTTATAAGGATCTTTGGGCAGTCTTCACAAATTTTGTGGTTTGGGCCGCAAAAGTGAACAACTGTTATCCAGAAAGCCAACTGTGAACTTCATACCTGTAACTGCCATAGCCACCTCTTATCTCACTGTATACAAATTTTGTGAGATTGCTTCTCATTGACAAATTTTGGAAGAGAGTAAGTAGTGATGAACTTCCAAGAGACCACCCGGGACAAACACACATACAGAAAACTGAACCAAATTGAAATGTCCATACAGCTGAGCGATAAATTAAAAAGCAATCTCCAATTTAAGTCCCAGCCAGATAAAAAAAATAAAATAAAAGTAACATTGCAAGCATCCATGAAGGTCATCTCATGCTTCTTCCTAAACTATCCTCTTTTTACCCAAGAAGTAATCACAAGCACAATTTCTATAATAATTATTTCCTTACATTTCTTTATTTTTTTACATCTAACACAATAATTTTTAAATACAATAGTTTACATTGTCTAATCTGATCATGATATAATTGGAACCTTAAAGTATGTGTTGTTGTGTCCTGCTTCATTTACTAAGCAGTATGTTTGTGAGATTTATTCATGTTGCTTTGTGTAGGAGATATTTATTCATTATTGTCCAGCTTTTTTGTTGTAAAACAGGCATAACATAAAATATACCATCCTGACCATTTTTAAGTGTACAGTTCAATGGTGGTAAATGCATTCGTAATGTTATACTACCATCACCACCACCTTTTTCCATAATATTTTTATCTTACAAAGCTGAAACTTCTGTACCATTAAACAATAACCCTATTTTCCTCTCCCCAGCCCCTGGCAACCACCATTATATTTTCTGTCTTTATGATTTTGACTACTCTTAAGTGCCTCATATAGTGGAATCATAGAATATTAGTCTTTTTATGACTGGCTTATTTCCCTTAGCATTATGTCCTCAAGGTTCATCCCTGTTGTCACATATTGCAGAATTTCCTTCATTTTTGAAGCTGGATAATATTCCATTGAATGCATATACAGCGTTTTCTTATAGATTCATCCAGCAATGCACCCTTGGGTTGCTTCCACATTTTAGCTATTGTGAATAATGCTGCTATAAACATGAGTATACAAATATCTCTTTGAGAACCTGCTTTAAATTGTATTGGGTATATACCCTAAAGTGGAATTGCTGAATCATATGATCATTCTATTGTTAATTTTTAAGGAACTACCATACTGTTTTCCACAGTGGCTGTATCATTGTACATCCTAACAACAGTGTGCAAGGGTTTCAATTTCTACACACCCTCACCAATATTTGTTGTTCTCTGTTTTTTGGTAGGAACCATCCTAATGGTGTAAGGTGATGATCTCATTCTAGTTTTGACTTACATTTCCTTAATATTTAGTGATGTTGAACATCTTATTGTTGTGCTTATTGGCCTTTTGTATGCCTTCTTTAAAGAAATTTCTATTCAGTTCCTTTGCCCATTTTTTAACAGCGTGGTCTGTTTTTTGGGGTCTTTTTGTCTTTTTTTGTTTGTTTCTTTGTTTTTGTTATTGTTGTTTCTGTTGTTGAGATTTGGGGGTTCTCTCTATATTCTGGATCTTAATCTTTTACCAAATATATGATTTGCAAATATTTTCTACCATTGTGTGGTCTGCCTTTTTATTTTGTAGATAGTGTCTTTGGATGCACAAAGTTTTAAGAATTTTTCATAAAGTTCAATCTATCTGTTTTTATTTTGATGCCTGTGCCTTTTATGTCATATCCAAGAAAGCATTGCCAATACCAATGTCATGAAATTTTACCCTATATTTTCTTCTAAGAGTTTATAGTTTTAGGTCTTCCATTTAGGTCTTTGATCCACTTGGAGTTTATTTTTGTATATGTTGTTAGGGAAGAGTCCAACTTCATTCTTTTGCATGTGGATATCCAGTTTTTCCAGCACCATTTACTGAAAAGACAATCCTTTCTTCGTTGAATGTCTTGGTATCCTTGTCAAAAATCATTTGACTCTATATGTAAGGGTTTATTTCTGGGTTCTCTGTTCTGTTCTTTTGGTATCTTTGTCTGTGTTTACACCAGTACCACACTGTTTTGGTTACTGTAGATTTGAAGCAGGTTTTGAAATCAGAAAGCTTGAGTCCTCCGGGTTTGTTCTTTTTCAAGATAGTTTGGGCAATGAAAGGTCACCTGTGAATCCATATGAATTTGATGATGGGATTTTTTATTTCTGCCAAAATCATCATTGGGATTTTGATAGGGATTGTATTGATTCTGCAGATTGCTTTAAGTAGTATTGACATCTTAGCAATATTAAGTCTTCCAATCCATGAACATGAGATATGTTTCTATTTATGTGTCTTTAATTTCTTTCAGCAATTTTTTTGTGTACAAGTCTTTTACTTCCTTGGTAAATTCTTAAGTATTTGTTGTTTTTGATACTATTCTTTATTGAGCTGTTTTCTTAATTACTTTTTCAAGTTGTTTATTATTGGTGTATAGAAATACAACTAGTTTTGGGGTGCTGATTTTGAACCCTGCTACTTTGCTGAATTCATTTGTTCTGACAGTTTTGTTTTTGTTTTTGTTTTTTTGGTGGAATCTTTAGGGTTTTCTACATATAAGATCACATCATCTGCAAACAGAGATAATTGTATTTTTTTCCTTTCCAATTTGGATGCCTTTCTTTCTTTTTCTTGCCAAATTGCTCTGGCGGAACTGCTTGTATTATAGTGAATAGAAGTGGTGACAGCAGGCATTCTTGCCATATACTTGTCTTCTATAAAACCTTTCAGTTCTTCAGTGTTAAAAATGATGTTAGTTGTGGGCTTTTCACGTATGGCTTTTATTATATTGATCTAGTCTTTTTCTATTCCTGGTCTGTTGAGTGTTTTTACGATGAAAGGATGTTGAATTTTGTTAAATGCTCTTTCCGTGTGAATTAAGATGGCTTATTTTAAGATCATTTGTAGATTCACATGCAGCTGTAAGAAATAATAAGAGATTCTGCATGTATTTCCCCCAGTTTATAGCAATGATCTTGCAACTGGAATAATATTTTGAATATATCATTATCTTTTTATCTTCTACATTCTGTGTATATGTATTTGCCATTAATTCAAGATGTCTACCTACTCTCAAGTCAGGGAGAGAGAAATGGAAAGAGGTAGAGAAGCCAGGAGAACTGTTAAACTAGGAAGTTAATAAAAAGAAGTAGTTATTGACTCAACACTAACATTATAAATAAATAGAACTTTGAAGCAAGACATGATCTTTAAAGTTTTTACCTGAAAAATGGACTTACTAAATTTACTCATTGTGATTAATATATTAGGGTCAAATTTAATGAGCTAACATGAAATTTACATAAGAAAGTTCCTCAAAATACGGGAATTGGGAGGAAATTATTGTGCCCTTTCTGGCCCCTTTTTCCCTGGGGGGGAAAAGAAAGAACTAGAAAAGACAGACTGATAAGTATGTTTCCTCTCTCCACTCTCTTGCTTTTGGCTGAAGGAAAGTTTTAGGTGAAATGAAGGGAATATAGAGGACATGAGATTTTTGCATCAGTGTAATCTGAATCTATAAAGAAAGAGCATTTCATTCTTTTATTTTTTTTAAGATTTTATTTATTTATGAGACACAAAGAGAGGAAGAGGCAGAGGAAGAAGCAGGCTCTCTGTGGAACAAGGAGCCCAATCCAGGACTCCATCCCAGGACCCTGGGATCACGACCTGAGCCGGGGGCAGACGCTTAACCAACTGAGCCACCCAGGCGCCCCTAGCATTTCATTTTTTTTTTAAGATTTTATTTATTTATTTGACAGAGAGAGAGATAGTGAGAGTAGGAACACAAACAGGGGGAGTGGGAGAGGGAGAAGCAGACTCCCCGCTCAGCAAGGATCCTGATTATGGGGCTTGATCCTAGGACTGTGGGATCAACAACCTGAGCCAAAGGCAGACGCTTAACGACTGAGCCACCCAGGCGCCCCTCGCATTTCATTCTTAATAGTAACCTGGGATAGCTTCTTCATAGTTATCTCAAAGTTAATTTGGTAGTATAGGATATAGAATGAAGGCAACTATTAAATCATTTTCAGGAGTCACCATCAGATTCTCTTTTGACATGAATCAGACCCAAATTTTCTCAAATGCTTCCAATTAATAATACAGAAAATAGCAGACATTAAAACCACCAGAAGTGCTTGAGGCCAGCTAAGACAAGGATCAAATGAAACGGCCTATGCTAGAAGATGGAAGCAGTGACTGCCTGGAACATGAGAGAGAGCTGGTTAATGCCTAGAACATGTGACAGCTAAAGCAAGGCCGAGTCAGCCATGGAGTACATTAGTCCTGCATAAAGACAAGAGGTCACAGATTTCACCATTCACAGATTCAGCAGCAAACCCCTGCCAAAGACTTGTGATCGAGACCATTTATATCTTAGTGGTTACCAGTTCACAGAGTAAATCAGACCAGTGACTCTACAACAGAGATCAGGCAACATGAGGACTCTGTGAGGTTCTCTCTTTTGCTGTTAATAGGACATACAAGTCAATATTCCACATCACCCTGGAAAGGAGCAGAGAGACAGAGATACGACTCAGAGAATAAACATTGCTTAGACCAACCTTTAAAACAAATGTTTTTAGGGGCACCTGGGTGGCTTAGTCGTTAAGCGTCTGCCTTCCGCTCGGGTCATGATCTCAGGGTCCTGGGATCGAGCCCCGCATTGGGCTCCCCGCCGAGCGGGAAGCCTGCTTCTCCCTCTCCCACTCCCTCTGCATGTGTTCCCTCTCTCGCTGTATCTCTCTGTCTCAAATAAATAAATAAAATCTTTAAAAAAATAAAATAAAATAACTGTGTTTAATGGACTGGAGTAAAATTTAGTATTCCCACTGCCCCCCAAGTTGGCCTTGGAGATCAGATCAGTTACACATAATATAAGGGTATTTTCATCCGCAGATGTAGTGCATCATGAGTATATCTTTAATCCATTTATATACCTATTGATCTATATTTTCTCTCTACTCTACAGCTCAGATGTCCCAAACTGGATCTTTCACTGACTTCCTCATGTACTCACACCTTGTTTTTTACCTTTATTGGTAGACTACTTCCTTGATCTTTACTTATGCAAATCACCATATGTTCTTAAAAATCAAGTGCCTCTCTCCTCCTCAAAGACTTCACTACTGACTTCAATCCACAAAAATTTTTCACTTCTCGAAAATATTATTTGTGATTATTATCATTCAGTTTAACATAAAATTACAAAAAGCAAGATATATTTCATAGTTATTTCTTTCCTTCCATTTATCTCATATAAAGTGTATATGACCTAGTACCTGGGAAGGAAACAACAATTTTAGAAAGAAGTATTTTCTCATGAAAGGTGGTGTTCATTGTCTGGTCTTAGAGATTTTGTGAGTTTTCCATTGTGTCTATTAGGCTCCCTCTACCTAATTAAATACATATCTTTGTGTCTCATATATTTTCTTGTGAATTTCTTACCTAATTTCACAGCGTTTTGAAGAACTGCGACATGTATAAAGTGTATGAAAAGTCTCTAAAACTAAGAATTGCTACACAAAACCTGAC
Source organism: Zalophus californianus (assembly GCF_009762305.2). Classification (NCBI taxonomy): domain Eukaryota; kingdom Metazoa; phylum Chordata; class Mammalia; order Carnivora; family Otariidae; genus Zalophus; species Zalophus californianus. Next base: position 88,285,691 of record NC_045598.1, read on the forward strand.
ATGCTTTTAGATTTATTTACTCTTTTAAATTAATATTGTCATTATGAACACTCAAAAACTTCATACTATTTGATTACACAGCCATATCATAAAATTATTCCTTTAAAAATATTACAAACTAAGCAAAAGGGAAAGCTAATTAACAAATAAGTGAAAAATTCAGCCAATTAATAATTTTACTTTATCAACTTGATACCATAGTAGTTAATACAAGCTTTTGCTTTATTGTCTGTCTGAAGTATTGTTGGAGTGTTTTAAGTTCTGTCTGGTTTCTTCTTTATGTAACTGAAAAACCTACAACTGTGGTTAATTCACTGTCAATCTTGTGTGTTTCTGCACAATTAATCATAACAACAAAGAAGATATGTTTGATTGAGAAGAGGCAGAAAATGAGGATAATGACATTTATGATCCTTAAAATAATGCACACCTACCACATCAGCCTTTCTCTTATTTGTCTTATATTCACCTTGAAGAAAAAAATATAAAAAGATACATATCATAGCTTCATTGCATATACTCTCTGTTAACACATATATGTACAATATTAATTGAAATCACTTTATAATGTTTTACAAAAATTCTTACTACTTTCACCCATCTTCTAAGTCGGATAATGTTTTACAAATTAAAAAATAGAATATATGTCTTTTAAATTCTACCTTAGTCACCTCATATGGCAACTACAAATTTAAAAAAGTAAAAAATTGATTGGCATGCTTTGATATGAGTGCTATTCATTTTGTTTTCATTTCTAAATAATCACACAAATTTTCTTATTTTTCACAGACATATTCCTAAGAGTGAATCATAAGTGCTTCCTAGGAAATATATTAAATTTGAATCTGCTTATATTAATGTGCTGAAGAATATATTATTTAGCATCAATTAAAACTCAAAATGTTGATTTAGGTCCTAAAATAGGGATTTTAAATTATATGTTATTATAAAATGCAAGATAGTTTGTCTTCAGTCCACATTTCTATTTTTTTGCCACTTTCTTAAGTTTCATAAGAGATAGATGTATTTATCATAAATATATATGTATAAAAGATATATTACATGGTATATGTCTGGCTACATATGTATAATATATATGAATATATATTATTCTGCAGTTAGAAATATATGTATATAACCGTAGTTAGAAATTGCTCCCCAAAATGATGCCCCATTCCTACCCAAGAAAAAAATATAAGACCCAAAAAATATTTTTCTATAGTCAAAAAGGATATCTTCTTTATGGTATTTGTTAAACTTAATACATCTCTTGCCATTTTAACAGAATGATAATTAAAATAATCTCATTTGATGAGTTTGTTTTTTCCCCCCTTTGGCAATGAAACCAAAATATTTAAAATATGTTTTTCTTAAGGAAGGACTATAAATATTATTTTGAATAAAATTTCAGTATTTTAAATATGTCTGAGACCGTTCTGGTTAAAAAGATTAGTTCGTCATAGTTGTGCATGTTCATTTGCCCACACAATAATTTCTAAGAAATATGATTAGAATTTACCCCACATAAATTATTTGTACTCATCTCATTACTTGCTGCTTTTAGTGGCTGACATATCTCAATAAATCAATAGTTATGTAGCTCTAAAATTTCTAATGTTCTGATTGCATGCACATGATTAATATATTTTGATTTATATACAATATTTAGATTAAATATAAAACATCTTGATTAGATATGTTTTATTAAAATAAGATGAGAAATATTAATAAGGATGCTTAAGGAAATGTATTTGGAAAGCATGCTCACTGACATTTAAAAAGGATGTTTCCTAATACAAACACAAATAGCAGAGAATTTTAAATGGGTTTTTGGAAAGCAATACTAATAATCTGAACTTTAATTTCTTACTCTTCACCTCTTGGGCTCATGCTTTGCATGGAGAATACAGAGTTGATTTGAGAAAACAAGAATTAATCCAAGTGTAAAATATGTAGAGCTGTTTTGTTGTTTTTATTTTTTTATTATGTAAAAACCAAACATCTTGGAGAACTAGGAGGGGCTGAGTCCCTGCATAATATTTTTGGGAGTATAAAATATTACCTGACCAAATTTGAATTATGTATTAGAAAACTTTATTTAGCCCTTAACTACCCATTCAAGACTTCTCCCTAGAAGTAGTGCTAGAAATAATAGAGATACAAGCTAAGGTTTGTTTCATAGGTTTGTTTCATTTTATGTGAACGAAAGTTCTAAGGAAAAATAAAACTAACAGTGAACAATGTGAAGATGTTTGACTAATGTACTGCATATATGAATAGTTAACATATTAAGTAGAAGTCAAATTTTGGTTGATATTAATTAATTAATTTATTTTTAAAAATTTTATTTATGTACTTGACAGAGGGAGACACAGCGAGAGAGGGAACACAAGCAGGGGGAGTGGGAGAGGGGGAAGCAGGCTTCTGGCAGAGCAGGGAGCCCCATGTGATGTGGGGCTCCATCCCAGGACCCTGGGACCATGACCTGAGCCAAAGGCAGACGCTTAACGACTGAGCCACCCAGTCTCCCCTTGGTTAATATTTAATGCTAATAAGTAAAATACTGAAGGCACAAATCAGATGTAACTGCAAAGATGTAAAGCTATATATGCCATCTTATTCTCAATTACATAAATATGAATTTATGTATATAAGCACAAACACACACACATATACACTTGTATATACACATATACACATACATATGCATTAATGAAAACAGTTCTTGGAAAGAAATATACAAAATGTTAATAGTGGAGTCAAGATTGCTGTTTAAATTTAAAATAATCAAATGTATTAAGTACTCACTACAGCCAGTAAATAAACCCACATTGTTTGGAAACCTCTTCTATCCTATCTATTCCTGTAGCTCAGTTTACATTCTTTAAATGTAAAAGATTCTTTAAATGTAAAAAAAAGTGCCTTCAATGTAAAAGATGCTTTAAAAATGCTCACTGTTTTAAATTCAAGTATTTTTCAATTCTACTACTAACCTAGAAAGTGAGGTTAAAGAAACTTAAATATGAAAATATAATAAGACCGGGCACCTGGGTGGCTCAGTTGGTTAAGCGACTGCCTTAGGCTCAGGTCATGATCCCGGAGTTCCAGGATCGAGTCCTGCATCGGGCTCCCCGCTCAGCGAGGAGTCAGCTTCTCCCTCTGACCCTCTTCCCTCTCGTGCTCTCTCTCTCTTATTCTCTCTCTCTCAAATAAATAAAATCTTAAAAAAAAAAGAAAATATAATAAGACCTATCTGATAGGGAGTTTTAATTTGAAAATGAGATAACCACTAGTTGGATTAAGAGTTTGGGATAAAATTATAGGACTAACTTGTCAGAAATTGACGAAGAAATTCATAGGAGAGTACCTATCATAAAAAAATAGATAAACTGAGTCACAAACAAAATTTTGGCCTTGGGGAAAAATGATTCTGAGAATAGATTATAACTTTTGTATTTGAAGGTATGCAGTGGACCAGAGGATGGAATGTAATGGTGCTCATCAGTATGTAATGAAGCACATTTGAAGAGCAGACTTCCTGAATTGTTATGGAGAAGGTGTAAGATAAGGTAAGTTCCAGAAAAAAAATGGCTTATACTTAATTATTTGTAATTATAAAGCCTTCGTATATCTATACATTACACATTTTTTTCAATTTGTTTCTTATTTTCAATTATATGTCTCCACAATCCAAATTAAAGTATCTAGAACCTGTGGGTATATACAAATCCATATAATGTTTGATTATAACACTACTTACAGCATAAAATGGCAAAAGAGTAGGAGTCATAAGAAGTTTTGTGAAGGAGATTAAACATTTTCTGTTTCTTCTGATACTTTTAATGGTACACAAAAGGAAACCTAATACATAAAAATGTGCTGAGAAAAAAAATCCCTAAACTGGTTTAAAAAAAAGTTTCCCCACAAACACACTATTCATATATATCAATCCTTAACATAGGTAACTGTATGCTCATTTAGTCATCTCTGCAATCACTTTTTTTAGCTAAATATGTATTTGTTTTTAAAAAACTATTCAGAAGAAGCCCAGATGTTAGACTTAGCAGGAAACCAAAGCATCTATTATAAATATGTTCAAAGTACAAGTAACAGAGTAGTAGTGTAGTACAAAGTTCTATAAATATATTCAAAGAAAACCATGTTAAAGATTTAAAGGAAAGTTTGATGACAGTGACTCAAGAAATTAATGAAGTCAGCAAGAGATAAAAATTATGTTCAAAAGAACCAAATGAAAATTCTGAAGTTGAAAAGTTCAATAGCTAAAGTAAAAAAATTCACAGTAGGGGCTCAACAGCAGATTTCATCTGGCAGAAGAAATGATGAGTAAACTTGAGGATAGCCCAGGAGCAGTTACATAATCTGAAGAAGAGAGAAAAAATGAAGATGAATCGTTTCTGGTGGGACACCAGGAAGCATGGCAACACACCCATAATGGACTAGACTAGGAGAGAAGAGAGAAAAAGAAGTGCAGAAAAATATTTGAAGAAATAATGACTGAAAACTTTCTAAATTTGGAAAAAACCTTAAAGTACACATCTAAGAAAATCAGCAAACACCGCAGAGGATAACATAACAGATCTGCAACTAGACAGCACAAACTGTTGAGAGACAGAGACAAACAGAAAATCTTGGAAGCAACAAGAGTAAAACAATTTGTGCAGCAAAGCACAGTAAGATTAGCAGCTGACTTATCAGAAATATTGTGGAACTTCTTTAAGACCTCATATTAATAGGTAGTAAAGTAGGCCTACAGATCCTGTGGCCTTCATTTAGGGTAGATAAATATCACTGTTCTGGGGTTCAGTGTTCAAAAATGTCTCACTTTCTTGATCTTTGAAACCAAGTCTATATAAGAAGAGTGGCTTGTCTGCATCTGGGTGTGAGCCAAAACTTGAGAAAATAAACAATCCGAGAGTTAAGTAAGGATACTAATGTTGGTAACTCAAATGGTATGGCTTGAAATGGAGCTTGTGAGCCAGAGTACCAGGGCATGGAGAAGGGAGGGAGGCAGAAATATGTTCCAATGCTTGGAGCAATTGAATGATAAGATCATCTGGAGAGACTTAGAAAGAGCACAAATGGCCCAGGATGGGATATTTTTTTACTAAAAATATGCACAGATAAACTGGCCCATTTCAATGGTCAGAGCTGGAGTGGTAACAGTGACTCAATCCCTCACTGATAATAAATAAAGGGAATCAACCTAAAAGACTGGAGAATCCACATAATCTAGTGAAGAGGTGGAAAGGCAAAATAAATATTATTTTTGAAAGACTGAGATGTGCCTGCAATGTCATTAAATGTCAAGAAAAAGCTTAAAAGTGTGAGAAATCTTTTAAAATGTTGGATATGATGAAGTAGCTATCAAGAAAGCAATCAAAGTCCTAGGAATATAATGATGTTTTTTAAAGGACAGTTTTGAAAGTATAGTGAGCAAATGTAGACCAAGAAAGAGTAAATATATATATATATATATATATATATATATATATATATATATTTTAAGATTTTTAAAACTTCTTTTTTAGGGGGAGGGACAGAGTGAGAGGGGAAGCAGACTCCCTGCTGAGCATGGAGCCCAAAACCAGGCTCCATCTCAAGACCCTGAGATCATGACCTCAGCTGAAATCAAGAGTCAGACGCTTAACCAATTGAGCCACCCAGGCACCCCAAGATTATATAGATTTCTGACTCAAGAAGTTTGGGAAGACTTAAATCAATTGTAAAAGACTTCCTGAAGATCTCGTATGTAAGTACTGTATAAATATTTCTATAGGCTGTAAAGATGTGGGAGAGTAAAATAATTTGTTGGAAGAAAATCATGAGAATTCAGAACAGGTGCGGGAATCCCCTGGAACAACACGAGAGACATTTTTCAGTTCTTCTAGAAGAAGGAAGCAGTGTGGACTCTATAGTTCTTTGTTAAAGCTGGTTAAGAAAGAAGTAAAGAAACAAGAAAAATTTAGCCGTTTATTAAAAGAAATGTGATGCACTCACCTTCAGCAAAACATAACTCTGTATGAACCTAAATATTTTTGGATTATATGGAAATGCATTTCTTGAGAGTAAGAATCTGAGAAAGTAAAAATCTGGCATCCCTGGTATTATAATTTGTAATACCTCCGCAAATGTGCTTTAATGGCTGAAAATCTTCCTCTATGTCTTACTGTTATTTAAATTACATTGTCCATTAGGTAAATTGTGGTCATTTACATATAGTCCACATTCAGATAAACCCAAATTGTATTCTTTGACCTAGAAGTTTTAAATATATCATTAGAGCGGACTTGGATTTTTAAAGTTGTGATGGGTAAGCAGGTGGAAGACTTTTGTCAAATCAAAATCATTCCTTGGACATATCCTTTCTGTGACACATGCAAAGCCCAAGTGCCAGGTATGGGTCTTGAACATTGAAATGCACACTTTGCATTTTCACCATCTCATTATTTTGACAGGGTGTCTGGGAGAGCTGGTATACACCAGATGTGACAAGAGTTGTGAATGTCGGCAATGTAAGCACCCAAACACATAACTCCGGAAAAATGTCTTGGACTGTATTAGTCTGAGCATTCTAGCAGGTTATGATTCATCAGTTAGAGAGTTTGCCTTATAAGTAAGGAAAACAAGGCACCAGTATGATAGTATGATATTGTTATTTTGGGGTGGTTCTCATTGTAAGCCTTATGGTCACTCATAATTAAATATTTATGTGTAAGTGTGTGTGTGTGTGTGTGTGTGTATACACACATACATACCTATATAATATTCATATATTCATGTGTAGCATATAAATGTAAGTAACCACTAGAGCAAACTTGACATTGAGTAACTGAACTCCTGTGAACATACTGTGACTCTTTTAGATTTCAGCCCCATATGAACTGGCATTTTGCATCCACGTTATTTGCTGCAAACAGTGTAGGGACTATTAAAATTGTAGGGTAATGAATTCCCTTTGGTTTCTCTCTCCTCCCTACGTATGCCTCCTATTCTTTCCTGCTGCTTCCTGACTTATCTCCAGATGACAATGGCCGAGTGCTGGCTCCCTTGCCCCTCTCCATCCAAGCTAGCTTTCTACAGTCACCTAGCTTTATATCCAGATACCCTCTCCTCCTCACCAGAAGATTGTTTTAGTCTTTTATCTTAATTCAACTAGTATTAATTTGATTAAACATGTCTGCACATTAAATAAAATGAAGGCCAATTACACACATTCTAGTAAGATCAGTCTCACTGACATAATCACAGTGAAGAACATCTGTATTCATGGAAACAATGAGTATTTTTATAGAAACATTTCAAGTCGGAAGTCAGGCAATCCATGGAGATAGTGTAATCTGCATTGGCGCAGAAGGGCAGAAGTCTGCCTTTGACTTATTTACCCATGAATAACAGCATCTGTTTCACCTATGTGCAGAACATTCTCTGGGTAAATGTATCCCCGTCCCAATTATGAAATAAAACTGTATTCCCTTTATATTTATCTGATTTTACTTCTTTGTTACATTTTCTTGAAAAGTTGTCTCCAGAGTTTATAAGCGACTCCTCTTTGGGAGGTCTTTCCTCCACTTTCCCAAGTTGGGAAAACTGGCTTTTCTGATTCCCAAATAGGGACTCTGGCTTCTTCTGTTTTGGGATCCATCCCTTAGCAGGGTGCCGGCCACAGGGTGTGCTCTATAAATATCTGGTCAATGGATACAGAAAACTTACATCAGTGATTGCTCCTTTTAGAAAGACTTTTAAAACCTCTGAAGAACACATACATAACTTTGTGAGGAGCTCAGCTGAGCTGGAAAGAGCTGAATTTTCAGGCATTCAAGTAGCTGATCAAAGCAACAAATCCAAAATGAAAGTAATAATCAAACCTTTAATAACTTACTGTGATTGTATAAACAAGAGTTAAACCAGAGACCGTGCCTACTTACCCTGTTCCATCTCCCTCACCCCTGTGAACATGAACTGGTGCACAGGTGAGGCTCAGTAGGATCAGCACAGATGTAGGGGTCCTCTCATTGCCCAGGGAATTCTGAACAAAAGACTCGCAGTTTTCTGTACCCTGGGGCAGTGGGAGGCAGGGGAGTAGGGAATAGGAGAGGGCTTGGAGAGGGAAAGTACTGAGTCCTGATTCAGAGAGGAGAAAAGTATCTTCAATATTTCCTCTCTCCCCCCGCCTCATAAGGAGACCTCTGGAGGTCCCAGATAATGAGACATAGACACGAAAGTACATGGGCAAAGAGTGCAAATATGTAGATATGCAAATTCACAGAAGGGCCTATGTCCTTGACTCTGACTCTCTAAGAGACTCTAACATGCTGGCTGTGCACCACATCTTGTGTGAGGATGTGCAGCTTTCCCCCATGAAGCCTGCTAGTAAATCCTTTGTACTAGTCTAGGGTCAGGCCTGAAAAATCACACACAGAGCTTTTAACTAGGCATCAGGCTCCTTAAACTCAAAGTGAACCATTGAAATCTGCATAAATTTTTCAGGGCCTGTTTGGGGGTGTTCTTTGTTTGGGGGTCATTAATATGAGTTTTTCTTGTCTTTAAACTTTCTTCTGGGTAGAAAAAATTGTAACACACCAGGTTGACTGTGAACATTTTCTCTACAAATACACAAGGAAGAAGACATACATCATTCTAATAAACAATGTATATGTTTCTCCTTTATGAAACAGCTTACATAAATAGGATCCAGAATCTTTTAAAATGCTTTAAGGAAACAGGGAAAAACCTTGCTTAATAGAATTGCAACATTCAGTGTTCTGTAGCAAGCCATTTTCTATTTCAATGGTCCTTATGTATATTAAAACACAAGCAAAGTGTTTATTTATCTGGGCTTGCTAGCTCTCCTAATAAACTCTTCTCCCTAATTTTGAAAATAAAATATAATATTTTCTCTTTACAAATTAATTATTTAGGAAAATAGCACTGCAGCCCTGAAGACTAGAAGAAAGTAATTAGACAGACATGTACAGCTTTAAATATTTTGAGGCACATCTGGGATAAGTGATGGCTTAGTCACTCTTCACACTTTTCTGACACTCAAGATGATGCTTAGTTTGCACCTAATAAATAGTCAAGAATGCATAAATGAATGGATGAGCTCCCTCGTTTTGCTGGGTTGTGTGCCCATCATGAATCTCTCCAGGGAATAACTTTGCTCTGACATCCAGTGCTGTTATCACACAATTCTGCATCTTCTCCCATTTTCTATCCAGGTTGTAGCTGCAAATACAGTATCCTGTAAAAAAGGAGGAGAAAAAACATGGCAGTTATACAAAAAGCTGAGGCTGTTTCTAGTTAGGAGGAAGCTATTTTATGTTTGTTAAAAATATGTATATAGAGGAAGATAGATGTAGATTTGAGTCTCAGGATTACCATTTCAGTTTTGCTACAAAAAAAACTGCAAAAAAAAAAGTAAACCACATATTTCTCTCCTCAAATGTTTTTGAGTTGATTAAATAAATAATGAAAACAGAACTTCTGGTAAAGTCAGAATTATAACTACTAGAATTTGGCATGATACACTCTAGTCAAAACCTCAATATGTACAGCATAGTGATTATAGTTAAAAATACTCCATTTTGTACCTGAAATTTGCTAAGAGAGTAGATCTTAAGCATTTTCACAACACAACAAGGTGACTATGTGAGGTAACGGATATGTTCATTTACTTGTTTTGATCATTTCACAAGGAATACAATATGTCAAATCATCACATGTACACATTAAATATATACAATTTTATTTGTCAATTACACCTCAAAAAAAGGAGGAAAAAAAATAAGGGAAACTAGATGTGCAGTATATGGGAACTCTCCCACCTCCACTTCTGTGCTGATTCACCTGCCCTTTGACTAGTGCAAAGTTCCATGGGGGAAAATGGCACAGGATGGCCTGTTCTTCCTTTGGATGTCTGGCTTATACTGATGCTGCGGGAAGTGAGTAAAGGAGTACCTCTCATTTTTGCCTTGTTGCTTTAACTGGCTACTTTGTTGCCTGGCAGCTCAGCTCTTCCAGCTCAGCTGAGCTCCTGACAATAATCAGAAATTGAATTGAAAACCTCCTTTGTGCAAGTCAAGAAATATTTTATCTCATTTGATACTCACACCTTCCTACAGAATAAGCGAGATTTATCCACCTATCATGTTATTTTACAGTTGAATCTACTCAACTCCACAGGATGCCCCCCAAATCCAGGGCGCCTGACCAATATTGGTTTTAAGACTGTATCTGTGCCTCCCTAAATTGTAGCATTATAGACCCCATAATCCTGGGCAGTAGGCACAGCTTTATGCAGCCTCATATTATTAGTAAGGAGTCAAGTCCCAGTTTTTTCCAGTGAACCTGAAGGCATCTAGCTCTTAGCTACCTGTGTTTGCTTTGGGGTTTTAAGCCTCATTCTACCTATTTTGTTTGTTTGCTTTGTTTTTGGTGAAGATCTTTTTCTTGATTTTGAAAATGGTTATGTCTTTTATTTTGTATTTTATAGTTTGTTTTCCCTTGGAAAATATTTATGCTTATTTGTCAGTAATTTTTTTTTTGTTTTTATCTTTTGGCATTTAACAACGTGACTTTTCAGCTATAGTTATCAGAACTACAATCTCCATATAATTTAAGTATTGCTGAATTGAGAATCAGAAGCAACCATATATTTTACTCATAATTCTTAATGAAGAACAATTAACCAATATTTTTATCTGAAACAATCATGCCTTTTTCTTAAGTTGCAGTATAACTGACATATGATATCAGATTTATTTCAGGTATACATCATAGTGATCCGATATTTTTATATATTACAGAATGATCCCCATAAAAGTCTAGTTATCATCCATCACCATGCAAAGTTATTATAATATTATTGACTACAGTCCTTATGCTGTACATGAAAACACCATCATTTATTAATTTTACAACTGGAAGTTTGTATCCCTTAACCCCTTTCGGCTATTTTGCCCACCCCAACTGCTCCTCACTCTGGTAACCAAGTTTCCTTTATCTATGAATCTGTTTCTCTTTTGTTCATTTTCTTTATCCATTCATCTTTCAATACACACTGAGCTTGCTTCCATATTTTGGCTATTGTAAATAATGCTGCAATGAACATAGGGGTGCATATATCTCTTTAAGTTGGTGTTTTCATTTTCTTTGGCTAAGTACCCAGAGGTGCAATTGCTGGATCAAATGATAGCTCTATTTGTAATTTTTTTTAGAAACTTCCATACTGTTTCCATTTTTGCACCAATTTACATTCTCAGCAATAGTACATGAGGGTTCCCTTTTATCCACATCCTGGCCAACACTTACATATTTCTTATCTTTTTGATAATAGCCCTTACAACAGATGTGAGACGATAATCTCATTGTGGTTGGATTTCCATTTCCCTGATGAGTGATGTTGAGCATCTTTTCATGTACCTGTTAGACACCTATATGTCTTTTTGGAAAAATGTCTATTCAAGTTGGGTTGTTTGGGTTTTTTGATATTAAGATGTGTAAGTTCTTTACATATTTTGGAAGCTAACCCCTTATTGTATATATGATTCTCCAGTATCTTCTTCTGTTCAAAACCCTTTTCATTTTGTTGATGGTTTCCTTCACTGTGCAAAAATTTTTTTAGTTTGATATAATTTCATTTGTTTATTTTAGCTTTTGTTGCCTTTGCTTGAGGAGACTAGTCCAAAAAACTATTGCTAAGACCAATGTCAAAGCGCTCATTGCTTCTGTTTTTCTCTAAGAATTGAATGGTTTCTACTCTGACATCACATCTTTAACCCACTTATTTTTTTTTTAAGATTTTATTTATTTATTTGAGAGAGAGAGAATGAGAGATAGAGAGCACGAGAGGGAAGAGGGTCAGAGGGAGAAGCAGACTCCCCGCTGAGCAGGGAGCCCGATGCGGGACTCGATCCCGGGACTCCAGGACCATGACCTGAGCCGAAGGCAGTCGCTTAACCAACTGAGCCACCCAGGCGCCCTAACCCACTTATTTTTGTATGTGGTTTAAGAAAGCAGTCCATTTCATTTTTTTTTTTTTTTACATGTAGCTGTTCAGTTTTCCCAACACCATTAATTGAACAGACTGACTTTTTCCCATCTTATATTCTTGCTTCCTTTGTTGTAGATTAATTGAGTGTATATGTGTGGATTTATTCCTGGGCTCTCTAATCTATTCCATTGATCTATGTGTCTGTTTTGTGCCAGTACCATACTGTTTTGATTACTCTACCTTTGTGTATAGTTTGAAATCAAGGAGTGTGATACCTCCTACTTTGTTCTTCTTTTTCAAGATTGCTTTGGCACTTGTGCCTTTTTCTTATTGCATAACTATAAATGTCAATTTTCAGTACCACCCACCTACATTGTTTCAGTCCCACCCACATACATTTCAAATAAATTAATGTAAGATACCTTTTTAGATTTTGTGACTTTAAATCTTGATAACAAAGAAGAATCTTTTGAGGAAATATGGGATTTTATAATCAGAAGGAACCTTTACTTATGTTATGGTAATAAGAACTACCTAAGGAATATTTTATCTAATTTCTGCTCATTCTATCCTATTAACTCTCATTTTCCTAGGGTTCATTGGTCTCTAGTACATTTCAATCAAGTTCATTACCAACTAAATATGACGAGAGTAATGTAATTAGAGAAAAAAACACACAAACTCTATCTTTAAATTTCAATGCTACACATTATTTTAAATCTCCAGAGAGATTAAACTGCATGTATAAAGGATTGTAGCTCTGATGTTTTTGAACTCAGTTTTTGAATATTGTTCTGTGAGATATTTAGGCAGATATAATAAAAATAAATTAACCTTCAAAAATTCTTAGGGCATTATGCACAATGAGAGAAATCAGACATGAAAAAAATATATAGTGCATGATTTTATTTATATGGCAAACCTATAGAGAGAGAAAGTACACGGTTACCTAGGAAGAAGGGTGGGAAATGAAGAGTGACACTAACTCAGCACAAGATTTCTTTTTAAGATGATGGGAGTATTCTAAAATTTGATTTTGGTAATATGTGGTGGATGCCTTTAGAATTCTGTAACTATGCCACATTCATTGAATTTTCAAAACATGGCTATTTTGATAGAAAAAATCAATATGAAATAGTTTGACATAAAAAGAAAACACATGCTTTATCGCTTTAGAGTGAGATGAACTTGGGTTCAAGTCACAGCTACACCATCAATTGGCTATCTGACCTTGAGCAATTTATTTCACTTCTCGGCACCTTAGTTTTCTCATCTCTAAAATGGAGGTAATAGTACCTACTCTGAAATGATGAATTAGAGCCCATGGAGATAAGGTAGGTAAATATGTTGAGTTCTTTTCTAGCATTCAGGTAATGGTATAGGATCTGCTTGAGATATTTGGCATGTCTCTCTAGGAAGATAAAACTGGCCTCTTGAACCCATATCGTTTTTTTTTTTTTTTTCTGTTAATAAACATGAGGAGCTAGATCTAACTCTCCCTGTCAAATCTTACGTATTTTTCTCACTAGGAAGTTGCCAGCATTGTTTTCTCGGTTAAAAAAAAAAAAAAAAGGAAGTTCTGCTCTGTGAGGATGGAGATTGCACACCAGATTGAATATTAATACCAGAAGGGTTGAGTTTTAATGCTATTGTCCTTGTTGGCTACTGTTGAGATCTTACTTACAGAAAGGAGACAGCCATAGGATCTTCTTAAAACTTCGCTGCAAATTGAACCGCTCAATGCCTTCTACTCACCTCTTTGTGAATACATTTGATGTAAGAGCTCCATGAGAAATGAAAAGTGCTGAGGCTTTAATTTAAAATTTTTGTTTCTCTTGGGCTAACAGGCACTACAGTTAATTTCAACTGTTGGCAGCAAACAATTCCAATATGAGGGCTATTAAGCTACAATCATTTTGAGAAAGCTTCCAGGGTGACAGAGCCCATGGTGCCAGCAACTCATTGAAAAGACTGAAGCCACAAATACTAAGAAAGCACAACTGAGCTCCATGGATTAATGAGATACAATAATCATGCAGTTCGGAGGAACAAAACTTCATAGCCTGTTTTACTGAATGTGATTTTAAGTGTGCCATTAAGTTTGAAAGCACGGCATTAGCTAGTCTTTGTCCCTGTATCTACGTGTTTCTGAATTACAAATAAAAAATATATTCAGTTGTAAACTCTCAGGATGTTCTGATGTGAAAAAAAGTGATACTCTTTTCCCTTGATGTTTCCACTACTGTTTCTCTTAAAAGAAATTTTGTAATACAGACATTAAATTGATTCAGATATCATAATGCTGCATTTCAATACTTTTTATCTTTTGTATACTCAGAAATATTAAAAATCAAACACTTCTGAGCACTTTTTCCCCCCTACTCCCACAACGAACGATACTTTAAACTGTTTGGTGGTTTCTAGGCAAGGTAATGTTGTAGCTGCTTCATGCCATAGCCTTAGGCTGCAAATGCTCTGAGTCCTCCAAATCTGTCCTTCAGGCTCATTCAAACTGTCCCAGAGCTTTGTTGAGCAAGGACACTCACTCTCACATTCAGGCTCAACCATGTGAGCATCCCCAATAATTAGCAAACTTTCAACTTTAAATAGCACATTGCCAATGACACTTATGAAATGCAGATCTTATTTTGGGGTAAGTACAAACACTTCTGCTTTTCCAAAGACTGTAATGAGTCAGAATCCAAATAACAGATAGTAAGAAGAAAAAATAAAGTCAAGACTGAATTCCTATCCTCAGGGATTATGTGTAATACTGATTATATATTCACATTATCCTAGCAGTAACTGGCATCAATTTGGTAAATTGAAATTATCTACATTTGATCATTATTGAGTTATTTCTCTGAACATGTTTTGCAGAGTTCACTTTTTGGAGTATGGTACTGGAGTATTATCTTTTGGATTTTTCTATTTCTGGAACCATTTAGCATACTGGGTTTGCATATATACTTTAGAATAAACACGTAAGTTAGAGTTAGAAGGATTGCCCCTAATTATGGGTATGCCTCTGATGGTGAATGAAGATGATAATGAAGATGTATGGTTTATTTTTAATTATATTTTAAAAGACTTTATTTTTTAGAGCAGTTATAACAAAATTAAGAGGAAGGTATAGAGATTTCCTATATAACCTCTACCCCCACGGATGCACAGCCTCCCCCATTACCAACATCACTCACCAGAATGGTACATTTTTTACCAAAGATAAACCTACATTGATACATCATAATCCCACAGTCTATAGTTTACCTTAGGGTTCAGTCTTGGTGTTGTATATTCTATGGATTGAACAAATGTATAGTGAAAAGTCATTATAATTTTATACAGAGTATTTTCACTGCCTTAAAAATCCTGTTCTCTGTCTATTCAATTTCCACCCCCACGCCCAATGTTTACTTTTTATCAGACTGTAAACTATGAATTCTCCATGAACTATCTTATTTAGACCTTACAGCAAACTTTCTACTTACAATTCATTGGGCATGGAAGTCATCTCATCTGAGCCAGTCCAATCAGTTTCTTTCTTCTGAAAATTTTGCATTGGTTTGGGGTAGATTGCAGAAATGTTATGATAAAAACTAGTATGGTTATTACCAGACACTGTGTTCTGTTTACATTTTATCCGGGTACAAAGAGAAGAATTAAATCATGCATACTGGGAAAAGTAATAAATTAGAAGCAAAAATATAATGCTTAAAGAGAAAAAGCCTGGGTTTTGGCTTTCTGACGATTTTCTAGTTCTTGTCATTTGTGAGACTCTGTTATATTTGAATTACAAGAGATATTTCAGCATGTTTCCTTGCCTTACACTTGCTTAAATTCTGTTATTTGCAATCCACAAAACCGTTCCTGAAACTAATATTTTGATTATATATATATATATATATATATATATATCCATATATACACACGCATACATAGATCCAACATTTCTAACCATCATTTTGGCTGACTGAGATTTGTATTCCAAAGTAGACTGCAGTTAATTAGTCCAACCAAGAACTATATAAAGACAACAAGAGCAACAAAATCAGAACGGTCAATATGCTTAGAATGTATACACCATCCATTTGTTATTGCATTTGGGTTGTTGAATAAGTAACTTACCACCTTTTTTAATGTCAGTTTCCTAAAATATCCAGGTAGATATCAAATTATGTAAGCACTTTCAAGTGTGTTTAGACTTGTCAGAGTTTTACAGAGGAATCTCAAGGATTGGCTGAAGGGGCCAAGTGGGTAAAAAGAGTGAATGGATGGGGCTGTTTTGTCATCTGAAGGACCCTGCTTTTATACATACACACATACTCTCACACAGCCTTATGATACTTACACATAAACATGTATTTGTCAATTCTATGTGAAAATGAGTGAGTCCCCTATTTCAAAACTATTAACCTTGTAATCTCTAAAAATGTGTTCTGTTATTAGCATTCTGTGATTTTCTAAAATACAAGCAAGTGCAACATTCACATAACCCACATGATTGAGAAGAAAAGTTTTAAGGAACTAAACAGAGGCCAGTCCTCACCAGTGGGAATCTTTCAAGTCTAAACTGCTTTGCTTCAGTTAGGAGCAGGCTTTGAAATTAGGAAGAGAAATCCAGGAATACCTGGAGGGCTTGTTCAGGTCTTAAAGAAATGTAAACTACCTAAGACCTGTGACCAAGAGTAGTTCTGAAAATAAAAAGTGCTCTTTTTCCTTTGGCTTCAGTTGGCTTCAGTGCATTTTTCTTCCAACTAAGACCCAGAGTTGTTTCTTAGCCATGAAAAGGTATAATTAACTTTTTTCCATAGGTTTTAAAAGGCAATACAAACAGTGATAAAATAAAGAGTAGCTGCAGAGAGTATTTCAGAGTAAGATAGCAAGTGTTTCTGTGAAATAATTGGACACTGAACAAATAGCTAAGTGTCTTCTCTCCCTTTCAAACTTCATACTATTAAAAAATAGTTAATACAACTAGAACAATGAGAATGGTATAGGCCATTAAGAGAATGAGTCTTTTATTAGCAAAGAAAAAAAAAAGATAATATGGGGAGATAACATCATGAAAGACAACAGATAGGAAGCCCCAGGAATGAGTCCCTTTGCCAAAACTTGCCAGCTCGGCAAGAACTGTCTAAAGAGAATTAAGAGAATGAGAAAACAAGCCACGGACTGGGAGAAAATATTTGCTAAAGACACATATGATACAGGACCATTAACCAAAATATCCAATGATCTCTTACAACTCAACAATTAAGAAGACAAACAACCTAATAAAAAAAATGGGCCAAAGACTTTAAGAGACACATCACCAAAAAAGTGATACGGGTGTCATGTAAGCGTATGAAAAGATGCTCTATAGCATAGGACATTAGAGAAATGCAAATTAAAACAAGAGATACCCCTAGGTACTGAGAAGAATGACCAAAATCTGGAACACTGACAACACCAAATGCCGGCGAGGATGGGGAGCAACAGGAATTCTGGTGGGAGGCAACACAGTGCAGCCACTTTGAAAGACATTTTAGTAGTGTCTTGGAACACTAAACATACTTTTACCATATGATCCAGCAATCATTGCCCTTGATATTTTTATCTAAAGGAGTTGTTTTATTTATAATTGCCAAAACTTGGCATCAACTAAAATGTCCTTCAGTAGGTAAGTGGATAAATAATCTCCATAGTTTTGCCCTTTCCAGAATATCACGCAACTGGAATCATACAGTATGTAGATTTTTTTGGATTCACTTTTTTTCAGTCAACAGTAGACATTTAAGCTTCCACTACATCTTTTTGGTCAATTTTAAGAGCTCTTTCTAATGTTATAGTTTTAGTTCAGTGGCTGTCTTCTGTACTTCAAATAATTATGTCCATATATTACTTATTTATTATTTACATATTTACTGACTTTGTTTTAGTTATCTTTGGCTATCCGATATCTTGCAAAACATATTTAGAGTCCATTAGATCATGTTAACATCTAGAGTTGTCAACTTGATTAAGGTTCTCAAACAATTATGTGAAATTTCTTGGAGTTTTCTAAAATTATTATTTTTAACATTTGTTTAATCTAATTGAAAACTTGTAGCAACATTGTTATTGAAATTTATATTTTTCTAAATGTGGCAGATTTATCTGCCACTGAATTTATTTTCTCACTGAATTATGCCCAGCATTGTCAAATACCAAATTTATATATATATACACACATATATATCATCATAATATATATAAATATATATTTTTATATATAAATGATATATATGTCATATATATGTGATAAAATTATATCTGTAATTTCAATAAAGGTGAAAGCCTAAAAAATAAATAACTGAAACATATATGTGGACAATCAAAAATCAAAGAAAGGTAGAATCAGACAAATCACCAAGTAGATCATTTTTAGATACCCAATCCAGTGAATGATTGATTTGGATATTCTGCTTTTTACTTTTTTTATTTAATTTTTAAAGATTTTATTTATTTATTTGAGAGAGAGAGAATGAGGGACAGAGAGCACGAGAGGGAAGAGGGTCAGAGGGAGAAGCAGACTCCCTGCCGAGCAGGGAGCCCGATGTGGGACTCGATCCCAGGACTCCAGGATCATGACCTGAGCCTAAGGCAGTCGCTTAACCAACTGAGCCACCCAGGCGCCCTGCTTTTTGCTTTTAAATATTGTGTGTAGTTGACCAGTTTCTCTTTGTCTTTACTAGAAAGCATTATAACTACACATTATTTGTCTACACTGGTCTCTAAATAGCAAAACTTCTAGTGCTATACTGGGAAAGACTGGAGGGAAGAGATGTGGACTTGGGAGCACAATATTATACTATTCTCATAAAGATATAAATTTATGAGTACATTTATGAAAATATCTTCCAGAATGTAATTAATATGAAAAGCATCTTATGATTGTATTCTGCTTATAAGAAGGTATATGTTGAAGAAGGTTGTAGAAATAATCCAAAGGTAATTTTGGTAAGTATCACTGTAGTTCCTACCTAACTTTGCTGCATACTTTTTCAGCCCCTTCCTCTCTATGCCCCTGGATCTTCAGCAGCAGCAGCAAGCCAGCATAGATACATTTGAACACTCTTTTACATTCCATCACGAAGATGGAAAATGAAAACTGGTTCACTGAAACCACATTGTTAGATGAAATAAGAACATTCAGAGAAATGGTCGTTCCACTAATGGACCATTCAGCAAATTAGTACAAATTGACCAGTTACTGAAGTGACAAGAATGAACTCGGATCAATGGAAGCTGGTCTAACAATACCACAAACATAAACTCTTAGCACTTAAGTGGAAAGGAATTCATAGGGATGCAGAGGAGTAACACAAAATAAGACAGCCAATAAAAAAGCTATTGCTGTTTTAAACTTCTATTCACCTAAAAGAAAGACGTGAAATATATAAACCACATCCCACAAACTGAAAGAAATACAAAAAAATAGTGATAGATTTTAAAAGGGCTCAATAAGAAACTGATAGATAAAGCTGTCAAAGTTTTTCCAAGGATTTAAACAGCATAATGAATAAAATTAGCCTAAAATATACTTTAGATCTTTTCATCCAAACAATAGTATACATTGAACATTGATACAATCAAACCAGGAAATAGACTATAAAATCAGACACAATTTGAAAGACATATTCTCTGACTCAAAATACAATTTAATAAGAAAATATTAAAGTCTAAATACCTCATGGATTCACAGAAAATTAGACGGGACACTGAAATATTTAACAAAGAATGCCAGGAGAGGCATTATATAATATATAAACTTGTATATTACAACATAGGAGAACTTAAAAGATTGTATAATTGTGTTTTAATCCATTAATTTAAAAAGAATAATATTTAAAATGAGTTCAGTTTTTAAATAACAAAATAATTAGTATTAAACTTATGTAAATAAAAAGCAGTAATAAAAATATTGAAATGGAATAAAATAGGGTCCAAAAATTTCAAAAGACGATTTTAGGAAGCCAAATAGCTCTATAAGCCAGAGTGATCAAAAATAAATGGAAAAGCAAAAATAAATAAGATTATGAGTAATATACCCACATATTAGGCTAAGGATTAACATCCACAATAAAAAAATCTAATAAAAGTTGTAAGAAAAATCTGTAACTCAACCAATAAACGAGCAAAGGGAAAAAGTCAAAAATTTATACGTGGAATAAAAACCTTTTGAAAATAAGGCTACTGGAAATTGTTTGTGGGAGGGTAAAGTTTTTGAAAAACCACCTTACCACCTTAGCGTGCTATTTTTCAGCTATGCAAACCCATATACACTAATTCAAATTACAAATATATGCCAGAGACATTTAATGGATTGAGATAAGGAAATATAAGGATACTCATTTCAGTTTTTTGTAATTATAAAACTTTGAAAAGAATCTAAATATCCATTAGTATGAGAATGGTTAAATACATTTTGGATATTCTTTCACTCATTCTGGAGAGTGTTCAAAGTGAATTTGTTCATTCTCGACAGTTTTCAAAGTGAATAGTGTTACTTGAAAAGTAAGTTGTGAGAAAATACCATTTATGAAAATTTAATTAAAAATTAAATATGTTTCTTCATAGACATATAAATGTTAAATGGCTTTCTACATTCAGATTCATGATGGTGGCTTTTAGGATGGATACATAAAAAATAGGATTATGAACACAGTGTATGAAAATTTCTTTTATAAAAATAATGTGTGGTATGATTCATCCTTTATAACATTTTGTAAAAGGCAAAACTATGTAGACAGGAAGGATCATTGGTTGCCAGGGATGAAGAGGCAAAGCACAGAGGATTTTCAGCACTGTGGAAATACCCTATCTGATACTGTAATAGCAAAACCTATGTAAACTGCCTTCGGGTGATAATGATGTGTCAGCGTAGGTTCAAGTCTCTTCCTTCCTCTCAGTTGTACTGTGTACCTGAAACTGATCTAGAAAAGTTCTTAAAAACACCTGAAGAATGAGAAAATCTGAAAAACTAGCTAGAGTGATGTAAGGTTTGGTTTATAATTTTGAATAGGTATAATTGATTTGACTGAAGTAGAGAGTAAATCAGCTGATGACTTCTGGTATTGACCATTACACCGATCAAACCTTATAAGGAGAAAAACTCTTGAGGATCTTGCTGGCAGTCCTATACTCTCTGGTCTTGATGATTACTAAGCTTGCTGCCTGAGATGTCTCTTCCAAAATAATAAGAGAGATCCGCACATGAGCATTTACCCTCATTTAGCAGATCCTGCAATCGACTCTTGTTGATTTCAACGCTTGCCTGGTTGACTGGGGCCTCCTTCCCTCACATCTGCATTCTGTAGCCGGATGATGAACTTGTAGATATGTGTTTATTGTCATGGAGCTAATCAGAGGAGAATAACCTGAAATAAATAGCCACGTCTGAGACTTAAATGACGGTCCTTAGCTGGGATGGACTTACTCTGATACTCGCATTACAAATTCCATAAAGATTTTAAAGAGTAGTTAGTGTTTCCGATAATGGTTATTGCTGGTGTGTGTGTGTGTGTGTGTGTGTTTAACAATTTTGTTTGTAGGTAAACTATAGGTTGTGTCTAAGAAAAGTAGTGATTGCACCTTAATTGGTGCCATTTTTCTATCAACCTGTTGAAGCAGTGTCTGCTTTACATTTGTATTCCCCTCCAAATGATGGTTAGTGTGCTATTTCATCATATACAAACAAACAAACCAAAATCAAACCAAACAAACAAAAGGTCCTAAGGTAAATAAAGGTACAAGATGAAGATACCTGACTTGCTTTCTTGATGTTTTATGGTTTTTCAGTAGTTTGTTAATAAATATGCCTATCTTCAGTGTGACCCTAGACTGCAGTGATGTGGGTGAATATGGATGTATGCAACAGGGCGGGGGGGGGGGGACAACCCAGAAACCCACAGTAAAGGTTCGTAGAGATTATGGTAGGAAGTAGAGACAGAGGAAATTGCATGGCTGATTTTCTTCCCTTAACTGATACACTACTCTACTGTCAATGCAGTATATATAAATAATATTTTTGATAATTTGCTATTTTAACATAGGTAATTTCATGTTTTTCTCTACCTATGTGCATGCCTAATTTCTGCATTACCACAAATTTTCCTGTTAAAAACCAATTATCTTCTTTTTGCTTCATATAACATTCTTCATTTGCCCTTTTAATTATTTTAATGGTCCTATAGAGTAATGCAATTATAAGAAAAATGAATAGTTTAAAATCTGAAGTTTGTCATTGGAAAACTAGCATGAGACACAGAACAAGAGAATTCTCAGTAGGAGATCAGATGAACTGAGGGAGGCTTCTGCTTAGCTGACAATATTTAGGTTGTTCCCTGTTTTGTAATGTAAATTCGTCCTGCGGACAGTAATTTAGATGTGTCATTTAAACTTATACTGTCACACTGTCTTCCCACAATTATTCAAGCTGAAGTAAAAAATTACTCCCTGGCTATTCTTAACCTGATATTTTATCGAATAAAGGGATATATGGATTGTTCTAGGGAGCATTTAAATAATAAATGAAAAGAATTCCAGATGAATACATTGTCCTTTAAAGTTAGAAGGGTTTCCTTCCTCAGAGGGAGCAGCTAAGATGCCAGGCCCTCTCCATGTTGACTTATTGGTGTCACCAAAAGGAACTAAATTGTTGTACAAATACAAAGAAAATAGATGTATAGTCCTCATGTGAATTATTCATTCCCAGTAGATGTATCACACAGTTTCTGTTGAAATGTAAAGAACTATATAGAGAAATAGACACACTACTATGCTCACTCACATTAACAAATATTTTTACCTATAAAATATTTCATCATAAGACAAGTAGAATAATTAAGAGTTTAGAAATTAGGAATTTTATGAAGGACCAGTCTGGCTCTCACTGGTAAGTGTAGGAACTTGAAATAAAAGTAATTCATGTGCTCATCTAATCCATCAGTTAGCTCTGCAATTGATAGTTTCTGTGAAGTTTTCTCTCTTGTGCTTACTTTTTCTTTCTCCTCCTTTAACATAGAATGGTAAGTGAATTAATAATAACGAAAATAAACATCTTCAGTCATTTTTTAAAAATATATGTTATTAAGTTATTACCTCTCATCTTACTCCCTCTGAAAACATTTATTTCCAAGAAACTTTGAAAAAGATAACAGCCTTTTTTCATCAGACTAACATAGCTTATAAGACCTGGTTATTAAATTCTACTTGGCCTTTTCTTTTTTTTTAAGACATCAACTAAATTGTATGTTATATTCATCATCAATTTCTTTTTTTTAATGTTTTATTCATTTATTCATGAGAGTCAGAGAGAGAGAGAGAGAGGCAGAGGCAGAGGCAGAGGCAGAAGCAGGTTCCCCGTGTAGCAGGGAGCCCGAGGCGGGACTCCATCCCAGGACCCTGGGATCATGACCTGAGCCTAAAGCAGACGCTTAACCATCTGAGCCACCCAGGCGCCCTTCATCATCTGTTTCTTCAGAGACATATCAGGTATCCTTCCAAACAATTAAGGCTTTGAAATAAGTGTACATAGATTAGAATCTCAGTTCCCTCAATTTCTCTCCCCATAATCATTGGCAATAATTTCTGCCTTTAATTTCTTCAACTACATTTTGGAGTAAAAAGTCTTTTTCTGTTTATAATCTCATATTTTTAATTGAGTTATAATTGACATATAACACTATATTAGTTTCAGATCCACAAATAATGATTCAGTATTTAAATACATTGCAAAACGATCACCACAATAAGTCTAGTTAACATCTGTCACCTTATATAGTTACAAATAGTTTTTTCTTGTGCTGAGAACATTTAAGATTTACTTTATTAGCACCTTTTAAATATGCAATACAACATTATTAACTATAGTCACCATGCTCTACATTTCTTCCCCATGACTTTATTTTATAACTGGAAGTTTGTCCTTTTTGACCCGCTTCACACATTTCTCCCAGTCTTCACCCCCACCTTTGGCAACCATTCATCTGTTCTCTGTATCTATGAGTCTGGGTTTGTTTTGTTTTGATTTGTTTGAGTCCATGTATAAATGAGATCATATGGTATTTGTCTTTCTCCGTCTGACTTATTAGACTTAGCATAAGGCCCTTAAGGTCCATTCCTGTTGTTGCAAATGATAAGATGTCATTCTTTCTAAGGGCTGAATACTATGCGTGTGTGTGTGTGTGTGTGTGTGTGTGTGTGTGTGTGTGTGTGTATATATATATATGTATATATACTATTTTCTTTATCCATCCATCCATCTATCAGTGGACAGTTAGATAAATATCTTGGCTCTAGTAAATAATGCTACAATGATCATAGGGGTGTATATATCTCTTGAAATTGGTGCTTTCATTTTCTTTATATAAATACCCAGAAGTAGAATTGCTGGATCAGATGGTAGTTCTATTTGTAATTTTTTGAGGAATCTCCATAGCAGCTCCACTAATTTACATTCCCACCAACAGTGCACAAGTGGTTCTTTTTCCTCCACATCTTTTCTTGCTTTTTGAAAATAGCCATTCTAACACATGTGAGGTGATATCTCATTGTGGGTCTGATTTGCATTTCCCTGATGATGAGTGACGTTGAGTAACTTTTTACGTATCTGTTGGCCATCTGGATGTCTTCCTTGGAAAAAATGTCTATTCAGATCTTCTGCCCATTTTTTAATGGAGTTGTTTGTGGGTTGTTTTTGTTGTTGTTGTTGTTTTTATTGAGTTATATGAGTTCTTTATATATTTTGGATGTTAACCCATTAGCAGATATATGCTTTGTGAATATTTTCTCCCAGTCAGTAGGTTGCCTTTCATTTTGCTGATGGTTTCCTTTGCTGTGCAGAAGCTTTTTAGTTTGTTGGAGGCCCACTTGTTTATTTTTGCTTTGTTTCTCTTGCCTTTGGAATCAGATCAAAAAACATCACTAAGACCGATGTAAAGAAGTTTACCAACTATGTTTTCTTCTAGGAGTTTTATGATTTCAGGTTTAACATTCAAGACTTTAATCCATTTTGAGTTGATTTTGTGTGTGAAATAAGATAGTGGCCCATTTTCACCTCTTTGCATGTTGCTGTCCAGGTTTCCGAACACCATTTGTTGAAGAGGCTGTCCTTTCCTCATTGTATATTCTTGGCTCCTTTGTCATACATTAATTGGCCATATGTGTTATATTATGTATAAAAAGTCTTAAAGTATTATTTAAGATTATGTGTTAATTATTAATAACAAATAATTATTAATCACCTGGTCAAAGTAAGCACTCACTCAAAAAGTATATAATATCATTACTGCTATCTTTCTGTTATTTTCACTTCAATCATTTTACCCCTATTAATCAAGAGTTATTTGTTTGCTTTTTTCATGGATGATTTCCTCAACTCCTTATGATTTGGTGTCCAAATAGTATGACAATTGCCTTACCTCTTTTGCATTAAAACTAATATATCCAGGGCTCCAGAGGGCTCCGTCGGTTAAGCATCTGACTTTCCGCTAAGGCTCAGTCATGATCCTGGAGTCCCGGGATAGAGCCCCACATCTGACACCCTGCTCTGCGGGAAGTCTGCTTCTCCCTCTGCCCCTCACCCGGCTTATGTTCTCCCTCACTCTCTCTGTCTCTCTCTCAAATAAATAAATAAAATCTTAAAAAAATAACTAAGATATCCACTTTGCCTAAAATATGATTGGCTAACTCATCTGCCTAGTTTATTGAAAATATGTTAATATATGATAACCTATGATGTCATCTCTTTTCTAGATACTTGGATTCTTCTGTTAAAATAGAGACCTTCTGGGTCGTTTGAGTGCTAGGAATTTCAGGGGTTACTTCTTTGGAACATTTATTTAAATTTCCCTATGTGTAATATAAGTACTAACTAGTAATTTTTTAAATGCCCCGTATTGCTGAAAAAAAAAATCCCATATTGCTGAATGATATCCCATATTGCTGAAAAAAATACAGAAGCAGCTGGCTGGTGAGGTTTCTATCTCCCACAAATATCTTTTCCATCTCTACGCTTGATGATTCAAATGGGGCATAAAGATGTTAGTACATTTTTGATGCCACCAGAACGTTTTAAATTCTGTCTCAGAATCTATCTCATGGGCTCTATTTGCATATTGACAGTTTGTTTGTTAATGTCCTAAGCTGTCCCTGAAAAGCTGAGTCTAATGTGTGGCAGGAATAAACACACTTAAAACACTACTCCTTTCTCCTTTAAAAGAGTTGATAACGCAATTGGTTATTTGAATTAGGAAGACTGCGGGGTGGTACTGGATAATAAATATTCAGGCTTAAATTCAGAAATCAATCTTAAGTAAACTCATTCAATTTTATTCTTAAATTGTTATAGTATATGAAAACTTGATACTGGTCAATGTTAAAACATTGGTTTGCTGGGCACCTGGGTGGCTCAGATGGTTAAGCGTCTGCCTTCGACTCAGGTCATGATCCTAGACTCCTGGGATGGAGTCCTGCATTGGGCTCCCTGCTCTTTGGGAGCCTGCTTCTCCCTCTGCTTCTCTCTCTCTCTGTCTCTGTCTCTTATGAATAAATAAATAAAATCTTTAAAAAAATAAAAAAAATAAAAATCATTGGTTTGCTATCAATATATCTGTAAAAAAAGTATCTACTTCTCAATCCTATAAAATGCAAGAAGTACTTTATATATTTGACATCCTCATCACTGAATAGTACTGGGACTCAAGAATACTATTACACATTATATTCCTATATCAATAGTAGGCATATGAGGTACGCCTGGGTGGCTCAGTTGGTTAAACATCTGCCTTCAGCTCAGGTCATGATCCCAGGGTCCTGGGATCGAGTCCCGCATCAGGCTCCTTGCTCAGCAGGGAGCCTGCTTCACCCTCTGCCTGCAGCTCCCCCTGCTTGTACCCTTGCTCACTCTCTCTCACTCACTCTCTCTTGCCCATGCTCTCTCTCTCTAACAAATAAATAGATAAAATATTTTTAAAAAAATAGTAGGCATATGAGAGCATTTAAATTATATCATACCAGTCTTTTATCTACTAAATAAGTTTTGGCAGGGAAGATTTTTTTTTTTATTACAACTGTGAAATTGTGACTTTCTTATGTGTGTGTGGGTTTTGTTAATCTGTATTTTTTCTCTATAATTTGACTATATTTTAACTAATGTGTATTTATGACTCTTTTAAAATATTACTTGTATACTCTTTTCTTAGTATGAATTTTCCCACTTAATAATTTTGACTTGGGTTTATTTTTTTAATATAGGTCTTGAAACACAAGAATTTTGGAGGAGAGGAGATTGCTCCTTTGCAGGTGCATCTCCTTCCATCCATTAATTTCCACTTATTCTGTGAAGTTTTGCTTAGTTCCTATTTCTTAACACAGTACATAATTTCAAGGAAAGCTTTCTCATTTTTAATAGATCGGCTTAACATGTGAATATAGTGATTATAGGGATTGGCAGTTATTTTCACCTTAAATTATACTTTTTATTTGCCATGTTACTTTTTTTAATTTTTTTATTGTTATGTTAATCACCATATATTACATCATTAGTTTTTGGTGTAGTGTTCCATGATTCATTGTTTGTGCATAACTCCCAGTGCTCCATGCAGAATGTGCCCTCTTTAATACCCATCACCAGGCTAACCCATCCCCCTACCCTCCTCCCCTCTAGAACCCTCAGTTTGTTTTTCAGAGTCCATCGTCTCTCATGGTTCGTCTCCCCCCTCTGACTTACTCACCTTCATTCTTCCCCTCATGCTATCTTCTTCTTTTTCTTTTTTCTTAACATATCTTGCATTATTTGTTTCAGAAGTACAGATCTGTGATTCAGCGGTCTTGCACAATTCACAGCACTCACCATAGCACATACCCTCCCCAATGTCTATCACCCAGCCACCCCATCCCTCCCACCCCCCACAACTCCAGTAACACTCAGTTTGTTTCCTGAGATTAAGAATTCCTCATATCAGTGAGGTCATATGATACATGTCTTTCTCTGATTGACTTATTTCGCTCAGCATAACACCCTCCAGTTCCATCCACGTCCTTGCAAATGCCATGTTACTTTTTACAATTTCTTGATTTTGCAGAATTGATGAAGTCCTTTTCATATACATTTTTCTTTAATGATGTATAGAATATACACTTTATTCTTCCCATAGCACATTGAACATTTTAGCAAAAATATGTTAATCTCTAATTAAAATTGATCAGAATCTTTGGCTTCTTGTAGAAAAGAAAGAAATCAAAATGAAATGATTTCTCTTTGAACTTCCATCTTCCTTTGCTATGTTGTTTATATCTATACTTTCGACTCCAGTTTGTTTAGAATAGGAAATTTGCATTTTTATTATTTACTTAAAGTTTACTATAAGTTATCATTCATATCTTCTGATATGCTGTGTGAATTTCTTTGTTTGCCATAGTTTCTTCTCCCTTTTTTATTTATGGATTAATTTTTCTACTGAATTAGTTGTTCATATTAATGAATGATAGTCTCTAGTAAACCTTTCACTGAGGGTCTCTAGGTAGTAAATTTCTGCATCATTTGCACACATGTTGACAGTGTATCCTTCCCCGCGGGTAACAGTAGAGAGTAACTGCATTCCAATTTAATGTTGTTTTCCACTTCACTTTGAAGCTATGACTCCAATGTTTATGGATTCATTCCTGTTTATAAAACATCTCTATTAATTTGATTGTCATACCTTTGCAGATCTGTTTTTTCTCTTCGATTGATGTTCATATTTGCTTTGTATTTGATGTTCTGCAATTTCAGTATGCCATGGCTGTGGTGGTTTTTCTAAATTTTACTTAACTCAGCTAATATAACTTGGTAATGCTTTTAGCCGAGGAACTCAAACATTATTTGGTGCTAGAAAATATTCAATCATAATATTTCTTCATCTTCACATAGTCTCCAAATATTCCTTTCCCTTCTTCTCAGTATTGCCTCCCTTTACTTCCTTTAGCTCTGTGGTAGAGCTGTTCGTTCTAACCACAGTATCTCTGCACGTATTTGTTATATTTTCCATTTATATCTCTACATGCTTCATTTCAGACTATATTTACTCTCCAATTTACTAAATCTTTTTTCAACTGTGTTGTATCTAATACTTATTCTGGTCATCAGTTGTTTGTGGGTGAATTTTATTTAAACATGTGAATGTTACCATTTCCCAAATTATTTTTTTCATACCTATTATTTCTTATTCATGTATTTGCTTTTGTTGTATAATGAATGACCAAAGCTTCCTGGCTGAAAGCAACATACATTTTTTTTTCTCACAGTTTCATAAACCAAGAGTCCAGACATGGCTTAGCTGGACTCTTCTCCTGGTCTTAAAAGGCAATAGTCAAAGTATGAGCCAGCCTATATTTTCTTCTGGTGACTTATCTGGGGAAGAATATGCTTCCAAGTTCATTTAGGTTGTTGTCAGGATTCATTTCCTTGTGACTCTGTAAGTGAGGTTCTTGGGTTCTTTTACTGACATTGGCTTGAGGCCACCATCAGATTCTCGAGGCTGCCCCTGGTTCCCTGCCATCTGGTCCTCCTACAGACCCTCTCACCACATGGAAGCTTGCTTCTTAAGGGCCATCAGGACAATCTAGCTCTCCAGTGGCTAAGAGTCTTACATAACAAACACAGTCATGGGAGTGACATCCTATTATCTTTGTCAGATTCCACCTGCACTACCGGGAAAGGGAGTGTACTAAAGTGTGACTCACTGGGGATCACCTACAATGTGCTCACCACATTATTTCATACATTCCTTTCTTTATTCATTGCATTTTCATTTTAATCTACTTTAAAATTAGAAGCAAATGGATATAATAATAATGAATATATAACCATGAATCTAGCCTGGTCTGTATTCATCTTTATCCCAGCATAGTCATAATATGTAAGTTCTGATATATTTTTTTAAAGATTTTATTTATCCATTTGACAGAGAGAGAGCACAAGTAGGCAAAGCAGCAGCAGAAGGAGAGGGAGAAGCAGGTCCCCCGCCCAGCAGGGAGCCCGACGTGGGGCTCCATCCCAGGACATTGGGATCATGACCCGAGCCGAAGGTAGATGCCCAACCAACCGAGCCACCCAGGCGCCCCTGATATTTTTTACTGAGGAAAGGACCCAGAAAAAAATGACAAGAACTCATAACAACCGTAATACAGTCTCACAGGACACTTTAACTTTTACAGAGAAAAGAAAATGTTCCTTGGTACTTGTAAATCTGTTTAACTGAACTATTTTAGAGCCCTGTTCACTTGCTTGGTCCTGGATCACAGTTTCTATCATCATTCCTGTCTCTCATGGGGCTCACTTTAATCCCTTTGCTTGTATATGCCTATGTAGACTTATCCTTTCTCTCTACTCTCTAGCGTCATTGGCTTTATCCTTCTGTCCAAGACAGAAGAGAGACTTACTTTCTCTTTTTTTATAAGTGTGGTTCTGTGTTTTACAGTATATATTTAGTCTCTTTTACCTAGCATTTCTTTGAATTAAGAGAAAATGTGGTAGTTATGCTATAGGTTGCCATGGGAAATAAAAAGAAAGAATGGGTCTAAAATAAAGGGTAGGCAAAGTCATTGTTATTAAATATCTTTCTTTTCATTCTGATATTCAACATTACTAAATCCACTTTGTTGGGCTTCTCCGGTGATGTCTGGACAAATTATGACTATTTCAAGTAAGATATTCAACATTACTAAATCCACTTTTTTGGGCTTCTCCGGTGATGTCTGGGTGGGCAAATTATGACCATTTCAGGTAACTGTAAATCCATCACAGCTTCTAAAATGTCTTGCAGCAATCTTCTTGCAATTCTGTCTTGCTAAAAGAGTGGTGTTGCCAGTAGCATTAGAATGAGAATGTGGGGGTCATTTCAGACCCTCTGGCCATGGCCATAATATTGTCATGTAAGATGGAACAGAGTGTACTCATTAATGGTCTGCTCCAGAGTCCTGAGTAGTGAATGAATCAGAGGGCCCATCACCTTTCTATAGAGGTGGCCATGTATTTAACATTAGCTGCTAGATAAGTAGCCAATTTGTAATTTTGCTATCTAAGCAGACAGAGGTTACTAACAATAGAGTGAGTATCAGAGAGAAAGAAAAGATGGGATGATAAAAGTTGTGTCTTCCTTACAAATTTGCTGCGAGTGAGAGGAACTCCTTAACAACTGCAGCAGATATTCAGAAGACCCCAGAAGACCTAATGTTGTCAGCAAAGGAAAATAAGATTGTTTCAACCTTGCTGCCCTGAGGCTGCTCTTTGGTTATTAGGAGCACACCACCATTCCCCTGAGATGCATGATAACTTCACTGGTGATGAGGGATCCATAAATACGCATTCTTGACATTGAGCACCACTAGGTTAAAGTTGCCTGTGTGTGTTTGTGCAAATATACTGGACTCCAGTTTGTGCATCTTGGTTAAAATAGACAGGAATCTAGTGTAAAAACAGAACAAATTTCATTAGATATCATTATCAAAATATTCCTATTTATTCAATAAAAGAGAAAGATATCTATGCTAAAAAATAATAGATGTGGAAGTTTGCACATAACTTTAGTTTTTGTTAATAAGAAAGGGAAATAATGAAGATTGCCTTTCATTAGAATATTTCAAAATACAATTGACAAAATGGTTTTAAATATCTTATTCAATAATATATACCCAAACTGCAATTCCTTAAAAATTTTATACTTGGGTTTTAACCAATATATATTGAAAACTTTAATTGTCCTAGAAAACAATGTAGTTGTATTTTAAAGAATTTAGCTCTACTCATCTTTTCTGTCTTGGCTGGTGAATGGTACTTTTCTTTCCAGCTAATGACCTAGCTAGCCTAGGAATACGTTTTAATACTAGCTGGTAAAAAAAAAAAAAAAAAATGTTTACTTTAAAAAATATGGGGGGTAATAGCCATTTTTAGCATAAAATATTTCTTTCTTTTTTTTAAAAGATTTTATTTATTTATTTGACAGAGAGAGACACAGTGAGAGAGGGAACACAAGCAGGGGGCCGGAGAGGGAGAAGCAGGCATCCCGCTGAGCAGGGAGCCTAATGCGGGGCTCGATCCCAAGACCCTGGGATCATGACCTGAGCCGAAGGTAGACGCCCAGTGACTGAGCCACCCAGATGCACCACAAAATATTTCTTATAATGATGCTTTTCTGTCTTTGGACTCTCTCATGAGAGATGCATTCTTTGACAATAATCGTGGAATGGAAGAGATTAATTCATTATGCAAAAATTAGCATTACTCCTGAAGCAGCACTCCACCACTTATGTCTAAATTCAAAATATCCCATCACGGGTCAAAATATCCTATGTCCATCTATCTACCCTTAATAGAGGTTTATAAGGCAGGAAAGACAAGTAGCTCTGTGTATTTAAGATGCATTGATTAGTTATTGAAGAAAATGTTCTATTTTTTGGTGCCCCAGAAATTTTCATATTCCAGAGCAATAGAGCACAATGAGATTTGGGATGAATGAAGAATATATTTCTTTTGCATCGTGAGAAAAAGGTTTTTGTTAGAGCAAGTACAAAGATCTCAAACTTGACTCCTCTAAAATTACCTTTGCCTGCACAGTTTTGAATGTACATTTTTCAGGTTTTCAGTATATTAACATGCTTCACAGACAAAAGAGCTCAATATCAGAATTTCATCGTGTTTTGTTTTCCTTAAATTGAATGAAGCAGTGATTCATAATTTTTTTCATATTTTTTTTTTTGTTTCAAATCCAAATGATTTGTTAGTGGCCTATTCGTTCATTGTTTCTTCTCTTTCTCTTCCTCCTCCTTCTTCTTTTTTAAGGATTTATTTATTTATTTTAGAGAGAGAGAGCACAAGTGGGAGGGGCAAAGGGAGAGGGAGAGAGAGTCCCAAGCAGACTCAGCACTGAGCTCAGAGCCAGATGAGGGGCTGAATCTCCTGACCCTAAGATCACAGCCTGAGCTGAAACCAAGAGTCAGATGCTTAACGGACTATGCCACCCACGTGCCCCTTCTTCTCCTTCTCCTTCTCCTTCTCCTTCTCCTTCTCCTTCTTCTTCTCCTTCTTCTTCTTCTTCTTCTTCTTCTTCTTCTTCTTCTTCTTCTTCTTCTTGCTGTTATACTGCTACTTGTAGCAGAGTTAAAATGTTGAGTACCCTTTTTCACTACCACGCCTTATATTTGAGGAAAACAAAACATAAGAATGAAATGGAATGATAGATAATGCATTTGTTCTTCTCTTTTTTTAGTAAAAACTTAGAAGTACAGAAAACAAGGGACGCCTGGGTGGCTCAGATGGTTAAGTGTTTGCTTTCCGCTTAGGTCATGATTCCAGGGTCCTGGGATCGAGTCCCGCATCAGGCTCCCTGCTCCTTGGGAGGCTGCTTCTCTCTCTGCCCCTCTCTCTCTCTCTGTCTCTGTCTCTCATGAATAAATAAATAAAATCTTTAAAAAAATAACTTAGAAGTACAGAAAACAATAACATGACTAAAAGATTAAATAACAATTTTTTATGTACTTTTTTAAGATTTTATTTATTTGACAGAGAGAGAGAGATAGTGAGAGCAGGAACACAAGCAGGGGGGAGTGGGAGAGGGAGAAGCAGGCTTCCCGCCGAGCAGGGAGCCCAATGTGGGGTTTGATCCCAGAAGCCTGGGATCATGACCTGAGCCGAAGGCAGACACTTTATGACTGAGCCACTCAGGTGCCCTTAAATAACAATTTTTTAAATCCCTTAGAACTAATGAATCCTAACAATTTTGTTATATTTGCTTTATATTTTCAAATAAAAATATAAAACATTTACAGATAAAGTTGAAATATTTCATTTTAATTGTCTTCCCTTAGAACCAACTATGATAGAGTATTTAGGTGGAAAATCCTTTATGTTAAATTTTTGAAAAAATCTGCATTTAGCTTCATTTTATTAGCTGAATCTTATTTCTTACTGATTAATAATCTTCTATTACTCTGCTGTTTTCTTCCCAGCCTTTAAGATTTTTCTCTTTATTCTTTTTTTTAAAGATTTATTTATGTATTTTACAGAGAGAGAGTGAGTGAGTGGAGGGAGGGGTAGAGGGAGAGGGAAAAAGAAAATCCTCAAGCAGACTCCCTGCTGAATGTGGAGCCCAACGTGGGGCTTGATCCCAGCACCCCAAGATCATAACCTGAGCCAAAATAAGAGTTGGCCACTTAACCCACTGAGCCACCCAGGCGCCCTCTCTATTCTTGATGCTTTGTTATTTTACTATGATATAACTGTGTGTAAAAATATATATATATATGTCCATCTTGTTTGGTACTTGGTGTGCTGTCCATTGAAGAAGAAAAATGAAGAAACCATTTGTTTCCTGTCGGTTTTGGAAAAATACTGATTGTCCAGGATATTACTTCCCTATAATTCCTGCTCTTCACTCTTGCTAGGTTCCCCATGTATGGGTAATGGAACTTCTCAGATGAACTGTATCTCTGAACTACTCTGTTATGTATGTTTATTTATCTGCTTGTGGCTTGCTTAAAGTTTATCCCAGTTTTGAAAATATTTTTTAAAAATAAGTATGTTGTATGTATGTATACATAGAGATATCTATATATTTCAGTCTCTACACACACACACACACACACACACACACACAAATACACCCCATCCAGGTTCATTATCCTTTATACAACAAATAAATTAAGATCTGACTCTATTTGTTTCATCATTTCCTATTACTTATGAACATTATCTTTGTGTGTGTGTGTGTGTGTACATACACATGCTGTCTGGGTCGTGAGTTTGAGCCCCGGGGTCAGTGTAGAGATTACTTAAAAAAAAAAAAAGAAAGAAAAAAGAAAAATAGTTTTTTAAAAATGTGGAGTTGTTTTCCCCAAGTGGAATTTGGAAACATTTTAATGATACATGAGATAGTTTCATTTAAATCTTGATAATTCTATTTCCTATTACATCTTTGATGTATTCTGAAATCCACTGGAAAAATTGGAACAAATACTGTGCTCTGTGCTCATGGTAACTTAAAGGGAGGCAATAAAACATGATGATTAAGACCAAAATTCCAAGTAAAACTTCTCAGATTCCCACTTGGTTCTGTGTGCCTTGGGGCAATTCACTAGGTGTTTTTCTGCCCTGGATTCCTTATCTCTAAAGCAAGGATATTATTTTCTCATGGGGTTCTTCCAAGGGTTAATGAACCTATACATATATAAGGCAATTACAAGAGCTCCTGACACATAGTACATAATAAGTGCTCAGTAAATTTCAACTCTTGTTAACATAGGGTTAATATTTGTAGTCTAGCTTATGGTGGTTTGGACACTAGTACCACAATTTGGATAGTTGGTAGGAGTATTTTCAAGAGCCAGTAATTGCATTGGTCTGAATTAAAGAAAAGCATTAAGACAAGTTACATTTCTTTCATATTTTTCTTTAAAAAGGTAAAATAAAGTACAAAGTTTTCATTGTAATACCCAAACTGTTTAAATCATTCAACCAATGGCTATAGTCATATACAGGAAAAGGATATATAACATAGCAAACCTAAGTACATTCTATCAATACATGATAACTAATATCAAGCAAGATTTTCCCCTAACTCCAATTAATTTTGCATACATGTTAAAATCCTGGTTTACACCAAAGACTAAAAACTTCCTATCCTTACCTTTTCATTCTTTATTTGTAAATGACTGCTCTTAGTACTTCCTACATGAAGCCAAAGAATCTTTGGGACTATGCATTTTAACCTACCCTGTAGGCATCCCAACATCAAAGTCTTTACGTAGCTTAGCATAATACCCTCTAGTTCCATCCACGTCGCAAATGGCAAGAGTTCCCTTTTTTGATGGCTGCATAATATTCCATAATATATATATATATATAAATATATATATATATACCACATCTTCTTTATCCATTCATCTGCTGATGGACATCTTAAAAAAAAAAAAAGTCTTTAAGTAGCAACTTTCCAAGACAATTTAGCTAGGATTCTGATTTTGCCTAATTTGATGATTTATCTCCCAAAGCCAAGTATAGTCTAGGTCTTCTTTATGATTTAACTGTATTCCGACCCTGCTTCTGGTCTCGCTTCCTGTTCATATGGTTAAATATAGAAAGGAAGAGTAATGTGACATCATGACTCTTTCAAGTTTCTTTTACATTAATCAGGAAGTCTTATGGCAACGTGTCCTGGATGTATTTATTCTTAAGTGCCTTCTATGTACATGGCACTGTTCTAAGCCCTAAGGATCTCATATGAAAAACATAGTTTATATTCTAGTAGGTGGGGGCAGGGATAAACGAATGAATCAGTTCCTAAATAGTATGTTATGTGGTGATCTGTTTAAATTGTAAGGTATGTAACATTACTATACGGTGAGGGAAATGTTGGGGTTTTGTTCAGTTTCTTCTATTTATGTTATTAATAGAAAATTTAGCATTTTACAGACTGACATTGTGACTAAAAGAGACCATTCTTGAAAAAAACTGCACTTTAAATTTCACGTATTAATATCTAAATACTTGTTACTAAATTACTTTGTTAGTAATGCCTATGTAGAAATTATTGTAAAAATTCTACAGAAGATTGGGAGAGAGGGCTAAATAAAATTTATGCCACACATTTAAATAAATATACTGAAGAAATGACTACATAATAGTTTATCCACGAATTCCTTTTAAGAGAGCTACCAGAAAATCTTGAAACCGTGTACAATAATGATAATTATGTAACATTTTTCTTGCTAGATCTAGAGTTATTTAATGCATTTATATAATTAAAAAGTTCTTATTCAGTATATTCACCATTTACTCATCACTCAAACTTTGCACATGATTATAGATTGAGATATGACCTGCATTTTACAATACTGATCACTTTTTTCTGACAAGTATTAGCCAGTTAGGGTTTCTTGATACCCAAGTCATCAGAAACTTTTATCAGTTCCTTCTCAAAACTTTAATAATATACCTAAATGACCTTAGTTTTTTCTCTCCTTACCCAGCTGTCAGTTCAAAATGCCTAGGGCTGAAATAATATTCCTTGCCTGGAGCAACCCCATGCCACCTACCCCAACTTCAGCCCCCTGCACTTTCCTCATCTCCCATTCTTCCATAGATTAAATCATATTATATTTAATTTTTTAGGTTGAATTTAAGCTCCCGGTTAAGGTCATTCCTCCTTTTTTTTTTTTAGATTTTTTTTCCTTTGCCTTTCTTGTTTTTCTAATATGTAGAAGCTAATATTTAAATTTGCAAAGATTTTTTTTTCTTCTCTGCCTTCTTATCACTATTCCCCTTAATGAAGAATTATTTAATGACTTCTAAGACTGATGTGCTGTGGTTTGTCCATTATTCCCTTAGGAGCATGAGCCCCACGTAGCTCAGTTACCTTTAATTTTAAATCTATTATAGTCCCACTGAAATAAAGTCAATAATACGTCCCTGACAGATAAGACATCTTAATGCCATTTTTGTCATCTGACTCAGTTATTAAATTTAATATCTTATAGGTGATTCATAAAGTATTTCCTACATTAAAATAACTTAGTAAAATAAGTCTAGCCCTAAATGATAGCATTACATCACTACTTTTAAATAATAAAAAATGACAGTGTTAATTTTCTAGAAAAGATGCTCAGTATTATTAGGGGAATTATAGGAGTTATGTTGTGGCACTTCCATAACACAATTCTAATTTACAGAGGGACTGACCAAGAAACAAGGAAGCCTGTTGAATTTACTTTTCTGTATGAAAAAAACTGCTAATATCAAAATGGGTATAATAAATAGTTAGACCCATGCATACTAGATCTTCCCATCTACCTTTGCAGAAACCCAAGCTACTTTTTTTTCAAGACCCCACCAGCCCCCATAGACTAAAAAGAAGAAATGCATTACTGTATTTTGATAAACAAAGTTGGAAGATTCTTTTTAAATATACTGCCCTAAATATAAAACATTCTTAAATGAATATCCTCTAAATATAAAACATATGGGAATATAAAGCATTTCTCATTAAAAGGTCATTTTATTCTTCACCCATACTAATTAAAAGGGATATCAGTACAATCGATTTGTAATTACACATATGTGACTTATCCACTTGATTAATTGCCAAAACAATACAATTTTTAAAAAATCCAAATCAATTTATGTCTAATACAGTCATGGTGGATTCTCCCCAACATCTCATCAATGTTTTCTAAGTGAACATTTTTAACAAATTCTAAAAACTTGCCTAAGAAATGACTGCTAGGTTCACCTATGTCTCCTATGCAAGTTTTGCAATTTAAATAATTGAGAATCTACCTGTGCAAGGTTATGTGTCAAACGTTGGGAAAAACAAGGTCCCTCATAGACCAACTTAATAAATGATCAAGGAAATATAAATCTAAAAGAAGTAAAGAATGGCTTTTATGTGTGTGTGTTTAAATTCAACCTAAAATACATAAATAACTAGTGATATAATCCACAGAAGCATTGAGAAAAGGAAGAAAGGGTTGGTTCAAGTTGAGGCAAGTGTCAGAGGATTCCTATAGACAAGGATCAGAAAGGAAACTTTTCCTACATGAACTTATTTATTCAACACATGTTTATTGAGTATCTACTGGGTACCAAACACGATTCTAGGTACAAAACTATTAACATTCCTTCTAATAATGGAAACTATACTAGCAGTGAGAAAAACAAGCACAATGAGTAGGCAAATAATATAGCATGCTAGAAAACAATAAGTGCTGTTTTAAAAAAGCAGGCGAGGGAATATAATAAAGTAAGGATGAGAGTAGTGATTTGTTACACTAAAGAGTTGTGCCCGGGTGGCCATCACTGAAGGTCAGATTTGAGTCAAGTTACAAAGACAAGTTAGTTAGCCATCCAGTTATCTATGGAAAAAGCACTCAAAGCAGAAAGAACAACCAAAGCAAAGAAAGGTTCTAAGGTCCAAGTAGACCTAGTATGTTCAAAGATTGTTGGAGCTAGTGATAGACAGACAATGCTAGACCATATAGGTCTTGATAATTACTGCAAAGATGTGGCTTTTACTCTGAGTGAAATAGGGAAGTACTGTAGAATTTTTAGCTTAGGAGTGACAGATCTATGTTAAGGATCAATATATGGGTGTAAATGTAAATGGAGGTGGATGAGATTAGAAACCAAGAAACGTTAAGGGTTTTTCAGTCCTCCAATTAAATGGTGACGATGGCTTAGCTTTCGTGTTAGCAGTGGAAGTGGGAGAAGTTATTGGAATTTGAGAAAGGTAGAGCTAACAGAATTTCCTAGCAAATTGAATATGGCACGTGAATAGATTAACCATATAAATTATTGTCAAAACAGACTACTGTGAGAAAGAGCATACTAAAATGATCAATATATATTATAACTATATATTAAGTATATAACATGATTATTGGATTTTAATTAATTGAATTCTTATATTTCCCAAATAATATATTTGCATTAGTTTTCTATTATGTACAAATTACCACAAACGTAGCTGCTTAAAGCAGTACAAATGTGTTAGCTCACATTTAGGTCAGGAGTTTGGATATGGATTAATTGGGTCCTCTGTTCAGCATCTCACTAGGCTGACATCAAGTTTTACACGGGCCACTATCTCATCTGAGGCTTGGAGTTCTCTTCCAAGCTCCTCACTGATTGTGGACAGAGTTCAGTTACTCATAGCAGACTGAGGTCCTACTTTATTGAGGACTCTAAACTGGGGGACACTTTCAACAATTTGCTATGCCCTCAGGTCCTAGCCATGTGACCCACTCCCAACATGGCAGCTAAATTAGTTAAAGCCAGCAAGAGAATCTCTCTCTAGTCCACTACAATAGAATCCCTTTTGAAACATGTATTTTATATATATATATAAATTTTTAATTTGAATGTAGTTGAAATACAATGCTACATTACTTTCAGGTTTACACCATACTGATTCAGTAAGTTTATACATTATGATATGCTTACCACAAGTGTAGCTACCATCTGTCACCATACATTGCTATTACAATACCATTAACTATATTGCTTATGCTGCATCTTTTATTCCTGTAACTTATTCATTCCCTAACTGGACGCCTGTATTTCCCACTCCCCTTCACCCATTTTGTCCATCCCCCACCCCTGTCAATTATCAGTTTATTCTCAACTATCAGTATTTATAGGTCTGATTCTACTTTTTATTTATTCTTTTGTTTTGTTTTTTTAGTTCTACATGTAAGCAAAATCATATTTCATTTGTCTTTCTCAGTCTGACTTATTTCACTTAGCATAATACCCTCTCGGTCCATCCATGTTGCTGCAAATAGAACAATCTCATCTTTTTTATGAATGCATAATATTCACATATATATGTATGTGTATATATATATATATATATCTGAATATATATATATATATATATATATACCACATCTTCCTTGTCCATTTGTATGTCAGTGGACTTAGGTTGCTTCCATATCTCGGCTATTATAAATATTACTGCAGTAAACATAGGGGTGCATATATCTTTTCAAATTAGTGTTTTCATTTTCTTTGGGTAAATATCCAGTAGTGAAATTACTGGATCGTATGGTATTTCTATTTTTAATTTTTTGAAGAAACTGCATACTGTTTTCCACAGTGGCTGCACCGATTTACCTTTCCACTAACAGTGCATGAGGGTTCCTCTTTCTCCACATCCTCACCAACACTTGTTATTTCTTATATTTTTCATTTTAGCCATCACTACAATAGAATGTTGTATAACCTCATATAACAGGAGTGATTATCCTGCCATATTCACAAGGTACCTCTAATACTCTACATGATGGAATTACCCAGGATGCAAGTAACAGGGGGCAAGCACGTTGGCAGGCATCTTAGAAATCTTTCTACCACAATTCATTTTTCAATAGAGTTTTATTATTTTAATTTTTCCAAAAGTTCTAGTGGTTTTCTTCACTATTACATTTAATGGTGAGTAAATCGTTGTTGATGTGCCTGATTAGATCAGAGCAGTTTGTGTTAAGTAAAGGATATTCTTAGTTTACTGACAATAGTTGAAAAAACAGATTACATGGATGCAAATGTTTCCAGGTAGGTATGTATGATAGTGTGACTCTGTGGAAGTGATAGAACTAACAATTAATGAGAATATGTTAGACAGGGTATCCTGCTTAGTGAGGGTCAATCATGTTTGCGCCAAGTTTAACAGAACAACTAGCATTTGGGTGATGGAACATAACGGCTCTCAACTTCTATCTCAAAGCCAGATTCCACTCTTAATTTTCTCTTATGATCTAAGCCAGACCCAGAAAAGAATCGCAAGGTCTTAACACAATAATGCTGAAATTATGCTAAAGATCAAAGTTACCTTGACAAGTGGAATAATTTTTCCTCACATGAAAAGCTACTGCACTGTGTTCTTTCATGGAAGACATTGTGACATCTCACAGTCATTTTGCAGGGTTTTAGGAATATAGGGACATGCGATCCTCACATCCCCAATTAGATTAGTAGTAGGCATCATTTCTTCTCAGTAGTGGCAGAGAAAGATCCCCTCACCATCCCCACCAAACTCCCAGCTCCAATAAAAGAATTCCACAATTGTACTTCAAAATTAGCAAATAAACAGGAACTTGCCACATCTTGGTGATTTTTGGTTATAAGGGCGTAAATAAGTAAATATCTGGAAAAATATGTTATCAATGAAGCTGTTAAGAAAGATGAGTGGGAAAAGAAAGGTTGATTTACTAACACTGTTTTGTCAGTAAATTCTACACTTATAAATATGAAAATACAATAACAAGCTAATATATAATGTAATGGATGAATTAAGAATTTTAATTCCTAGCTAAAATTTAGTCTTGCTCAAATAGAGAAAAATAGAATGACAATAAACAGGGAATTATCATAATCGTACATGCAACGATCAAAATGTCAATATACTGATTTTCCAACATGCCATTAAAATGGTGATGTTCCAGTTAAACCTATCCTATTCCATTGTTTTCCCTAAGGTCATACGTTGCCGAATGGCATGAGAGTCCATCTCTACTGTCCTGTTGACAGTGATTACCCAGGCTGCTGTAAGATATCAAAGGAAACAAAGTAGAACAGAGGGAAGATCACAAGACTGAATTAGAAGACTTAGGTTTACCTCCTACACTGTTGGTGGGAATGCAAGCTGGTGCAACCCCTCTGGAAAACAGTATGGAGGTTCCTCAAACAGTTGAAATTAGAGCTACCATTCGATCTAGCAATTGCACTACTGGGTAT
This sequence comes from Zalophus californianus, assembly GCF_009762305.2. Classification (NCBI taxonomy): domain Eukaryota; kingdom Metazoa; phylum Chordata; class Mammalia; order Carnivora; family Otariidae; genus Zalophus; species Zalophus californianus. The sequence goes on from NC_045598.1 coordinate 88,327,993, forward strand.
TTACCCCAAAGATACAAATTTAGGGACCCGAAGGGGTACATGCACCCCAATGTTTATAGCAGCAATGTCTACAATAGCCAAACTGTGGAAAGAGCCAAGATGTCCATCGACAGATGAATGGATAAAGAAGAGGTGGTATATATACACAATGGAATATTATGCAGCCATCAAAAGGAATGAGATCTTGCCATTTGCAATGACGTGGATGGAACTGGAGGGTGTTATGCTTAGTGAAATAAGTCAATCAGAGAAAGACATGTATCACATGACCTCACTGATATGAGGAATTCTTAATCTCAGGAAACAAACTTGAGTGTTGCTGAGTGGTGGAGGGTGGGAGGGATGGGGTGGCTGGGTGATAGACATTGGGGAGGGTATGTGCTATGGTGAGCGCTGTGAATTGTGCAAGACTGTTGAATCACAGATCTGTACTTCTGAAACAAATAATGCAAGATATGTTAAGAAAAAAGAAAAAGAAGAAGATAGCAGGAGGGGAAGAATGAAGGGGAGTAAGTCGGAGGGGGAGACAAACCATGAGAGATGATAGACTCTGAAAAACAAACTGAGGGTTCTAGAGGGGAGGAGGGTAGGGGGATGGGTTAGCCTGGTGATGGGTATTAAAGAGGGCACATTCTGCATGGAGCACTGGGTGTTATGCACAAACAATGAATCATGGAACACTACACCAAAACAAATGATGTAATATATGGTGATTAACATAACAATAAAAAAAGAAGACTTAGGTTTAAGTGAAAGGACTAGTTCAATTCAATCACTTAATTTCTGGGAGGCGCTTTCCTCATTGGCAAAATGGACGTTATAGAACTTATCCTGTGAACTGCAGTGTGTTAAAATCATATCAAAATGAGATATGTGAATGCCAGTTATTTGAAAACTCTAAGGAGCTTTAGGTAAGACATTTTTGTGGTATTTTTTACAATGTATTCTCTTTTTTTTAGAAGGCTGTGTTTTGTTTTGTTTTGTTTTTATTTATTTATTTTTGGAACGAGAAAGAGCAAGGCAGGGGTGGAGCATGATCGGGGAGGAGGGGCAGAGGGAGAAGCAGACTCTCCTCTGGGCAGGGAGCCCGATGCAGGACTTCATCCCAGGACCCTTCGGATCACGACCAGAGCTGAAGGCAGATGCTTAACCAACTCAGCCACCCAGGCACCTTTACAGCCTATTCTTACTGAAAAAAATGTTATGGTTAAATATTTTGTTTGTGAAATACCAAAAAGAAATACTATCCAATTCTTATACCTATAGTAATCCTAATTTATGTTTCTTAGTATGATACTGACACCCATAGAGGCATTAACAAATCTTACATTTGCTCACTAGTTCTAAATTCCTCTCTTATAAAATAATATTGGAATGGGAATTTTCCAAGTTTCACAAGATTTATGAGATTTCACCTATTTCCAGATAGGTGAAAAATTAGGGGGAAATATTTTCAGTTATTGTGAATGTAATCTAGAATTTTAGTTTGATCAGAATGATTTATTCATGATAAATTGAGAACATAAATCATAGCTAAATTTCAGCATTTTAATTTTAATTCTCATGTGAATTTTAATTAAAACACAAGATTATATTAATTTATTATTTATTAATTGATATCAAATTCACAAGGTTTAGAAATTATGTTATATGGTTAATTAAGAAGTATGTCTTTTTTCTGATTAATTTCTTTCCTTTTCTTTTTATATAAGATAGAGAAAGAGAGCATGCAGGAGTTGGTAGGGAGGGGAAGGGCAGAGGGAGAGAGAGAATCTTAAACAGGCTCCACACCCAGCATGGAGCACAACACAGGGCTCCATCTCATGACACTGAGATCATGACCTGAGGTGAAATCAAGAGTCGGACCCTTAACCGACTAAGCCACCCAGGCCCCCCTGATTCTTTATTTTCTTAATAAACTTTATTTTCAAAGTACTTTTAGATTTATAGAAAAATTAAAGATATAGTTTGAGAGCTCCCATATATCCCATAATATTTCCTCTATCACCAACATCCTATGTCAATATGGTGCATTTGTCACAAATAAAGAATTTCTATTACTAAAGTCATGCTGTATTCAGGTTTCCTTTATCTATCATCTATTTATCTATCTATCTATCTATCATCTATCTATCTATCTATCTATCTATCTATCACTTATGTCTTTTTTTTGGTTCTAAGATCCAATCCAGGATACCACATTACATTTAGTCCTATTTCCTTAAGCTTTTCTTTTATGAAGATTATCTTGAGAGCTGAGGACTACTGTCAGGGTATTTTGTGGGATGACTCTCTATTGGAATTTGTCTGATATATTTTTTCCCCTTCATAATTAGAATGAGGTTATAGTTTTTGGCCAGGAAAACCACAGAGGTAAAGTGAGAGTCTCATCATCTCATATTAGAGGTACATGACTTAACATAATTTATCATGATTTATCACTGTTCATACTAACTTTGATCATCTGGCTGAAGCAGTATTTTTCAGCTTTCTCCACTGTAAAATTACAGTTTTTTCCTCCTTTCCATAATTCATTCTTTGAAAAGAAGTCACTATGCATGTTCTAAGAAGTAGGAAGTTACACTCTATCACTTGAGGGGGGAGTTTCTACACAAATTATTGGAATTCTTCTGCATGGGAGATTTATCTTTTCTCCTCCAGTGATGTATTTATTTAATTTATTTGGAAATTTATTTTAGGTTTTGTATTATAATCCAGTACTACTTTATATTTTTGAGTTTGAATTACTTCAGCTTTGGCTATTGGGAACTTTTCCATTTGGCTCCTAGATGTTCCCCATCATTGTGTGTGTGCGTCTGTGAGTGTGTATATTTAAGCACTTCCTTATTTTCTGTCATTAAGAGATGCTCCAGGCTAATAGTGCATATTTTCTGCCTCAGCTCTGGATTCAACCAGGTAAGGAGCTCTGGATTCAACCAGGTAAGGAGCTCTTGCTCCTTTTATTGAAGAATAACATTAGAGACCAGAATTTGGGTCCAAGTGTGCTTGTTGCTTCTGAAGTATCTTTGCACATAGGCACTGTGAGCTGACAGAGAAAGGAAATATATATGAGTATAGGAAGCTGTGGCTCTAAACATATCTATAAATATTTTTGTATGTAGCCATCTGTCTTTTTTTTAAGATTTTTTACTTTTTTTAGAGAGAGGGAGAGAGTACAAGCAGGGGGAGCGGCAGGCAGAGGGAGAGGGAGAAGCAGGCTCCCCGCTTAGCGGGGAGCCCAACGTGGGGCTCAATCCCAGGACCCTGGAATCATGACCTGGGCCGAAGGCAGCTGCTTAACCGACTGAGCCACCCAGGCGCCCCTGTAGCCATCTGTCTTAAAGTAAACATTAGTTGATACTAATGTCTCCAATAGAACTCATTACCACATGGGCTAGCCTTACTCACCTTGATACCTTTCAGAAATAAGTTTGGACATATTAAGTCTTATAAAGCTATACCTTCTGACTCAGTGGAACCCTCAGAAATTCAGAATTTGTTCTGGAAAATATGACAACTTAGAACAACACTGTTCTACAGTTATGCAGTGTGAGCCACAAATGTGAGCCACATATATAATTTAAGATTTTCTTGTAGACTCATTAAAAAGGTAAAAAGAAGCAAGTGAAAAACAATATATGTATAATAAAATAACAATATATATAATATATAAATATAAAAAAATTTAAAATATATAGTGGTTTTAGAATTGTCAATCCTTATTCCATGGATAACAACTTCATCAACTTTATTCTTTTGCTTTTGGCCTTACAGAATCCATTCATTTCCAGTACATTTTCCTCCATTTTTTTCGATGAGGTTATTTTATACATATGCAAAAGTTACACTATTAAGTCAAATTCTAGATTTCACCTTGGAATTTCTCAGCTCCTAAATGATTATTTATTTGACTACACTGAAGCTGACTCTTAGTGCTGAAAATTTCTATGTGTTTTGACAAAAGGACAATGTCATGTGTTCACCACTGCAGTATCACCCAGAATAATTTCACTTGAGACAATTAAAAATCCCTTGTGCTTTACTTATTAACTCTCTACCTTAAACTCTTATCAACAGCAGACCTGCTATTATTTCTGTAGTTTTTTTCTTTTCCAAAGTGTTAAATAAATGTAATTAAAAAGTATGTAGTCTTGTCACACTGGCTTCTTTCACCTATCAATATTCATTTAAAATTCATTCATGCCTTTGCATGGCTTATTACTTTGTTTTTGCTGAATAATATTCCACTTTTATTATCCTACCACAATTTATTTATCCAGTAACCTATTGAAGGATATCTTGGTTGCTTTCTGTTTTGGCAATAACTAATAAAGTTGCTATAAATACTCATATACAGGTTTTGGTGTTTTCAAATCAGTTAGTAAATACCTAATAGCACAATTTCTGGAACACAAAGTAAGATTATGTTCAGTTTTGTAAGATGGTGAACTGTCTTCCAAACTGGCTGTACCATTTTGCATTCCCCCCAGCAATGAATGAGAGCTCCTATTGCTCAACATTCTCACCATCAATTGCTCTTCTCCATTTTTTTGGAATGAAGCCTTTAAATAGATATCTAGTGTTATCTCACAGTGTTGTATTTTACATTTCCCTAATGACAGATGATGTTGAATATCTTTCCATATGCTATTTGCTATCTATATATCTTCATTGGAAAAACATCTGATCAGGCCTTTTCCACATTACATAGTCGGATTGTTTTATTATTTTCTTATCACTGGGTTCATTTTGGATATATGTTCTTAATCAAATAAATGTTTTGCAAATATTTTCTCTCAGTATATAGCTCAACTTAATTCTCTTAAAAGTATCTTTTGCAGAACAAAAGTTTTTCCATTTTAATAAATAGCCAACTAATTTTTTTTCCCTTTTATGGATCATGCCTTTGGTTGTGTTCTTTAAAGTAGTGGTGAATAATGGTAGATATCCATGCTTTGTTCATGATCTTAGATGAAAAGGATTTTGTCTTTCATCATAAAATATGTTAGTTGAAAGCTTTTTGTTGATGTTCTTTACCAAATTGAATAATTCCCCCTCTATTCCTAATTTGCTGAGAATTCCTATCATAAATGGATGTTGGATATTATCAAATGCTTTTTCTGCATCAACTGATGGGATTATATGATTTTTATCCTTTAACCTCTTGAAACAGTAGATTACAATGATGTATTCTTGAATGTTGAACCAACCTTGCATACCTGGAATAAATCCCACTTGGTCTTGATTCATTTCATTTTTATAAATGATAAATAAAAATATATATTTAGCAAAATTCAGGTAATTGTAAAATCTATCATAATTATTTAAGTACAACTTTATTATATTTTAGGCAATCCGTCTGAGGTGTCTCATTTAATATATGGATGTTTTAAATCTAAAAGGTAGTATTACCATCACAGAATTCCATTACCTTAATTAAATTGCTTAAAAGCTTATTACCAGGGCACCTGGGTGATGCAGGCAGTTAAGTGTCCAACTCTTGATTTTGGCTCAGGTCATGATCTCTGGGTTGTGGGATCAGCCCTGCATCAGGCTGCATGCTCAGCTCTGAGTCTGCTTGTCCCTCTGCTCTTTGCCTGCTCTCATTATCTCTCTCTAAAAGAGATAAATAAATAGAATCTTTTTTTTAAGTAGTATTACCATCATAGAATTCCACTATTGCAATTAAATTGATGAGGTCCATTTGAAAATTCAGAACTTTATATATATATATATATATATATATATATATATATATATATATTTGTAACATGTATTTATAGATTTGGCATTAAAAAGACTAGAAAATGAAGGTCATAAAAGTATAAGTATTTGCTTTCCATATACCTCCAACAGCTAGCATCTACTGGGTATTTATGAGGAATTACTTTAAATAATTTTTCTTTTGTTCTGTTTTTGTTTTTCTCCTTTTGTTTGAGGGTAAAACACCACATAGAACATCCATTTTCCTTGATTTGCTAATATTAACAAGTTTTTCACATATTTATCAAGAAAAATATAATCCCCTATAGTTAAAGCCATTTAAACAAACAGTAGGAATTCTTAGTGTTGATGGAACTATTGATCATACAACAGTAAAATTATGTCTCCTGTAGTAAATGCCAATGAAAGAGTTGTACATTAATCAGGAAATCAATAGATTTGTCAATAAAAAGGCTACAGTTGACAGGATGATGTTGTAAGAAGACCTAGTGTCTGAGGAACCAGAAACTAAGTAACTCAGTGATTGACCTATTTATTTGACTTCAGGTTACTCTCAAATTGTATATGAAGAAATACAGTTGTAGAAACAAAATACAGGAAGCTGCTTATTTCTCATTCATTGAATTTGAGTAATGGCTAGCTTATTATTGCAATAATCTTTACTTGTTTAGTTTCTAAAACACTTACCTTGTATTTCATGTTATAATTCTACTAATTGTTCCAAACTGGCTGAATATTTATGAGAGCATTAATCACAATTTTCTTCTTTCCTACAAACCCTGCTATTACTTATTTTAAACTACTCTTTTTAGCAATATATGTTTGAAAATCTGTATACTTAATTTAATCCAAACTAAACTAGGCATATAGATGAATTAAAGTATTTAAATATTTTAGGCTAGCACAATCCAAAAAAAAGAGAACTACTACATCAAAGAAGGCTTCACATTTTCTTTCTAAATTATTTTATTTTAGATAATTAATCTATTTATTCATTTTAAAGAAAATAAATATGAGAATCTGATTTTTTTTTTTTTTTTTGCATTTTGCTGTTTGGGAATATTTGATTTTGTTCAATTTGTAAGTCAATTAAGAGCATTTTTTAAAGATTTTATTTACTGGAGAGAAAAAGAGAGAAAGTGAGCAGGGAAGGAATAGGGAGAGGGACAAGCAGACTCTGTGCTGAGCGCAGAGCCTGACTCTGGGCTCAATCCCAGAACCCTGATATCATGACCTGAGCCAAAATCAAGAGTTGGACGCTCAACTGACTGAGCCACCAGGGTGCCCCAAGAGCATTTTTATGAAGTGTAATGGTCTAAACTGTAATAGCGTAATTCTTCAAATGATGCTTTTTCCATAATGGGAGGTGTTTTATCAAGACTTGTAGAAAGAGGAATAAGAACAACAATAAAAACAGTGTCAAGTTTGGATTTCCTCTAAGTTTTCCTAGAAACTTTCAGGTTCTATAATTGAAATTGTTAGAGGTATTGATTTCAGTGTGTGTGTGTGTGTGTACACACAATGTATATATTTTATACATAACCATATGACATAACCATGCCATACCTAGTAACAACATTCAACAACTGTTTAAATTTTGAATTTTTGACAAATATTTGCAGGACAGCCATTAGCTCACTTTTGCTAAAAATCCTGTTCCAAGTTTGTAGGGTTGTCCTTTCCTCTGCCTTCTTAAGTACTACAGGTAATAATTAGTTGACAGCAGTATGAGTTTATATTATTTCTTTTAAGAAATAGTCATCTCTAAATGGGAATAAAGTAATGTAACAAATTATTTGCATCCCATGTATATCAGTGTAGAACTCAAAATCAAAATTTATATCATGCCAAACAAAGATTTTAAAAGATTTGTGGAAGAAAGGAAATAATTCTCTTGCAAAAGGATATCATAATTTGTTTTAAGCAGAGAAAAAAATTTTTTTAACTCCATGTACCCAGAAGTTAAACACTGTAAAGAAGCATGAAATTCTTTATTTTACTCACCTAAAGTAGGAAAAGGAAAGAAAATTAAAGACTATTAACACTGATGTTGGCATTATTATTACTAAAAGTTATATTTTATTGAAAGGAAATTACTTAAGGCAATTATAATTTTATTAAAGAGGTCATTTCATGTGTTCAGGATGATTTCTTGTGATTAGATCTCTTTGTTCTCTTTCAAAATGCTTCATAGTTTAAATGTCACATTTTACAGATGGCTCAATTAAATAATGGAAACATTTTTGACTTAGTCAATTCATATTAGTTTTAAGAACTCCACATATCAATTAGAATATACATTTATTTTTTTATAATATGTAACAGGTGATAAACATGCTCTTTGAAAATTTTTGATGTTTCCAATTCTGTTAGATATTGCTAAAAGTATATTCTGAAAAAAGTGTAAGCATAAGGAATCCCAGCAGTATTCACTTTTTAAAGGAAATATTTAAATGCTAAATATTTTGATATAATTAAAAAATCAGAGTGTAGTCTCAATTTTTTTAATACTCTTATTTACTTAATTTCTTTTTCTTTTAAGTGTGAAACTAAAGGTTTTCATGGTCTTTGCCCACCAAAAGGATAATGGAAGAAGAATATTATCAGAACATTTTTTAATATTAAGATTAAACAATACTTTTTGTGTTCAATATGACAAAAGGTAGAATGTGCTTTGTGTTTAAAGGTGGGTAACAGTAAGGAAAGAAAATATTTCTAAATAAAAGAGTTGAAAAAGTGAGAATGGTGAAGTCATTTGAATTAAATTGTAAATTAGTTTTAATTTTACCTTAAGGGTAGAAAGACATAATTGGGAATTTAAATCTACAGTAGAAATATACTCCAGAAAGCAACATATTAATTACTTGAAAACTGTTTTTGGTTTAAATTATTAATCTTCTGTTTTCTGTGATTAGCCTAGGTAATCAAAACTGACAATAATTAGGTTTTTAAAAATATATATTCTGCACACATTGGCTTATTATTTCTATTAAGTGCAAAAGTTGTCATTAAATCATATAAGACCCACAAAGTTAGAATCATTCACAGTGCTAATTACCTCTGCCAAAAATTTTAATAGTTTAATTATTTTCACATTGGAGAATCTTTAATTCTGACAATATTCTTCCTTGAAGCAATTCTAATTGTATGGAATTTGAAGTTGATTTTGTACATTGATTAATACCACAGCAATCAAATCCGAGTGTTAAAAGAGTCTGAGTCCTAAATCATTAAAATGTGTATTAATACAGACTCATTGGAAACCAAAGAGATTAAATCACAATGTTTTTGTTTAGAACAACAACAAATAATGCAAATATTATGATTGCAAATTATTTATTTTACCTCCTATTTTAAAACATCCTCTCTTGAAACTTAATTTTTCAAATATGAGTTATTACACTCAAAATTGAGAATGTGTATTTATCACATCTATGTGATTTTGGAGCTTGAGAAGAGAAATACTGTCTGCTTCCACTAAATATGATACATCAGGCCTCTGTATCTACGTATGATTTATATCCTACTCTCTGGATGACATTTTTCTTGCTATGGCCACTAGGGTGGTAGTTGTTTCTCGATTATTCATCTTAATTAATATAATGCAGTGGATCAATGTGATGTGTTGGAATATCGAAATGGTTCAGATCTCTCAGTCCTATTAAGTGATGGAGGACAGAGGAGGTGATATAGCTCTGGGGCAAAATTGTAAATGTGTTCTGTTACCCATTCCATGTAAATATGAAACTGTTTCTAATCCTCTGTTCTGTTAACAATAAACAATAAAAAAGAAAGCACTCACCAAATCAATACTGCATTCTTGCATTCAAGGCCATAATAATCTGTTCTAGCAAGGACTATATATATAACACTGCAATTGGGGATGCTACTTGTTTGAGTTGGTCATACCCCATAGTCAACCTCCAGGATCCATCTGTTTTCTGCAAGAGCCAGACGGGTGAATGAAATGGAGATATGCTGGGGACCATTGTCTCTGCATCCTTTAGATCTTTATTAATTTATACTATTTGGCCCAAGATGCATTATTGTTTTCTATTTACCATCTTGGCCGAGTGGCAGTTTCAGTCTTTATTTTGCCTTCTGTTTTATAAGAGACCTTAGCCCACAAACCAAGTAATTGATGTGGGAGTTATGCCAAATATTAAGTATGCAAATTTTAATTATACTTTTAGGTACTGTAAAATGACCACTAAGATGATTCATGGGTCCTCATAGATCCAAAGTAAATCTGAACCTTAGTCAAGAGTCCATTATACCAAAGGTAAACACAAAGCCAAACAAATAAATAAAAGCAAAATAAAACAAATAAGTAATTATTAGCTCACATAATCAACTGTGGAAAGGGTAGAGGTACAAATTACGCTAACAGCACAATTCCAATAGGGCTCCTTTTTATTTTTATTTCTTCCTTTCTATTTTGTTGTGTGTTTTGGCTTTATTCTATTATGCTGGCTTTTTCAATTACACTGAAATCATGAACGCCAACAACTTCTAGACTTATGTTTTTCCAGCTCCACCACCAGAGAGGATGAATTCTTTTTCTTTTAGTTTAAACTTGGAAGTAGTGGACAAGAATTCTGGCTGGTCGCAATCAGATCATATAGCTATTGAGGTGTCCAGAGATGCAATGGCTACCAATTAGTAGCCCCTACTGGAGCACTGTAGTTAGAGGCTGACAAAAATAATCCCCCTAAAAGAAGGTTTTGTGCATAGAAGTATGGAGGAGTTGCAAAAATGATACTAAAATAGATATCTACTAAAATGTAGAGTAGGTTCTAAATAGTTCCCCACAATTGATTAAATGATGGGGTTCATCAACAATATTAGAATTATAATTTTAGGATAGATTTAAGTAAATGAAAATGAGAGAAAATATGGATAATATACTTCAAGAAAACCTTACATTCCTCTAATAGAAAGGCAAAGAGCTTCTTAATCTCATTCACTTTTTAAAAGTTGCAGAACAATGTAACCTACTTAAGGAGTGATAAAAACTAGTGATTTTTTTCCTTTTTTTAATTATGTTAATCACCATACATTTCATCATTAGTTTTTGATGTAGTGTTCCATGATTCATTGTTTGAGTATAACCCCAGTGCTCCATTCAGTATGTGCCCTCTTTAATACCCATCACCAGGCTAACCCATCCCCCCATCCCCTCCCCTCTAGAACCCTCAGTTTGTTTCTCAGAGTCCATAGTCTCCCATGGTTTGCCCCCCTTCATTTTTCCCTTCTTGCTATCTTCTTCTTTTTTTTTTTAACATATATTGTATTATTTGTTTCAGAGGTACAGGTCTGTGATTCAACAGTCTTACACAATTCACAGTGCTCACCATAGCACATACCTTCCCCAATGTCTGTCACCCAGCCACCTCATCCCTCCCACCCCCCACCACTCCAGCAACCCTCAGTTTGTTTCCTAAGGTTAAGAATGCCTCATATCAGTGAGATCATATGATACATGTCTTTCTCTGATTGACTTATTTTGCTCAGTGTAATACCCTCCAGTTATCCATGTCGTTGCAGATGGCAAGATTTCATTCTTTTTGATGGTTTCATAATATTCCATTGTATATATATACCACCTCTTCTTTATCCATTCATCTGTTGATGGACATCTTGGCTCTTTCAATAGTTTGGCTATTGTGCACACTGCTGCTATAAACATCGGGGTGCACAGACCCCTTTGGATCCTTACTACTGGTAAATACCCAGTAGTGCAATTGCTGGGTCATATGGTAGCTCTATTTTCAACTTTTTGAGGAACCTCCATACTGTTTTCCAGAGTGGCTGCACCAGCTTGCACTCCCACGAACAGTGTAGGAGGGTTCCCCTTTCTCCACATTCCCGCCAATATCTGTCAGTTCCTGACTTGTTAATTTTAGTATTCTGACTGGTGTGAGGTGGTATCTCATTGAGGTTTTGATTTGGATTTCCCTGATGCCGAGCGATGTTGAGCACTTTTTCATGTGTCTGTGGCCATTTTGATGTCTTCTTTGGATAAATGTCTGTTCATGTCTTCTGCCCATTTCTTGAGGAACATCTTGCATTCATAATCCAAGAGCTCAAACTCAATCAAAATTAAAATTTTTTTTTCTGTAAATGGTACCATGAAGAAAGTGAAAAAAACAGCCCATAGAATAGGAGAAATATTGGGCTCCTGGGTGGCTCAGTTGTTTGAGTGACTGCCTTTGGCTCAGGTCATGATCCTGGAGTCCCGGGATCGAGTCCTGCATTGGGCTCCCTGCTCAGGAGGGTGTCTGCTTCTCTCTCTGACCTTCTTCCCTCTCATGCTCTCTACCACTCTCTCTCTCTCAATAAATAAATAAAAATCTTTAAAAAAATAGGAGAAATATTTACAAATTATGTATCTAATTAGGGACTTATATCCAGTATATATAGACAACTCTACAAGTGAATAATAAATAGAAATAAATAATAACTGAGTAATAAAAAGCCAAACAGTGCAATTTAAAAATGGGCAAAGAATTTGAATAGTCATATCTACAAAGAAGATATATAAATAACTGACAAGCACATGTACCTGAAAGATGCTCAAAATCCTTAGTCACTAGGGAGATGCAAATCAAAATTATAATGCCTTACCATTTTATAACCAACAGGATGAGTGTAATCCCAAGACAGGAGGTAATCAGCGAGAATGTGGGGATTTTGAAACTCTCATAGGCTTCTGGTAAGATTGTAAAATGATGCAGCTACTTTGGAAAACAATGTGGACTTCCTCAAAATGTTAAATAACAGAAATACTATATAACCCAGCAATTCCACTCCTGGGTATATACCCAAGTAAAATGAAAACATAGATCCACATAAAATCTTTTGCCATATTTAATCAAATTCAAATAAAAATGTATGCTGCATTCCTAAAAACTGTATTGTTAATTATGACAATTTCATTTAAATGACAGTGTTTTAGTGCATTCTCTGGTTTGGTTTGGTTTGGTTTTATAGAGGGAACAGAGGAAGGGCAGAGGGAGAGGAAGGGAGAGGATCTTAAGCAGGCTCCACACTCAGCGCAGAGTCCAACACAGGGCTCGATCTCACGACCCTGAGATCATGACCTGAGCCAAAATCAAGAGTTCAACTTAACTTCAGCTTAACTGATCCACCCAGGTGCCCTGCATTCTCTGTTTTAAAAGTCTGTATTCTATATTTTGGTAGAATTCTTAAATTGTTAATTGGTTCTAAAAAATGATTATTGTAAATATGTCTTTTACAGAGTTCTAATTCTCAATACCAGTTAGCATAGTTTGGGACTTTATTTGGATGATCTCCAAGTTTATATCCATGCCACTACACTTCATAATTACTCTATTTAAAGAGGTTTCATCAGACCCTTGCCACTTAGAGGCAGTCTACTATCAACTTCTGGAATTACTACATATATTAAGCAGATGTCAACAGTACAGATTTTTAATTAGTTAGAAAGTATTTGTATCATTTTCTCATATTTCCAAGTACTATAGTCATTCATTACCAGACCTCCATGTCACTATCCAAATCAGACAGAAAACACTCTAGGGAAACTGGCAGCCAAGGCCAAACATATGTTGCCACCACCCTCTCTAAGAGTAATAACTTGGCAATAAACAGGGATGTACACAAAAGAAAGAGAGGATCTGTAAATGTATGCATTCTTATTTCATTCCCAATGTGGACAGTTTCAACTGTACGACAATTCTCAAAAAATGTCTCTTATTTTACACTCAACTACCCCAGTGGAGGGAATCTTGCTAGATGTTAATGTGTGAGTAGCTGAGGTAGTGTGAGTAAAGTTTTGCATCATAAGATAGCACAGAAACTGCCGGAAAAACCGAGACAGACATTTAGGACTTATGTGAAAGAACTTATAAGAAGAATTTAAGATAAGTCTCATATTTGAAACCCAAGAATCCTAATTACAAAATATCCAGGCAAAACAAATTTGTATTATGATGGTGAAAACAGCTTTTGCAGTGAGGCAGGCTTGGCTTGCATCCCTGCTCTGTCCCTTGGTAGTTGTGGGATCATGGAGAAATTTTTTAACACCACTGGGTCTCATTCATATATTAATGCATTTGAAAAATGATAGTGAGCATATACTGGACCAACACAATGTTGGGAATAAAATCTTGTAAAGGTCAAATAAACATTTTCCTTATTGGAACATACATTCTTTTGGGAAAGGTATATCACATCCAATTAAAAAATCAATCATTAATGAATTCACGACAGACTTTGGTAAGAGCTTGCAAAGAGAAGATACAGAGTACCAACGTGAAGAACAATAGAGCAAACTATATAAAAGGATGCTTAGGTAAAGCCTTTTGAGGGAGTTGGAAATTCCGATCAGACCTGAAGGATAAAAACTGCAATATCTCTAGAATGGAGAATTTGTTGTACATGATCATTGAAAAAAAAAATTCTATAAGAATTTTTAGCATAGTTTCTGGCACAACATAAACACTCAAAATTGGGGTATAGTAATATTATTGTTTTTGTCATCACTATTGTTATCATGTTCTATTTGAAAATTGCACCAGAAAATATGGACTAAGGACCTCTTGGGGTGCATGTCTGACCTACATGTGGCTGACTGCCTTGGGGTTTGGAGTTTTAACTATTTTAAATGTAAAGGAAAGTCACCAACCCCTTAATACCTCATTAGACCACTTTTTGAAATGCACTTATTTATCATTTAAGGAATTTATTCCACTCCTCAAGTTTGAGGGGGAAATAAGAAAATATATATATGTATATAATAACATTTGTAAAGGGTATGAAAGGTCTTTTTCAGTCCCTGGCACTCAAGAAATTAGAATCTATTCCTTGGAATTTTTTACTCTCTTTATTCATTAATTGTAAACATTTATGTCATTTTATAAATTTTCATGTTTATCAGTTTTATTTCAAATGGGCACATGACATGTCCTCCATCAGAGACAAGAGTTCTTATTAAATACCTCACCGTAAATAATGAGTACCTCTGTCCCCCTTTGCTCTAGTCTTTATCACCACGGCCTTGTGATGAAGGCTAGGTCAGTTGTCCAAGTCTGGTTCCAGACCCTTCACAGTGAGAGAAGTAGAAATAATTTTTCTCTGCTTATAAAAGGCATAGGGGGCAACTCTCCTCCTCCTCCCCTGAAAGGATTTCTTCCTTATTCCAGTCCTTTTGTATGTAAATAAAATCTCTCCAGGAACCAGATAGCCCCAGGGGTTTTAGCTTTTACAATACAGAGATGTCTCCTTGAAATGTAAATAGCTGAGAAAATAATGCTCCAGTCTCCCTGGTACCTTCTGAGCTAACCTAGGTGCATTTCCCACAAAGTAATTGTTAGACTATTAGAGAGATGAAAGAAGTTTTGAATACATGACTACAGATTTAACCTTATGGTGTGTGAAAACACTTTTAGCAGAAGTGAAAGTAAACATTCTCTAACTGTATAGCATAGGTTTCTGTATCTTAGGAGGGTAGGGCTCTATAAAAGAACACTGAGAAGCCCGCAGAAGATTTATTTCTCCAAAATTTGTGTAGGAGAAACCATAGCACATGTAGAAAACATCCTTACTCCTCTCACTGATTTTGCTAAAAGGAAAAAAGAAAAAACACAACATTATCACATCAAAACACAGTAAAATGTGTTCTTACTTGTTGATGTTTTATAGTGTACTCTGTATCTTTATATTTACAACTCAATTGTCTTACCAACTCTTCTATGAAATTATGCTGAGATTAAACAAGAGTCCACTTGATCTCCTAAACAAAATTAAGTTTCTAAGCCTTGTTTTGCAAAGCAGAGTTTAAGATGCAAATTTATTAAGAAAATATTATTCAAGCGGAAGTTTGACTACCATTTTTATGTCATTGGCTCTGGATTGCCTTTATAAAAGTGATGATTGCTTTTATGATAACAATGGTAGGCAATATTGTACTGTATTTAATTTTAGTTCAAATTTGTGTTTAATCTAATTAAAGTCAGATTTTCAAATTAGTAAATGTCTCCAAATGTGTAAGAACAGTGAAATCTGCTCTCAAAGGGGTATCTGGCTCCTAGACTGCAACACATGGTTTCACCTTCCCCTTCACCACACCCCAAGTGTGCATCAGTAAGGGGAGAGATGCAGTTCATCTGTGACCCTTTGTAGTTCAATATACTCCATACAGTTAAATACTGAAGACAAAAGGTGCTGAAAATATATATTAATAAAAACAATTTTCAATAATAGTCAATTGTACAGTATTAAAAATATCACCAACCACCTTTTCATGAATGCTTGCATTTTAAGGAGACCAGTTTAGACATATGGCCATAGAATGTGACTATTTAAGTGGTCTATATATCAACATCAGCATTATTAACCATCATGTATATAACAAAAGGAATAAATATATAATTCATATATGTATAACACATGCATATATATGTGTTTTAAATGCAGATTTCTAATTTCAAAGCATTGTTTTGATATATAGTGAACTTTATTGTTTTTTAAATTGACAGTGTCTTACATTAAAAAAAAGTCACCTTCTTAATGAATTTTAAGATTGTGTCCACCTTTCAGTCAGCAAAAAATTCCTAGGAAGGAATGGCAGAGCATGATTCCAATGGCAGAAAGAGAATATTTATAGAACTCTAGAGGCCTGAGTATTTGAATTTCTGCCACTCATCAGATCAACTAGATTTGTGGAAGAACCTTACCTTAAACAAGAATAATAAAGTGTCATAATTTAGATTAAGAACATATATCTAATATAACTTGAAACATATATCACATAATGCATAAATGACTCATTGTACTGTTAGAAAAGGTTGCCTAGAAAACCTCATTCAGAAAACAAAACCAAAAGTTAACCAGATATCAAGCCAATAGAAGAAAAAAGAACTGCTGCCTGGATTAGAAGCTCATGAAATTTATAGTCATCCTTGCTGTGAGACCGCAGGCATATCCATGACATCTGTCACAATTTAGAATTTGATGAAGTTAAGATGTCTTGTTTTTAACCCTTAAAATTATTTTTAATTTTACCAAAGCAATATATGTGCATATTTAAAAAGGATCTAGTCTATTTCCATATGTCAAGATAAAGAGGAGAATTTAACAAATGAGTTTTAAAGATACATGAAGATAAGTAAGAATAAGTGTAATTAAAGATATGAAAGATTTTATGGATAATATGACAAAACTTTATTGAAAGATATTAAAGACATCTTTAAGAAATGATAGTCTATGTCATGCCATAGAGATAAAATATTGTAAAAATTTTGGTTTTCCCCAAAGTAATATATAAATTCAAAGCAATGCCAATTTAAAGATCTCATATTTGGTGGAAATTGATAGGCTGTTGTCTAAAAGGCATGTGAGCACACAAAGGGCCAAGAATAATTCATTGGGGGCGCCTGGGTGGCTCAGTTGGTTAAGCGACTGCCTTCGGCTCAGGTCATGATCCTGGAGTCCGGGGATTGAGTCCCCCATCGGGCTCCCTGCTCGGCAGGGAGTCTGATTCTCCCTCTGACCCTCTTCCCTCTCGTGCTCTCTATCTCTCATTCTCTCTCTCTCAAATAAATAAATAAAAATCTTTAAAAAAAGAATAATTCATTAATATTGAAGCAGAATAAAGATATGGAAATAATTGTCCCTAAGACATATTAATTTATATTTTAAAATTATTGTTCTAAAAAAGGGCAGTGAAATTGCTGAGACAGAACAAAATAATAAAGAGAAAAGCAACTATTAACACACATTTGTGGTAGCCAGCTAAATGAAAAGAGTAGCACTGCAGAGTGACATGAAAGGAATGAACTGGGAGTGGTGCTCGGGAAATTGGTTATTTCTTACAGAATACGTAGAGTTGGATTCTTATTTTTTACCCACATGTAGAAATCTGTATCAGGTAAATATATCTAAGTATGAAAACAAAGTAAAAAAAAAAATGTCTTTAAGAAGTATCGGTGTGCATTTTTTAAAAAGATTTACTTATTTATTTGAGAGAGACAGAGTGCATAAATGGGGGGCAGAGGTAGAGCGAGAGAATCTCAAGCAGACTGAATGCAGAACCTTAATGAGGGGTTTAATCCCAGGACCCCAAGATCATGACCTGAGCTAAACCAAGACCCGGGCGCCCAACCAACTGAGCCACCAAGGCACCCCTCAGTGTGGTGCCTTTTAAGACCTTCAAATAAGCAAGGATTTTATAGATAGCATACAAAAAGGTGCAAAGCAAAAACTGTAAAGGAAAATATTGATGTATTTCTTTACCTTAAATTTTCAAAATACTATACATCAAGAAATACTAAAATATTTTTAAAAAGATAATAAATTTACAATGTATTTGCAATGCAGAAACATTCAAGGGCTATTATATTAATACATATATTGAAAAACAAAACAATATTTTATCAGTCTCTTATGGGGTATTTTAATCATTAAATGTTTCTAATTTTTTTTAAAGATTTTTGTTTATTTATTTGAGAGAGAAAGAGAGAGAAAGCAGGAGCAGGGGGAGAGACAGAGGCAGAGGGAGAAGCAGACTCCCCACTGAACAGGGAACCCAATGCGGGACTTGATCCCAGGATCCCGGGATCATGACCTGAGCCAAAGGCAGACACTTAACCAACTGAGCCACCCAGGCATCTCTAGAAGTTTCTAATTTTAATGTAGCTTAAATTGTCAATATTTTCTTCATGGCAATGCTTTTTGTGTCCTATTTAAGAAATCTTTGCCTACAAAGAGGACATTGTCTATTCTCCTACTTGTCTTTTTGAAGCATGTTGCTTTATTTTGGGAAATAAATGATTAACTGTCAGGCCATAATATCTTCCCCACCTACAGAGATGCATGAGGATCTGACTTTTGTTTGAACTACTTTATATTTCAGTTAAGGAAAATGATGGTCTTACTGAGTTACTGAATTCATTTACAAGAATGACTATATGGATGTGTAAGTGGTTGTTGGAAATTTATGTTATATGTAAGAACACTGTATCTATTGTATTTTATCAACATTGTCTAGTAGATTTACTTGTAATTAATGAGGAGTAGCTGAACCAAAGAGTGCAAGCTAGTCACATAACTCTGGTGAGGGCTTGTGACTAACAAGATAGCAAAGCTGGAGAGACCCAGAACTCAATTACCCTGTGTTAAGATGGTCTGCACCCTTAAATTTAAGCTTGTCTGTATGGCTCTGTGGTGTGTGCATTTGTGTATACGTGAGTGTGCATATGTGTGTCTGTCTGTCTGTCTGAGAGTTTTGGAAGCAATGCCTGGGAGTTGGGAGAACTCTGCTATGATGTTGGCCTCTACCTTTTCTTAAGCTTCAGTAAACTTGGCGCTAGACTAAGGCTACAATGTCTTGTGAGTTTGATTGTCGTTTGATTGTCATTCCAACCTTATACCCCTCTCTTTTTAGTGGATATGTGTGTGTATGTGTGTATCCTATCTATCATCTATCTATCTATCTATCTATCTATCTATCTATCTATCTACCTATCATCTATCTATCATCTATCTATCTACCTATATTTAGGTATAATCCACTAGAAATCAATTTACATGTATATTGGATAATGATAAAAAAATTCAATTGTATTTAATATAGATAACCCAACACCCTATAGGATTCACTAAAAAGATTATCTTTTTCACTCTGCTCTGCAGTGCCTACTTTTTCATAAATAAATTGTCCATATGGGTCTGTTTCAGGATTCTTTGTTATTTCATTTCTTTACTTTTTTTTAAGATTTATTTATTTATTTGAGACAGAGAGCACACAGCGGGGTGGGGGGCGCAAGGAGAGAGAGAGAATCTCTAGCAGACTCCCCAGTGAGCACGGAGCCTGATGCCTGGCTGGATCCCATGACCCTCAAGATCATGACCCAACCAGAAATCCAGTCTGGTGCTTAACCGACTGAACCACCCAGGCACCCCACATTGCTTTGCTTTCATTCTCTCACCAATGATATGTTTTCTTTTTCTTTTTTTTAAAGATTTTATTTATTTATTTGACAGAGACAGAGACAGCAAGAGCAGGAACATAAGCAGGGGAGTGGGAGAGGGAGAAGCAGGCTTCCCGCCGAGCAGGGAGCCCGATGCGGGGCTCTATCCCAGGATCCTGGGATCATGAACCTGAGCCGAAGGCAGACGCTTAATGACTGAGCCACCCAGGTGCCCACCAATGATATGTTTTCTTAACAGTGAGAGCTTTGTACTAGATTTTTTTTAAATTTTGTATTGTTATGTTAATCACCATATATTACATAATTTGTTTCGGTGTAGTGTTCCATGATTCATTGTTTGTTCATAACACCCAGTGCTCCATGCAGAATGTGCCCTCTTTAATACCCATCACCAGGCTAACCCATCCCCCTACCCTCCTCCCCTCTAGAAACCTCAGTTTGTTTTTCAGAGTCCATCATCTCTCCTGGTTCGTCTCCCCCTCTGACTTACTCCCCTTCATTCTTCCTCTCCTGCTATCTTCTTCTTTTTCTTTTTTCTTAAAATATGTTGCGTTATTTGTTTCAGATCTGTGATTCAACAGTCTTACACAATTCACAGCGCTCACCGTAGCACATATCTTCCCCAATGTCTATCACCCAGCCACCCTCTCCCTCCCACCCCCGACCACTCCAGCAACCCTCAGTTTGTTCCTGAGATTAAGAATTCCTCATATCAATGAGGTCATATGATACATGTCTTTCTCTGATTGACTTATTTCACTCAGCATAACACCCTCCAGTTCCATCCACGT
This sequence comes from Zalophus californianus, assembly GCF_009762305.2. Lineage (NCBI taxonomy): Eukaryota > Metazoa > Chordata > Mammalia > Carnivora > Otariidae > Zalophus > Zalophus californianus. The sequence goes on from NC_045598.1 coordinate 88,348,484, forward strand.
CGTTGCAAATGGCAAGATCTCATTCCTTTTGATGGTGCATAATATTCCATTGTGTATATATACCACCTCTTCTTTATCCATTCATCTGTCGATGGACATCTTGGCTCTTTCCACAGTTTGGCTATCGTGGACATTGCTGCTATAAACATTGGGGTGCACGTACCCCTTCGGGTCCCTACATTTGTATCTTTGGGGTAAATACCCAGTAGTGCAATTGCTGGATCGAATGGTAGCTCTAATTTCAACTGTTTGAGGAACCTCCATACTGTTTTCCAGAGTGGTTGCACCAGCTTGCATTCCCACCAACAGTGTAGGAGGGCTCCCCTTTCTCCACATCCCCGCCAACATCTGTCGTTCCCTGACTTGACTAGATTTTTACATGTAGTTGTGATAGCTTCAAATTTTATCTTTATTCTCTAATATTTTCTTGGCTCATCATAGTCCTTCTAATTTCCATGTAAAGTTTAGAATCAGCTTGTCAAATGCCATTAGAAATATAGTACATCAAGGATTGAACTAAACCTATAGGTCAATTTTGGGAAAATTTATCTCTTGACAATATTTAAATTTACAGTACATTAACTTGTTATACCTTCTAATCTAGGTTAAGTAAAATTATAAACTGAACAAATAAGGAAATAAGTTTTAAATTTCTGCTATATTTAAAGTCTTATGCTATGCTCTTTTACAATTATTATTTAATTGTATTTTAACAGTAATCCTGTGAGAGTAATGTTATTATCCTTGTTTAATAGCCAAAGATGCCGGTAATTTCTGGAGCTGAATTAGTCCTCTCCTTTTCTTTCCAATATAGCACTAAAGCTGTTTTCAGAAAAATTTTAGTTACTTTTAGTGATTTAGTTATTATTTGAGTTTTATGTTCTCCAATTTTTTTCCCCAAGTATCTACTTGTTTCCCATTTCATTATTTTTCTGTTTTAATTCCATGTAATAAACATCTGTTCTTTTATCACTATTATTTGTATAGTTTTTATTTTATCAACCCCTCTATTTCACAGCTGCAATGCTTTCACAGGATTGTACAGTTGAAAGGACTCACAGGATTGCGTAGACTACACTTGGTAGTGCTTTAATCATGATAAAGGATACAGTAAAGCAAGAGAAAGCAGAGGCAAACATCAGGAACCCAGGACACACCTTGATGCAGCACCCAAGACTCTCCTTAGCCCCACGAAATGTGCCTCATCTTTGGATTATGAACCACTAAAAATAAGTGCATGGACCCTTCATTTCATGACAACTTGGACAAAAGTTTCCAGTAGGACCTCTTATGACACTAGTTATGTTGCCAAGCCATTCATTTAACCAGTTGAACCAAGTATAAGGTAGCCTTTACATATCTCTAAAAATATTAAAGCAAATGAAACAGAACTGACCCTGAGTTCCTCCAGGGGAGTCTTAAACTTTAAATTACAGAATAGAAACTTACTAATTAGCCCATCTCATTCTTAACTTGGGCAGGAGTCCGTACCAGAGTTCTAGGCATTTCTGGAGCTAGACATAGGTATGTTCCAATCTGGCTGTAAGATAACTCTGTGTTACACAATACTCCCAACCTTCAGTTACTTGTATGTTTTTATTAGGGGCAGGGGTTGTATTTCAATTTTTTTTAAGATTTTATTTATTTATTTGACAGAGACAGAGAGAGACACAGTGAGAGAGGGAACCCAAGCAGGGAGGAGTGGGAGAGGGAGAAGCAGACTCCCCGCTGAGCAGGGAGCCCGATGCGGGGCTCCATCCCAGGATCCTAGGATCATGACCTGAGCCGAAGGCAGACACTTAACAGACTGAGCCACCCAGGCGCCCCTGTATTTCCATTTCTGTTGTATCTTCAACACTTTGGTTATCAAATGATTTCGTGCAATGCAACTTCAAGTAATAGCAGCAACATTCATATTTTTGAATATTAAGTAAATTGTTTTCCCCAAATCAAGCAACCTTAGAAGTTTAAATTTCACATTTCAATGTTTAAGGTTTAAACTTACTGAAGTGACTATCTATATGAACAGACAGAGATCACCCTTGTCATTACACAGGTCTCTATGTTCCAAAACAAAATTAAATTGAAGATTTCATTATTGACATAGGTCATTTATCCAAATAACTTGTGAGAATGAGTTCTAATGTAGGTTGTATGTCACGTATTTACATACAAATAAAACTTTTGCAGAGGCATAAACAATATTCTTTTTTAAAAACATTTATTTTAGAGGGAGAAAGAGAAAGAAAGAACAGAGGGGAGGGGCAAAAGGAGAGGGATAGAGAGTGTTAAGCAGCCTCTTTAGATCAACACAGGGCTCCATTTCACGACCCTGAGATCAGGACCTGAGCCGCCAAGAGTCAGTCACTGAACCAACTGCACCACCCAGACAGGCACCCTGCATAAACAATATTCTTAACTTTATGATTTATTCAATTGATAAGTAATAATTTGTCTTGGAATTAATAAGTATTTTTCAGCAAGGAAGTTGTATTTGCTAAACAATTTTGAGAACAGGAAGCAGAAAAGAAAGACACACTGTAATCGTTAAATAAGTAACCAAACATTCACCATGAGCTCAGAAGAATATTTTTCAAATTATCAACTTATAAAGAAGAATAAAAATATTCAATATGAGTTCAATTAACCACTTTAAATGTTTTCTTTTAAAGATTTTATTTATTTATTTGAGAGAGAGAGAATGAGAGAGAGAGCATGAGAGGGGGGAGGGTCAGAGGGAGAAGCAGACTCCCTGCTGAGCAGGGAGCCCGATGCGGGACTCGATCCCGGGACTCCAGGATGACGACCTGAGCCGAAAGCAGTCGCTTAACCAACTGAGCCACCCAGGCGCCCAACCCCTTTAAATTTTAAACCTTGGGATCTTTTAAGATGGAGAGTCAGGAAATTTTATGCTTGAAAAGAGTCTGAATTTGTAGTATCAAATTTTTTGGAATAGACTAAATTTTGCAACTTCAAAAAATCTAGTAAGTACATTATATCTATTTATAGCTATTCATTAGAGCATATTCCTAAGCTAGAACATTATGAAGAGTTGGGGGAATGAAGCAAAATAAAAAAAAAGGCATAAGAAGTTTGTAGAAGTTATCGGGCAGACAGAAATGGTCATGATACTGAAAAGTAGTACCTCTATTGCTGATAAGAAAATATACTAGTTTTGGAAAGAATACTAATTTTGGATAAAGAAGAGGGCCACCATAGGAATTTATAGAAACCATGGAGTATCAGCAGACTATCATAGATAAAGTTGGAAAGAAAGCATAAACAGGTATAAAAGGGAACAAAGTTTTGGAAGGACTGTAAGTGGTATGTTATTATTCACATGGTTGTGAAATACAAACTCACGGGTAGTTGAAAGAATCAGGATATTAGAAACTTTGAATATAATAAATATTGACTATAGATACCAGAATATGGAATTTTGTTTGCAATTGCTTTGAATTGGTAGATCAGAATTTAACAAAACTGACATCTTGGCAATATAGTCTATTCATGAACATGGAGTATCTCTATATTTATTTAGTTCTTCTTTGATTTCTTTTATTAGAGTGTTTTCTTATACCAACCTTATACAAATTTTGTTAAATTTATACTTCATCTTGGGGAGTGCTAATGCAAATGATATTGTGTGTCTTATTTCAAATTCCATCTGTGAATTGGTAGTATAAAATAAGTGATTGACTTTTGTATATTAACCTTTTATCCTGCAACATTACTATAACACTTACTAGTTCCAGGAAGATATATTTTTTAAATTTAAATATATTTAAATATTTTTTCTTTGATACAATCACTTGATAAAAGGCCAACTGTAGACCTTCTCTAAATTATTAATTTAATTATTTACCACGCTGTGATAGCTATTAAGTTAATGTTTGACTTCAAGCAGAATTTACTTACCAGTTTGTACAAAATCCTTAGCTAGAAAGAATGTTTAAAAGTATGTTTCCATTAGAAAATTACAGGTATACCTGGTCATTGCATGATTTGAGATATCTCTCTTTCTCTTAGAAGAAACAAGCAACTAATCACTGATATCAAGGAGAGGAAAATTTTGTGAAAGATAACAGGTGTTAAAACTCTGCTGAAATTTAGACTAAGAGGCCATTTCATAGTGTTCTGTTTATTGCTTAGTAGTCTTTATGAAATGTCTGAACTGTTCTCCATGGATATTTGAAAAGGGCACCAAAGTGATCATGGTATTATCATTGTCTAATAAAAAGGAAGGCACTTGGCTCACTCATCTTAAAGGAAATATTAAACTACTAAGCCACTAATAAGAATTTGACTCATTGATCTGGCTTGCTCCTACAATAAATATAATCATTTATGTCACCGAAGGGAGGAATTTCTCAAGTAAATGAAATACAAGGATTATTGCAAACATCTTGGTAATCATTATTACAAGTTTATCATTAATTCTGTCCACCTGTAAAATTGCAATAATAAATTAGAATATTCATTTAGGTTTACATGTCCTCTGTCAGTAAAAGTTAAAATCTCTAATTTAAATGAATGTTAAATGAGATAAAATGAATGTTAAAATAAATACTAGAAAAAAATAACACTCTAACACCATCTAATGAAGACAAAACTATTGCTAGTTTTAGAAGCATTTCAAGTAAAACATACATGGGTATTGAAAAACAAATAATGAAGCAAAACAACACAAATCCTCACAGTTGCCAGACTTGGCAGGCCTCTAGAAAGTAATATGGGGCTTGTACATTTCCTTTTTTCTTTTTTTTTTCATGTTAGGCTGAGTTGAGCTGATTAGTAGCTGTTACTTCATCTTGATAGAAAATACTTAATTATTTTTGGAAGTTAGAATACAACTGGAAATCAGAAGACATTTTGTTTTCTGGGATTGAAGGCATTAACTTTCAGTTTTAGGAGACAATTTCAAACATGTATTTATAAATACTAAAAACCTCGTAGAAATTCTTCAGAAAAATGCCTAGTATACGCTCATCTTATTATTATGTAGAAGCTTAAAATATCTTTTTTATTAGGAAAACTGGAGTATGACAATTCTGCTGTTAATTATAGATAACAGGAGAAAGATAAGGTCCTAGAAAATCAACAAAGCAGCAGCCTATCCTGATAGAAATGTACATAGCCAAGTTCTCATTAATATATAAGAATAAATTACTGTGGTTTTAATTAGCAATTTTCTGATAACTAATGAATCTGAATATGTTTTCATGAGATTATTGGCCTTTTATATATTCTCTCTTCCAAAATGTCTGGACGGTCTTGAATTTTTTTCAAGCTTCTATTTCATTGGTGGTTATTTTTCTTAATTGATTTATAATATGTATTTAAATGATGTGGATATGAAACCTCTGTCAGATATATGTATTATACATAACTTTTCTCATTTTGGCTTGTTATTTTCAATCTCTTAAAAGAGGCGTATTGACAATTTTGTCACTACTTTTCATACTCTGTTTGCCTAACTTCCAAGGTCATGGAAATTCTTTTTTTCCTTTTTTTTTTTTTCAAAGCACTTTATCATTTTACATTTACATTTAGATCTGAAATATATCTGCATTTATTTTTGTGTCCTATAGGGTAAGGGTCAAAATACATTCTTTTCCATATGGTTAACCGGTGACTCAGCACCATTTATTGAAGAGATGATCCTTTTCCCATTGCAACATTGTTTTTCATAAATCAGATAAACATATATATGACTTCCAATAAATTATGGCATCTTTTTTTTATATTCTTGGCCTTTGACATTAGTATTTAGACTTGAAACTTACACATTTTATAAGCCATTAGTTAGTACAAGTTGAAAATAAACCTCAGCACATAACTACTAGAATAACTGTAGCAGAATGTCTGTAGTTACTGAAGATAAAACAAAAAGAAAGAAAATGAAAATAATCAAAATAACCACTGATTTAAGAATGGATCAATAAATTGTGGCATAGACATTGGGGAGGGTATGTGCTACGGTGAGCGCTGTGAATTGTGCAAGACTGTTGAATCACAGATCTGTACTTCTGAAACAAATAACGCAACATATTTTAAGAAAAAAGAAAAAGAAGATAACAGGAGAGGAAGAAAAGGGGAGTATGTCAGAGGGGGAGACGAACCATGAGAGATGATGGACTCTGAAAAACAAACTGAGGGTTCTAGAGGGGAGGGGGGTGGGGGGATGGGTTAGCCTGGTGATGGGTATTGAGGAGGGCACGTTCTGCATGGAGCACTGGGTGTTATGAACAAACAATGAATCATGGAACACTGCACCAAAAACTAATGATGTAATATATGGTGATTAACATAACAATAAAAAAATTAAAAAAAAATAAATAAATTGTGGCATATTCACAAAATGGAATATTACGTCAGGAAAAAGAACGAAGCTCAGCTATAAGCCTCAACAAAGATAAATCTTATCATACGTAGTATCACAGTGTTTTATAAAGTTCAACAAGTAAAACTACTTAATAGATATATAGATAGAAATAGATAAGATAAAACTTCTAGGTACATGTGTGTGTATGATCAAACATTTTTAAAGAAAGAGAATAATAAACAAATAAAACCAAAAATCTGATGGGGGGAAAATTAGAGAAGCACATAGGTTGGTAAGAGGCTGTTACCTAGGGAATAGGTTCTTGGATATATTTTGCTTCTTGTTCAGCAGTGTTTTTACATATATGCATGAATAAATATGCCCAGGTTTTTAAAAAATTAGAATTGTTCTCATGAAACTAAAATATGCATTATTCATCTTTGCACTTGAGATCTGAAACAATTAGCCGATTAAATAAACACATTAGTCATGTAAATACTAATTCATTTCATACCAAATTAGTGAACATGGTTGTTTTCCCCTAATTTTTTTGTTACTGTTATCTGAAGGACATTTATATTTTAACTGTATTTCTATATTTTAAATCCTGCAACCTTCTTTAATCATGAATTGATATAGTGACAAAAAATTGGGGGTTATAAATAAAATTCACATAGAAAATTGATATTTTTATAAGATCTGAGTAGAATAGAAACCAATCTAATATAATACATTTTGAAAGTTCTAATACCTGGTTTCTTCCAAGAGGAACTTTATGTTTAACCAGATTGAAAGTTGCAGATCTGCTCATATAAATGCAAACTAGATGTCCTATACAGGAAAGGCCATTTCCTTAATCTAAATCTCTTTAAATATCTGATCTAATATTGGAAAGATTCCATCAGAAAAGCACAACAAACTTTTCTATAATGGCCAGGTAGTATCCTAAAGAAAATGGGAAAAATAAATAATTAGAGATATAATGTGCATTACTTACTTTTACCAATACATTCGTCCATGCATGCATAGTTTATTCTCTTCCCTATACCCCAACAGATCTGTCCCTATAACATAAAGACTACTCTATACTTCTAAGAAATAACCTAAAAGTTTTACTATTTTAAATAGGTATGTGCATAGAAAAATAAAGACTAATTTTCACCAGTGTCAAGTGAAAAAAAGAGACTTTGAAAATGAATGCAATTTTTGCAAAGAATTGTTGCATGGTGTTTTGAGACACCCAAAGGGAGATGTGTTATATTTTTGTTCCTTTAAGCCTGCAGTTCTTCATACAAAGAATATTATTTTCTAACAATTCTAAATCTGCACACAAAAGCCTGCCAACCAGTATTATTTAATAGTTGTAGAAGGAAGAATAGGAAGATTGTTTATCGATCAGATATTATGGGATCAACCTCATTATTTATTATTTGTTATGGTAGCTAAAAATATCCCTCTCTAAACTCTGACTGGACCTATTTTCTTCTTTCTCTGTATTTAGTTGATTGATGAGCTCATTAAAATTCAGGTACCATCTACATGATGACAGCTCCTACATGTACATTCTTACCCAAGTCGTCTCCTCTTACCTCTGGACTTATGTACTCAATTGTTTACTGTATATTTCCACTTAGATGCATGTAATACACTTCTCACAGTTAACATGTCCAACACTGAGTTCTGGACATTCCCTTGAAACCTGTCAATTCGGTTATTTTGGTAGCACGATTTGAATCCAGATGCCATCTTTCATACATTCTCTCCAACTTACATTCAATCTCTCAGTACATTCTGTGGACTCTACTTGAATTATATACCAGAATTTGACCAGTTCTCAGAACCCGCATTGCTACTTTCGCCCCAGACACCATAACTTATCTCATGATTTGTTGCAATACCTTCATTGGTCACCTTTTGGCCTTGCCTTATTACTTTCTCCTATCCAATGGCAACCAAGGGGAATTTTTAGGAGTATTATTCAGATAATGTCATGCCACTGTTCCAAACTCTTTAAAGGCTTTCCGAGTGACTCAGAGTAAAAGCAAGAGTTCTTTCAAGGTATCCATTCTTCCATTATCTTTTTGAAATTGTCACCTACAGCTCTGCACCTTATCAAAAGACCTCAGCTTCCTTGGTGTTCTGTGTACACGTCAGACATTTTCCTCGAAATAGGACTTTTGACCAGGTTCACTCCTACACCACCCCTGTGTACTTCTCTAATTACCAACTGAAATAGTAAGATGGCAAGTCTAACATTTGCTATTGGAGGTGTATTTCATTAATTAATATATATATTATATAATATTAATATATTAAATGTAATATTTAGGCACTTCATTAATATAATTTAATTTCTTTGCTATAAATGGCAGAGGTTGTTATTATTGTGTTATATGGTAACTATACATTTAACTTTTTATTTATTTATTTATTTATTTATTTTTCTTAAGATTTTATTTATTTATTTGACAGAGAGAGACACAGTGAGAGAGGGAACACAAGCAGGGGGAGTGGGAGAGGGAGAAGCAGGCTTCCCACCGAGCAGGGAGCCTGATGTGGGACTCGATCCCAGGACCCTGGGATCATGACCTGAGCAGAAGGCAGACGCTTAACAATTGAATCACCCAGGCGCCCCATATTTAACTTTTTAAGTAACTGTCAAATTGTTTTCCAGAATGGCTGTTCCATTTTATGTCCCCACCAGTATTGTATGAGAGATTGGCCCCTCATCCTTGTCTGTATCTTATTTGTATAAACTTTAAATTTCTAGTCTTGCTTAGGCAGCCTTTCCTGATCCTTAGATTGTACCTCTTTTACATCTTAATGGTTCATTTTTTTTTGCATTTGAGTCCATAACTCATGAGTATTTTTTATATATGCTATGAGATATATATTTACTTTCTCCTGTATGAATAGCATGTTCATGAGAAATATTGTTCTGTGGTTTTGTTTTCTTATAAGATCTTTCTATAATTTTGGTATCAGAGCAATGTGAATAGGGTATTAATATAATTCTAACTCATAGAATAAGTTAGAAAGTGTTCTTTCTGTTATGAAAAATTGACGTCATTTCTTCCTTTAAATATTTGGTTGAGTTCACCACAGAAACCAGCTGAACCTAATTATTTCTTTTTTGGAAGTTTATTAATTATCAATTAAATTTCTTTGATAGACATATGGTTCTTTAGATTATCTATGTCTCCTTGTGTGGTTTGTTTCTTTCATGAAATTGGTTCATTTCATCTAAGTTGTTGAATCATTGGACAGCGTTGTGCATAGTGCTTCTTTGTTATCCTTTCATGTCAAAGAAAGCAGTACTGATTACCTCTCTTTCATTTCTGATATTTGTAATTTGTGTAATTTTTCTTCTTGATAAGCCTACCTAGAGTTTTACCAATTTTACTGATATTTTCAGAGAATCACCTTTGGTTTCATTGGTCTTCTCTACATTTTTTTTTCAGCTTTCAATGCGTTCATTTCTGTTTTATTTTTCATTTCTTTTTTTGTTTGTTTGCTTGAGTCTTAAATATCTCTTCTTTTTTAGTTCTTAAGGCAAAGGCTTATATTATTGATTTTATTATTTATTTATTTATTTCTTCTTTTCTTTTCTTTTCTTTTTTTTTATTAAGTAAACTCTACTCCCATGTGGGGCTCAAACTCATGACTCTGAGATCAAGAGTCACATGATCTACTGACTGAGCCAGCCAGGTGCTTATTAATTTTAGTTCATTCTTTTTTGCCAGTATATAAATTTCTTGCTACAAATTTCTTTTTAAGCATTATTTTCAAGGAATCCCACAAATTTTATTTCCATTTAGTTTAAAATGAGTTTTAAAAAATTTATCTTGAGACTCCCTTAATCCATATGCTGTTTATAAATGTGTTGTTTAATCCCCAAATATTTGTGTATTTTCCAGCTATCTTCTGATATCAATTTCTAACAAAATTCCATTATGGTCAGATAGCATAATTTGTATGTTTTTTTTTTTAATTCATTAAGTCATTTTGTGGCCCAGTGTGTGGTCTGTCATGTTGGATCTTCTATGAAAGCTTGAAAAGAATGTGCATTCTGATATTGTAAGAAATATTCTATAAATATAATAAACTATGCATACATATATAACTATATTATATATATATATATATATATATATATAAACATATATACCTACATAATCAAGTTGATTTAGACTGCTGTTTTCAAGTCAACTATATCCTTACTGACTTTCTTGCCCACTTGATCTATCAGGTACTTAAAGAGGGATTTTAAGTCTCCAACTCCAATAGTGGATTTATCTGTGTCTCCTTGAAGTTTTTTCAGTTTTTTGCCCATATATTGTGACACTCTTTTATTTGCATAAGCCTTTAAGATCGGGATGTCCTCTACAGAGAGTTGATCCCTTTGTCGTTATGTAATGTTACTTTTATCTTTGGTAATTATCCTTATTTTGAAGCCTGCTTTGTTTGAATATATATTGCTACTCTAGCTATTTTTTAATCTGTCTTTTTTTTATTATGTTATGTTAATCTTGGCTTTAACTATCTTTACATGCTTGTCTCTCTAGATTTTGGGGGGTGGTGTTTTGCCCTGCAAACTCAGTTCCCTGATGGGTCCAAGAAAAGTCACTGGCTTTTGTTTATTCAGCTTTTTCTTTGCTCTAAGGATGGAATGACAATTTCCAAGCTTATTACATGTCAGGATTGCTACTTATTTACTAAGATTAGTGTTCTGTTCTAAAATGTCACTCTATTAGCAGATTTTCTTGGGATTGAGTTAACATTCAAACTTATAAACTTCACCCAGCTCTAATGTTACCTAGGTTTTTTTGTTTTTTGTTTTTTGTTTTAAAGATTTTATTTATTTATTTGACAGAGAGAGATAGCGAAAGCAGGAACACAAGCAGTGGGAGTGGGAGAGGGAGAAGCAGGCTTCCTGCTGAGCAGGGGAGCCTGATGCGGGGCTTGATCCCAGGACCCTGGGATCATGACCTGAGCCGAAGGCAGACGCTTAAAGACTGAGCCACCCAGGCGCCCCTAACGTTACCTAGGTTTTAAAAAAGGTACAGGTTAAGAAATAACATAGCATTCATTGTATGAGAATAAGCAATATATCATAACTCCAAGGAACACCTTCTGTCCCCAATCTGTCCTTGATTACAGGCTAACCTGAATGTATGTGGCTACTCAGGGAAATCTTTAACCTAAGGGTTATTTAAGCATTTATACTTAGTCTATACAGCTCGGTCAGTAACATCCAGTACATGTAACTAGCTATCATACATGTGATTTACTCAGCTCCCTCAGAAGTGTAAATAACCCTTATTCTCGAGATACCTGTATCTCATCAATACAGTTTATCCTTTACTCGATCTTTTTTTTTAAGATTTTATTTATTTACTTGAGAAAGAGAGAATGAGAGATAGAGAGCACGAGAGGGAAGAGGGTCAGAGGAAGAAGCAGACTCCCTGCTGAGCAGGGAGCACAATGTGGGACTCAATCCCGGGACTCCAGGATCATGACCTGAGCCGAAGGCAGTCGCTTAACCAACTGAGCCACCCAGGCGCCCTCCTTTACTCGATCTTAATAATGAGTTTGGTAGTCCCACATATATGCTCATGTGTCATGCATCTGGTATAGGTAAACCCCTAAAATATCTTACTTTCAATATTTGACCAAAGATCAAATCTACAGACATCTCTGAGACTAGAAAAGGACAGAAAACCAACTCCTAGCCATTTTCTTCTCTTTTATTTTTTATTCTAAAGTTTCTCTTCTGAGAAATCTGTTTACTATATTGAAGCTACAAGACAATGAGGTGGCACCCTCGGTCTGCTGAGAGTAAAAGACTTCAACCTGAAGGACCCATCCCAGATCAAATTTCAAATCCATTAATATTCTTAGATTTTAAACTAAGGCATTACTTGCTTTTCATCTTTGTGGTCAGTAATTAGGAAATCTACTAAAACTATATTCTACTTTATCTACTATATAGAATTTTCAGTTGTTAAAATTATTTTGTATTCTTAATTTTCCCCTCTTTTGCATTTTTAAAATTTGGTTTTCATATCTGTCTCCCATTAGTTTTCTGTCACTGGAAATGAGTTATCTTCCTATCTCTCTGGAACTTTGTCCCTTTTGAGTGGCTTATGAAAAGTTCTCCTTTTCTTCAGGCATCTAGAACAAAAAAATGCAGGTGATCAGTACCCTAATGAGGAACTGTAAGAAGTCCTCCTGATTTAAGATGTATCTAAACTATCCACCTTGAGAAGCAGGGAAGACACAGCACAGCTATTCTGCCCCCAATCGCAAGAGGTGGTAGTTAAGTGGACTTGGAAAACTTTTGGAGAGTTCACAGAACTTATCATTGGTTTAGATGTGGTGTATGATATAAAAAGTAAAACCAGTAATGACTTCCAGATCTTTCTTACAACAGCACACAGTACAAATATACATATAACTTTCTATTTTCACCTTCCTAATTATATCAACCACTTTTGTTAAGTCAACATTCTGTTTTTATATTAGTATACCTGTGAAAATGTTTTTTCACAGCTAAGCCATATAGAATGGCATTTCATTTCACAGAAAATATTTTTGTTTCTCTGGAAATAATAATTGCCTCAATTTTTTGATATTTTTTTCTATGCACTTAACACTTATTCATCCACAGACTCTAAGTGTAATTTTTATAAATAGGTAAAATTCTTCAAGAAAACTACAAATTCTGTTTTTTCCCTCTCCATCCTCCAGCATTCCTTTATCATCTTTTCAGGTTGGACTGTGTTTCCTGAGCCTGCTGTATATGATTTTAAATGGCTAGAGAATCCTTTTTTTCAATAGGAGAGGTCTTTCTTCCTTTTTTTGGATCGGATCAGTTTTTCCAAAAACCCATGTCTTCCTTAATTGCATATGTCTTCACAAATTAGGTAATTCCCTATTTTGGTGGAACAAATCCTTTTGTGGCCATCTGAGTAAAAATCCATGGGAAGTACATTTCTGTGATTTTTGAGATCTTGAGTAATGAAAATATATTTCAACTGTGTATCTGCTCTCTTTAGTCTTTTTTCTCTTAGTTATTTCTTTCTGTTTTAGCCTAAACCTTTTTCTGCTGGAATATTTATAAATGAAATACTAAAATGCTGTTTGGAAGTTCTCTGGGCATGGGCGATCCTTACCTTAGAGACAGATAGGTCCGGAAACTTGGTCTTTCATTGGAGAGTCCACAAAAATCAGTATAAAGTTATCTTGTTTTGTTTGCTCTTGGCCAGATTCATTTCCCCGGAAAAGAATTCTCAGTTTGCTGTCGGGGGGAACATAAACTTAGATTTCATTATTCTGAGAGAATGCAAAAGAAAGAACTTGGAGGCATCACAATTCATTGTGAAAATTTTCACTTTATCCACCTATCTTTAATAGGGTATCTCATCACCTTCGTTCTCTCCTGTGCCTACTATTCGCATTCTAGCACTTAGCTGTTCCAGTGTCAAAGAGTAAACCGTTGCCTTCTGCCAATGTTTGGGTGGGGGGAGGGGTTGGCCACTTGAGTATTAGGACCGGAACAGGGGACCTGGGGATTAATCTTCTTCTCCTCAGTAAGGTATTGAATCAATCCTCCTTTTTTTGGACTTTAATATTCAGACTTTAAAATTACCCTAACCTCTGATTCTCTGTGCTTTCTAAGATTCTTTATAAAACACTGCTTTTTCTTTCTACTGTGCAGGCAGTTAATTTTCATTGAATTTTTTAAAAAATCTGATCTGCTAAGTTATTTCTTTGTCTTTCTTGCACTTTCCAAAGTTTTACTGTTTACAGTCTGCTTTCTCATCTCCTTTCCCATCATTTTTGTTTCTATTTTTTAAAATTTCCTTGCTTGTTTTGTTATGAATTTTAGTGCTGTCATGTCAGAAATATTTTCATCCAGCTGTGCCTTACAGTATGTCCCCTGCCCTCAGTTTTGCAGAGTTAAATGAAGAACATATAGCAAAGAGAAAAAAATAATTAAAATTATGCCCTTATATCTTACCCTTATAATTAGAAAAAAATGGCTTATAAGAAAGAAAATATAAGTAAAATAAAAAACTAAAAAGATATTTATGCCTACCTTAAAGACTTCTCTATGTACAACTTGAGCCAAGACAATTTGGTTAAGAGAGGTGAAGACTATATTGAGATCAGAGAAAATGGAATTAGCTTTCAACTAAGTTTTGCATCTGGAAGAATGGAGAGTTACAATCTGCCTCTGTCTTTACACCCTATTTCATTATTAAGCCCATCACCTCTTAGATTAATTCTTTTGGTATTCCCTCACAAAACTTATTACATTTCTTATTCCATTCTAAGACTGATACACTCTCAAAGGCTATTTTAAACTTTGAATTTCTTAAATACATAAACTTTTCAGCTATCTCAGGCATACTTTAATTTTTTTATGTTACAAAAATATACAAAATCACTTTTTTTCCCATGGTACATGTATTTTATTTGTGGTCTACTCAATATATCCATACATCGCTAGTTAAGAGAAAAAAAGTTTGTTCTTTCCATACAGAGGATGCAAGAAGTATGACAAATCAAGGTGTGTTGGAGAAAGCATAATAAGAAACCATACAAAGTTAACTGTCCTCTGCTACTGGAAGGTGATATTGTCTCACAACTGTCATTTAAAATAAGGTGCAGTAAGTCATGATGTAATCTCCTTGGTAGTTTGACTTCCAAGCTACCAAGATAAATTTCTAAATATTCCAAGATAAATTAGATCTTAGAGTATTAGTTTCATCTTAGAAATCTATAAAATTATCTAAGATTAGATAAATTTCTAAATCCTCTAAGAGAAAAGAATCACTTCAAAGAAACAAATAAGCAGGCGCACCTGGGTGGCTCAGTTAAGTGTCTGCCTGGGGTCCTGGGATCGAGCCCCACATCAGGCTCCCTGTTCAGCAGGGAGTTTGCTTCTCCCTCTGCCTGCTTCTCTCTCTCTCTCGTGCTCTCTCTCTCTTTTTCAAAATAAATAAAATCTTTTTTTAAAAAAAGAAACAAGCAAAAAGAGTAGGGAAGAACTTATTATTAACTTGTAGAGAGAGAAGTATCATGTGAAGTTTTATCACATTTCAATATGGTAATTATTTTTCAACCATGTTTAAGTCTGCATGGTCTCAATTTACCCTACCTTAGCTAAAAACAACATTAATATGTAGATACAGGTCTGAGTTTGGTAAATATGCTCTTAATATAATTTTACAATCATACTAAATAAAAATAATACAGTAGGTAAAAATGAATTTGGAAAAGAAAAGACTTGAAATTATGCCTACCAGCCCTGTGAAAATAGACCTAATTTTATGTGTAAATACAAGGGAGAAAGTAGAATAAAAGCAATAATAACATCATATGAGAGAGATTAAAGAATTGCACATCTGAACCAGAAAGAAAGAAATCATTAGTATTATGTAAGCAGAGTACTCTGAACACACAGAATTATGCAATGCAAGTCTACAGAAAAGCAAAATATTTAGCTTCTTTTTTTCTAAAGAACATTTTGGTTTAGCATTTATTGATTAAAATTTATGGGTTATTTAGAAACAGCTACCATTTTTATTAACTTTATGTATGTATATTTTTAATCCTGAAGATTAATTTAAAATACAATGTATTCCTGGGATGTCTGGGTGGCTCAGTCAGCTAAGCCTCTGACTCTTGCTATCATCTCATGTCTTGATCTCAGGGTCTTGAGTTAAAAAATAAAATAAGTAAAAAATAGATAAATAAAATAAAATAATAAAACAAAATAAAATAAAATATATTCTTAATCCCTTCACCTATTTCATCCATTCCCCCACCAATCTCCCCTCTGGTAGACATCTGTTTGTTCTCTATAGTTAAGAGTCTGTTTTTTGGTCTGTTTTAGGGGATTAAGAGTACACCTATCTTGAATATTGAGTAATATATGCAAGTGTTGAATCACTGTATTGTATACCTGAAACTAATATAGCACTGTATATTAATTACACTGAACTTAAAATTTAAAAAAAGAGAGAGCTTGACTAACTTGTATGAATGAGTAAATGAATAAATAAATATAATGTATTAATGATGTATTAGTAATAGTAATAATAATGCATTGTCCTTTAAGTTAATCCTTAGGACTAAAATTATGAGTAATAAGTTTGGTCATAGCTGTACTAATCATGCCTATAGATATTTTCTGGAATGGAAACTAATTCTTACATTTTACATTCAATTAAAGCATTTATGGTTAGTGAAGGTGTGTTTTATTTTAAAATTTATTTTAACATACAGTGCCATAATTAATACTTTTAATATAACTGTTAGATTTTTCCTAAGTAATGCCTGTGAAATTACTAATTGTTGTATTTGGGAAACTGATTATGGGTTTGTGGCAGTTTCTGTCCCATAACTTTGTTTCTGTTCTCACAAATAATTTATTCTGCTAATTAAATAATATATATTGAACCAGGACACAGTGGCTTAAAAGCATAAATAAAAAATGGCATTGAAATTATAGAATCCCAAATTAAACAGAAATTTGTCTTATTCATAACAGAAAACAAGCTTCATACATACATAGACTTATGGCAAAGTAGACTTGAAATTCTTTTAATAAACACACAGACGTCTATATAACTAAATATATTTTTAATGTGGCATTTTTACAAACTCCTTTTTTTTATTATGTATGTTAATCACCATACATTACATCATTAGTTTTTGATGTAGTGTTCCATGATTCATTGTTTGCATATAAGACCCAGTGCTCCACGCAGTACGTGCCCTCTTTAATACCCATCACCAGGCTAACCCATCCCCCCACCCCCCTCCCCTCTAGAACCCTCAGTTTGTTTCCCAGAGTCCATAGTCTCCCATGGTTCATCTCCCCCTCCGATTTGCCCCCTTTCATTTTTTCCTTCCTGCTATCTTCTTCTTTTGTTTTTGTTTTTTTTTTTAACGTATAATGTATTATTTGTTTCAGAGGTACAGGTCTGTGATTCAGCAGTCTTACACAATTCACAGTGCTCACCATAGCACATACCCTCCCCAGTGTCTATCACCCAGCCACCCCATCCCTCCCACCCCCAACCACTCCAGCAACCCTCAGTTTGTTTCCTGTGATTAAGAATTCCTCATATCAGTTAGGTCATATGATACATGTCTTTCTCTGATTGACTTATTTCGCTCAGCATATACCCTCCATTTCCATCCATGTTGTTGCAAATGGCAAGATCACCTACGAACTCAAGAGGAGATTGAAGAAAAGTATAACTAAATATTTTAAAAATCTCTACAACCAAACCTAGTTCTCAGGACCTAAAGTAAGTTCAGTCTTACTTAGATTCAGAACTTTCACCATTTTTAAAATTTACTCCCTCCACTTAAAATTATTTTCCAATTCACACATATGTTAGTACCTCCATCATTCAGGGTTGTGGCAGGAAACAGATGGTACAGTCAAACTCAGAGAATTTAATAAAGGAATTATTTACAACAGGAAACCAAGAAAGGGGATATGGTACTCTAGAGGTCACATTACAGGTACCATTAGGCCTCAGTGGGCTAGAGGAGAGACCAATTACTCAAACCCACACTAGCTGTATGGAAAGGGTCAGGAGTTGTGGGAAGTAGATAGACAAGCGAATGTAATCTGGAAGTGAGGAAAATCAATGCCTTAAATCCTCTTTCCTCTAATCCTCCATTCTAAAGTATTTTCTATTGGCCAAGTTCGAGAGTTTGATGTGCAAGGGTCTCCTGAAACAGACTCTGGGTTTAGCCTCTTCAGACAAAGAGCAGGGTGGAGAACATGGACAGTAGCATTGGAGGTGGTAGAGTGTGAACATCACAGACAATAAATAGTGTGTGACTAATGATTTGGAAGAAAAAAACATCAATTTTTAGTTTCTATAATTAAAGGATTCTGTATGTTTGGGGAACAGAACATGTGGGGGAATATCAGAAACATTAGCCAGATAATCAGGAGCTGACCGTGAAAGGTATAGCACTATAAATTGAGTTTGGGCTTTAAGCTATAAGAAATGATAAGAAAAGTTCTGAGAAAGGATATAGCATGATATGTTTGTGTTTCAGAAAGATCATATAGTATGTGTAGATTACATAGAGTGATCAAAGACATGGTAGGCAATGGGCAAAGGTAACACTTGATTTCTGAATGACAAGTAGGAAGCCACAGATTTCATTCACTGATCAAGAGATTATCGGAGGAGAGACAGTTTGAAGTCAGGAAAGGGAGATAATCAACTCAATTTTAGACATGCTGGGTATAAGTTTTCGGGGGAATAACCAAGTTAGAATTTCCAGAAAATAGTGGTGTATATACTCCCTTGGTGTTTAGAAAATATGATAAGTGAGCAGCAATGATTTGGAAGCTATCAACCTAAAATAATAATTAAAGCCAAAGTAGAGAAAAAGATTAGATATAGATTGCAAAAGGAAAACAGTACAAATTAAAGCCCCAAGATATATCAAAATTTAAAGGAATGAGGAGTTGGGGAGGTTTGCTTCTTTGTTTCTTTGTTCTTAGAATTTCTTAGTCTTGAGCATTTAGTTGCTCATTAAACTTAAGTTGTACTCTCTTTTAGGCATTGTGCTAGGCCCTTAGGACACCATCCTGAAGGAGACATACTTTAGTTTTGCCTTCACAGAACTTCCCGTCAGAGAGTTGACAGATGATAAACATATAAACCAACAAATATATAACTATCAAGTATGATTAGAATTAAAGAAACATACTTCAATGAGAATTTGTATTGAAATACACTTGGGTAAGACTTTTAAAAGTCATAATTATTTAAACTGAAGCTGAAAGAGAAGCAGCCAACAGCATGAAGAGTAAGAATAGAATACAGGTCATTTGAAAAGGCAATTGGGAGGCCCTTTGCTTTTACCAAGTCATATAAAACTCCTACCTTTTCCTTACAAAGTTTTATAATTATGTTTTTTAACTTTGAGGCCTCTAATCCACAACCATTGCAGAACCCTCCTTTGATGGAGAACATGTATTTTTCTCAAAAATACTTTATAGCTCCCACTGTAGAAATCTCAAGCTAGAGTAATCATTACACTATGTCCATGTTTATCAAATCATCATTTGTATAACTTATGTACACATAATTTTTGTTTGAAATAAAGAGACTGTTGGAGATGGTAAATATATTCATTATTTTGATTTTGATGATGGTTCCCTAGATACATACATACATACAGACTTATCAAATTTCACACTTTAGATATGCTCCGTTAATTGTGTGCCAATTATGCCTCTATAAAGCTCTTAAAAATTTAATAATGAAAACGATCTTTGTTCTTAGAAAGGCACCACTAAGGATGAGAAAATGAAAACCACCTAGTGAGAAGGGATATTTGCAATACATTTTCTATCACAAGATCTTTTTTTAAATATCACAGAATATTTTAAAAAATAATGACAATATACAATATTGATGAATGTTCCTAGTGTGGTTACATAGGCATTTTTGTCTCATGCTGCAGGAAGACAAATTTGTATTAGCTTTATTCCAAAGTGATTTATCAAAATGTATATATATTTTAAAGCATAAAATTTTTTTTTATCACAAAAGTACACCTCCAAGATTTTACCATAAAGATATTCAAACAAGTACTCTGGATATGTATAAAGGAATTTGATTGCAACATTTTTATTAATAGGTAAAAAAAAGGAAAATTAAATATCCTATAGTAGAGAACTGCTAAAATATATTATCATAATTTCAAACAATAGAATTAAATGCTGACAGAATCAGTGGTGATTTAGGTACTTCAAAAGAAAAAATATTCAGGATAGATTAAGTATTTTATTTTTACTTATACATTATAAGATATATGTATACATACAAACAGGTACAAATCACCTTAATTTATGATAACTAATCTCACTAGTGTGGCATGACTAATGCTATGAAGGTGAGTTTACAGATTTTCCAAATAAAAAGCTTTTTAGAATAAGCAATCAGTGAAATCACCCAAACCAAAAATCTACCAATGTAATAGCCTTTTGAATTAATGGGAGAGAATGAGTATGTGAAGTGAAGGCAATCCCTTTCCTTGATAACAGCTTGATATTAGGCCTTTAGAGAATTCATATTGAAGAAATAAACATGCTACAAATCATACTATTTTTTCTTTTTTACAATTCAGTATGTTTTAAGTAAAGTAGAATATCTGAGTTTAGAAGACAAGAAAACAGGGACATCATGGCATAAATCAACTTGTTGTCATTATTTTTCATTTCTTAAAAATTAAAAAATGCCATTCATTTGTATAATGCCTTATTCACTTTCAAACCTTAATTTAAAACAATAAAATTTAAACTGTTTCTGTTCAATGGAAACTGCCATGGTAATTGGCACAAATAGGCAAGGATCATTTAGGATACTAAATGAAATTAGAATTTCTAGGCTCTTTATAGGTTTTGGAAGATCAGAGAGCTAGACTTTTTATTTTACAAATTTTTAGTGCATAAAAGTTTGTGGCAAGAAAAGGAAAGAAATAACGTGTTTCTTTACCCACCACAGAATACTGTGAATATTATGATTTACAAAAGATGTTTTCTGTTTGAAATTCAGTGCTTTTATGTTAACAAGGACTATGTGTTCTATTTTTCAATCTTGTTTTTTCATACATAAAAAGTTCTTTGATTAAAACAAAATCTTATTATGTACATGTAAATAAATATTGCCCTCATGTAATTTAGCTTGTAATAACATTTCCAAAAGTGCCTTCTTGGAAAATATTAGAAGCATAAATAGTTACTAAAGAGCCAAATACATAATTGGACTTTCCTTATCTTTCTCATACATGTGTGTATACAAAGCAGTATCCGCTTATAATTTTTGACATTCAGGAAATACCATAGAAATTACTAGTATATCAACAAGTACAGTTAATGTATTTAAAACCTATTTACTTTTACATTATAGTTTGTACTTCGATTTTATCTAATTACAAGATCCATATTTTTGAATAGTAACTGTGCTTAAAATTGATTCCAATATGGAATGATTTTTAAAAATTGATTCCATAAGGCAGGGATATAAAATAATAATGTATGTTTGAGAAGTATGGATGTATAAGCCCTAATTATTCAAATTCCTGGATATCCATCCTCTCTGATCTAATAAAATCACTTGAATTTACAGATTTTAAGGTTGAGTTTTTGGAATTTTTTTCTGAAAATCTTTGGGATTCATATTGTAGAGGCATATAGAATATCATAGAATTTGTACAGACATGCCAGTGGAAGTCTTTCTAAAGAGACTGGTATTCTGTAACAGTCATCTGGATCATGTCACTGTCTGATTTGGGAAACAGAATTAAATAGATAAAAACTTTGAAATGTAAGGTCCTTATACCCTGCTACTAGGTTTTATTAGTATAGTGTGATAGAAATGGAAAGGGCAGATTTTAGCTGATGCAGTTTAGAGGAAAGAGAGGTCTGATAAATTGCTCTCTTTCCCAAAAGTTGAATGGAATAATCCAACAAAGCCCTGAAATATCAGTATACCACAGTCACAGTTCTTGCTTTAGATCATAAGATGGGTTACTGGATTTGGAGGTATTACCATGTTTCAGTGTGGTGGTTTGGTTTGGTAATTAGCTGGTTCACTTTTTTAAAAATTTATTTTCAACTTATTATTGTCATTAAAAATCAGTCATATCCACTGATAGACAAAGGCAAGTACATACTGGAATATTACTATGTTAGTATTTTAATGACAATATTATAATCAATACTTTAATCAATATTTACATATTGTATTTTATTTATTTTTTTAAAGATTTTATTTATTTATTTGCTAGAGAGAGAGAGAGCATAGACGAGAGAGAGTGAGTGAGAGTACAAGCAGGGGGAGTTGCAGGCAGAGGGAGAAGCAGGCTCCCTGCTGAGCAAGGAGCCCGATGCGGGACTCGATCCCAGGACCCTGGGATCATGACCTGGGCTGAAGGCAGCTGCTTAACCGACTGAGCCACCCAGGTGTCCCAATATTTACATATTTTAAATAAAGTTCTTTTTACTAGAGAAACTTTGGAAATACACAAAGTTTCTTTATTCTTACTACAAACAACAAGAATTAGTTACTTCAAATGGGTTATTATAGAAAAATGGTTGATGGAGAGATTCTAGATAGTTGCCTAAATATATTGATAAATGGTTTTAGCTAGCACATCTTTTTGTTTTTTAAATTCTAATTCACATTCAGAAATTTATAGGGAAAGGATGTATGCCTAATTATATAAATATTTTAAAAATAATTTAGTTGTACATCTTTCTGCCTTCCTTCTGCCGTTTATCTGTGAAGCCTTAGGGAAGACAGTCTTTTATTTATTTACATATAATAGAAAAAAGTACACCCAGAACTAATTTGCAATAGTGGATGCAGAAAAGATAGGTTAGGGCGCCTGGGTGGCTCAGTCGTTAAGCGTCTGCCTTCGGCTCAGGTCATGATCCCAGGGTCCTGGGATCGAGCCCCACATCGGGCTCCCTCCTTGGCGGGAAGCCTGCTCTCCCTCTTCCACTCCCATTGCCTGTGTTCCTGCTCTTGATATCTCTGTCTCTGTCAAATAAATAAATAAAATCTTAAAAAAAAAAGAAAGAAAAGATAAGTTAGAAAGATCCGTGTTATCTTCTATTTCATAGGTTCTCTTGATTTAATCTGGAACCAGGCTTCATTCTGTTTCATGGACTGTGACAGAAATGATATGGGTCCCTTCTGAGAAAAGCAGTTAAAACCAATGTACCTCCTCAGTCTCTCATTATTTTCAGTAGTGACCATGAATGTTATGTGTTGAGATGACTGTGGAATAAGATAAAAACAGTCTAGCTACTTGAACCACTGCATTGAGGATTGCTGTTCTAGAGGGTGTCCCGGCCAGTATCAGATCTTGTGTGAGAAAGAAATATAAGGAGATACACCATTGTTATGTAATGATATTTAACATTTCAGGGTCTACTAGTTACAGTGGCATTAACTAATGCAAAGAGCACAGAGATCAATTACACTGGATAAGGATTGCAAGGTGCTGGTGAAAGAGAAGGCAAAAAACATGAGCCTGAGCGGACATTGGTAAGCTAGGCTTAAAAAGGTAGGAGAGAAGGCAATAAAGATGAGTAGGGAAAAAGAAATCTCATGGAAGAAATTATAGATAGAATTTTAAGACTATGATACAGTCTAGAAAATATTTTACTGTACTCTATGGCCATGTGATACACAAACACTTTGATTCTTAGAGATAATTAAGGAAGTGTGGGAAACTAGAATGTTATCAATTGCTTTTGTCAATTTTAGCGGCTCTCTCTTATTCCATATGCCTTACTTTTCCTCTAAAATAACTACAGTATCAGCCAGGATCCATCAGGGAAGGAAAGCACAAACTAATTAGGATATGTAAGGAAGGTATAAAAAAGGAGTTATTTACAAAGCTTTGCACCAAAAGAAGACAAATGTGGCTAATACTGGAGTGGCTATCACCATCCCTAGGACCATGAGAGATGAAGAAAGGGTGCAAGTTACTGGAACTAAGAAGGAGAGAGTCCTGTAGAAAAGTTACTTTGGGGCCATGGCTTTCTTCCAAGAGACACAGCAAGCCTAAATCTATCAAACAGGGAGGGAGTTAGAGAAACTGGTACCCTGATCTTACTCTCCTCTTTCTAGATATGCTGAGGATTGCTTTTGATAACATTGGACTTAAGAGTATAGGCTAAGAGATCTTATTATCTATATAGGTCAGCTTCTTAGAGCAGATGGACGGGTGGAAAGATAATTAAGAGTAAAATGGACAAAGAGAAAATATTCAACATTGTCCACACATCATAACCCTCAATACCCAGTTTGGCTTTGAACTAGATGAAAAGTTCATGTCCACAACATACATGATGTGCAATTCAGATTAGCTACCTTATAATTTGGAGTGATATCGATTTTCTCATATTCCCATGTCAAACCTATAATACTAGTTGCTACTGCCCTTGTTTCTATGGCTGGGTGATGAGCCTTAAACCGGTTAGTATAGATACCTTCATCCACTACCCATTTCAGGTTCCCACTAACTCTTATGAGCAACTAAGTTGTACATGGTTCTTTATACTCCATGGCATGATATGTTGTTGGTTTGTTTTGTTTGTATGTGTTTAGGGTGTGTGTGTGTGTGTGTATGTGTGTGTGTGTGTTGTTTTGATTTTTTTTTTTTTTTTACCTAGGAAATATCTGACAAGGAATTACTAAGAGGCACTCTAATATACCTTAGGACTCCAAATATAGTCTTACTTGTCCCCTTGTCTTGCATTCATTATCTACTGTATCAAATTGTCAATTGACAAATTGGAACCTCACTGGCTCCTATTGGAATCCAATCTGTCAATTCACTTAGTAGCATTCGGGAGTCTACCTTGAATCCTTTTACGTAGTGGTTGTCCTTCACAGAATGAAGGCGGAAGTTGCCAGACCTCTTCAGAGTCAGCTAATACCTGGCACTGTGTTACTTCCACTGCATGCTCTTGATCAAAGTCAATCAAAAGTCCAACCCAGATTCAAAGGAAGGAAAACTAGTCTCAATCTCTTGATGGGAGACCGGCATGCACAATTTTTTGGTGAAATTGTTAGTGACCATCTTTGGAAACAAAGGCACCATAATTACTTTCTGCCATAAGTAATCCCAATATTGCCGAATTTGCTGGGTTCTAAGGCCACCACGGTTCAGGGAAACTTGTACCATAACTTGAATCTGCTATAGAGTCCTTTCTTGCTGTAAGCCACACTCAAAACTGATATCCTCAAGGAAGTTGAGTAAAAAGAGTTATAGAAAAATGTGCAAACTCTAAAAAGACCCACCTAATATGGTATCATTTTTCATGGTAATTCATGGTTCTTTCACATTAGAGGGAACAACTTGATTTGCACCAGACCTATGGACTCTTGAAAATTTGACTGATGTTATAGTTTCCTGACAGTTTTGCAGCATTTATCTCATAACCTTTGGCATAGATATGCCTTATTAAAGAATTTAATTTTCTTACTTCCTATTCACCAGATCCAATTAGCATAGCATCATCTATGTAAAGGACAATAGTAAAGATTTTTGAGGCTCACAAGTTTCCTCCAGATTATATTATGACAGAGATAAAGAGTTTATATTTCTAGAGGTAAGATTTTAAGATTTGACCGGGCGCCTGGGTGGCTCAGTTGGTTAAGCGACTGCTTTCAGCTCAGGTCATGATCCTGGAGTCCCGGGATCGAGTCCCACATCAGGCTCCCTGCTCAGCAGGGAGCCTGCTTCTCCCTCTGACCTTTCTCTCTCTCTCATTCTCTCTCTCAAGTAAATAAATAAAATCTTTAAAAAAAAAAAAAAAAAAAAGATTTTAAGATTTGACCAAAAAAAAGCAAACTACTTCTAATTTTCTTTAAGGATGTAAATGGGGGGAAAAGAAGCATTTTCGGGTCAGGAGCTACAAACCAGGTCATAGACTCTGTTCATGGGCTTTAGCTTCCTTTTTGAGAGCTGTGTTGATAGAAAATCAGCAATTTTGGAGGACCAAAATATAGCATTTGGATTTGCAGATGTCATTAAGAGACTAACATAACATAATAAAATTAAATTAAATTAAAAAAAATAAATTAAATGAATTTTTGCATTTGCAAAGCAAATCCTCCTCGGATAGCTTTCAATTTTGCCCTGATTTTTTTTACATCTAATTAAACAATATCTTTAGTGACCCATCTTTATTTAATCTTTTCAGTGCATATGACTTAGCTTGTGTAGAAAAAATATTCTTTTGCCTTCATATTGGGTTGGTTCATATAGTTTTAATTAAGCTTAATTAAAATTATACTTACAAAAACAAGTATAACTAACACAAAAAGATTTTGGAAAAACATAAATGACTTTTGGTAAGGTAACATAGAATCTGTGGGACAAGACCATAACTGTGTGGGCATATTAGGGAGTAGCTAACTAGTGACAACAATTCATCAAGGCATTGGCTTATTTACATCAAGATCAGTTAAGAGGTAGATTAATGTATGTTAAAAAGATAGAAGATACTCTGATTAAAGGTGGGGCAGGGGACTGAGGACCTGCCCTTTCAGTCCATTTCCTATCTTATTAAAAAAGACAGAGAAAGAAATGAATTTTTCATTGGCCAAACAAGCTAGTTAAATGAGATGTATTAGCAACCTCAGGTGTACAAAATAGAAAGATGATATTTGGAATTTTGATGAGATTGTATAGTGACCAATTTGGATTTTGCACTGGCTAAAAAAAATGAGAATGTATTAGCTAATGGGAATTTAAAGTAATTGGCTAAATGGGAATGTATTAGCAAACTTACTATATTAGTTTCTACTGCTGCTGTAACAAATCACCGCAACCACAGTGGCTTAAAACATGATTTTTTCTCTTAGAGTATTTGAAGTCGGATGTCTCAAAATAAAGTTTCTATAGAGTCATGTTCATTTTTTAGGGGCTTCAGGAAAGAGTCTGTTTCCTTGCCTTTTTTAGCCTTTAAGACTCCTTTATTCCTTGGCTCATGGCCTCTTCCGTACATCACTCTAACTTCTTTCTTATGTGCTTGAATCACCTAATACTGAGTCTGATCCTTTTGCTTCTCTCTTGAAAGAACCTTTTGAATTATATTGGATCTACCCACATAATGCAGAGTAACCACCCATTTCAGATTCTTAACTTATTCAAATCTACAAGATCCTTTTTACCATGTAAGGGAACATAGTCATAGGTCCTGGGGATTACGATGTGCATATCTGTGGATGTTATTATTCAACCTGTGACACTCAGGAAGGGAAATTTGCAAGAATGAGTGTCAACATTCAAAATTGTGTTGAAGTATATGTGATTTTTTCATTCTACTCTTAATAATTTTGAATTACTCTTTCATATTCTCCATATTTTTGTCTCTGCCAAAAATTTTGCACTATTTCATATCTACTTTTTACTTCATTACTCTCCAGCTTTTTCTAATCTACAGTGTAGAGCATACTTTTGATTTATAAACAATTCCACCTTTTCATTCATAAAATTTCCAATTTGCATAATATTTCTAGCCATTTTCCCATTAAATATTTTATATGCAATCACTTTATACTCGGTATTAAATCATTTCAATATCTGATGTACATGGTAGTGTATAAATCTTTACATATTGTTTTTGCTGAATCATACCCGGTTGGCCATTTTCTTATTTGTTATTAATGCATATATACATAATGTATACATATGAGATGTAGTATACATAGATAATATATGTATATAAATTTTAAAATCAGTAGTATATAAATCCTACTTGTTCAAATCAATGAATTGATACAAAATGAATACAGTCCTCTCACCATTCCAAGTCAAAAAGCAGAGAATTATCAGGGCCCAAAAAGAACTTCCATGCATAACGTCTACCACGAAGATAACACCATCTGTTGTCTAACTCTATATATTATCTTTTTTCAAGACATTTGTATTTTTTCTTAATTTTTTTCTATTATCCATCAGGCTAGTATTTTTCATTCATGTTATGGCATATAACTTTAATACATACTTTTGTTGTTGCATGCAATTGCGTTCTATGAACATGTTACAATTCCTTAGAACGTAAAAAGATATATGGCATTCTTTTCTGTTTTGAATATTATGAATAATGTTGCTAAAAATATATTTGTAGGTCTTTTGGTATTCACATGGAAATTTCAGTTTGAGTGTATGCCTGAATATACATGGTCTCAAAGGATCTGCATGTTCAACCTTAGAAGATTCTGCCAAAAACATTAATGATGGAAACTTGATGATTTTAAAGTGGTTGTATCAATTTGTTCTTCAATCAGCGGTAGTTGGTAGCTCTCATTACTCCATACTTATGTCAAACTTAGAATTACCAACATTTAAAATTCAGCAATCATTATGATGTTTGAACTGTCATTTTCCTGATGACTGATTTGAGTATTTATAATTATACTATGTATAAAATGTATTTTCCCATCCTATTGCTTACCACTCTTCTGTCATAATGGCAACTTTTATGAAGAGATTTCTTTTTATTTGTTTGTTTTGTCTAATTTAGTTTTAACATTTACTTTAAGGTAATAAAATTTCAAGTCTTGTTATAGAAATTTTTTTTATTCCAATGTCTCTTATAAGTTTAGCATTTTTAGATTTTACATTTAGATCATCCATCAGTCCATTGTATATATATACCACAGTTTCTTTATCCATTCATCTGTTGATGGACACTTGGCTTGTTTCCATATCCTGGCTATTGTTACAATAGTGTTACAATTAACTTAGGAGTGTAGATATCTCTTTGAGATCCTGATTTCAATTCTTTAGGCTATATGTCCAGAAGCGGGATTGCTTGATCACATGCAAACTAGTTGATTTTCAAATATTAAGCTACCCTTTCCTTCTTGGAATAAAACTAATTTATTTTAGATATTGCTAGTTAGACTACTAATATTTTGTTTATAATTTGTCATCTATGGTAATAAGACGGATTTTCCTTTTTTAATATATAACGTCAAATTGTTTTACCTCGTAAGACAAGTTATTTGAAAAAGTTTTCATAAAATTGGCATTTTTTTTTTTTAGATATTTGGTAGAATCCACTGTTGAAGACCTATGGGTGTTTAGTTTTGTGGGAAAATTTTTATTGCAGAGTCCATATTTCTAATATTTATAGGAATATTGGGATTTTTATATTGTCAGCTTGGGTAAATTATGATTTTCTAAGAATTTATGTATTTCATCTAAATTATCAAAGTTTGCTGCATAAAGTTACTTGTAATATCATCTTCAGAATCATTCTAGTAATATCTGTAATATTATCCCTTTTTGCATATTAATATGATCATTTGCGCTCTCTTCCTTTTATTCTTGGTCTGTCATGGTAGAATTTTATCCATTTCATTTATTTTTTTTAAATAATCAATTTATCTCTTCTATTTTATTTTATATTCTAATAAAATAGTTTATTTTATTTTTTACATTTTTATGGTATAGTAGATTTAATTTCCATGTATTTTTCAATTTCTTGACACAATGTTTAGGTGATTGGTTTTTACTTATGTGATTGGTTTTTACCTTTTTATCTTTACAATAAAATAAAGGTTTTAAAGACTACAGATTTCCCATTAAGCATGATTTTGGCTCAATCCCATAAGGTTTACATGTCATATTTTGATATTTATTTAGTTCTAGACATTTTCTCATTCCATGGCAATTTTTTTTTATCCACCGGTTATTTAGAAATTTTTGCTTAATTTTGAAACACATTATATTCTCTAGCTTAGTAGGTAGCTTAGTCCTACTATAGACAGAGATCACACTCAGTATGATTTATTATCTTTAAATTTGTTTACACTTATTGCAGGAAATTTTTTGGTCAATATTCTATGTACACTTGAAAATAATATGTACAATGCAGATGTTGTGTTGAGTCTTCTTCAGGGTGTCTTCTATAGTCTTTACCATTTTATTCTTCCTAGGTTATTTCTCTATAAGTTTATATATGTGATATATATAATTGTATACTATAGCTTATATATAAATATATATTATAATTTATATGTTGTTATAAAATATACAATGTGTATTATTATATATAGTATATAAGATATATAAATTTTCCTACATCTTATAATTTTCTTTCACATAATACAAAAGGGCAAAGTAACCTCAATCCTTGGGAATACTGAAGCTCTCCAGGCGCTGAGAAGGGTATGCAACTGACCCACAAGGCTTTTCCTAGTTTTCCCCATAAAGGAGTAATGTAAGTGAGTAAAAAGCGAGGGCTGCTAGTTATTCACTTTCAGCCCCTGTAGTTTTGACAAAATATCTGTCAGAAGATTTCTTTAAAACCATTTTTTAAATTTTATTCATTAAATGTGGTTTTCTTTAATTATTCAAATGTTTCTGAAATTTTTTTTAAGATTTTATTTATTCATTTGAGACAAAGAGATACAGAGAGAGAGCATGAGGTGGGGGAGAGGCAGCAGGAGAGGGAGAAGCAGACTCCCCACTGAGCCGGGAGCCAGACAGTCGAGGGGCTCGATCCCAGGTTTGTACTGATGCTGTGGTTTATGCCCTCAACTTGAACACTGTCTGGCAAAAACTACCTCCAGAACCCCTCCATGTTGGCTCAGGCAATATTGTGGAAGAGATGGGTGCATGAGATTGTAAGAGCTGAATTTGAGGGGTGGAGTGTGAACCAGACTAACACCATCTTGGACAAATCTGCCATGATTGTCCAGTGACCTGAAGACTTCTTGAGCACAACACCCCCTTCATTTTTTATTTTTATTTAGCTGCACATTTAAATTTTGTTTAACCACAGTGTTAAGTGCACTCTCCCTGTTCTGGAGATGACTGTTACCCTCAAACATTTCCTCCTGGATGGTCCCCCAGCACATACTCCCCAGCCTCTAGAGCTCTAAAAGCAGGTCTTACCGGAGGTGGGGTTGTGGGTATCTACTCATCTTGTGGCCGCCCAAGACACACTTCTGCCTATAAGTCCCTTTAATAAACCATTTCTTGTCAAGCTGGGAAAAAAAAAAAAGTAGGGGATGCTTGGGTGGCTCAGTCGGTTAAGTGTCTGCCTTCAGCTCAGGTCACAATCCCAGGGTCCTGGGATCAAGCCCCGCATTGGGCTCTCTGCTCAGCAGGAAGTCTGCTTCTCCCTCTGCTTGTGTGCTCACACTCTCACACTCTCACACACTCTCTCTCTCTCTCTCAAATAAATAAATAAATAATCTTAAAACAAAACAAAAACAAAACCAAAACCTCAGCCAAAGGCAGATGCTTTAACCATCTGAGCCACCCAGGCACCCCTGAATGTTTTATTTTAAGTATTATTTAAATTGATTTTATTCCTTTTTTTTTTTTAAAGATTTTATTTATTTATTTGACAGAAAGAGAGAGAGAACACAAGCAGGGAGAACAGGAGGGGGTGAAGCAGTTTCCTTGGAGCCCCATGCGGGACTCGATCGAGGACCCTGGAATCATGACCTGAGCCCAAGGCAGACGCTTAACTGACTAAGCCACCCAGGTTGCCTGATTTCATTCTTTAAATGTGATTCTATTAATGTGATTCCATATATTAGTGACTCTAGCTTCAACTTCAGATATGAGTTATTAAATTCATTTCTTTATCCAAATGTCACACTGAATTGTGATTGTTTTCAGGACCTAATACAATATTGTAGAACTGTTTGTTTTTGTCAAAATAGATTGAGAAACATTATATTTATTCAAATTCAATTTCCATAATATATATAACTTTATATGTTCTTTTATTTACCAGTCTATTTACCAATTTATCCAATTTATCCATTGATTTATTTACCAATATTTTTTCATTAAATATCAAAGAATCTGTTCACATCTACGATTTTTAAGGGCTGTGTAAAATTTTGTTTTATTTATTTGTATTTTTTTTTTCTAAATAGGCTCCACACCCAATGTGGGGCTTGGACTCACGACCCCAAGTTCAAGAGTTGGATGCTCTACTGACTGAGCCAGCCAGGTGCCCCTGGACTGTAAAATTTTAAACATTTTAAATAATTCTGTCTTATCTAAGAATATAAAAATAGATGTACTAACAATCCTTTCTTATTTGTAATATTTTGTACTATACAAAGACGACAAGTATACTAAATAGCAAGATAATAATACAGTGACTAAGTTCTAATAAAACTGATGTGCTACAAAACTCCCTTTCTGGTTCTCTTGTCTCTAATTTTGTTCCAGTGTTGATCTCTTACTTTCTTTAAGCTCTATCCATCACTTCTATAGAGACATATGTGAAAGCAATAAATCCCAACTTGATATTTCATGTTCTTTACTCACATTTCTACATTTTTTTCTATACCTTCTCCTGGAATTTTATCCAGCAACTGAAACACAATTTACTCTGATAAATTTATCAACTCCTGCACAAAACTGGTTTTTCCCTCCTTATTCAAGATCCTGGCATTTTTTTCTGGTAACCCTGAGTCAGATAATAATTACAACACTGACATTTATTGAGTACCTGAAATGTGTCACACATTATCTGACATTCCTTAGACTTTAAAATGCACATTTAGATGGAACTTCTCATTGTCTCTGTTTTACATATGAGTAATCAGGAGGCTATGGAACTTACATATGGTGGTTCAGCTGTAATTTATGCTTTCATGGTCCAAATTCAAGCAATTCTGCTCCAGATACCACTATACAATATTACCTTAGTATGGAATCCCCAATAATTTCTTACCCCTCCAATTTCATACTATTCCATAATGGGAGAAGAAATGAGTTTTCCTTACCAGCTCAATTTTTTTTTAATTATAAGATATTGGAAAAGTAACAAATGACCCTTGATTTCATTCTAACATAATATTGTATAATGGCATCTGGAGCAGAATTGTTTGAATTTAGGTCTTACATGTACAACCTATAGCTAAACAACCTGATGCAAATTTCATAATCTCCCCTTTACTCATATGTAAAATGGAGACAATAAGCAATCCTACTTAAAAATGGATTTGACATAGCATGCAGGATAATGTCCGACGTAATTTAGCTACTCAATAAATAGACATATATTTCCCATCCATCCCCACTTTTCATTCTTGCAGCTATTATTTTCTGTTATTAATTATAATCTATTAACATATTGCATACTCTCTTAATTACTTTTTCTGATTTTGCTTTTCCCTGTTTATCTTCGGGCCAGTCACCCAAGCAATTCCACAGACACAGAAAATTTAGATTAATTTGAATAGCAAATCCCTCTGGTTGATTCTCTTCCGTGATGAAACCATTTAAATGACTGACTGCTTACCAATCAAAACTAGATTTTGTTAGGTTGAAAATCCATGTCTCTATCAATATCCTTTCAGGTAAAGCAAAACAAAAAGAAAACAAATTATGCCTCTGTCCTTACCTACTATTATTGTTGATAGTGGATTAGAAAGCTGGTTCCAAAGGTTTAAGAGTAAGAATTATAACAAAACAAAAAGCAAAGTAATCATAAAGGGAGAAAATAACTCTCAACTCTGAAAGGCTTGACTGTAACCAAATGGAATATGCTAACAAAACCAAAAATGAATGTAACCCAAACAAATGTGAATTAGTCAATCATATAATCAGAGAACATGGAGAGTAAGTAAAGCAAGTAATAGAATTC
Source organism: Zalophus californianus (assembly GCF_009762305.2). Taxonomy (NCBI): domain Eukaryota; kingdom Metazoa; phylum Chordata; class Mammalia; order Carnivora; family Otariidae; genus Zalophus; species Zalophus californianus. Next base: position 88,382,020 of record NC_045598.1, read on the forward strand.
CAGTATAATGTGGGCTTTGCCCAAAAGACTTGAAAATTGTGGTTCTGCAGGCTTGGCATTTCTCAATGTGGTAAGGTATATAAAAGTGGTGAACACAATAAATTTTAATATTATAATCCTTAATAAAAATTGATATATTAGACTGGCTTAGCCAAGTGCCATTAAATATTTGGACAAAATAACAAAACATAAAATATGTTCTAATTGCACACGTTTACAGCAGGTTTTTCAGAATATGATGAAACATTTTACAGGTTTTCTAAAGGTGGACAATCAACTGATAATGCAAATCAAACCAATTTGCATCTTGTTACAGTTATATATTTAGTTATAAATGAATAACTTAGGATTACAATTTTATATAGAGCCTGAGGAAATTTAATAAGGCCAAAATGCCCTTTAGATATAAAATTAAATACTGATGGTGTGCCAGAAATGGGGACAAATGTTTCCTGAGCCTACGGACATGAGGGTACGATTTTCTTATAGCATGAATTTAATAAAACTATGAATGACATTATAACTTTTAAGATTCTTAGTAGGAAGCAAAACTGCCACCTCCTGCTAATTTGAGTAAAAACATGATTAATTCCAAAGATATTGAATAAGTCATAGTTTATTCAGAACTTCCCCAAAGTCAGGGAAATGATACCTCCGCTCACATGGGAAGTTGAAGAAGATACACTTTCACTTTGGATGTGCACACAGATGAGCTGGCATCACAGTGGCCTCCGACACTGGCCCACCTGACAACGGACAATGCTAGAGTAGCAACCACTACTCGCCTCTGAGCATTAGATGCAAATCCACCACTGCCTTCCAATTTGACTTCTATTCTGCCCGTGAAAAACTAAACTCTACAAGAATTGCCTTTCTGCCATAAAGATTTGGGAAACCAGACAGTATGTGTGAAATAAAGGTATTCAAAGGCAACAAAGACTGCGATATTGAGAGAAGGAAAAAAAAGAGGTGTTATACAATTTTTGCAGCTTATCATCAGAGGCGCTTTCTAGGTCACAGTTGAGAGGGAACCCAAAGAGCTCCTACACAGGTCAGGGAAGAGTTTGCATGGCCATCAGCCACAGCAGAAGTACCTCTTTACACAGGGCAATGGGAAGAATCATCCGAAAAGTCATGCCTTAAAATGGGGCTAAGTTAGTCCTAGATAAAGGCTGCTGTGAGCATGCCCTTAAAAAAAAAAAAAAAAAAAAAATCTTAAAACACACACTTATTTTTATTTGAGTATAGTTGACACATGATGTTACATTAGTTTCAAATGTACAATTTAGTGATTTGACAAGTTGATACATTACACTATGCTCACTTCAACTATAGCTACCATCTGTCCCATTACATTGCTATTACGATATCATTGATTGCATTCTTTATGCTCTGTTTTTTTATTCTTGTGACTTACTCATTCTGTAACTGGAAGGCTGTACCTCTCCTTCCCCCTTACCCATTTTGCCCACCCCCCCCATTCCCTTTTCCCCTCTGGCAACTGCACTTTAAATGGCCAGCTGAGGGGCACCTGGGTGGCTCCGTCCGTTAAGCTTCTGCCTTGGGCTCAGGTCATGATCCCAGGGTCCTGGGATCGAGCCCCGCATCAGGCTCCCTGCTCAGAGAGGAGCCTGCTTCTCCCTCAGCCTCTCGCCCTGCTCTTGTGCTCTCTCTCACTCTCTCTCAAATAAATAAATAAAATCTTTTTTAAAAAATAATATGAATGGCCTGCTGATCTGGAGTAACTTAACTTCATGCTGGAATAAAAATCCAACACTATTTAAAGGAAAACAACAAAATTCTACAAGCCACAAAATAAAATTCATAGGACCCAGAAGCCAACAGGAATTACCAGGTATGAAAAACAGCAAAATAAAACAGGCATATATGACCAGTAATACACAAAAATAAATTCAGTAAATCAAAGGAGATCAGAAATGACAGAGATGATCTGTTCGCAGACAAAACAATAAAAACAATTAACAAAAATATTATAAATATTATCAAGAATGGGAATGAAAACACAGGTAGGAGAGTGAATCAAGATATAAAGCAGACTTAAATGGAGCTTTACTAAATAAAAAAATGCTATGTATACAATAAAAATTTCCTGGATGGACTAGATGGCAGATTAAACTACAGAAAGAAGTCTGTGAAATTGAAGATACAGTGATAGATATTGTCTACAATGAAGCACAAAGAGGAAAAAGGACTGAAAAACTAAATAGAGCTTAGTTGACATATAAGACAGTATTGTCTTCATGTGTGTGGCATTCTGAAATGAGCAGAATGAGAGAAGGGGGAAGAAAAACAGATTGAAAGAAATAATGTTTGCAAAATTTCTGAAAATTATGAAAGATATAAATCACAGAGACAAAATGTTCAATGAGCCCCAAACAGAATAAAACTAAAAAAAATAGTGTCAAGTTACATCATAATCAAATTTTTGACAAACAATGACTGGGGTAATTCCTTTGAATCAGAGGGAAGAAATAACATTGTATGTTATACATGCTACAAACATGTAGTAAACTTTACATCTCTCCCAATATGAACAAAGCTATGGTAAGCATTATCTTTATATAACTTTTGTGCATTTTCCTTTTATTCCTTAAAACTTTCTACACACACTGCTCAATATCCTTTTGAAAGTTTACACAGACTTAAACTGCCACCATCATTAGAAGCATGCCATTAAGCTACATCCTTGTAAAAAATGAATATTATGACTTGTAATGATTACCAACATTGATTTATCTTAAATGAACTTACCTATAAGTTCATTTTTTTAATAAGTACAGTTTCTCATAAAGTAATGGCATTTTTAAAGCTTGGCTTCTTCAATTCATGTTGACTTTTGCTCTTTTAAGATCTTCACTTTTACTATTATTTTGAAAATTTTTAGTATATTTAATACCTTAATGAATCAAGTACAGGAGATACTATAAAGCAACAGCAAAAAGATAGCTGAGAGGGCACCTCAGTGGCTCAGTCAGTTAAGCGACTGCCTTCAGCTCAGGTCATGATCCTGGAGTCCCGGGATCGAGTCCCGCATCAGGCTCCCTGCTCAGCGGGGAGTCTGCTTCTCCCTCTGACCCTCTTCTCTCTTGTGCTCTCTATCTCTCATTCTCTCTCTCAAATAAATAAATAAAATCTTTAAAAAAAAAGATAACTGAGAGAAAGGTAGGAAATTTGGGTGGGGGAACCAAGAGACCTGGCATTGGAATATAAAGTTTTTCCAGGAAGAATAAAAATCAACAAATGCAGGAGAGGCAGTACTTACACACTAGCAGAAAATTTAAGTAAGCTGAAGAAAAGCCAGGATCTGTGGATTGAAAGAACTCACTGTGTTCCAGACTGGATTGGTGAGAAAACAAACAAAAGCAACATTCCTGAATCCTAATGATAAACAGAAAACTTTGCAAGCTTTCTGCACAGATAGTAGAAGTTATGGACAAAGGAAACATAAAACAGAGTGGTTTCTGACCTCTCAACTGGAGTCTTGTAAGCATGAAGTTTGAATGATATCAACAGTCTATTGAGAGAAAAGATTGCAAACTATGAAACCTTAATCTGTCAGGATGAAAGAAAGATACCAGAGTATAGCAAGGAGCAGCAGTATATGAGCCATGTACCACATCTGAACAAAATTCGTGGCAAAATACACTTATCAAACAGCAATGAACCAGAACAGCAACATCAAGATGGGGAAAGATGAAGAGAATGAAAATATTGGTGAGCAATGAATCATGACTGAGGAAGTGTTCGTGTGTTTGTTTGTTTATGACAGTGCCTATTAATCTTTTAGAATTCCAATTTTCTAATTTAAAGTAGGTTAAGCTTCCTATAAAACAATTACACACATATGATATAAAACAAGTATGATCAGGGTGCTAGGCAAGATGAGAAATATTCTGGGACTGTTGATCGGGAAAGCAAGCGTTGGGACATAGCATCAGAAAAATGGTCAGAAGAGTGGACACATTTGCACAAAATGTTGAATATGTGCAGCAATCCAACGGAGTCAGGATTTAAAGAAAATCAGAATAAGGTATTTGAACGAAGAAGATATGAAATCGAAAGGCTTAGATGCCCAGGAGTGAGCTGAGTAATGAGAGAATTCTGCAGGGTGCTTTCAGAGCTGTGTGTGCCTTGGCTACATAACCCTCTCTGGTTTACCTCTACAGGGCACTGCTTCTCATTTTATAGCCCATCCATATTGATCATAAAAAGGTCTCCTTGATGAATTGAATAGAGGACGAGTTCATCAGAAATCTCTTTCTGCATTTTCCCCTCCCAGTACCTGTTTCTCAGCACTCTATGGCATCTAAAATGACTAACTACTCTTACTTCTATCCCCGAAACCCCTTCAAAACATCCACACATACAAACACACAGATGATAATATCAGAGCCTGTTGATTTTTGTTCTTTAGTTACCCATTAAATGATCTCTGGAATATTTCTGTTGACAAAAATGGCCTTATAAAATTTGTTCGTCTTCAGACTTTCCCACTTTTTCTTACCTATTGCTTCCACAGGCCATGTGCAACAACAAAACTAAAATATACATATTCCTCAAGCTCATCATGCCTTTTTTTCTCTGTGCTTTTGCTTACACTATTCTTTTAACCTAGAACTTTCTTTCTGCTTATCTATTTATCTATCTATATCAAATTTAACTCCATTTTGGAGGACTAACCCAGTTTTATTTATTGTCGGACTTATTTACCAACCCACTCTAAGTTATTCACAGCATTCTAAAGAATTATGTTAATACCTTCGTACATCACTATAGCATTTTGTTTTATCTGATTGTACTTACAAATTATGCATCTCAGAATATGAAACCAAATTTTATTCCTCTATATATCGAAATTATATCACAATAACTGATACCTAGTAGTTGCTCAATAAATAAAATTAGAGAGAGTAAATGAACTAGAATATCCATTTTACTCTTATTTCTTTATTAACCTAATTGTACTATTTGTATCATTGACATTATTTATTTTGATTTTTTATTTGTTTTACTGAGGATGGGATTACTACTAGAGCAGTCTTCAGTCTACACACATTCCTTAAAGTGGTAGTGGGGGAAAATTAATTATAGTTGTTGTTTGTCAATTCTACCATTCTATTTGTCATGTTTTGATAAATTTTAAAAATCTGTCATAATTAAAATAGTCTAATTGAAATACAAAGTTTTCTGAGGGAGTAGATAGTTCTGACATTTAAAGCTGAATTTGGATGAGGTTGTATAATTACATACACAATCTTTCCATGTAAAAAGATAATTTGCATGTACAAATTGCAGAATAGATTTTTTACTAAACTGTGTACATACTTTTGAAAGTAATTCTGAACTTTTTGAAAATTGGGCCCTTTAATAAGTTGCTATGCTCTTTTTAAAAGTTATGGAACTGGTATTTATTCTTTTTTTTTTTAAAGATTTTATTTATTTATTTGAGAGAGAGAGAGAGAGAGCACATGAAAGGGGGAGGGTCAGAGGGAGAAGCAGACTCCCCGCCGAGCAGGGAGCTCGATGTGGGACTCAATCCCGGGACTCCAGGAGCACGACCTGAGCCAAAGGCAGTTGCTTAACCAACTGAGCCACCCAGGCACCCTGGTATTTATTCTTTTAACAAAGAAAAGAAAACTAATCTCTCAAAAAGCACTATCAGCTGATGTCTTGATATCCAAACAAACAGCATTCAATATACATTAAATGTACCAACTTTAATTTTTGTGATGTCATACTTTCCCAAACTTAAAATGAATAAATGATCAAGAAATACATATTTGATAAATAATGAACTGTTTCAATGGCTAAGAAAATTAAGCAATGGAAAATTCTACTTTTCATATTTTGTAAATATATATACATCAGCAATAGTGCAGTTAAGATTTTACCAAAATACAGAAATTCAATAAGGACCATAAAAGAACACAAAGAGACTTCTAATGAAAGACAGAGCCTGGCATTGCCTTGTTATTGACCTATCATGAACATGCGAATACATGTGACATTGATGGTATGATTGGGTTAACTCATCTGCTTTCTGAAATGAAGCAATTAAGGACCCAGTTAACTTTAAGCAGCAAGGTCACATTCTTGATCAATGACTGAAGAAACTGTTCTTAAAGAGAAATGGCACTTATAATCCCATTGCCTTCTTCATTGGTGTATAGCCCACTTTATTCCTGCTGTATTTGTTGTCTACTTTTGAAAGAAACCAAAGTAAGTCCACAAAGTTACTCTCTCAAGGCAAAGAGAAGACTATTAAACAAAAATCATTAGGTGAATCTTACTCCCTTAAATATTGCCTTTGTTAACATACCATCCTTTAGGTAAAATCTTTTTACTGATGCTCTTTAATAAGACATATTTTAGCTCAAATGCACATGGTATTTTATTGAACTTTAAATAATAACTAAGGCAGCATTCTGTAGTTTAGCAAATAGCTTTTATCAGTGGTAATTTGGTATTTTCCTAAACAATAACATCTTACTTTTAAAGTCACAATTCTGTGGCAAGATTCTCATGATTTGAAAAGAGAAAAAATTACACTTCCAGATTTATTTTAACACTGACTTTTCATATTTTATGTCTTTGGACATTCTATAATGATAAAAGATAATTTTTGCAACTGACCCCTATACAGATTGTTTGATTTGCCTGAATTCCCCATTCCTGATCAGCCAAAATAAAAGTGAATATACTTTATTAATTAAAAATATGCTGCATATTTAATAGTTCATTGTTTCTTCAGTCCTGATTTCTTAATTTAAAATGAATAATAGAATATGTTTTTTAAAATAACTTTCATTTATTACTTTATAATTTACATATGTATTTTAATGTTACTTCTACTGACCCTATTTTCTGAATGTTTAATTATTGTTGATTATCAGAGACACCATACTATTCCTTCTGTGGATTAGCAGAGCAACTCATGTTCTTCAAAATAAATCTTATATATGAAAAACCCCTTATATTTATGTATGACTTATAATTTTCCCCTGATCTGGTGTCATTAACAGATTCCAAGTAGTCATAAGCTTACCTGAAGAAAGCAGAAGCGTGACAAATACTCATAGCAGGAATTCCAGAGAAAAAATTAGATGACCATATGGGTCAGAAAGCTTAGGAGTGTTATATGTAAGTGACAAATCACTAAATTCTACTCTTGAAACCAATATTACAGTGTATGTTAACTAACTAGAATTTAAATAAAAACTTGAAACAAACAAAAAGAAAGCTTAGGGGTTTATCTAGGAAGACACACATAAAGGATGTTAAAATGGGACTCTTTATGTGTTCCAAAGTTTGCTACTAGATTGCTTTAACAGAACTTGCTAGGAAGATGACAAAAACTAATTCAACCCAAACGAAATAAAAGGAGCTTCAAAGAGGAGTGTTGACTTGCCTCCGATAACAAAAGTACTAGTCAAAGAAGACCTTCATAAGGCCTCTCCTCATGCTATTTTCCCCCGAGTTTCTTATTCATTCTTTTCCCTACCCCCAAACTCCAGCAAACCCCACTCTAATACTGGAAGTCAGAATCCTTGGTAACTAACTAGGGAGAGGAGGAAATTTGACACGTAGGGAAATAGTAGCTAAGCATGCCCCTACATCATGTTCTCTCTCCATGATTCTTGCAAGAAATACAAACAAGCTGGGGGAAGAGAGCTGTGACCTTGTTCTGTGAGTACAAGTGTCCAAGATATTTGTCTGAGTATTTGCAAAGGATAATATTAGAATATACAATTGTTGTGTGTGTTATGATCTCATTGTGCTGGGTTGTTCAACATAATGGTAAATCTATTAAAGGAGGCAGGAATGTGTTTAAGTTTGACTCCAAATAAAGGATGTCCAGTGTCATGGTCTTGATGAATATTTTATAATCAGTGACTAGAAGATTTGGACCAACCCGGGTGAAAAAAGTTGACAGTTAAATGAGAACACACCCATCATGTATATAATAATTTATTTCATCTACATACCTTGTCTGGTAAAGCAGCCTGCAGTTCAGGCATAACAGTTGTGTTTGGTTTTATTATAATTAATTAGCATCCAAAATCTTGACATACAGGACCACAATTTAGTTGTTATAAAAACAGGAGTTACCTAAAAAAGTCTTCAACCCACCATTCATATATGAAATGGCCTAATGAATTATCTTCCACTTGACTGAATCACTACTTACATTTATCTATCACTCAACAGTTAAAATAGTTTATTGAATTTCTTTTTTTTTAAAGATTTTATTTATTTATTCATGAGAGACAGAGAGAGAGAGAGAGAGAGAGGCAGAGGGAGAAGCAGGCTCCCAAGGAGCAGGGAGCCTGATGCGGGACTCGATCCCAGGACCCTGGATCATGACCTGAGCCGAAGGCAGACGCTTAACCATCTGAGCCACACAGGCGCCCCCAGTTTATTGAATTTCAGCATTGCGTTGCTAAACCAATTTAATAATACATTGCCCATTGCTGTCTTCTCACTTACTAACTACATCCGGACACCATGCAGATTATGATTATATAAGACTTTTGGCTTAGTACTATCTCCAAACACTTGTTCAAATATCAGTCCGGGAGTTCTGGAGAATATATCAGTCTCAATGGTAGCTTCAGAGAAGTTGCTCAGTGATTCCATTTTTTCTATCACAAATAATGCTATTGACTTTAAAGGTAGCACTAGACAACTTGGAAAACAACTCTTCTTTAATCCTAAGAACTATTTGTTATGGTTGGGTAGCTGGAAGGCTTATCCTTATTATGAAATGCCAAGTTTTTTTTTTTAAGAAGCCATGCCCAGAACTCTGAGAAGCTGAATCAGTTTGGCTAGCAGAGTAGAAATGCTTTCCCAGGGCACATACGGGGTGATGGACATTGGGGAGGGTGTGTGCTATGGTGAGTACCGTGAATTGTGTAAGACTATTGAATCACAGACCTGTACCTCTGAAACAAATAATACATTATATGTTTTAAAAAGAAGAAGAAGAAGATAGCAGGAAGGGAAAAATAAGGGGGGGGGCAATCTGAGGGGGAGATGAACCATGAGACACTATGGACTCTGAGAAACAAACTGAGGGTTCTAGAGGAAGGGTGGTGGGGGTATGGGTTAGCCTGGTGATGGGTATTAAAGAGGGCACGTTCTGTGTGGAGCACTGGGTGTTATACACAAACAATGAATCATGGAACACTACATCAAAAACTAATGATGTAATATATGGTGATTAACATAACATAATTAAATTAAAAAATTAAAATTAAAAGAAAAAGAAGCCATGCCCAGAACTGTGAGAAGCTGAATCAATTTGGCTAGCAGAGTAGAAATGCTTTCCCAGGGCACATACCATATTTCACTACCTTTTCACTGTGGTAACTTTGGAGTCTTAGTGGACAAAGTTTTATTACCAATAATAAAAATGGTAAATAGTTCATTGAGACTATATCAGGAGTTCTTTTTAGGTTTTTATTAGAGATTTTCTACTTTATTTCAGGCAGCTGTCTTCTTAAGAAATATTTATAGACATGAGAACTAATAAAGATAAGAATCATCCTCAAAAAAAATTATAGAAGAGATGTGATATGAAAAGTTTCAGTATAGCTTCTTGTCTCTATATCTGGATGGAAAGTCCTCCCGAGGTCTTTCCCACCCTGCATCTCTCAGAAGAAATTATTTACATATGTTTAGGACACAAGGAGCTTGACCTCTGGGAAATGATGGCTTACAATAGTTCTGGTCCTGACACAAAATATATTTTCAAAAAAGGAAATTTGCAAATGTGAAATGTGACCAAAAAATAATTCATAAAACCAGTTAACAGAATATCACAGGGATGCAATAGTATTACTATCTCAGAATATTGCAGGGACACAGTACCCTCCTGCTAGATCTCATCCCCCCCAAAAAATGGATCCAGATGTAATCTATATAGTTTTTCCTTCAACGTTTTACCAAAAAAATCAAGAAACTCTTATTTGAATTTGTGTTAGAGCAGCAAAGATAAAGCTGTGACAGACAGTGCTAAATGGTTTAGGCCACAAGATATCCTTTTCTGCCCAGATTTAGCTGGTAGACAATTTTTTGAAAATAAGATTTGTCTGTAAGTTGACAAAAATATGCCATTCATTGATACTTAGATTTAATGAAATAATAAAATCTGAAATTAGAGGTAGAAATCCAGGTTAAAGTTTTAACTCTGGCATTTATTCATTATATTGCTTTTTATATTTTATCTTTGATTGCAAAAGGATCTATAGCACTTGGACCTATATCACTCATTGTATTTCTGGTGTTCATTTATATAATAAGGTTAGTTTCCTAGAGCACCTCTTCTACCTTTAGTAGTCCATGGAACTCTCTTAAAGGAAGACTCAGTCAAAAATGGAATTCTATATATAGATGTGTAATATCTAATATACAGATAATTACTGTTGCCCTACATTATGAAGCATGATCACCAGAGAAATTGATGTGTTTATGAGTTGCCACCTAAGTGAGGAGGCTATGAAAGAAAACTCAAATGTCTGTAATTTGATTATTGTAATACAAAATATTAAGTAAGCCAAAAGTTCTTCATGATTCAGTCTTAATATAAATTGATTGATGGTAGAGAAAGAAGAAGATACATTAATTTGAAATGATTGATGATAGAGAAGGAAAAACCTGGGGTCAGGCTCAAGCTGACAGGTTCCATATACACACAGAGTCTGGCATTGAACATGTTGTTATTAAAATTATGCATTTCTGATATTGACATAAAACCTAAAGGAGAAGGTACAACATCAAATTGAAATTTTCTTAGTCACACATTTTATGATGATAAAATTTGTTGGATCCCTTATGCACATAAATTAGCTGTTTCTTTCAGTGTATGTTCCAGCTATATAAAAATTTAAACACATATTTTTCTTTTCTAAGATTTCTATTTATTTATTTGACACAGAGAGAGGCACAAGCAGGGGGAGCTGCAGGCAGAGGGAGAGGGAGAAGCAGGCTCCCCGCTGAGCAAGGAGCCCAAGGCAGAGCTCAATCCCAGGACCCTGGGATCATGACCTGAGCCAAAGACAGATGCTTAACCAGCTGAGCCACCCAGTCACCCCAAACACATATTTCTGATGCAATATAGGGCACAAATTCTTTAAAAATAGGGTGGTTTGTTTTTTAGATTTATTTTATTTATTTATTTATTTATTTATTTATTTGAGAAACACACACAACATGAACGGGGTGGGGGGCAGAAGGAGAGGGAGAAGCAGACTCCCTGCTGAGCAAAGGAGTCCAAGTGGGGCTGGATCCCCAGACCCTGAGATCATGACCTGAGCCGAAGGCAGATGCTTAACTTACTGAGCCACCCAGGCGCCCCTTAAAAAATGGGTTTTAAATTACTTCATTATCTAGAGGTAATTACTAAAATTTGAATAAAATTTCCTAAAACATTTCATTTTTATTGTTTTTATTTTAATTACAGTATAGTTAACATACAGAATTATATTAGTTTCAGGTGTACAATATAGTGATTCAAAAATTCTGTATATCACCTAGTGCTCACATGGTAAGTGTACTCCTTAATCCCCATCACCTATTTCACACACACAGCCCCCACTCCCCACCTCTCCTCTGGTAACCATCTGTTTGTTCCCTATAGTTAAGAGTCTGTTTCTTGGTTTGTCTCTGTCTCTGTCTCTGTCTCTGTCTCTCCTTTTTTTTCCATTGCTTGTTTGTTTTGTTTCTTAAATTCCACATGAGTGTAATCATGTATTTGTCTTTCGTTGGCTGGCTTATTTCACTTAGTGTTGTACTCTCTAGATCCACCCATGTTGTTGCAGATGGCAAGACTTCATTCTTTTTTGTTTATGTTATGTTAATCACCATACATTACATCATTAGTTCTTGATGTAATGTTCATGATTCATTGTTTGCGTATAACACCCAGTGCTCCGTGCAGACCGTGCCCTCTTTAATACCCATCATCAGGCTAACCCATCCCCCCACCCCCCTCCTCTCTAGAACCCTCAGTTTGTTTCTCAAAGTCCATCCTCTCTCATGGTTCATCTCCCCCTCTGATTTCCGCCCCTTCATTCTTCCCCTCCTGCTATCTTCTTCTTTTTTTTTTTAACATTATAATGTATTATTTGTTTCAGAGGTACAGGTCTGTTATTCAACAGTCTTACACAATTCACAGTGCTCACCATAGCAGATACCCTCCCCAATGTCTGTCACCCAGCCACCCCATCCCTCCCACCCCCCACCACTCCAGCAACCCTCAGTTTGTTCCTGAGATTAAGAATTCATCATATCAGTGAGGTCATATGATACATGTCTTTCTCTGATTTACTTATTTCACTCAGCATAATACCCTCCAGTTCCATCCACGTCGTTGCAAATGGCAAGATTTCATTCCTTTTGATGGCTGCATAATATTCCACTACACACACACACACACACACACACACACACGACTTCATTCTTTTTAACGCCTGAGTACTATTCTTTTGTGTGTGTGTGTGTGTGTGTGTGTGTATATATATGTGTGTGTGTGTGTATATATACATATATATATATATAAATATATATACCTCATCTTCTTTATCCATTCATCTATCAATGGACATTGGGACTGTTTCCATAATTTGGTTATTGTAAATAATACTGCAATAAACATAGGAGTGCACATATCCCTTTGAATTAGTGTTTTTATTTTCTTTGGATAAATACCCAGTAGTGGGATTACTGGATTATAGGGTAGATCTATTTTAGTTCTCCTTTGTTTCAAGTTTCTGTTTGTTTTGTTTTGTTCCAAGATTTTATTTAAATTCCAATTAGTTCATGTGTAGTATAATATTAGTTTCAGGAGTAGAATTTAGTGATTCATCACTTACATATTGCACCCAGTGCTCATCACAAGTACCCTCTTTAATACATATCATCCACGTAGCCCATTTGTTCTCTATAGTTAAGGGTTTGTTTTATGGTTTGCCTCTCTCTTCCCTCCCCCATATTCATCTATTTCTTAAATTCCACATGAGTGAAATCATATGGTATTTGTCTTTCTCTGAGTTATTTCATTTAGCGTAATAGACTCTAGCTCCATCTGCATGTTGCAAATGGCAAGATTTCATTCTTTTTGATAGCTAATATTCCATTATATATATAATATTCCTATATTATATTATTCTTACACATAATATTCCTATATTATATTAGTCTTATATATAATATTCCAATATTTTATATATTATATATAATGTTCCTATATTATATATATATTGGAATATTATATATACAATGGAATATTGTATATATACATAATGGAATATATATATATATAATGGAATATATAGTATATAATGGAATATAATATATATATAATGGATTATTACATACATATTTATAAGTCACTTCTTTATCCATTCATCAGTCAATGAACATTTGGGCTCTTTCCATAATTTGGCTATTGTTGATAGCACTGCTATAAACATTGGCGTGCATGTGTCCCTTCAAAACCCTAATTTTGTATCCTTTGGCGTAAATACCTGGCAGTACAATTGCTGGGTCCTAGGGTAGTTCTATTTTTAATTTTTTGAGGAACTTTCATACTGTTTTCCGGAGTGGTTGCACCAGTTTTCTTTCCCACCAACAGTGTAAGGGTTCCCCTCTCTCCACGTCCTTGCCAATATCTATTGTTTCCTGAGTTGTAAATTTTAGCTATTCTGACCGGTGTCAAGTGATATTTCATTGTAGTTTTGGTCTGTATTTCCCTGATGATGAGTGATGTTGAGCATCTTTTCATGTGTCTGTTGGCCATCTTTATGTCTTCTTTGGAAAAATGTTCATGTCTTCTGCCCATTTTTAAACTAGATAATTTGTTTTTGGGGTGTTGTGTTTGAGAAGTTCTTTATAGATTTTGGATACTAACCCTTTATCAGATATGTCATTTGCAAATATTTTCTCCCATTCTGAAGGCCTTTTAGTTTTGTTGATTGTTTCCTTCATTGTTCAAAAACTTTTTATCTTGATAAGTCCCAATAATTCACTTTTGCTTTTGTTTCCCTTGCCTGCAGAGATGTGTCTAGTAAGAAGTTGCTAAGGCCAATGTCAGAGAGGTTGCTGCCTGTGTTCTTCTCTAGGATTTTAATGGTTTCCTGTCTCATATTTATGTCTTTCATCCATTTTGAATTTATTTTTGTATGTGGTGTAAGGACGTGGTCCAGTTTCATTGTTTCACATGTCGCTGTCCAGCATTTGTTGAAGAGATTTTTTCCCATTGGATATTCTTTCCTGCTTTGTTGAAGATTAGTTAACCGTATAGTTGTGGGTCCATTTCTGAGTTTTCTGTTCTGTTCCATTGATCTACGTGTCTATTTTTGTGCTGTATCATACTGTCTTAGTGACTACAGCTTTGTAATATAGCTTAAAGTCTGAAATTGTGATGTTTCCAGCTTTGTTTTTCTTTTTCAATATTTTCTCTGGCTATTTGAAGTCTTTTCTGGTTCCAAACAAATTTTAGGATTATTTGTTTCATTTCTTTGAAAAAAGTTGATGGTATTTTGATAGGGATTGTATTGAATATGTAAATTCTTTGGGTAATAAAGACAATTTGACCATATTTGTTCTTCCAAACCATAAGCCAATGGAATGTTTTTCCATTTCTTTGTGTCATCTTCATTTCTTTCATAAGTGTTCTATATTTTTCAGAGTACAGATCCTTTACCTCTTTGGTTAGATTGATTCCTAGGTATGTTATGGATTTTGGTACAATTGTAAATGGCATTAATTCCTTGATTTCTCTTTTTGCTGCTTCATTATTTGTGTAGAGAAATGCAACAGATTTTTGTACATTGATTTTGTATCCTGGAACTTGGCTGAATTTGTGTGTCAGTTCTAGCAGCTTTTTTGGTGGAGTCTTTCAGGTTTTCTACAGAGTATCATGTCATCGGCAAATAGCAAAAGTTTGACTTCTTTGCCAATTTGTATGCCATTTATTTATTTATTTTTCTCCTGATTCCTGAGGCTAGGACTTCCAGTACTATGTTAAATAACAATGGTGAGATTAGATATCCCTGTCATGTTCCTGACCGTAGGGGAAAAGCTCTCAATTTTTCCTTATTGAGGATGATATTAGCTGTGGGTCTTTGTATATAGCTTTTATGATTTTGAGGTATGTTCCCTCTACCCCTGCTTTGTTGAGGGTTTTTATCAAGAATAGATGCTGTAGTTTAACAAATGCTTGTTCTGTATCTATTGAAAGGAACTTATGGTTCTTATCCTTTCTTTTATTAATGTGGTGTATCATAATGATTGATTTGGGAATATTGAACCACTCTTGCAGTCCAGGAATAAATCTCACTTGATCATGGTGAATGATTTTTTTTTTTTTAATGTACTGTTGGATTCAATTTGCTGGTATTTTGCTGAGAATTTCTGCATCCACGTTCATCAGGGATATTGACCTTAATTCTCCTTTTTAGTGGGTCTTTTGTTTTGGAATCAAGGTAATGCTAGCCTTGTAGAATGAGTTTGGAAGTTTTCCTTCCACTTCTATTTTTTGGAACAGTTTGAGAGGAATAAGTATTAACTCTTCTTTAAATGTTGGTAGAATTCCTCTGGGAAGCCAACGGGCTCTAGATTTTTGTTTGTGGGGAGATTTTCAATTACTGATTCAATTTCTTTGCTGGTTATCGGTCTGTTCAAGTTTTCTATTTCTTCCTGTTTCAGTTTTGATAGTTTATATGTTTCCAGGAATTTAGCGATTTCTTCCAGATTCCCCAATTTGTTGGCATATGACTATTTGATAATATTCTCTTATAATTGTTTGTCTTTCTGTGGTGTTGGTTGTGATCTCTTCTCTCTCATTCATGACTTTATTTGTTGTGGTCCTTTCTCTTTTCTTTTCAATAAGTCTTACTAGGGGTTTATCAGTTTTAATAATTCTCTCAAAGAACCAGCTCTTGGTTTCATTGATCTGTTCCACCTTTTTTGTTTGTTTGTTTCTATATAATTTATTTTTGCTCTAATCTTTATTATTTCCCTTCTGCTGGCTTTAGGATTCATTTGCTGTTCTTTTTCTAGCTCCTTTAGGTGTTAGGTTAAGTTGCCTATTTGAGATTTGTCTTCCTTCTTGGGGTAAGCCTATATTGCTACACATTTCCCTCTTAGGACTGCTTTTGCTGCATCCCAAAGGTTTGGACTTCTTCATTTTCACTATCATTCGTTTCCATGTACTTTTCTTAAGATTTTATTTTTAAGAAATCTCTACTCCCAACGTGGGGCTCAAACTCACAACCCTGCTGACTGAGCCAGCCAGGCAATGCTCCTTGTATTCTTTTTATTTCTTTTTTAGTTTCCTGGTGACCCATTCATTCTTTAGTAGGATGTTCTTTTTTTTTTTAAGATTTTATTTATTTGTTTGAGAGAGAGAGGGAATGAGAGATAGAAAGCACGAGAGGGAAGAAGGTCAGAGGGAGAAGCAGAGTCCCCGCTAAGCAGGAAGCCCGATGTGGGACTCGATCCCGGGACTCCAGGATCATGACCTGAGCCGAAGGCAGTCGCTTAACCAACTGAGCCACCCAGGCGCCCTAGGATGTTCTTTAGCTTCCATGTATTTGTGGTCATTCCAAATTTTTTCTTGTGGTTGAATTCAAGTTTCATAGTTTTGTGATCTAAAAATATGCATGGTATGATCTCAATCTTTATACTTGTTGAGGCCTGATTTGTGACTTAGTATGTGATCTATTCTGGAGACTGTCCCATAGGCAATCGAAAGGAATGTGTTTTCTGCTACTTTAGGATGAAATGTTCTGAATATATCTGTTAAGTCCATCTGGTCCAGTGTGTCATTCAAAGTCATTGATTCTTTGTTGATTTTCTGTTTAGGTGATATGTCTATTGGTGTCAATAGGGTGTTAAAGTCCCCTACTATTATTGTACTATAATCAATGAGTTCCTTTTTGTTTGTTATTAATTGTTTTATATATCTGGCTGCTCCCAAGTTGGGGATGTGAATATTTACAATTGTTAGCTCTTCTTGTTGGATAGACCCTTTATTATGATATAGTGCCCTTCTGCATCTTTTGTTACAGTCTTTGGTTTAAAATCTATATTGTCTGATTTAAGAATTGCTACTCCAGCTTTCTTTTGATGTCCATTAGCACGATAAATTGTTTTCCATTCCCTCACTCCACTCTGGAACTGTTTTTAGGTTTAAAATCAGTCTCTTGTAGGCAACATATAGATAGGTTTTGTTTTGTTATCCATTTGACACCTTTTGTTTTTTGATTGGAATATTTAGTCCATTTACATTCAAAGTGCTTACTGATAGATATGAATTTAGTGCCATTGTATTATCTGTAAAGTCATTGTTTCTGGAGATTTTCTGTGTTCCTTTCTTGAACTTTGTTGCTTTTGGTCTTTCTTTCCCACTCAAAGAGTCCCCTTTAATATTTCTTGCAGGGCTGGTTTAGTGGTCATAAACTCTTTTAGTTTTTGTTTGTCTGGGAAACTTAGGTCTCCAAATTTAAACTTTTAAGTAATAAACTCCATTAAAGAAACTAGTTTTTTTTTTTTCCCCCCAGTGGGAGAAGCAAATGTGAGAAGTTTTAATTTTAATAAGTTGTTAAGCCAAGATTTGTCCCAGTATTTTATTGCTTTTTCACATTTTTCTACCTGCCTAAACAATTTTTCATGACTTTACAAAGCTTGTATCTGTCTCCTACATAGACAGAATAATCTGATTACAAATAGAAGGCTTCCACATAGAAATTATGTTCAGGATGCAGCCAAATGGGTCATTTTGAAACCCAAATTGTTATTTTTATGTATTAAAGTTGTCTATCTTAGAGCAACAGATAAATATCAAACAATTTTTTTAAATCTTTGAACACTTGCAGTATCAGTTGTCTTGAAAAAATGCATTAATGGAAAGAAAAAATGTTTTATATATTATTAAAATACAGCAAACCATAAATTGGTAAATAATGCCAAAATAAAGCCATTTTTATTTTATTATCATGTATATGAAATTGCCTAACATAACTCAATTATAATATTCCTTCATGTAAGCATTTGAAAATAATGTGCATTATAACTTAATAAAAATCCAAGTAAAACTCATGGTGACTAAAAAAGAAAGATTTTGATAATAATTTTTAAAGTGAAGCTTTCTTTCTAGTTATGCAATATTACAAGTATGTTACTTCAATTGATTTCCTCATAATATCTAACAGTGTCTGGAATACAGTAGGCATTTCAAGAAATGTTTTTTTGAATTAAAGGATGATGAAAGAGAGAACAAATGAATAATAAATGGATATATACATAGCTATAAATAGGCTAAATCTTACTGTTATCCCAATTCCCAGAGACTGAAAAAGAATTTAAGTGTAAACGGAAGTACATTAGCTTTATCCAATGCACTTGAAGAACTGGATGGAAGATGTTAGCATGTGTCAGATATAATGTGTACTCTACTTAACCAGCAACAGTGGTTTGGGGTTTGAACTGAAACTAAAACTCACGAGTTGCAATAGGCTTTACCCAGGACAAAGTTTACATAGCTTAGAGAAAGGATATCTTTAAAGAAGGCATCTCATGACCACCTGACTATCCCACATTTCCCCCATATGTGGTATACTTACTTATTGTAATGATAGATGTGACTGAGAGAGCATGGACTGATTCATCTAGGAAAGTTATCATCTCTGAGGTCACTTCAGCTTCTATACTTGCTAGCGAGGTAGGCCGTAGAGTGGTATGTAACTAACTCTTATTCTGCAATTGAACTGTGTTCACAAAGTTTACTCATTAATATTTCACTGATAAATAACTTTGACTATAAGATATAGAAACCTAGTTTAATTTATAGCTAACCTCACCAGATACTTGTTTCACTTAGATCTGGATTAATTCTATAAATGTCTTGAGTTAGTGTTGCAGTTAAGATTCAAACCTCAGACATTGCTCAGGCAAGAAGTAAGGCATAAACCAGCTGTTAACTCTTCTCTTTCAGGCTGTCAACAGAAAAAGCTTTAGAGACAGTCTCTTGACAGAGCTTCCTATCAAAGACAGCTCAGAATACACAGAACAAACAAAATTGCATGCAGATGTTAAAGTTTGAAGAATCTTTAGCAATTTCTTTGGAGATCTCCCAATTTGTACTTTTCCCATTAAATCAATGCTTGACCATTATTACCCAAAAATAACACTGAAGTTGCTCTCACAGTTAATTTTGCTTTTATCTTTTCTTTTTATTAATTGACATATAACTTACAATAAACCACATACTTAAACTGTACATTTGATAAATTTCAAATTTTAAAACTGTACCCACAATCATGATAATGAACATATCCATCATCACCAAAAGTGTCCCTACCACACTCTTTAAAACCCACCCTTTGAGCCAACCAGTGAATTGTTTATCACTATAAATTAGTACACATTTTCTAGAATTTATATTAAAAGAATTATAAAGTATATTCGTTTTGGCTTGGCTTCTTTCACTCCACATAATTATTTTTGAAATATATCCATCTTGTATCATACATCACTCCTTTTCATTTCTGAGTTGTATTCTGCTGTCAGGATATAGCATGGTTTATTTTTTCACTCACCTGCAGATGGACATTTTGTATTGTTTCCATTGGAAGTTATTATATATGAAGCTACTGTGAACATTCCTGTATATGTCTTTTTATGGGCATATGCTTTCATTTCTCTTAGTTAAATACTTAAGTGGCAAGATCATACAGTAGAAGCATGTTTAAAGGTTGTACTATATTAATTCAACAAACAAATTTTGAATGGCTATTCTGTGCCAGGCACTATTCTATATATTGAGGATACAGTCAAGACAATAAGCTGCTAGTACACAGCTTATACTCTAGAAACTATATTGTATTACAACTGTTTTTCACATAGTTTTTTAACAAGATAATGAAAGTTCCTTAAGTATATCCAATAGATTAGTATGGCCAAAATTAAAAAAAAAAAGAAGAGAAGGCGAAAGAAAAGGGGGAAAAAAGAAGCACATCTTAAGGAACAGAATTCCTAAGAGGACTAGCTAGAACACTTACAAGCTCTTTATTAGTTTCTTTATGTATTTTTAGGTTCTTGTAATACTTAAGCCACATCCAATAGGAATACCTGAGAACTGGATACAACCTGAGTTATATATTGGAAATTCATGTATGAGAGAATGATACAAGAAACAACTGGTTTAATCATATTCTAAATCCCGGGGGAGAAAGAAAAGGCAGTAAATTGTAGTGTGCCCCCACGTAGGCAAATTTGAACAATTACTATAATAAGTTTTCAATCTCTTTCTAATTAATTATAGAAATGATAATTTAGAATTCATGTGTGTATACCACTACACATCCTTACATGAATTTGTCTTGCAAACATACCAAACCAAGATAGTAAGTACATATACCTGGTTGCCAGGGATTTTCAACTTTATAATACATTTGAAACATTAAAAATCATAAATTATTTAAAATATAAGTTTCTTTAAAAAAATTCTTAGGAAAACAGAATGTCTTTTTTTATCAATTACCCAAGCCTTTTAATTTTTATATTTATTATAAAATTAGTTTTTCATTTCATGCTTACTAAAATAATAGACTCATATTTAGCAGGTATTATAAAAAAAATCTTCAAAATTACATGGTTACACAAAAAAATTTAGAAAAATAGGCATTTTTCCCAGTGTCAGAACTCTGTTCTTTATATTAGGCTAGTCCATGTTTCTTTGAGAATAAATATTAAAACAACAGAGTTGAAAGCCACTTCTGAATATGGTGTCTATTTGCAGAGAAAAAAATATATATATGTTAAATTTTGATAAAAACCCATTTAGGACTAATTTGAAAGGGTTCTGGAAGATGCTATTTACAAGTAGGACTGCTTCATTTCTCCTCCTTTAAGGATCTATTTCTCACATCACTCTTTCTTGTTTTATTTTATTTTTGGCTGCATATACCCCTAATCTACTGTGATTAATTTACTCAGGAGCTTCATGATAATTTACAAAGTGTTCAGATGTTCCTAATCATCTATTTCTATAGGTTTCAACTGCTGCACAAACTCTTCCTTTTATGTACCTTGGGAAATTCACTCTTCTGTAATATATGCTTTTGCAGCTCCAATCAAGAAATGGCTTCTATCTTGTACTGTTATGAGACAGTGAGAAATTTGCCTTGAGAGCTCCTTCCAGCTAAAACTGTATCTGAGAAAGTTACCCATATTTACCTAATGTTACTTGCTGTGCCATATTATCCAGTCACCTTCCACATCCAACACCTAAAACATGGCATATGTGCAAAATCAACTATATGTAATCAATATTGGCATTTTGAATGAAATAAGAAATTGAAATATCATTTGCAAACCCAATTTCCTTGCTTGCTGTCCTTAATGACAAGTCCAATGAAGAAACTATTATATTTTACAGGATTTATTTATTCAAGGTAGCGTTTCTCTTTTGTAACTGTAGGTCTTTGTTCTGAAAATTTCAACAAAGAATTACTAATGCAAAAATATTTCTCTAAAGCAATTAGATACATCACAAGGAATGTAATAATACATTGATTTTATGTCTAAATGTAAGGATCATTTAAAGTTAGATTAAAAAAAAAATGAGGGTTGCCTGGGTGGCTCAGTAGGTTAAGCCTCTGACTCTCGGTTTTGGCTCAGGTGATGATCTCAGGGTCCTGAGATCAAGCCAGACCTCAGGCTCCGAGCTAAGTAGGGAGTCTGCTTGAGGATTCTCTCTCCCTCTTCCTCTGTCCCTCCCCCTGACCTGTGCTCTCTTTTCTAAAATAAATGAGGAAGGAAGGAAAAAATGAAGGGGGGAAATCGGAGGGGGAGACAAACCATGAGAGACTATGGACTCCGAGAAACAAACTGAGGGTTTCACAGGGCAGGGGTTGGGGGGATGGGTTAGCCCAGTGATGGG
Source organism: Zalophus californianus (assembly GCF_009762305.2). NCBI lineage: Eukaryota > Metazoa > Chordata > Mammalia > Carnivora > Otariidae > Zalophus > Zalophus californianus. The sequence continues at coordinate 88,403,987 of NC_045598.1, forward strand.
TATTAAGGAGGGCATGTACTGCATGGAGCACTGGGTGTTATATGCAAACAATGAATCATGGAATACTACATCAAAAACTAATGATGTACTGTATGGTGACTAATATAACATAATAAAATAAAATTAAATTAAAAAATAAAATAAATAAGTAAATATTTTTTAAAAAGAATAATGAAATATACAGTTAACAATAGATTAGTGTATTTTATCTTGATTTTTGCACTGTTAAGTATTAACATATTTAAGTTAGCAGTTGATTGTGTAGTTTTAAAAGTATTTATAATACAACCATTTAGACATACAGTGTCTTTTATTAGACCCACATAAAGAGCAGAGGGGGGGAAGGCTTACAATCTGAACCTCCAGAAATGAAAAAGCTCATAGGAAATGTACAGATGTATTCAGAGAATTGTTATGAATTCAAATAAACTCCTTAAAAGCAGAAATATTTTCAGAGATGATCTTATTTCAGTCTTTCAAATTAGGAATGCATTTCTGGAGTTTTTATTTATGGATCAACTGTATAAAATATGGGATGTAAATTGAAGTGTTTAGAGCCCTCTAAGCAAAAAATAATAATAATAATAATTAGAATTATCTTTTTGCTACAAGAACTGGACATAAATTATTAAATAAAAATAATGAAAGCGAGTGAATGTTTCTGTAAATGCTCTCTACTTTCAATATGATGCAATAATGACAGAGTTTATCATCGGTGACCATCTCAGAGAATGTGTAAATAGAATGCTTTCTATTAATTTTAGAAATTCAACTATTTGTTTGCATTTAAATAATAATTACTATAGATATAAAAAAGGTTGGTGAAAACAATCAGGCAAAGTAAATAAATTAGTACTTAGAATGAATCGTACAGTGAAACAGAAGATGGGTCAATATCTAATATAAAATAATAAGAAATCACAAATTTTATGATTTTATAAGGCATGTATGATATGTTTATGTAAACAATATGGGGGAACTAAAACAAAATTATCTTATCTCTAAATTGCAGTACTTCTGAGATCTCTCTGCTACTGTAACTTATCAATTAAACAAATGTGTTTATATATATTAGTGCAAAATCAGGGCCTAGAAGGTTATATGGTCATATCATAAAGGAGGAGGATGCATGAATAATAAAGAACTTAGAAGAAAAAAACAAAAGTTTGAAGAGAAAAAGGAATTTCTATAAAAGAGAATAAGAGAATGGCTATTTTTAATTATTCCTTTCATTTCTGGTAGCTTTCAGATCTGGGACAGTCTAAAAAATCTTCTTGATACAACTTGAGTAGGTCTTAGTTACTTTTAACACAAAATAACTTCGGCAGAATAATTAAATCCTTTAGATCTAAAATGAACGTCTATCTTTTTGTTCTTTATTTAAACATTGTATGTCCAAAAATTAGAATAGCACTTAGTATATAATATTAGCTTAATGAAAAAATAGTTTGTCTACAATGCTTTTCTTCAATTAGAGGAAATAATTTGGAATAAAAAAATCTCACTCAAAGATATTAGAGATTAGCAGGAAAAGTTATTAATGCAAATGGAAGAGTAGGGGAGAAACGTACTATTTTTTCCCTAATCTTCTGAAATATTTCTTATAAGCAATTATCTACTTAGACTTTTCTGGACTGGCAATGATTTTGTTTTTTTAAAGATTTTATTTATTTATTTGAGAGAGAGAGAGCACAAGTGGGGTAAGGGACAGAAGAAGAAGCAGGCTCCCCCCTGAGCAAGGCTTGATCCCAAGACCCTGAGCATGTCCTGAGCCAAAGGTACAATGCTTAACTGACAGAGACATCCAGGAGCCCCTGGACTGGCAATGATTTAACTGAATTTGCTGAATTACTCTGGTAGGCAGACTCTAAGATGGTCTCAAATTATCCTCATATTCTGATACTCATGGATTTATATAATCCACTCCCTTTTGAATGTGGGAGAAGCTTGTGAATTTCTTCTTTCCAGAAAATACAAAAAAGTGATGGAATGTCACTTTTGAGATTACATAAAATTATTACATAAAATTATAACTTCCAGCTAGCAAACCCTCTGTTGACTGTCTCACCCTCCAGCTTTAAAGAAGTAAGCTGCCAAATGCAGCGTCCCAGGTAGCAAAGAGGTGAAAGTGCCTTCTGTCCACCTCAGTGGTCTTCAGGTCAACAGAGACTGAACCCTTCCAACAACTTCATGAGGGTAGAAGAAGATGCTCTCCCCACATGAGTCTCAGATGAGACCCAACGCTGGTTGATACCTTTATTTGCAACCTTGTGAGAAACTATAGAGGACTTAGCTAAGTTGTATTTCTGACCAACAAAAAATAATGATAATAAATGTGTGTTGTTTTAGTTGCTAAGTTCACATTAATACTATTATACAACAAGAGATAAGTAATACAGTTACCTACATGTGTGAGACCAGCCAAAGTTTCATTTCTTATAGCCAATTCATTTTTTATGAGATTATTGATAAAAATACAAACTTAAATGAAGGAATAACTATACCTAGGGGCATTATATATTTATACTCTTTTAAAGTAAATTTTAGATTATAGGTAAGACTCTCAGTGGTGTTCACATGTAAAGCATGTTTACACAATAGCAGAGACCTATCCAGTTTTGTCTATCAGTCATTGTTTTCTTTTCAAATTTGTACAAACAAAACAATAAATCAAGAGTTTTCATCCATTTATGTTTTTTAAAAATATCAAGAGACTGGAAATAATTTTGTGTTAAATTTACATTTAAAAGGGGATGTTTCCCATTTCCCTTAAAAAAAAAGCAAACTGATAAAGCAAGTTTATCCTCAAATGGAAATATTTTTCCTTAAATGAAAACTAAAATAATTGGAAAAATAACAAACTAGCAAATTTGCTTTTAAACTAATTATATACTTAAGATATATATGTATGTGTGTGTGTGTGTGTATGGATGTGTAAGATATATATGTATATACCTGCATATGTGTGTACATATATATGTAGATTTATATGCATATATATTCACACATATACATACACATATATGTATGTATACTTGTCTAGTTTTCCAGAAAGATCAATAGCATATAACAAAGATAAATCTAAAGCATATATAGGAAAAAAAATACCATTGCTTGTATTATACTTGCTGTTATAATTTGCCTGAGGAAAACATTACAGAGTACAGAGAAAATAATTTATTCTAATTAATTTGTTTAAATTTCCTTTATTTTTAATTGATGCCTCTTTCTTATAAATGTAATGTGTTCACCAAAGAACTATGGTGGATTCTTCATTCTTTAGTGAGTGGAATTTTCTCATTTTTTTCTGTCAGATAAAATCTAAATTAGACTAATTGTAGTAACACTGAGAACTAAATTTCACAGGTCCAAGTAGAGCTTCTTTGTCCAAATCAAAATATTGAGCAAGCAAATTCCACCTACCTTAACAATAGGTGAATGGAAAATATTAAAAAGGAATTCTATCTTCTAGTGATGAAGATCCAAGAAGTATATCCTCATTGCCCTGGCAGGAGAAGGAGAAGAGAAACACAGGATCACTATAACGAGAGATTTAATTTGAGGATTACGGAAAACTTCTGCTGCCCCACACTTTACAATTCCAAGAACAGAATTTCAATATGATAGCTGAAAGAACTTGAATACACAGAATTTCTCTGAGGAGTAATTTGAGAAGCACAAAGTCCAGAGGAGAGACAAAAACAAAGAAAAGAAGCTTCTATAACTTATAGCCACTGTAAACTTTAAACACAGCCCAATTCATATCAAGATTAATATATATCCTCACACTAAACATCTATTTAACTCAGTGCCTATTATCCAAGGCAACGGGCATGACTTTCAATAAAAGATTGCAAGGCCTTTCCAAAGGCAACTTAAAACACAGTCTGAAGAGACAAAATAAGCATTAGGCCAAATTCACAAATGGCAACAATGATTTTGGAAATAAAGGGGAATTTAAAACTATGATTAATATATTAAAGCATCTCATGGAAAAAGATAGGTACCATGTAACAACAGATGGGTAATATAAGCAGAAAGTCTGAAACTGTTTAAAAGATCAAAAAGAAATTCTAGAACTCATAAACACTGTAACAGAAATGAAGAATGCCATTCAAGGACACACCAATATGTTCAACATGACCATTGAAAGGATCGTCAATAGGAACATCCAAAACTGAAATTCAATGAATGAATAAAAAAGAGTGTAAAAAAAAAAAAAAAAAGAACTAAACATCCAAGATTAGGGGGACAACTTTAAAGGTCATCACATATGCATAATTGAAATATGAGAAGGAGAGGAAATAAAGAATGGAACAGAAGAACTATTGGAACTAATAATGGCCAAGATATTTCCAAATTAATGACCAACACCAAATCACAGATCACGGAAGTTTAGTGGACACCAGAACCAATAAATACCCAAAACAAACAAAATCAGCATATCATATTCAAACAGAAAAGCAAAGCAAAAAAAAAAAAAATAATAATAAGCCTCAAAAACAGATGTTGGGGGGAGAACCACCCTACCTATAGAATTAGAGTATACTTCTCAGAAATTATAAAAGCAAGGAAAAATAACTGAAATATATATGGTACAAGGAAAAAGTCCATAAGCTTAGTTTTCTTTATCCAGTGAAACTATTCTTCAGAAGTGAATGAAAAATAAGGAATTTCTCAGAAAATGAACACAGAATTCATCCCAATAGACCTGCCCCTGCAAGAAATGTTAAAAGTGGTTCTAAAGGGAAGAAAGAAAATGAAATAGACCAAAACATTTATTTACCAAAAGGAAGAGAATTAGAGAAGGGATCTATGATGGTAAAATATTTTTTTCTTTTTTTGAATTGACCTAAATGGTGTCTGTTTGTTTGATAATAATAACAAGAGTATATTGGGTGATTATAGCATATGAATAAGTGAAATGACAGCAATGTCACAAGGAATTGGAAGGACGAACTGGGAATACTCTGTGATAACGTACCTGCACCGTAAATGAAGAGGTATGGAACTATTCAATGGTGGACTTGGATTAGTTAAAAATGTATATTTTTAAATGTAAATAAAATAAATATAAATAAAATTTTTAGAAGAAGTATAATGATATATTAGAAAACAGATAAAATGGAATCATATAAAATGTTCAATTAAAATTAAAGAATGTAGATAAGGGGGGTTAGAACAAAACACTAACCTGAACTGAAGTGACTGTATTAATTTCAATCAAAACAGACTTCAGAGCAAGGGAAATTATCAGTGATTAAGATGGGCCGGTTTTTTTTTTTTTTTTTAAGAAGCCATAAGTCTCAATGTGTAGGCATCTAAAAGAATGTCAATATACAGCTAACAGGAAATAGACAAATTCACAATTATTTGGAGACTTCAACACCTTTCTGTAAACAATTGATAGATCAAGCAGGTAGAAAATCAGCAAGGATTGTAAACAGCACTACCAATTAATGTGATGTAATTGACAATTAGAGAATACTCCACCCAACAACAGAATACATGTTCTTCCCAAGCTCACATGGGACATTCTTCAAGATATACCACATTCTGGGCTCTAAAATACATTGTAACAGTTTAGAAGAAGGGAAATCATGCAAAATGTATTGTATGTTCCCAGACAGTAGAATAAAAATAATCAATAACTGAAAGATAGCTGGTATATTCCCAAATATTTGAAATAAAATAACACACTTCTAAACAATACAAATGTATTCACCTAAATAAAAATGAAAATGCAGGTCATCAAAATTTATGATATGCTTTGAAAACAGTATTTACAGTATCAAATGCATATATTTATAGCATCAAATGTGTATATTACAAAATTTACAGCATTAGAGAAAAATTTACAGCATCAAATGCGTGTATTAGGAAATAAGAAAGATCTAAAATCATCAACTTAAGCTTCCACCTTGAGAAATTAGAAAAAGAAAAAGAAAGAAATTAGAAAGTGAGTATTTTAAGATTAAAGTAAGCCTCAAAAAAGGTATAATACAAATTAGAACAGATAATCAATGAAATCAAAAACAGAAAAACAGTAAAGAAAATCAACAAACCAAAAGCAGATTATTTATAAAGATCAATAAAACTGATAAATCTCTAGCCACATAAACTAAAAAAAATAAGAATATTGATCCACATATTTCAATCTTCTTTTATTAGTTTACCACAATCAGATACACATGTGTGTATATATATATATATATATATATATATATATGTATGTATGTATCTCTTATTGACGGATGATAGACAGATGACAGATAGATAATACCCTTAGTATTATATAAGAATGGCATTTAATTTATTGTTAATTAAGATATATCTAGCACTTATCTTTTATGGTCCATCTCCCCAAAACATATATCCCCAGGGTAATATGGAAAAAAGATCACACAAATTGCAATTGAGGAACTTTTGCAAAATAACTGATCAGTATCCACCAAAACTGTAAAAGTCATCCAAAACAAGGAATGTTTGAGAAAATTTTACAGCAAAGAGGAGCCTTAGGAGACCTGATGACTAAATATAATGTTGTCTCAGGTATGGAGCGCAAAAGAGACTTTGAAACAGTTTATCCTTCTAGGTAGTAAATATTTGTGGGACATGCGGTATATCCTCATTACTAGAAATACTCTGTAATATCTAGAAAAATGATAAATGGTCTTCCTGATCTATAAAATGAGCATTATCATATCAAGTTAAGGTTGTTGTTAAGATTAAAATGATGTGGGGCTCCTTGGTGTCTCAGTCGGTTAAACGTCTGTCTTCGGCCCAGGTCATGATCCCGGACTCTTGGGATCAAGCCCCTCATCAAGCTCTCTGCTTGGTGGAGAGTCTGCTTCTTCTTCTGCCCCTCACCCCACTCGTGGCTCTCTCTCTCTCTTTCTCTCTCTTTCCCCTAAATAAGTAAAATCTTAAAAAAAAAAGATTAAAATGATGTAATATATGAGTATTTCCAGGTGGGAGTATTTGACAACGGGCAGTTGATCAGTAACACAGGCTGTGTTGTTGTTACTGGTTTTGTTGTTGTTACTTTATGTAATTTTAGAATAAGTGAGCAGGTCTTTAAAAATATCAAATGGATTTTATTATAATAACTCTTTATTTTATAGATGAACAGGAAGCTCAGATGAGTAGCCTACCCAAGGTGTCATAGTAAGGAGGAGAGCTAAAATTGCATGTCTCTCACTGCATTGTCCAAAATGTTATAAATAATTTAAAATTAATCACATTCCTAATATAGACACATTGCTAACATATTTTTCATCAGCTCCCATTCTCATCTCACAAGCCTAATTTTCTTTTATAAAATTGTAGTAACATGAAAACATATTTAAACATTATAACACAACCTTCTGGTGCTTGCTCAGATTCTCATAATAATCTCACTCTGGCCTTGAAAAAATTAAATTAAAATAGGCAGCTTTACTTGGTAAACTATCAAATTACACCTATTCTAATTATACCATGGAACATACTGTACTCATTTCCACTGATCAGTGATCAAGCAAGCAAAAGAATTTCATTCATATCATTTAGAAGAGTCTTAATCATTTGCCAAATAAGAAATTTATGACTTTGAAATAGACCAGAGTGCGGTCCATCTGCTTTAGTAGATACAGAACAAATTAAGAACCAGGATTCCTCCAACCCACCTTCCATCCTTAAAAGAAATACATTAGACCAAATTCTCAAGTTCAGATTCATTTTAGAAATGATGGTTATGTCCAACTTGCCATTATTTCTACTTAAAATCTTATGAATAATAAGGAAATATATTTTTGAAAGTAAGTAGAAATATTTTGAAGATTACTTAGCCTCTCATCATAACCAAAGTATGGGAAAGAGTAAAATAAGTTAATATATCGCCAAGCACAGGAGGAGACGCCAAGTCAAATTAATGTAGATCAAGTAATTTTAGGGAACTTTTTTTGTAGCTATAATGTTTTGGAAAATATTTGGCCAGAAACAGTCTTCCCTCCTTCCCCATTTATCTACCCATTGACACCTGTTAAAATGTCATGAGTTGGAAAAACTGGTTTCTAAAATAGTTTTAAATTCTTAAATTGAGAATTAATAGGCAGTTTGCTTTGAAAACTCTTTTAAAATGTACATTGTCTATTACCCAACTGTGATTTAACATTAGTGGAAAATATGAACGCATATGTTAGATGATGTCTACATTGTGTGAGTTTCAGCTAAATGATTGTGAGAAAATAATAAATTAGCAATATTTACTTAGTTTCTATGCTTTTCCATCCAGTAATATCGTGATAAAAATAATAATGAAATAAAAATTATTGAACAATTTTTATATAGCAGGCACCATGTTTAGAACACCACTTGTCTGTTTCGTTTATTGTTCAAAACATCCTTTTTGCAAATTTTAAAAATAGCATAAAGGCATAAAGAATTTGTTAAATGTAAGCCAAATCATAAATTAAGAAATAGGTTTAGGATTTACACTCTTATTCTATTCTTTGGCATCTATTAGGTCAGGGTTCTCCAGAGAAATAGATTGAATAGAGGAGGGAGGGAGGAAAAAACAGAGAAAGAGAGAGAGTTTAAGGAATTTCTATAGTTTAGTATTGAGGCACAATTCCTCTTCAGAGAATCTCAGTGTTGATCTTAAGGTCTTGAAATGGCCCATTCACATAATGAAGAGTAATCTGACTTTCTTAAAGTCAACTGATTATAAATGTTAATCACATCTAAATAATACCTTCACAGCGATATCTAGACCAGTGTTTAGATATCATAGGTAAAATTGGGTACCATAGTCTAGCCCAATTTAAACATGAAATTAACTTTCAGAACATGGCAGAATAATGGCAGTACTGGACATATTAATTGTGAAACTCAGATACTGAAAGTCTGCCTGGGGTCAAAGTGAGATCGCATGATATGCCAACTTTCTTTGAACAGTAATTATGGAAATGAAGAAAGCATATCTAAAAGAACATTGAAAAGTTTAATGAACCCTACTTACATAATGAAATTCTGTGTATTACCTATATTAATTGTATGTACAGAGGAAAATTTCTCTGACAAATGAGGATTTTCTTTTTAAGTAATCTCCACCCCCAATGTGGGGTTTGAACTCACAACCCCAAGATCAAGAGTCATGTGCTATACCAACTGGGCCAGCCAGGTGCCCCCAAATTAGGATATTTTAACACAGAGATAGTATCACAAGACATGGATATAAAGTTTAAAAGGAAAGAAAGGAGGGAGGGAGGGAGAGAGAGAGGGAGAAATATTTGCCACAGCTCAGCTTAGAAGAATGAGTCTTGTCAAACATTTTATATATGATTCAGTTTGTAACAATATTATTTGCATGCAATGTTTTGAGACTACAGATATTATATAAAATTTTATGTGTATGTATACATACTTATGATATGTAGACATTATGAGAATATTTATAAATCATTCATTTTATTTTACATCAGCTAATTTACATAATTTTATTTCTTTCAGCTATGTGATTTTGTAAATGTCATCCTTTTTAAATTACTTCTTTTTAGGTTCAACTGTGTTCAAATCTTTAGTTATTTTTATAATAGAATGATGAATTGTCTTTCCTGTTATTTTTCTACATCCATTTACTCCTTTCCCCTGAAATCAACCTGTTGACTACTATAAATTTTTTATATCAAAAAGAATCTCACTATCCATGAATTTTTGGTGTGTTTATTGACTTATGGATCCCAATAATTTAGAACAAAATGAGACACATGGTAGAAGCATATTAACTATATCAATAAATTAGATTAATGACAAAAGCAGAGTGACTTTAGAACCCACCATTATTTTTTTTAAAGATTTTATTTGTGGGGCGCCTGGGTGGCTCAGATGGTTAAGCATCTGCCTTCGGCTCAGGTCATGATCCCAGGGTCCTTGGATTGAGCCCCACATCAGGCTCCTGGCTCAGTGGGGTGCCTGCTTTTCCTTCTGCCTCTGCCTCTCTCCCTGCTCATGCTCTCTCTCTCTGTATCTCTGTGTCTCAAATGAATAAATAACCTTAAAAAAAGATTTTATTTGTTTATTTGCTTGAGAGAGAGTGCACGGCAGGCGGAGTGGCAGAGGGAGAGAGAATCTTAAGCCTTCAAGTGACTTGGGGTTCAGTCTCACAACCTTGCGATCATAACCTGAGCTGAAACCAAGAGTTGGAAGCTCAACCAACTGAGCCAGCCAGGCACCTCCCCACCATTATTCTTTATACTCCTTTACAAAAGATACATGTATTACATTATAATGTAATATTTTATGCAAAGTTTGTAAGGTAACTATAAAATTACTCATCAATCATTAATATTCTATTTACATACTAATATATATTAGCATTAATATATTATCTTAGATTGGGCCTAGATACATGATGTCACATTGACATTGAAATGGGGTGCCTGGGTGGCTCAATCAGTTAAGCATCTGCTTTCGGCTCAGGTCATAATCTTATTCTCCTGGGATGGAGCTCCGAATTGGACTCCCTGTTCAGCAGAGAACCTGCTTCTCCCTCTCCCTCTGCTCCTCCCCGCCTGCTTGTGCTCTCTTTCTCTGTCAAATAAATAAATAAAATCTTTTTTTTAAAAAAAGAAAAATGATACTGAAATAAGGAATATTTTTAAATGAACTGAAATGTTAACTTCCCTTAAAATGTGTTTGATTATCTTTGATCATGAAATTGATTTCCTATACATATATGTGGCAATACTGCAATTTAACAATTTTAATAAATCCAATTTTGTTCTGTAGAAAATAATGCTTGCATTATAATACATAATTCCATTTGTATTGCAATCATCATAACATTTGTAATTTTTAAAAAACCAATAATCCTTGGAGTGCCTGAGTGGTGCAGTCAGTTGAGCTCCCGACTCTTGGTTTCAGCTGGGGTCATGGTCTCAGGGTTGTGGGATCAAGCCCCTGAGTGGAGCTCCATGCTCATCATGGAATTTGCTTGGGACTTTCTCTCCCTCTCCTTCTGCCCCTCTGCATCGTGCTCAGGTTGTCTCTCTTTCTCAAATAAATAAATAAATCTGTAAGAAAAAAAATCAAAATAATCCTTACTGCTGAACAAAGTGTTAATTTAAGCTTCATCTTTTTTAAGTTTAACACCTTCCCTTGCACCAAGTTGCAAACTCTGCATTTCTTTTTTGTTATTCATAACCATGAATGTATCTGAAAGAGACTTGTCCTTTGATAGGTTGTTTATTCTTTATTTTAATATTCTGCTGGATAAAGAATAATCTTTTAGATAGCATTTTTGAAAAATGTAATTTAAAAAAGTGACGTTTGGAGAATTACTATAGTTGACTAAGGAGCATTAATATATCACCATTCTTTACATATATCTATGTTCTAATTGTACTATTTTACCCTCGTGCAACACTTGAAAAGGTCAACTTTATTCAATTGATTCAATTTTAGGAAACAAAGACTAGTTGTATCTCGAATGTTCTTAGGCAACAGGAAATGACACCTTCATATAGAAGAGATGAAAATACAGTAAGAGACTGAGACAAAGCAGTTGGTCTACTATCCTATGCTAAAACAGTCCTTGATCTCTGACCTGTTCCGTTAGTAGCCAGATGGTCTGGGATTTGTTTGTCAGGGTGTGATACCAGATATGGGCCAACAAGGAATATGAGCTTAGATCAATCACAACTCTCTTTATATGCCATTGACCCAAATTAGCAAAAAAAAAAAAAAAAGCATCTTTCATCAGCAAAATGCTTGTCAGAATCTACCTAAAGATAATGAAGACAATTGTTAAATACATTATCTCCTGGAATATTCTTTGCTTCCAAGGGAATATAAAATTTCTTTCTTGTAATAGCTGTTTTACTGATAATGGCTTAGTCTCTTGGCACATATGCACATTCTATCAGTAGGTAGGTTTTTAGAAATTTCCATTTATTATCCTTGGTCCCTCAAGGATGTGATACTGAATTTTCTTGGTTTTCAAAGTAGTAATTATTATGATTGTCACCTTAATAAAAATCACATCTACATGTGGTTAAATGAGCAGGTGTATTTGTGAATAATTTCATTCAATAGATGGAGACAATTTGACCCTTATCAATATATTCAAATTTACACTAAAGATTACTTGAAGGAAAAGTACACAGAAACAGAAGACACTAAAGTGTTTGTAGACATATTTTCCAATTTCAAAATGTTTGAAAATGATTTTAACTGACTCTGTTACAGTGGTGCAAATCATAGTACTGCAGAAATCAGGATATTGTCACAAATGGCAGGATGTTCTTGTTTTTAAGGCTGAGTGATATTTCAATTTATGTGTATACCACATTTTCTTTATCTTTTCATTTAATAGACACCTGAGTTGTTTCCATATCTTGGTAGTGCAAAAAAAATGCAATAAAAATGGGGGTGCAGGTAACTCTTCAAGAACCCAAGTTCTTTTGTGTATATATCAAAAGTTCTATTTTTAATTTTCTGAGGAACTATCATATTGTTTCACACAGCCGCTGCACCAGTTTAAGTTTCATCACATTCCAATTTCTTCACATTCTCATCAGTACAATAGCCTTTCTGACAGGTATAGGTGGCATTTCATTATGGTTTTGATCTGCATTTCCCTGATAATTAGTGATCCTGAGCATCTATTCATATACTTATTGGCCATTCAGATGTCTTCTTTGGAGCTATGTCCTTTGCTATTTTTTAATCAGGTTATTTGTTTTTTTCCACTATTGAGTTGTATGAGTTCCTCATATATTTTTGATATTAATCCCTTATCAGATATATAGTTTGCAAATGTATTCTCCCATTCTGCTGGTTGCCTTTTTACTCTTTTAATTTTTCCTTTGCTGTGCATTAAGCTTTTTAGTTTGATATAGTTCCACTTGTCTAAGTTTGGTTTTATTGCTTGTGCTTTTGGTGTCATAGCCAAAGATCATTGTTCAAACCAACATCATGAAATTTTCCCTTATGTTTTCTTGTAGAAATTTTATAGTTTCAGATCTTACATTTAAATCTTTAATCCATTTTGAGTTTGATTTTTGTATATGGTATAAGATAGAGGTCCAGTTTCATTATTTTGCATGTAGCTGTCCAGTTTTCCCAACACCATTTATTGAAGAGACTATTTTATTTCATTCTTCTTTCTCAGGATTGTTTTGGCTACTTTCTTTTGTGTTTCCATAAAATTTTACAATCATTTTCTCTATTTCTGTGAAAAATACCCTTGGGATTTTGATAGGGATTGCATTGAATCTGGAGATTGCTTTAGGTAATATAGACAACAATACGAATTCTTCCAATCCATGAACATGGTATATCTTTCCATTTATTTCTGTGTCCAATTCATTTCATTATTGTCTTATAGTTCTTAGTGTACAGATCTTTCAGTCCTTGGTCAAATTCATTCCTATTTTACTGTTTTTGATTCTATTATAAATGAGATTGTTTTTTTAATTTCTCTGTGATATTTCATTGTTGGTGTATAGAAATGCAACTGATTTTTGTATACTGATTTTGTATCCTGCAACATTAATGCAATCATTTATTAGTTTTAATAATTTTTGTTGAACTCCTTAAGGCTTTTGCTATATAATGTCATCTGAGAATAGAGACAGTTTTACTTCTTTCTTTCTGATTTGGATGTCTTTTTTTTTCCTTGCCTAATCCCTCTTGCCAGGACTTACAATAATACTATGTTGAATAAAATTGGCAAGAGTAGGCATCCTTGTCTTATTCCTGATCTTAAAGGGAAAGATTTCAGATTTTCATGGTTGAGTCTGATGTTAGCTGTGGGTTTTTATATATGGACTTTACTATGGTTAGGTACATTCTCTCTATACCCACTTGGCTGAGAGTTTTTATCATGAAAGGATGTTAACTTTGTCAAATGCTGTTTTTGTACCTACTGAGATAATCACATGATTTTTATCCCTCATTTTGTTAAAGTGGTATATCACAATGGGATCATGACCTGAGCCAAAGGCAGATGCTTAATCAACTGAGCCACCCAGGTGCCCTGATAAACTCCACTTGATCTTGGTATATGATCCTTCTACTGCACTGCTGAATTTAGTTTGCTGAAATTCTGCTGAGGATTTTGCATCAGTGTTTATTAAAGAAATTGGCCTCTAATTTTCTTTTCTTGTAGGGTCCTTGTCGAGTTTTGGTATCAGCATGATGCTGGCCGCATAAAATGATTTTGGAAGTATTCCTTCCTCTTCTTAATTTGGAAGAGTTTGAGAAGAATTGGTAATAATTCTCCTTTAAATGTTTGGTGGAATTCACCAGTGAAGTTATATGGTCCTGAACCTTTTTTTATTGGGAGGTTTTTTATTAGTGATTTAATCTCCCTATTCATTGTTCTGTTCCATTTCTTCATGATTTATTCTTGTTAGGTTGTATGTTTCTAAGAATTTCCCCATTTCTTCTAGGTTATCCAAGTTGTTGGCATATAATTGTTCATAGTAGTCACATAATCCTTTGTACTTTTGTGGTATCAGTTGTAATGTCTCTTTTTTTAATTTCTGACTTTACGTTTTGTTTGTTCTTTTTTTTTTTTAGTTCCTTGATGTGAAATTTTAGGTTGTTTATTTGAAATCTTTTTTTTCCTGATGCATGCATTTATTGCTATAAACTTTTCTCTTAGAATTGCTTTTAATGCATCCCATAAATTTTGGGCCTACATATTTCCATTTTCTTTTTGTCTCAAAATATTTTTTGATGTCTCTTTTGATTTCTTGTCTAATCCATTGGTTATTCAGGAGCATGTTGTTTAATCTCCACATATCTAAATTTTCCAGTTTTCTTCTTATAATTGATTTCTAGCTCTGTACCATTGTGGTTGGAAAAAATACTTGATGTGATTTCAATAATTTTGAATTTAGTAAGATTTGTTTTGTAGCCTAATATATGATCTATCCCAGAAAATTGTCTGTGTGCAGTTGAGAAGAATGTGTATTCTGCTTTTTCTTCGATGGAATGTTCTATAAATGTTTGTGAAGTCTTTCTGGTCTAAGGTGTGGTTTAAGTCCAACGTGTCCTTACTGATTTTCTGTCTGGATAATCCATCCATTGAAAAAAATGGGGATTTGAAGCCCTCTATTATTGTATTGCTATCTATTGCTCCCTTTAAGTCTGTTAATATTTGCTTTATTATCTTAGGCGCCATTAGTTTGGGTGCATAAATATTTCTCTTATTATGGTCTTTGCCTTAAAGTATACTTTGTCTGATATAAGTATAGCTATCTCAGCTTTATTTTAGCTTCAATTTGCATCCAGTATCTTTTTTCCACCCTACCCCTTCAGTCTATGTCTTTAAAACTGAAGTTAGTTTCTTGTAGGCTACCTATGCTTGCATCTTGTTTTCTTCTCCATTCAACCACTCTTCATCTTTCAATTAGAGAATTAATCCATTTACATTTAAAGTAATTATTGATAGGTATAGACTTACTGTTGCCGTTTTGTTAGTTGTTTCCTGGCTATTTTATAATTCCTTTATTCTTTTTTTCTTCTCTTGCTCTCTTCCTTTATGATTTGATGGGTTTCTGTAATGATATGCTTAGATTCCTTTCTCTTTCTCTTTTGTTGATCTACTTCCATTGGTTTTTGCTTTTTGGTTAGCATGATTCTTATATAAAACATCTTAGAGTGATGACAGTTTATTTTAAGATGATAACTTAATTTTTAATGCATTCTAAAGCTCTACATTTTTTATTCTACCTTGCCATATTTTATATTTTAAGAAAATTTTCAGCCATTATTTCTGCAAATAAGCTTTTTACCCCTTTCTCTCTCTCTCTTCTCCTTCTGAGACCTCTATTATGTGGATATTGGTCTGTTTGATGTTGTCCCATCCCAAGATATCTTCACTCTTTTTCATTCTTTTTGTTGTTGTTGTTGTGATTGGATGCATTCCCCTAACCTATCTTCAAGGTTGTTGATCTTTTCTCTGCTTCATCTAGTCTGCTATTGAACACCTCTATTGATTTATCAGTACAGTTATTGGTTTTTTTAGCTCTGTGATTTCTGTTTGGAATTTTCTTATATTTTCTATCTGTTTGTTTCAATTCTCAACTTGTTCATTCATTGTTCTACCAACGTCAGTGAGCATTTGTGACCATTATTTTGAACTCTTTAACAGGTAAATCACTTAATTCTGTTTTATCGAAGTATTTTTCTGTGTTTTTTTTCTTATTCTTTCATTCAGAATATATTCTACTGTTTCTTCATTTTCTTTGATTCTTTGGAAATGATGCTTTGATTTTCTAGATTTGTTTCAGAAGGAGCAATGATTATATGTAGCTGTTGATTCAGTGTGCCCATGGGAAGAAGTGAGTTCAGGAGGCTCCTATGTTGCCATTGGACCAGAACTTCTGATTTTTTATTTTTATTTAATATTACTTATTTTTATTTAATACTACTTATCTTATAATATGATGGGAAAAACTGTCACTTCTAGCCAAGTTGAAAGAACAGGCTCTGAATTTGTTCTTCTGACTGAAATATTTTTTAAAAGCATACTGAATATGTAAAACAATGGTTTTCAAGATATTGAACATTAGGATTCGAAGGATAGTGTTCCCTGACAGATGGCGATCAAATGTGGCAAGTTGTACAATTGTCTCAGTTTATTACCTTAAAAGAGTTTTCAGGCCATAGAGAATACAAGTAGAAACTGGGCGGAAGTTGGTGATTTCTGAGTTCAGAGTATGGAGCTGGGAGTCCAGGAAGTCTGAAATGGCTAAATTTTGCAGGGCAGTATAACAGTCTCAACAGAGATGTACAAAGAGAAAGCTCTGAAGATATGCAGAAGATCCTAATCAGTTTTCAACTGAATATTGGTCAACCCACACTTATGAGGAAACTACTAAGGGCTCTAGGGAAAGGTGGGAGACACCCAAATGCATAAAAAGAATAATCTCCAAAGTTTATATCTATCTGTTCATGTTCCTGCTCCCACAAGTCATAGTAGAAAACATCATAATTCATGGGGCACAAA
Source organism: Zalophus californianus (assembly GCF_009762305.2). Taxonomy (NCBI): domain Eukaryota; kingdom Metazoa; phylum Chordata; class Mammalia; order Carnivora; family Otariidae; genus Zalophus; species Zalophus californianus. The sequence goes on from NC_045598.1 coordinate 88,420,989, forward strand.
ATAGTTTACCCAGAAGTATGTTGTCTCAAGAGTGAGGCACAATTAACTCTAAAATAAATGCTTCTCTAGTTCCTTTAGACAAAACTTGAAAGCAACATAAGAAATATCAAGTTATTATCAACTAACTGCATCCTAGAAAAAATCTCAAGAATATGCATAGACAGGGGCACCTGGGTGGCTCAGATGGTTAAGCATCTGCCTTTGGCTCAGGTCATGATCCTGGGGTCCTGGGATCGAGTCCCGCATTGGGCTCCCTGCTCTTTGGGAGCCTGCTTCTCCCTCTGCTTCTCTCTCTCTCTCTGTCTCTCATGAATAAATAAATAAAATCTTTAAAAAAAAGAATATGCATAGACAAATTATAGATACAAGAATATGCATAAAGGAAATACGGATACAAAATATCTGTCACCCAATGTACTCATATTGTGTGACAACTGATCAAAAAATTACCTGCATTGCAAAGTGGCATAAAATGTGATCCATTATGAGGAGAAAAATCAATCAGTAGATAGTGACTCCAAAATAACACATATGATAGTATTAGAAAAAAATAGCATTCAATTTGCTATTATAACTGTATTCCTTGTATTCAACAAGGTACAGGAAAGACTAAACAGATTAAATAAAAACAGAAGATTTATAGTCACATGAAACTTCTGGAGATGAAAGTTAGTGTCTGTGATGGAAGACAGACTATGGGGAAACAAGTAAGGATTAAAAAATACAGGGAAAATTAATGAAATTGAAGACATGGCAATAGAATGTATGTGAAATATAACAGAAGGGGAGAAAAGAGAAAGAAAGGAGCATCAGTTAACTGTAAGACAACTTTAAACATCTTAGCTTACATATAAGGTGGGCCCCAAAGAGGGGGAGAGCAGAAAATATTCGAGGAAATATGGTCAAAATTTTTCTAAAATTCATGAAAACTACAAACCCACAGCTCTAAGAAGGTCAAACAATAAAAAGGAATAAGAACATGAAATATGAAGGCAACTAAACAAGACACACACTATAATAAAATTACTTAAAACGAAAGAAAAACAACAGTTGGATGGAATGGATTTTTTTTAAATCTCCTTTTTATACTTTTAACTTTTATCATGAGATATTTACATAATGAAAAGAATGATCTTTTATATGTTGTTAAATATGATAGACAACTCATGATAATTTATGATTATCTCTCTTTTCTGAGCACTTTTCAGATGCTCAGAACTAATTAACACCTCCTTTTCAATGAATCACACAGTAAAATAAGCTCTAATAAGCTATAATTGGCCATAAGTGCTTAGTATCAGCTCACTGTGGGAGTTCATGGTTTGAGAGGCATGGTTTGAGTTCATGCCCCTAAGACTTGATGTGCTAACCAGTTTTGCTTTTGTTAATGTGCACAAAATCACCAAGCTGCCAGTTGTCATGATAAGTGGGAAAGGTAGGAAGTTGGGTATGCAAATTATGTATGCAAAATAGAAGCCGAGCCATTCTGCCTAAAGAGAGTATACATAGGAGAATAAAACCTTTTATTACAGTGTTCCAAGAAAGGTTTGATGAACGCAGAGCTGACTCAGCTTATTTTTGGACTTTACCACCCACATCATGAAGATGATGTCCATAACCAAATGAAAATCGTATGACAAAATTGTGCAGAGGAAGCGCCAGCATTGCCTTCAAGTTTGGTAGTTAATATAAGGTAACTGGACCTGAAGATGATGATTTAATGCCTGAAGCTATAGGAAGAATGTTAATGAATCACTCTGATGTATGGCTTTTCATTTATATCGAGTGCATGTTCTTCTAAATTAATTTCACTCATTTTTAATCTCAAGAAATCTTTGGAGTATAAGTAAAGCAGCTCCTAGGAAAAAGCATAAAAATGTTATTTATATTAAACTTGCAGGCAAACAAAATGCTTTTATTTTGCAGACAGAAATATAAGAAAATAATAAGCATTAAAAAATATTTGACAATGGGGGCAACTGGGTGGCTCAGTCGGTTAAGTGTCTGACTTTGGCTCAGGTCATGATCTCAGGGTCCCAGGATCGAGCCCCAAGTTGGGCTCCCCACTCATTAGGGAGCCTCCTTCTCCCTCTCTCTCTGCCCCTGCCTCTGATGTTGCTCATACATTATCTCTCTCTCAGATAAAAAAAAAATCTTTTTAAAATGTATTTGACAATGGTACAATAAAGACTTTAAATATAACAAGTAAAATGGTTTATACATTTATTGCAAAAATATAAAATCCAAAATTATTTTGAATCAATAATACCATAAAGAAACACATTTATATTCTTATAATAGAAACTATTTTGAAGGATTGATCATTTGTATAAATTATAGTATTGTTTTGTAATATCTGTGACATTATTGATATATCAAATACAATAGCCATATATCAAATATAATTCTTTAAAGTCCTATACCAATTGTGCTTCTGTGATGATAATGTATTTTTAGTTTCCTGGCCACTTTTTTTCTCAACCTGGACTTTTACAGTAGCTTCCTGGAGGTTCAAAAAAATTCAATTGCATATCTGACAAATATTTTAGATTTAAATGCATATAATTAATTATTTTAAGCAGATTTTGTTATATCTGTGTTTCTGTTTCTATACTTATGTGTACGAAAGAGTGACTTGTCATGGGGTCTGAATTATGGAAAATTTACTTTTGAAATTTTTGTTTTTTATCTAATCTGGGCTCCAGAAAAATCACTTTCTTGTTATATGTTATTATGGAGGAATTTGGCTATCTTCTATCATATATCATGACATTTTTTAAATTTCAGATTTATATTAGGATTAAGTTTGAAGTCCTGATTTCTTAGGAAATATTTTTTCCTATTCAGAGCCTTAGCTAGGACAATCTTACATATCTCCTACTGGATGTAATAGGCCAAGTTTTTCAGACCTCCTTTCACTAAGGATTCTGAATTTATTGGTATCAGCTCATGCGAGCTTGAAGTATATTATCTTTCCCTACATGGACACTAAAACTCAAACTTTTAGCTTGAAATACTTTTTGCAGACTTGGATTTCTTCTGAAATAACAGATTTATTCTCATAACACAGTTGTTATAAAGTAGAAATATAGAGAAAATGATCATTTATACAAGAACTGGCTTTCTTCATTTCAGGATTAAACTTAAAGTGTTTTCAACATTTGTTTTCCATCGGCTGTATTTCCAGTAATAATTCTATATATATCTCCCTTTTGCAAACTTATTTTTCTGTTTTTGTTAGATTTTAATAAAAAAATTCTGTCCAAACTCAGTCCAAGTGGAAAATTTGATTAATTTAAAAATTGTGTAAAAACAATGCAATTAGAGACCTAGACAGTTTCTAAATAGCTTTGAGTTCCCTCCCACACAACAGGACATAAACCAGAAAATTACTTTGACTTTGATTTATACTCTAATCTTTCATCGAAGAATATGAAAATTTCATTGTTTCCAAAAATCCAAATGTGGAAAAGCACAAAATGTGATTTATATTATATGGGCAGAACTCAACTTACATCAATTTACACTTATGACACTAAACAAGTTATGTGTATATTACCAACTCATCATGTAAGTCAGTCTGAAGAATTCTTTGTGCCACAGGAAGGTTTTTCTCAGGTCCCTGCCCCTTCTTTAAGCATTTTCTCAATTCTAAGACAACACAGTTATAAGGTAGAAATATAAATACGTAGAAAAAGAAAAGATTGTTGGAGTTAAGCTGAAGCATGCTAAGAGGGCAAGTTATCTGTTGTGGACAAATGTTTGTGTCTATCCAAAGTTCCTGTCGAAAACCTATCGGGGCACCTGGGTGGCTCAGTCGTTAAGCATCTGCCTTCGGCTCAGGTCATGATCCCAGAGTCCTGGGATCGAGTCCCGCATCGGGCTCTCTGCTCTGTGGGGAGCCTGCTTCTCCCTCTCCCACTCCCCCTGCTTGTGTTCCCTCTCTCGTTGTGTCTCTCTTTCAAATAAATAAATAAAATATTAAAAAAAAAAAGAAAGAAAACCTACCAACCACTGTGATGATATTAAGAGGTGGGGCCTTTAGGGCCTAATTAGTATTAGATGAGGTCATCAGAGTGGAGCCCTGTTGAATGAGATTAGTAACCTTATAAAAGTTACTAGAGATCTTGCTTGTTGTCTCTTTCTGCCATGTAAGAATTTGCGAAGTTGGCAGCATGTATCCCAGAGATGGGCATGTTACATATTATGTGTGTGTGTGCATACACATATATATGAAAGAGAGAGAAAATTTAAAATTTATATTGCTGGGTATTTAATTTTATAGTTGTTCATAAGTGTGTGTGTGTGCAGGTATATTCTAGAAAGTATGCTAAAATAATAATTAGTTTATATATGGTCTAATAATAATGATAAGGGTAATTATTTGACTGTTTTCACGTACTGAGCACTTACTTGCAGACTTGGATTGGAATGGAAACATTCTATGAGTGTTATATAACTTAATCATCAAAACAACCCCAAACCCTGAACATTGCCTACATGTTCTAATATAATTTGACCACTGAGTTTGTATTCCAATTCATGCCATATGCCAATTTTCTGGGAGGCTAAGAAGCATAAGCTATAAGTTACCTCACTTGCACAAGCTCTTTCTAGTGTTGTGTGGGTCTCCAGCAATGCATTTTAACAGTTTCATGTCTTTTAAAAAATAAAATTTGCAAGAGATATTTTAAGGTTATAAAATTAAGACAACTGTCTTTTCTTCTCTGACTTTCCCTCCAAACAATTTTCCCTTCTGCTGGTGATGTTGGAGTGGCTATGGGAATTTTTGGAATTTAGGAAGTTGACTTGAGAAATTTTGTTTGGTTGGGTTAAAAAATACTTCCAAATATAGTTAAGTTGTTACTGGTCATCCTCAGAGGGAATGATATCTAGGAGAATGATGTCCTGCTGCTTATCAAATTGACTTACCTAGCACCATGACCCAAATGTGTAGCATCAGATTTTTTTTTGCAAAAAGAATAGATCTTCAGGCTCTGACATGAAAATATATGGAATACGCAGAGGGTGGAGAAGAAACAAAATTTTAAATGCATTTTAAGGCCAGAAGCACACTCTGGAAACTCTTAAAAATCATTATATGTGCAAAATTTTTCATGGAAGACTTAATCCCATCAATGCCTAGTAAAAATGAAATTCTCTTTTCTCGGACTATTCTGAATAATGCAGCATTTAAACTATCAGTGCCACACAGGCATGTGGAGATTTTTTTATTGTATTTTCATAAAATGTTCACTGTAGGGCATATGCTTAGTAACATTACTACAAATAACAAGATGTCTGTGTGAGAAGTCTCATCATTCACACATCCGAAAATATAGATTTGAATATTAGCATATTTGACTCACCAATTCTCTTGATAGAATCTGGTAGTTCCAATAATATGGCAAGCTACATTGCTGCTAGTGTGGTGAAACTGACTGAAAAACAAGTGTACTAGTGATAAAACTCCAATAGCTATCAATAAATCAAGGTATATAGTATAAGAGGAATTTGATTACACAGCTCAGTATAAATGTGCTCAAAATTTTAAAGGCTGTTGATTATGTCTTCATATTAATTTTTGTATGTTCCATAATTATCATTTAAAACACATTGTGAATATGAATGGAAAGAATTATCCAAATAGAACATAAAAGCATAAACAGGCAAAAAAAAGTTATCAAAGACTTCAAAATATCAAAAGCTTCTTTTTAGAAAGCAATGGAACCAAAAACTCACGTTCAATATCATGAAAGTAAGGGAAAACATCATGATAGCCAAAAACCATAGATAATGAAATGATAATTAACAAGCAGAAAAACAAATGATCAGGATGCACCCAAACTGGAAAATTATAAGCAGGATGAAGATGAAAATTAATAAAGAGACAGGTATTAATTGGCTGATCAAAAGTGCTCATGTGAAGGTCAGGAGCAACTTAATTTTATGTATCCTTTGAGGAGTATAATAATTCTTTTATTTTGGCCATTTAAAAAAAAACAATGATTTCATGGAAAGCCAGTATTTTTAAAATATTATCCCACTTATATTTACAGAGAACCAAACCAAACTGATATGTTTAAACACGATTTTTAAATAAGAATAGTCAAATAGATCAGATCATCACTAGCATTTTTTTCCAAAACCAGGTTTTGAATATATTCTTTGGTTGGTAACTTTTCTTCAGCAAGAAAGATATTACTTACATTTGATGGGCTTACTATCAAGCTGGATAAATATATGAAAAATCCTAAAATGACTCCGAGAAATAAACTGAGGGTTTTAGAGGGGAAGGGGGTGGGGGGATGGTTTAGCCCGGTGGTGGGTATTAAGGAGGGCACGTACTGCATGGAGCACTGGGTGTTATAGGAAAACAACGGATGGTGGATCACCACATCAAAAACTAATGATGTATTGTATGGTGACTAACATAGCATAATAAAATAAAAAAATAAATAAAGAAGAAAAAATTAAAAGAAAAAAGTTTTAAATTCATACTAGTGATAATAAATCAGTTGATGTGATCATCAATAAGACAAATGAGAAAAACAGTGACTTAAACTACATTATATGGAAACCATGTATTGCATGGAGCACTGGGTGTTATACACAAACAATGAATCATGGAACACTACATCAAAAACTAATGATGTACTGTATGGTGACTAACATAACATAATAAAAAAATAAATGAATAAAAAATCCTAAAATGTCTTGAGGGTGTCACAGAGCACAAAGCTATGTTTATTTGTATTATGAGGAAAAATATTTGTGGTATTATGTTCTTAAAATCTGTAACAGGGGTGTCTGGGTGGCTCAGTTGATTAAATGTCTGCCTTTGGCTCAGGTCATGATCTCAGGGTCCTGGGATCGAGCCCCGCATCGGGCTCCCTGCTCAGCAGGAGCTTGCTTCTCCCTCTGCCTCTGCCTCTCCCCACCACTAGTGCTCTCCCTCACTTTGCTCTCTCTCTCAAATAAATAAATAAAATCTTTAAAAATGTTTATAATATTTGTCATTTTTATTCTGATTAAATATTCGCTTCCTTATGTAATTTGCTCTTATAATTTTTTTCACAATCTTAAGAGAACTGCCCCAAATTATTTCATTATTACACCTCATTAAACCTGGGTCTGCCCTTTCTCAATTCTTACCATGCTACCGTCCTTGATCACTCTTATCAAGGTGCTAGTTTTCTTTATTTTTCTCATACAGGATAATCATAGTTCCAGACTAGGAAATTTACACTTGCTGTTTCTCTTTCTCCCCCACTAAACGAGTTTTCTAATGGTTGCATGTACAGATCAGTGCCCACTTTGCCTAGAGATCTCCTCAAGCATCACCTCCTCAGAGAGGCTTTCTCTGACTATCTAGCCAAAAAAGTAGCTTCCATGACTTTCCTTTTCTATTTTTTGTATTATTTTTCTTCATAATATAATTTTATTTGACATAATCTGTTAATTTTCTTTTTAAGACTAACAAAATATAAATTCTACAAGATTTTGTATGTTTTGGTCATTCTATGACCTTATAACAGTGCTTGGCACATAGTCACTACTCAATAAACATTTGTTGAACAAATGATTGAACACATTATTACATACTGTTGTAAAAATCAGAAACTAAAGGTTACATATAGAGCAACCTATAATTTTTTAATCTATTAGTTTTATTTCCCTCTGCTTTATTTTTTTATTATTAAAGTATATTTGTCATAAAATGTTATATTAGTCTCAGGTGTACAACATATTGATTTGGCAATTTTATACATTACTCAGTGCTCAACACCATCTGTCACCATACAAGTTTATTACAGTATTATTGGCTCTATTCCTTATATATAGGGAATAGAGCCAAGTCATCTCCATGATTTTTTATCTTATAAGTGGAAGTGTATACCTCTTAATTCTCTTAATCTATTTTTTCTTATTTCCCAACCCATCACCCCTCTGGCAACCACCAGTTTATTCTCTGTATTTAAGAGTCTTTATTTTTTGTTTCTGTTTATTGTTCATTTGTTTTATTTTTTTAGATTGCACATGTAAGTGGATCATATGATCATATGGGATTGTCTTTCTCTGTCGACTTATTTCATTTAGCATAATACCCCCAGATCCTCCATGTTATCACAAATGGAAAGCTCTCATTCTTTTTTAAGGCTGAGTAGTATTCCATTATATATACACAACATCTTCTTTATCCATTCATCTATTGATGGACATTTGGGCTACTCCCATTACTTGGTTATTGTAAATAATGCTACAATAAAAATAGGAGTGAATTATATCTTTCAAATTAGTGTTTTCACTTCCTTTGGGTAAATACCCAGTAGTAGAATTACCAGATCATATCGTATTTCTATTTTGAATTTTTTGAGGAATCTATATACTGTTTCCCACAGTGGCTATACCAATTAACATTCCCACCAACAGTGCATGAAGGGTTTTTTTTCTTCCACATCTCACCAGTACTTTTTATTTCTTGTCTTTCTTATCCCAGCCATTCTGACAGGTGTGAAGAAATATTGCATTGTGGTTTTGATATGCATTTCCCTGATGATGAGTGATGTTGAGCAGCACAGTCTGCTTAATATTCTCTCCCTCTCCTTTTGCCCCTCCCCCTTAGATTTTATTTTATTTATTTGAGAGAAAGAGAGATAGCAAGATAGAACACAAGCCAGGGAGGGGCAAATGGAGAGGGAGAAACAGGCTCCCTATTGAGCAGAGAGCCTGACAGAGGGCTCGATCCCAGAATCCTGGGATTATAGTTGGCTGAAGGCAGACGTTTAACCATTTGACTGATGTTTCAGCCACCCAGGTGCCCCATAAATAAAATCTTAAAAAAAAAAAAGCTTTAAGTGGCAGAGCTAAAATTCAAAGGCAGATTATTTTTTGGACTCAAGATCCGTTTGTAGCCACAAAACATCTTTTTACCTTATAAAGTCCTTTAAAAATAGGCGCAACTTTGAAAAGTGAAATACATATTGTTACTAAGTTTTTAACGCTTGAAATTTAATGTTCAGGGATTTAATAGTGCAATAAAATATTAAAAGATGAAAAAGTAATTTTATTTTTTAAAGATTTTATTTATTTATTTGAGAGACAGAGAATGAGAGATAGAGAGCATGAGAGGGAAGAGGGTCAGAGGGAGAAGCAACTCCCTGCTGAGCAGGGAGCCCGATATGGGACTCGATCCCGGGACCCTGGGATCATGACCTGAGCTGAAGGCAGTCGCTTAACCAACTGAGCCACCCTGGCACCCAAAAAGTAATTTTAAATAAGAGTTAGTTTAGGCTTTCAAGGGGAAGTATGATATCAGAGTGCAGTGGGGGACATTTATTGCTAAAACAACCTATAAGAAAAGCTACTTTATAATGACATCTTAATTTACAAAAGCAACTATTAAAAAGGCACAATAATTCTAATGTCAAAAGTAATACACAATCCACCATAGAGAAATATATTGAGCAAATGAACATATGGGGAACTTTTAATTGTCTTATTAATTAAGGGAGTGTAAGATTACAATGCTATATAAAGTGTTTAACCCATTCAATTAGCAATTCATTATCTAAAACATAAAAATTGCATTTCCATGAACTGCTGGTGTCCATGTAATAGAATTAATAATATGAACTACCTTTGATCTAGTTAATCTGATGAAATAAATCATGAAAAAGAATTATCAAAGCTGTTCATGCAGAAAAGGCACATTTTGATAAATAATATATTAGTAATAGTATATTAATAAAAATAGTATATATAAGAAAAAATAGAAGTTTGCGTCATGTTAGAAAATTAATAAAATTATCATACAGCTGAATGAATGTTCCAAAGACATCAAGCTGCAAAATTTGTTTTAAATTTATCGGAGCAATTTCAGGGACTTGAAACAAAGCATAAACAAATAATTTTGAAAGAACCCAGGCTCAACCTGGACTTCAAAGTGTCCACACAAATAAAGTTCCTGGAAAAAATGAGATCACAATTTTAAATACCTCAACCAGAGAAAGACATGTATCATATGATCTCACTGATATGAGGAATTCTTAATCTCAGGAAACAAACGGAGGGTTGCTGGAGTGGTGGGGGGTGGGAGGGATGGGGTGGCTGGGTGATGGTGATAGACATTGGGGAGGGTATGTGCTATGGTGAGCGCTGTGAATTGTGTAAGACTGTTGAATCACAGACCTGTACCTCTGAAACAAATAATACATTATATGTTAAAAAAAAAAAGAAGAAGATAGCAGGAGGGGAAGAATGAAGGGGGGGAATCAGAGGGGGGATGAACCATGAGAGACGATGGACTCTGAGAAACAAACTGAGGGTTTTAGAGGGGAGGGGGGTGGGGGGATGGGTTAGCCTGGTGATGGATATTAAGGAGGGCACGTTCTGCATGGAGCACTGGGTGTTATACGCAAACAATGAATCATGGAACACTACATCAAAAACTAATGATGTAATGTATGGTGATTAACATAATAAAATAAAAAAATAATACCTCATACATAAACAAGGCACTGTCTGTGACATTCAACAAAACACATCAGGAAAATACCAGATCTTGAAAAATCTGACACAAACTATTGAATAAATATATTGCCATGTTTGGGGTGCCTGAGTGGCTCAGTTTGTTAAGTGTCTGACTCTTGATTTCAGCTCATGTCATGATTTCAGAGTCATGGGATCAAACCCCCCATTGGGCTCTGAGCTCAGAATGGAGTCTGCTTGAGATTCTCGCTCTTCTCCTCCCTCTGCCCCTTCCCCATTCACATGCATGCATGACCTCTCTAAATAAATAAAATCTTAAAATATATATATCTGTATATATGTGTGTATATATATATACATATATATATGTATATATATATTAAATATATATATCTGTATATATGTATATATAAAATATATATATCTGTATATATGTGTATATATATATATATTTATATATATAGTCATGTTTCAAAAAAGAAAAAGGGCACCTGGGTGGTTCAGTTGGTTGAGTGTCTGACCCTTGACTTCAGTTCAGGTCATGATCTCAGGGTCATGGGATCAAGCCCCAAATTGGGCTCCGTGCTGGGCGTGGATCCTGCTTGCCTGCTTGGGATTCTCTCCTTCTCCCTCTGCCCCTCCCCTCTCCCCCACCCCGTACTCTCTCTGTCTCTAAAAAGAAGAAGAAGAAAGAGAGAGAGAGAAAGGAAGAAAGAAAGGAAGGAAGGAAGGAAGGAAGGAAGGAAGGAAGGAAGGAAGGAAGGAAGGAAGGAAGGAAAGCAGGCAGGAAGGAAGAAGGAAAAAAAGGTGAATTTACAAACTGGAGATAATAAACTACCAAATAATTTTGAAAAAACCTACCTGGGAATTATTTGTATATATATTTTAAACAAAACCTAAATGGAATCAGCAATATACTTTTAAAAATGAAATTATATACATGATACTATTTATAATAATATCAAAATTATTAAAGATCTAAGAGTAAATATTATGAAAAATGTATGAGATCTCTATATGGAAAACTCAATATTATTGAATAATATTGGAGAAGAAATATAAATGGAGGTATATATCATTTCCCTAGATTTGAAGACTCAGTTTTTTAAAGTGTTATTTCTCTGCAAATTAACTTATTGATTCACTGAAGTCAAAATAAAGATTACAAGATGTAGTTTAACAAGCTAAACCTGAAATGTATAAGGAAATACAAAGAGTCAATGATAATCGCGATGCTCCTGAAAGGTAAGCTAAGTTGAAGTTATTCTACCAGTTACCAGGAATACAGATAGACAGTGTATAAGTTATTTTGATTATAGGGCTGAGGGTAGAAAATATAGACCACTGAATGAAGTGGAGTATATGGAAACAGACATACACATATTTAATCTCTAGATTAAGGAAAACATATCATAGCAAACTAGAGGAAAGATGATCTCCTCAAAACATGATGAGCAGTTAATTGCATCTCATGTTTTATAATATTCCAGGTTGATTACAGATATAAATATTAGAAATAAAACCAATAAGCTTTCTGGAATTAAAATTAAGAATTCTTGCTCAAAAGGCATCAACAACTGTGCAGAAAAGGAAGCCAAAGAATGGAAGAAGATATTTGTTGAAGGGGCTTCAACAAAACAAACAAAACAAAACAAAACAAAGGACAGATAATGCATTAGAAAAATGGCAAGAAAACTAAAGGGGCCTTTTGCAGAGGATAGTCAAATGACTAACAAACATATGAAATTGTGACTTAGTGTCATCATGGGGAAATGCAAACTAAAACCACATGAGGCCAACTATAAATGAGACTAGATGACGAATATTCAACAGGCTGACTGACAAAGCAAGTTTTCTCAAGTACGTGAAAGACAAAAGAATTTTCAATAACTGCTAGCAAAGGGTGTAAATTGGTACAATTACCAGTAGGAGAGTCTGTGCTGTGTGACTGGAAGTCTCAGTCCTTGGCTTCTCCACGAGAAGATTTACGTGGGGATCCATGCTCCATTAAAGACAGCCAGAAGGAAGGTATCAAGCACAAAGCAGTTTATTAAAGTGAAAGTACAGTCTCAAGGTAGGAGAGTGGACAGGTTCTGTGTGGTGGAACTGGCCTCTAGGTTGTTTTGGGGTTGAATATTATTGGGTCTCTCTGAGCTGGGAGGAGCTGGGTGGTACAGTGGAGGCTGCTTCCAGTCATTTGAGGGATTCATCCCACAGGTTGGGAGGGGGAGCTTTTCTCCACAGTGGTGGGGGGGGGCTATAACTGCAATGCAAATGCATTATAATGAGTCTAGGGGTGGGGAAGCAGAGGTGGAAGAGGAGAGCATATGTTCCACACTTGTAGCTTTCTTTTTTAAAGATTTTATGTATGTATGTATGTATGTATTTATAGCATGCACATGAGCAGTGGGGAGGGACAGAAGAGAATTTTAAGCAGACTCCATGCTGAGCACAGAGCCTGATTTAGGGTTCAATCCCACGACCCTGAGATCACACCTAGGCTGAAATCAAGAATCAGATGCTGAGGGTTCTAGAGGGGAGGGGGGTGGGGGGATGGGTTAGCCTGGTGATGGGTATTAAAGAGGGCATGTACTGAATGGAGCACTGGGTGTTATACGCAAACAATGAATCATGGAACACTCCATCAAAAGCTAATGATGTAATGTATGGTGATTAACATAAGATAATAATAATAAAAAAATCCGATGCTTAACCAGCTTAGCCACCCAGGCCACCCTCCCTCCCCTCCGCACTTGTAGGTCTTGATTTTTTGCCCCAAGTACTTGGAAGCCATGAGGTCAGGATGTTATGCCCGTGTGCTTTTAATGTGTAGCTTATTCATCACTGTTCTAGCCTCCAGCTCATGTCTCTATCATTCCCCTCCAAGGACTTGGGACTCTGCCTCAGGGGTTCCTCCCACTATCTAGCTTCTACCTAACACAGTGACTTCAGAAAATTATTTGTCAATATCTACTTTGTGAACCAGCAAATCTTTGCTCCTAGATCCTTGCTCAAAAGAAATGTTTCCACGTACAGCAACAGATGGGTGCAATGTTTATCTATAATACAGAAATTCTAAAAATAAATCCCATCAACAGTAAGACATGTTATAGGACAGGTAAATGATGGTGTACCCATACATGGGAAATACTGTATAGCAGTAAAAACAATAAACTATAGATATGAGCTAAAATGTGGATAAATTAAATAAACATTTTAAGTTAAAAATCTGATAAAAATATTTTGTAGGATTCAATTTTTTATACAATTTTAAAACAATCATTTTTAAATAGTCAATAAGATGGGGAGGAAGAGAGAGAGTATATGGGAAGGGGGAGAAAAGGGACTTCTTGGTGAGGCAAAGTTATGTTTTTTTAACCTAGTTGTTAGTTGCATCTTTTTATTCACTTTGTAATAATTTATTGAGCTGCATGCTCAGAATAATTTTTTTTACTTTTTCTCATGTAAGTTTTACTTTAATTAGCAGCTGTAACAACAAAGCAGAAAACGTATAGTAACCGGAAATTATGTTTGAATAAATTATCCAGAATGTAGCACATAACAGTAAAGATGTGTATAAATAATTAAAAAAACACTATTGACTAAAAACCAAGATTAATAATGCATTTATAGGTTAAAACAAAATTAAATGTAGATAAAAGTATCCAGATCCCAATTCTAATTTGTGGAGGGGACCAACAAACTATGGTCCAGATACCAGCTGGGTGTCCTAGAATTTAACTCATTTCTGACACTGTATACCCAGAGAGAGCATCAGACTTCATAGGCTAAAGGTTCAGTCCTTTAAGACTGCCCTCAATGCACTCCACCCCCACCACTTCAGATACCAGTCACAAGCCCAATCAGCCATAGATTGAAAATTCCCACTATCACCTCCTTGGACTTCAGAAACGAGTCAGTCACAAGTCCAGGTAACAACTGGCTAGCTATGAATCAGAGGTTCCTATGGCCAGAGATCTCCTCAGGTTTGATTAATTTGCTAAAGCAGCTCACAGAACTCAAAGAAAGATTTTACTTGTTAGATCACTGGTTAATTATAAAAGGGTATAACTGAGGAGCAGCCAGATGGAAGAGATGCATAGGGCAAGGCATGAGGAAAGGGTGCAGAGCTTCCAAACCCTCTCCCAGGAGTGCCACTCTCCTGGGATGCCCATGTGTTTACCAACCCAGAAGCTCTCTGAAACCCTGTTCTTTTAGGTTTCTATGGAGGTTTCATTACTTAGTCATGATTGATTAAATCATTGCCCATTGGCTTTTGATTCAACCCCCAAACTCTCCCTTCCTCAGAGGTCAGACGGGTGGGACTGAAAGTTCTAACCCTCTAATCATACGGTCGATTCTCCTGGCAACCCGCCCCCCATCCTAGGCCGGTCCAAAAGTCGCCTCATTAACATAACAAAAGACACCTTTGTTGTGCTTAACACTTAGGAAATTACAAAGATTTTAGGAGCTCTGTGCCAGAAAAAGGGATGAAGACCAAATACATATTTCTTCTTATAAACAAAAATATCACAGTAGATATGTTATAGTATTGGCGTTAATCTGGAAGGGTCAAGTTACTTTTAAAGGGCTTCAGATAATTGTGTGGTTAGAAAGAGGAAGAACTATTTATACTTGGGCTTGGGCAGATTAATGCCTAACTTCTGGTTCACTGGAATAATCTAAGGGACTCTGAAGAAAAGAACTCATGGGCACATGGTTTCTAATAGAAATATCCTCAGGGAGAAATCATTAGGGAAAGAGAGAAACACCTCAGTAAAAGGGATGAATCCAAAATGGGGTCTCTCTTAGGCAAAGTCTCACAGATGGAAACTTCAGCCTGTTATCACAGGCAACTAGCACAGAACTGGAACTCAGAGTTGTCCTGACCTGAGACAAAGGGACTAGAGTCTTCATACTCACCCATCTGTCAGAAATTGGTCTAGGAATGCCCAGGTGGTTGTAAAGCCTTAGGTACTTCTGTGTCTTTCCTAGGTGCAGGCAAAGCGGGCTCCAGCAGCCTGCGGCCCATCCTCCAACCAAGAGCTGCAGTTGCTCCCAACTGGAAACCAGGGGCCACGGGGTGGAGGGGGTGTGGCACAAGAACAGCCTTAGACAGAGGATTTGGGAACAACACTGATATTTATTACAATCCACTCCCATCTTACTTTCCCTTTGCTCCAAGCTGTCAGGGATTTTTCCATAAAAAAAATTTTTTTTTTTAATTTATTTTTAAAACTGTTCGAAGGAGGTTGGAGAGAGAAGTTGTATTTCCATTTGCTGTAGTAGTTCTCAAGGCTAAAACTGATACTCAGTACGTCCGTCCTCTCCCACTCTTCCTAGATTCCTTCCTGCCTTCACTGACACATTGACTTTGTACATTGCTCCCTACTCTCACTGGTACCAAGTGCTTTGCCTGGGGACTGACTCAGGATCACGTGCCCTGCTCAGACCATGGTTGCTGTAATTTCCCACTCACAGTTTGGGACAGGCATGGGAGTCATGGAGAGATGTCCCAGTCATTTCTAAATGTTCTCTCTCCCACACCTCCTCAATATGCTCGGGATCATTTACACCTGCCAGTGTGTTATTTTCTTTCATTGCCTGATAACCAACACAAGGAAACCAAACGACCAACTAACAGACACAGATTTAACTTTTGTGAGTCTTTCTGTGCCTATTTGGGGAGCCATCCCCTTTTCAAACAAGGAGAACCTAACGTTGTGGTAACAGGATTAAAAATCCCCTCAGTGGTTGATTGAGTGGTTAATGATGAAAGGGGCATCTCGTATTCCCATTTCTGTTTCTTGTATGTCTTTAGGCCAATGTCCCAAGACTTTGGGTGAGTGTTTTTATAATTTTAGCCAGTTAAGATTTCTTTTACCTGGGAGAGGATCCTCCCAAATTCTTTAGTCTTCCATTCTAGAATAATTACAAGCGGAGGCCAGAAAATAATTTTAAAACTTTGCAAATGGTAGACATTGAAGGAAGGTAGAGAGGAGTAAAACAGGGATTGTTTAAATAGTGCTACTTAAAACTTTTATGGTGAAATGTACAACTTTGTTCTTCAAATTAAGCTTAAAAGAGAAAGATAATGAATGAAAGTTACATTATTTACCAAAAATCTCTATCCGGTTCTTAGAACTCCTCTGTACTTCCCTATTTTTCATATTGCCTCTAATCAGATCAAAGGAATGTTAGCGTCTGTGAACACTTAAACACAGGTAACACTGGGGGGATTTTATTAATGATCCCAATTAAGGAGCTTGTCACAATTTTTTAAAGTGTTAGTGTCAGGGAACCAGAATTCCTGTCCCCTCAAAGGTCCTTCTAGCTGGACTAAGAACAAAATTGACATGAGACAAATTAATAGGAGAAAATCAAATTTAACAGGCATACGTATGGAGAATCCACATAGACACGGAAATTCCAAAGAAAGGCAAAATGACATGTATGTGTCATTCTGAACCAAGAAGAAGGTGGTAGGAGTCTAGGACTTCAGGGGAAAGGAAAGCACTTCACAGGGTGAGAAGAAGAGCAGATGTTTGGTGATTAGATGTTTGCCCTGCCATACAGATGGGTCACTCAGATAACATTATCTCTGCTAATAACTCTTATTCTCAGAAAGACTGGCAATTTAGATAGGTCTGTGTTGTTAAATGAGGGACAAAAGTTTCTCTTGAGCCCGCAGAGTCTCCAAGTGCCTCAAATAAGCCACATGTCAAAGTGGCACTTTTGCAGGTGTGGGGTGGGTATCTGTCCTGAACCCCTTCATTAGCATTGAACAAACTTTTCCTACTCAGGAGCAGGTAAATCCTACTTAAATCAAACACTCCGCATCATGTCCTTCACAATAGAAAGTGTCTTCCAGGTTCAATATTCTGAAATAGAATGAATATGCTGGCTTTGCAAGGCACGTGATAGCTTTCAGGAAAAAAAGTTCATTTCTGCCTAATAGAAGAAATTATAGACTGAAATGTAAAGGTTAATTCATTGAATATGCAATGTATATCTTATGATTTTTTTTCAATGAATCTATTAAGGAGATATATGTATTTATGTATGTATATGTAAATGTATTTACCTGTTATTTTAAAGATAGAACAAAAGAAACATATTTTCTGCTCTTTTTGTCTAATGATTTTTAAGTTAGTTTCATAATTTTTTTAGATATCAATTTCTTCCAGAATTAATATTTGTTTATGGTATCAGGAAGAGTTTTCATATTTTTCTACATAGAAAATAATTTGTCTCAAAACCACATAACAGATCATTTCATCAACACTGTTTATTGCTTATCTGTGTAGCAAAATATTTGCGTGAATATTAATCTGTTTCTGGTGTTTTTCTCTTCAATTAATCTAGTCCTATATTCTGTCAACGCTCTATGTATACATATTGCTATCAAATAGGGAACATGCTGTGAGTGTCTTATTTTCTCAAAATCGTCTTAATTATTCTTGAACATTTATACTTTCTTTTGAAACTCTGCAGGGTTACATAAAATTTATTCATGAAGAGAAGTCATTTTAAAAATTAAAACTCTCTACTACCCTTAAACATGTCATATCTCGGGCGCTTGGGTGGCTCAGTCGGTTAAGCGTCTGTCTTCGGCTCAGGTCATGATCCCAGGGTCCTGGGATTGAGCCGCACATCAGGCTCCCTGCTCCGCGGGAAGCCTGCTTCTCCCTTTCCCTCTGCCTGCCACTCCCCTGGCTTGTGCTATCTCTCTCTGTGTCAAATAAAAAAAATCTTTTTAAAAAAATAAAAAATAAACATGTTATATCTCCCATTCAAGTATTTTTACATTTTATTTAATAGTTTTTGATAGTTTTCTCTGTAATAACTTTTCACATTTCTTATTAAATTATTACATTGGAAATTTACAGTTTTTATAATCATCTCTTATGAATGGAATGTTTTTATCACAATATCTCAATTATTATTAAGACTTTTTCCTATTTAGGCCTTTAATCTGGCTTTTCTAGCCTATTTTATTAGTTCCAGAAGCTTCCACAGTGACCCTGTGAAATTTTATGTGTATCGTCACGTAGTTTGCAAATAATGGAAAAGCATCCATATGTACAGTTAAGAATATGTATACTGGAAGTAATAGATCTACTAGAAGTAGTGGATTCAAGCTCCAAAACTTAATAGCTATGTTACCTTGGGTAGGACATTTAACCCCCATCCATATCAAGTTCCTTATCTATAAATGAGTATGATAATAGTAAGCATGTCATAAAGTGGTTATGAAGTTAATATTTTAAGTACTTGAAAAATAATCTGGCTTGCAGAAAGCATCATATAAATGATGATGAAGTAAATAAGATTACGTTTCTTAATTCTTTCCCAATCTTGATACTTTGAATTTTTAAATCTTATTTCATTACTTAGAATCCCCACAAAATACTGAATGTTAGCAGTAATTTGGACTTCATTTCTTCTTCCTACCTTATAAGGTAAATTATACACAAGTAAGATTTTTGTAGTGTATTTTTGAGTGATACGTTTATCACATAAGGAAGTTCTTATTTTTCACTAGTCTGCAAAGAGTTCACATTAAGAATTAATATTGACTTTTTGAGTTTCTTTAGTGTCAGTTAGAATGATTATATGATTTTCTACAAAAATTTATAAGTAATGGATTATTTTTAACTATATAATAATGATAGCAAATGACAATAGGTTAAATTAACCTATTAAAGACTATCAGTTGTCATATTTCATATTTCCTAATGTTTATTTTTTGTTGCAGATACATCTTACTGCATGCCCAGAAATTCAAATTGTACACTAAAAATTGTTATTATTTTATTTAGGATGTTTGCATTTGTGCTTATAATTGTGATCGTTCTTTAATCATCTTTACTTAGGCTATCCTTACTAAGTATTGACACTGATATTTTTAGGGTGTGCTAGAATCATACCATGTATACCATACCTGATATGCATTTTTCTTTCCTTAATATTGTGGAAGATTTTGTATAAAATAGGTCTGATCTTTGGTATTAGAATCATTAGACTATCTCATTTTGGTGCCTATTTTGGTGGGTGCTATGTATACACGTGTGTATGAATTGAAAACAGTTTTTCCTTTTAATATATTTTCAGGTCATCTATAACTAGAACAAATTATAATCAATATTTTATTCCTAGAGACCTGTAGAGCCTCTCTAAATTTTAAAGTTCTGTGGTATAAAGTTATTTGGAAGCATTGCTCATTTTATTTTTTCATCTTATATATTTGTGCTGTCTTTATGTGCTAATTTGCCCGTTTTTCTAGTTATTTGTTTTATCAACTCTATCAGTTTTTGTTATTGTTTTTCATTTTATTATGTTCTGCTTTGTTTACTTAAGCAATTATTTACTTTTTCCATATATATTTGGTAATTGTTTTCTAGTTTTTTTGATTTTTTAAATTTCTTATAATTAACTTTTTTGTAATGTTTTTCTAGTTATATTACTTGCAAGTTTTGACATTTGGAGCTTTATTGCCATTTTATTTCAAATTATTTTATTATGATTTACTCTGTTAATCTATAAATTGTTCAGAAGTGTGTTAAGTTCCAAATATATAACATATGTGTTTGTGTGGGGAATGAACAAGGGTTGAGAAATCCTTTTATTGGTGTATTTGAATGTTACCACCTTTTAGTTGATGAAAATATATTGTATTTTTGTAGAGTTTATGACTGTTTTTATGGTTATATATGAAATAATTTTTAAATAATTTTAATGTATTTCAAATTATATTTTAATTACATTAATTACATAGATACTTCCAGATATATAAGTATTGATAATAAAGGTTTAAAGTTAAACTGAGGGTGCCTGGGTGGCTCAGTGGGTTAAGCGACTGCCTTCTGCTCAGGTCATGATCCTGGAGTCCCGGGATCGAGTCCCACATCGGGCTCCCTACTCATCAGGGAGTCTGCTTCTCCCTCTGACCCTCTTCCCTCTCGTGCTCTCTATCTCTTATTCTCTCTCTCTCAAATAAATAAATAAAATCTTTAAAAAAAATTAAAAAATAAAGTTAAACTGATACATTAAAGGCTAGCAATTTTCATCTTAAATAAAAATTAGACTGGAAGCTGGTTCACCAAAAAAGATGTTTTCTTTCTCCATCCTTTATGGAAATTAATCTTTGTAAACTAAAATTATTGTAAGCCATGAGACAAAAATTATTTTCTGAAAAAATCTAGTTCTTCAAAATATCTACTTAAACTTATTGATTTTTTAACATCTATTTTTTAGAGTGTATATACATGCATGTGTATATCCGTATGTAGATATACATTTTTACATATACATATATACATTTATACACACATCTATACATGTATATTACCTATGTGTGTATAAATATCTTCTACATTTCAAGTTAGGTATTTCTAAAAAACAACTGAATACTCAAAATATTTAGGAAAATGGGAGAATGGGAGAATTATATGGAAAGAACTCAAAGTATTTAGAATAGATAATGGCAACATTTTAAAATTAAATTATTTATTTCTGGGGGTGCCTGGGTGCCTCAGTTGTTAAGTGTGTGCCTTTAGCTCAGGTCATGATCTCAAGGTCCTGGGATCGAGCTCATCAGGCTCCCTGCTCGCTGGGAAACCTGCTTCTCCCTCTCCCACTCCCCCTGCTTGTGTTCCCTCTCTCTCTGTGTCTCTTTCTCTATCAAATAAATAAGATCTTTTAAAAAATATATTTATTTCTGCTTATCCAAGCACACTGGAATGTTGAACCATTTTCTTTTGAAATAATAGAAAAATTTCAAAAAAACAAAACTAATAGAGCAATAATAAATGTTAAAAGAACATGTATTTTATCTAACATTCACCTACAATTGAAGAAATTATAGATATAAGCATAAGCCAAGTAATAT
This sequence comes from Zalophus californianus, assembly GCF_009762305.2. Classification (NCBI taxonomy): domain Eukaryota; kingdom Metazoa; phylum Chordata; class Mammalia; order Carnivora; family Otariidae; genus Zalophus; species Zalophus californianus. Next base: position 88,442,371 of record NC_045598.1, read on the forward strand.
TTTTATTTACTCTGCTACCTGTAGGTTTTAGTGTTTTCTCTTGTGTAATTGTGGATGCATGTTATAAAAATCTGCAATTATGTAGCTGAATTTCATATTCTTTTAGAATAATGAAGCTATGATTTATTTTTGCTTTGTATAATCAATTTCATTTACATGTTAATCTGCATTTTCCAAGAAAAAAGCTGCAAATACAAGATATAGACAATACATTTCAAGTCTAAAACAGAGTAAATACACAAAAGGAAGATAATTTAATGGGGTTTCCAACAGTCTTATGGACATTTATTAACCTTACCCAGCACATTTTCTGAATACTAAATTATAGATGCATGTATAATGGTTTGAGACCATAATTCTAAGCTGAATATGAATATAGCAGGGCAATGAATTATCAAAAATACCTCATTTTAGTCCTCGTATTACTTAGAATTGTTATTGTTTTCTCTCATTTATATAACTTCCTGAGTTACTAGCTCCAATTAGTCAATGAGTATTTAAAACATGCATCGTTATTTAACACTGCATGTTCTCAGTGAGTGATGCAGACAAAAACCTAATAGCATTCTGTCTCAGAGTAGTATCAGTACAGTAATTAAAAATCAAGGTGGTTCCCCCACCCCCAAAATTGAGGTTGTCCCAAAAGGGACAGTTTCAATCCACAATACCCTAGGACTTCAGAAATACATAGAATCTTTAAACTAGAGAAACACTTTGATGAGATCTCATGTGATAAACTCATTGAATACATCTTAAAAAGTTAGGAGAGACTGACTTCCTCAAGATTCTATTTATAATGTCTGAACTAGAGCCAGTACTAACATTTATGGTAAGCAGCCTTCGATGATCCTTTTACTCCTGATGACAAGTTTTAATTATTTCTAGACAAATGATTTACAAAAGTCCTGTGAGTTAACCTTAAAGATACAAGTTTTTAAGTGGCCTGGGATAATACTACAAAATAGTACATAGAAGAATAGTCATGATTAATAGAAAGTAGATTCCTACTGATATTAAACCTTATTAAAATCAAAGTTTAATCTACTAAAATTAATCCTATCACTCCAGATCTGACTCAATCCTTGAAAAAAATTCCATCCCTATTTTTTATATTGCATATTTCATACAATAATTTTGTAAATTTATTCTGTCATTATTTATGAAGTCATTCACCTAATTTTAAATTAATTAATTAAATAGAAGTCCAAACAAAAGCATATTCACAGAATTTGTGTAAGACATACATAATTGCAATGAAATTAACATGAATTTACTCAATATCCAGCTCAAGAAATGGAGTGTTATGATAACATTTCTATCCCTTTTGTCTCTCTTGATCCTATCATCTTCTTCCCCTTAGAGACAACCACTATCATGAATTTTGTTTTATGTTATTCCTCTTTATTAGAATTTTATTTATATATGTGTTTATAATCCATACATTGTTATTTTGTGTTTTTCATGCCCTAAGTGTCTGTTGTGAATCTACCCTTCTGCCACATGTTTTTTTATTTCCATGGCATTATACTCCTGACAATTATTCATATTGAGACATAGAGATATCATAAAATATTTTCACTGCAGTATAATATTCTACTATGTACAATTAATTTATTACGTGTATGAACTTTATACCAATTAACTGCTATATCATTCTTAGGTCAGTGTATATTTGATTATTTTAAATAGGTAAATACATATTTGATGAATGTAGTGGTTTTCTTTTTTCTTTTTTTTAAGATTTTACTTATTTATTTGTCAGAGAGAGAGAGAGAGAGAGAGCACAAGCAGGGGATTGTGGCAGGCAGAGGGAGATGAAGCTGAGCAGGGAGCCCGATGCGGGGCTCAATCCCAGGACCTTGAGATCATGACCTGAGCCGAAGGCAGATGCTTAACGACTGAGCCACCCAGGCGCCCCTGCGAATGGTTTTCTTAAGACCATACAGCAGTATAATGGCTCTGAAAAAAACAAAACAACAAAAAAAGGATAATCAGGACTGAAGTACAAATACAGTGCACTTTATTCCAAACTGCTTCTCATATCCTATGTGCTACGTGTATTGAACCACACAATCACTCACATATCGTATTGGTTTTTCCTCTGGGCCTCTACAAGTTTTGTTGCCTGTGCTGGGTAAGCCATTGCACCAGACTTGTTAATGTGAAGATCTCCCAGTTACCTTTAATTTCATGCACAAAATGGTCATTTAATTTTTCCACTACTGTGCTTATTTTCTAAGCTTGAACATAGCTTCGTTTGGAGCTGCGCATGTCTTCTATGATAGTAATGATATATTTTCGGTAATATTTATATTCCTAGAGCACCTAAAACAGTTCCAAGAATAAAACAGCTGTTAATACTTATTTTTTACTGCTTGAAGATAATAATAATCTCTAAATGTTGTGTAAGCTGTCATTTGATAAGCATTAGTATTTTCATGTGATTCCAAACTCTCTAATTTCCTAAATTAGTATAAGTATGAGATAATATTCATATTTTTTTTCCAAATTTACCATAACGTGTCATTCTTTTGCATGGAAAGAACATAAAGGTATTTTTTTGTTTTTGTTTTATTTTTTAAAGATTTTATTTTATTTACTTGAAGAGAGAGACATAGCAAGAGAGGGAACACAAGCAGGGGGAGTGGGAGAGGGAGAAGCAGGCTCCCCACCAAGCAAGGAGCCCGATGTGGGGCTCGATCCCAGGACCCCAGGACCATGACCTGAGCCGAAGGCAGACGCTTAATGACTGAGCCACCCAGTCGTCCCTGTTTTTGTTTTGTTTTAATGTGTCATATGGTTTCAATTGTCCTTGCTGTGTCTTAGTTTGGTGTTATTTCTTCCACTTTCAGAATTTTCTGATGAATGTTGTACTTGTTAATGTTTAAATTGTCTGTTCTGCTCAGGGGATGGAAAATACCTACAAATAACAAAGAGTAACAATACAAAGATAACAAGCTTATCTCAATTCTCTAAGCTTTTCCTTTTTGTAATGATATCTAACCCGTCTTTTGATAATTGCCCTGAAGATATTTTTATGCTAGGAAATGATAACTTTTCAAGATCCTCCTCAGAACAAACTTTCTGAAAATTGCTTCCCTTTCAAGTTCTCTATGAACTCCATAATTGGCTGGCTGCTTTGACTTTGGCATTTTGATCCACACTCACACAAAACTTAGAAACCAGTAACAATGTTTCCATTCGGTCTGACAGTTTCATATAATAGACATTCTTTTTCCTTTTGTTTCCTTGACTAACACTGCTTGTGGCCAATCATTTCATCTCAGTTCTCCTTCTTCTAGTTTTTATTTCTTTGTGATTTAATCTGTGATGAAGTTTGTCGCTTTCCATGGTCTTCGGTACCATGGTGATATTTCTTCCGTCACCACATTCTCATTTATTCTTTATATTACTGTATTACTCATTTATTCTTTATAAACATCACATATTTCCATGCACTCTTTTAAATGTAGCTTGTAAGAGGAGACAGAGAAGCTCATCTCCAAAGCATCATTTAGAAAGAATTCTACAATTCATCCATCGCTTCTTCACTGGGTATGTTCCCTGGTTGGTCTTAAAGATGTTACAGCGTTGCTTCTCCTTCACCCCAGACAGTTGTATTATTGATTTGGAGAAGGAGAGATTATATATTCCCCACGACGAATCAAGAAGAATGTGCCACCTAAGAAACGGAGCTGACTCTCTCTACTAGAAATGTTTTCTCTACGAAGTTTCTGTGTAACGCGGTGGCTGGGTAAGCTGACTGCCCTCCCTGAAATGCTTATTCACGGAGGTTTCCAAGGATACGCTGGTACAAACCTTTTCTCACATGAAATGGGAGATAATAATAGCCATGCTATGGTAGCCTAAAAGCCACTGATCTTTTAGAATATCTCACTTCCCTTCTATGAAATCACATCCCATCGGATTTGAAATTTTGTGTAGGTTTTTCTCTTTCAAAGATAAATTTTCTGGGGGCGCCTGAGTGGCTTAGATGGTTCAGCATCTGTCTTTGGCTCAGGGCGTGATCCTGCTTGGCGGGGAGCCGCTTTCTCCCTGTCCTCCTTCTGCTGCTTCCCTGCTTGCACTCTCTCTCTCTCTCTCTCTCTCTCTCTCTCTGTCAAATGCATAAATAAAATCTTTAAAAAAAAAAGATAAATTTTCTGAACAACTAAGTCATTCATCTCCCCCCTTGAGGAGGGCTAAAGAGTGTGGGTGAGAGCGGAACAAAGATGACCATGTGCACGAGGCCTGGTCTTTCTACTGCCACCATCAGTTCCCAAGCTAAGTATCTTCACTGATATCTTCCTTGATTCCATCAGGACTAACATCATCATAATTTTATTCCTTGCTTTTAACCATGAATATAACAGGCCCCTGAATCCCAGGTCATCTTTTGCTACTCATACTCCCATCCAATCCCTTTGAAGCCCTGCACATCCCTGATTGTGTCCCCACACTCAACCTTGAATCTTGCTCTCTATGTTATATTATTAACCTCTTCTCTGAATTCTCCCTTAATCTGCTGATCTAATAAAAACCTGGCCTTCCCTACCTGTATCTCCTATAAGGATATCGTGTCCCTGAAGCCCTCCGAAGTTGTGGCTGTTTCCTCCGATAGCACGTGTTCCAGGGGGCCTCAGGTGCTGTAAGTGTCCTGTGAGCTCATTTCTGCTTACTGAATTTTGTACTTTATTTATTTCTAAATTATCCAATTTTGAATCTCATATCACTAGATGATATAAGTAACCAGCCCTCACTGTTCTTCCTAACTAAGCCTTGGATCATTTGTCCTTATTATTTAGTGCATTTTAGGGCTTGCCTCACTGTCACTCTCTCCAATACTAGTCTCATAGACATGCGGGGTACTTTCCAAATACACATCATAGATAAATCTTCCATATCCTAGATTCTTGTCTCATGAACTCCCCTCCACCAATGATCCAGTACCCTACATCAGCCTTATACTTCCATGCTCATAAACTACATCTTTTCTTTACCAAAAATTCCAGTTGCTCCATAATCTACATCTCACCCCGATAACCGTCTCCTATCTTTACAATTCACTCACTTTACAAACCTAACACTTCTCCCACCACACTAGTACTTCGATATCCAAAGCCCTATCATCTTTTCACTATAGAAAAACCTCTCTGAGCACACTTTTTCAACCAAAAAACACCCCATTTCTTTACTGCCACTGATTATATTTACTGTCTTTAATTCTTTTAGTCTCATTTTCCAATAAGTATTCCCAAACAGGATTTTGCAGCCACTCCTCCATTGAAACTGTTTTTATGTTTTTAAGATTTGTTTATTTGACAGCATGGGAGAGCAAGAGAGAATGAGAGTGAGGATGGGGGTGGGCGGAGGGAGAGAGAGAATCTTAAGCAGACTCAATACTCAGTGCAGAGCCTGACATGGGGCTCGAGCTCATGACCCTGAGATCATACCTGAGCCGAAATCAAGTTGGATACTCAACCGACTGAACCACCCTGGCACCCCGGAGCTGTTTTTATAAATATAACCACAATCCCCACACTGTCAGACTTTATCTTATTTAGCACAAAGCGACATTTTATCACTCCTTAGAGACAATGTTAAATTTCTTCTCTTACCTTGGAGGACTAGTTGGTTTTATTTTACTGCTCTTTCTTGATTTCCCCTCCTCCCTCCCCCTTAGGCCTCTTAACATTGGAATATCTTGGATTTAAGTTCCCTGATTTTTTTTCTCTTCTCTATCTCCACATACCATCTTGGGATTCTACACATTCTCTTGTCCAATGTTAGATTTTTAGTTGAGACATCTCTTATAAGCTCCATAGTCATATAGCAAGTTGTCTATCTGATATCTCCACTTGAGTATCTAATAGACATAACCTAATTCAATACGTCCAAAATTAAATGGCTGCCTGTCTCCAAAAACTTAGCTCAAATTTGTCTGTCTCAATTCTACTTTTCTAATTACTCATGCTAAATCTAGGAGCAAACATGATTCTCTCTCATTCACAATCCATGTTCCCTTTGTTATGAAATCCTGTTGCCTTTAATTTTGAAATATAACCAATTTACCCAGCCTTTTGTTCATGATTATTATTTTTGATTTCTTGCTTAGAAACCTTTCTGTAGGGTGGTAACGATACTCTCTAGTTTACTTGTAGATTATTTACTCTTTTTTTTAAAAGATTTTATTTATTTATTTGAGAGAGAGAGAGTGAGAGATAGAGAGCACGAGAGGGAAGAGGGTCAGAGGGAGAAGCAGACTCCCCGCCGAGCAGGGAGCCCGATGCGGGACTCGATCCCGGGACTCCAGGATCATGACCTGAGCCGAAGGCAGTCGCTTAACCAACTGAGCCACACAGGCGCCCGATTATTTACTCTTTATAGGTCTATAATCCACGTGGAATTGATTTTTATGGTGTGGGAGGAGGTTTCAGTTCACATTCACCACAAGATCCATGCAGGAATGTTCATACCATACTTAGTCATAAAAGCCCAAATCTGAATATAATTAATAAATTGTCATATATTTATGCCATGTAATACTATTCAGTGATGACATGGATGAATCTCCAAGATATAATTTTAAAATTGAAAATGACACAAGAAAAGAAACTATGAATGGTCTAGCTTACGTACATTTCAAAATAAGAAAAACGAATCTATGTTAATAGATGACAAAAGTAGTAGAGTGTTTGTGTGCTTGTTTTGAGGGGAGTGGTTTATGGGCAAGGAATGTTTTGAGGAATTCTGGAAATGTTTTATAACACAATCCAAGAGGTGTTAAGTAGATGTTTATATTTATTAAAATTCATCAAATATACACTTAAGATTCCTGTACTTTACCCAATGTTTGTCATACTTAAATAAAAACTATATCTATTTCTACACCTGGGTATCCATCTGTCTATTGCATCTGTTTCTACAGCTCTGGTCCTATCCACAAAGTCTTTCTTAGCTTACTAGGCTAGCCTTCTGTGGTAGGCAAAATAATACCCCTCCTAAAAGATGTCAACTTCCTAATACCCCAAATCGATTCTTTTGTTATGTGCATGGCAAAAAAGACTTTGAAAATGTCATTAAATTAAGAATCTTGAGATGAAGAGATTATCCTGGATTATGCGGGTGGGTCCAATGTAATCACAAAGGTTATTATTATAAGACAGAACAGGAGGGTCAGTGCCACAGAGGATGCAATAATGGAAGCAGAGGTCTGAGTGATGCCATTGCCTGAAAGGGGGCCACAAGTCAAGAAATACAGGCAGCCTCTAGAAGCTGGAAAAGACAAGAAATAGATTCTCCCTTAGAGCCTCCAGAAGGAACACAGCCCTTGTAACACATTGATTTTAGCCTAATAAAACTTATTTAGAATTTTTAACCTCTAGAACTGTAACAGAACTGTAACTGTCTTAAGACACTGTATTAATTTGTTGTCAGAACAATAGAGAGTTAATATACCTTTTAAGATGGAAACGCATATTTACCTTTATACCTATGAAGTTCATTTTCAACACAAATGTCAGAGTGCTTCTTTAAATACATACATAAGATTATCTGGTTTCTCAGTGGAGAATTCTGCAATGGTTTCCCATTTCATTCAGTAAAAGTTAAAGTTCTTAAATTATGCGATCTCTGTTACCTTTCTGATTTCTTCTCTTGCTATCTCTCCTCCAAACACTATGAGATCCTTGCTATTTTTCAAACACAGCAGTCATAATCTAATTTTAAGTGTTTATTTTCTACCGATATTTTCTCTTTAGCACAACTTTCCCCTAGATATGTACATAGATAAATATCTCAACTCCTTCAGATATTTGCTGATTTTCACCTTTTCAGTGAGGACTATATGGAATTCCTCCCTACCTCACCCATTCTTTTACCCTGATCTTATAATGATCTAAATTTTGGTTTGTTTGATTTTTCTATTTTCTATTGTAATGCTTAAAATGTTACAACATAATATAACAATATCTATTTATTATGCTTATTTTTCGTTGTCTGTGTTTGCGGTTAGAATGTGAATTCCATAAAGACAGTGATTTTTTTTTTTTTTAAGTAGGCTCCACACCCAATGTGGGGCTTGACCTCACAAACTTGAGATCAAGAGTCTCATGTTCTACCCACTGAGCGAGCCAGGTGACCCTGAGGCAGTGATTTTTGTCATCAAAGTAACATAAGTGCTTAGAACAATTTTTGACATATAGCAGATGTTAAATACTTTTTGATAAATAAAAATATTTATTGAGGGATATCTATGTGGTAGGTGCTGTCTCATGTGTTGTATTTACAACATCAAATAAAGTAAGTACAGTGTCTACCTTTACTGAAGCAAAACAGGGAAGAAAAGGCAATTAGTCAAATGATATACAATACGATATGTGAAGCCAAGTATATTACATGAATACATAGAAAGTCATTTAATGGGGTTTTGAGCATCAGTGAGGATTGCCTTGAGGAGGAGTCTGCAACATGAGAAATGAATGGGTATTTGCAAGATAAAAGATGACAGGATGAGACAGTGAAAAGTATTTCAGGCATATCAAATATAAGTGCATAGGAATGAAAATGAGATAAAGCATGTGTTTGAAGTCACTAAATTTAGTGAATATAGATTGAAAAGAGAGGTCACTGATGAGATATGATGAAAACATGAGGAATGTTCACACCATGCAAAGTTTTTTTAGGCCAGATATAGTGATCTGGGTGTTTAACTAAAAGCAATAGGTTTTAAGGAGGGTAGAGAAATGATCAAACAGCTGTTATAGAAAGATAACTCTGGCTACAATGTAGAGAATAAGTTAAAGAAATATAAAACTGGAGGCAAAGATATTACTTAGGAAGATTTATATTAAGCAATTCAAGAAATAGTGATGGATTTTAGAAGCTAGGAATTCATATGGAAGGATTTGACAGAAATTTAGAAGCCAGATTTTCAGACTTGGTTATTAACTATAAATGAATAGAAAAAGAAAAAAGTAATAGTAATTGCTATTTCTCAGGTTTGTAGTCATATCAGAAGCAACAAATGAGAACATAAGGATAGCATATCAACATAAATTTGGTAATCATCATTTTATGGTAAGTGGATGAAATGCAAATGTTCACTGTAAAATGTGAGGGAAAATGAAGATTTAGTGAAAAACCCTGATGATACAATTAAAGGAAAGACAGGTAAGTTCATAAAGATTCACAAAAGATACAGAATGTTCAGGGAAGTAGAAAGACTATCGAAGGATATGATGTTTTAAAAGAACAGTCAATTGTTTCAGTTATTGCAAGAATCAAGCAAGGTAAGGGCAGATTAATGTCAATTATATTTAGCAATAAGGGTACCTATCTCTATGATGACCTTAGAAATAATGAAGTCAGTGGAGTGATGGCCATGGATGTGAAGAAAGTTAAAAAGTAGTGAAAATGACTAAAGAATCCAAGAATTTGAGGGAAAAGAGATACAGCAGTTACCTAAATACACAAGGTTTATAGGTTTGAGAAGAGTTCTTTGCTTTTTTGTTTTATCTTGAGTTAATTTTGAAAGAGAAGAGATGAGATAAATCAACCAAAAGGGAGTAAAAGGGGCCAAGTTATTCTCCCAGCTGAAACAGCAAGAGAAAAGCAGAAAAAATATATATAAAATGATGGTTTGCAAAACACTGCACATCTGACAACAAAGGACAATAATTCCTGAGAAACAGGAGACAAAAAGTTGAGATCTATTATTGCCTTAGGTTCCTGCCTGAAGAGAATTTCCAGGAAATGCATAGGGAAAAGGAACCTAGGCAAAACCCAGCAAACGTTCAGAGTTGAAGACATGGAGAGTGTGAGGAAAGGCAGGCAACTATTATTTTCAGGGCAGAGTGCCAGGGAGGAGGGACCTGCATAGAGAACTCCCGAGATCTGTGGACAACGCCCTCTGAGCATTCAGCAGAGTACTGATCTGTGCATATGTATAAGAAAATTGCCCAAAGCCAGTGAAAGAACCAAATGAGAGGATTAGAGAGAACAGAGCTTGGCACTCACATAGGGTTGGGCATGGCGCCTATTTCTATCAGGCAGGTTGGAAAATTTCATAATTCATGAGGTCAAGAGCAGAGTATTCATAAGGGATTTACATCGGTAGTGGAGAAAATTAGTCTACTTTCACTTACATTTATTTTTTAAAGCAGGACCCCAAAGGATCAAACTAACTTTACCCAACAACATTTAGTGTAATATTGAATTACCACTCAAGAACATTTAAATGAATACCAAAATATCCATCACTCAACAAGGTAAAATCCACAGTGTCTGGCATCCAATAAAAAATGGTTTGCTGTCCTAAGAAGTATTAAAAATCAAGCCAGAATGGTGATAAAAGTCATTAAGAGAAACTGACTCAGAAGTAACACAGATAATAGAACAAACAGTCAGACACTTTAAAACACTTACTATAACTGTTCAAAAGTTAAAGAAAAGATAGAATAAGGTAAGAAAAGACAAGAAAGATATAAAAAAATTAAAATCAAATTTCTGGATATGAAACTACATAATTTGACATGAAACATGAACTTGGTGGGCTTAATGGCAGCTTAGACATTACAGGATAAAAGAATAGTAGTGCATTTAAAGACATACCAGTAGACTTTATCCAAAATGATAAATGGAAATTTAAAAACGAATAAAAAAGTAAAGAGCATCAGTGACCCACGATGGGACAACTCCAAGTGGCCTAAAACACATGTAATTGAAGTCTTTTACCTGCGGAGGGGGCTAATCGCAAACATAACAGGAAAAAAATTTTCCAAAACTGATGAAAATGACAAACACAAATCCAAGTACCACAATAATCCTTAAACACCAGAAGCATGAAGCAAACATCAGCATATCACTGAAATCCAGTGATAAGTAGAAAATAATAAAAGCAGCCAGAGCAAAAGATACATTACATACAAGGGAATAAAGATAAAGTTGACAACAGATTTCTCATCAAAAATGATGCCAACAAGGAGACAGTGGAGCAACAACTTTAAACATCTGAAAGAAAAAAAATTGCCAGCCTAAAACCATTCCCAGTGAAAATATATATATTTCAAAAATAAATAATTTTAAGATGGTGATTGATAACATACGAAAAGTAAAAGATTTATTCCCTGAAGACTCACGTTATAAGAAATGTATAGAAAAGAAAATGTATAGGAAATACAGCAGGAAGAAGGAAAATGTCACCAGATGCAAATGTGGTTTTACCTAAAAGGAAGCAGAGAATCAGAAATACTCTCTACTTCGGTAAATCTATAATATTTATTTTTATTACTTAAATCTATTTAAGGTAATGTATTATTTAAAATAAAATAATATTTACATAAAAATAACAGAAATTCACTGTGAAATTTAGAGCATATGTACATATAAAGTTTATAACCCCCCCCCACACACACACACAGAGCACAAAGACAGGGAGATGAGAAATCAGCGTATACACTTGCAAGGTTCAGTATTTACACTATCTTGAAGTCGTATCATATCACTTAGAACGGAACTGTTAGCTCAATGAAGAATGCTATCATCTCTAGAGAAATCACTATAATTACAAAACTAAGGGTTATAACTAATATGCCAAGAAAAAAAACTAAATAGCATCACAAAAGTATTGAATTAATTTCCAAGAAGGGAAGAAAACAGGAAAATGAAGCAAAGAACAGGTGAAAGCAGATGATAGCTCTACACCTAACCATGTCAGTAATCGCATTAAATATAAGCAGTCCAAGTCCAGATTATTTATTGGATTGAATAGAAAAAGGAAGACTTAAATATAAAGACATATATAGTTCAAAGGTAAAGTTGGAGTGGACATGTTAATATTAAAGCAGATTTCAGAGAAAAGACATTTACCAGAGATAAAGGAAGTCATAGCCTAATCATAAAGGGGATCTATTAATCTAGAAGATGTAACAATCCTAAGTGGTCATACATATAACAAACGAGCTTTACAGTACATGAAAAAAAACTGATAGATATTCAAGGGGAACATTTTGCACAATGATCGACAATTATAATCATATATTTTAATTTGTCATCTTGTGCTGAGTTGAGTGGAAATGAAATATTCTTTTGCTAAGCCCTGCCAAAATCGCATATTCATGAGAAAAAAAATGTTTGTTTTTTAATGCCTCTAAGTTCGAAGGTGGTTTTTTTGGTATTTGGAAGTGTGTTCTTTTGTAGCAAAAACTTAAAAGATGTGGAAGTGTCTAAAAGACCAGGTGGTTGGGTGAAAGGAGCAATATTTGGAGAGCGCCAGTAAAAGTGAAAAGGACTCAGGAAGTCATTTAGCAGATGCTTGGTGTTGGTAAAGAAGAGATCAGTAGAGGCTTAAAAGAATGTGAAGAACATGCTATTAGAACCTGGAGGAGGTAGGATTTTAATTAGGTAGTCAGTAGGAATTAGAGAAAAAAAAACCCTGTCACCTATGGTCACCTGAAAAATAGAAAATGTGCCTAATGATCTGGGTGATTCAGCTAAGGAGATTTTAAGGTAAAATATTTAAAGCACCACTTGAAGTTTTTCACTGGCTATGACAAAATGGTAGAAGAGAGAGAGATGAGCTGAAAATTAATTATTCCATTTTTAAGTAAAATTTATAAGAAATAGAAAAGCACAGTACTTACTGAGTTCAAAAAAAAAAAAATTTAAGTTTCACATTTCCAGGCCTTCCCATGTTTTCAAATTAAGAAAAGGCTTTAGAGCAAAGGTGAAGTGCAGAATGGGACTATATAAAATGTCAGAAAGGCATAAGATGGTTCCTCGGGGAACTGTTCTGTTAGAAAAATGTCCCCCTAAGGATCTCAAGGACGTGTCCTACAAATTGCTTCTCTTAAACAATAGACCTTCTAAGAAACATAATGTGTTGTCCTCATCAACTTTACAGCTTTATAAGAACTTTAAGGCAAAGCATGGATTCTCTTGATGGAATTTTTGAGTACTGGGGGTAGGTCAGACAGCAGTCTAGGTCAGCTTGATAAATTCAAGGTGTAGGAAACTATATAGGCGTGCTTGAACCCCACCATCCCCAGCATCAGAATAGTTTATCATTTCAAATCCTGGAAAATAACTCCTCAAATCAGATCTTTGTTTTCAAAGAATACACAGTTGAAGCTGAAACACTCATAGGTTGTAATTCACAAGGCTCTGAGGGTTTGGAGAGGGAAGAGAATCACATGTCTTCACCTAGCTAGCCCCATTGTTTTTCTCAACTTTTCACTTTTACAGGGCTTTCCTACAGCCCTGATTTTACTCTGGAGTACACTAGCACTGTAGAGTTGAGTTACTGCTAATATGGGATGTAACTCATTCTTCCAGGGCAATGGCTGGGGAGAAGCAAACTCCACCAATTTCTTTCTTATCTTACTTTTCACAGCCTGCTTCCTGCCCCAGGATAAAGCCTCTACTCTCATCTCAGATATTAATTTAGAATATTTCTCAAAATTTTCTCATTTCCTCCTGGGTTGCAGGAAGGGTAGCTTGTTCAGCATCTTATTAAAATTTGAATGCTCCATGTTCCATGAATGTCAACCTGGTCCAAATGGTTTTGGTGTTGGATTTATCTGCTTTTTTATTTTACATTGAGGTAGTTAATACTGATAGCTTCTAACCGTAATGATTGTCTTGTCATTTGAGACAGTGATACTTAAACTTCCCCTATTAATTAACAGAAATATATCTATATATAGATATTTAGATATGAAGTATGAATATTCTTCATCTGATAGAGCAAAATATAAATATCTGTAAGAATAAAAACATTTTTGTTAGAGTTCTAACAGTTGGGTTTTAACAAGATGCCTAGAGGGCCAGCAAATCATGACCAACTATGAGGAAGGCAGGGGCCTGTCCTGGCAACACCCAAAACAAAACCACAAGAAACTGGATCAAACCAGACAGGCCTAAGATGGCTGACAAAGTAGGCAGGCCAAAGTTCACATTATTCCTTCATTATACTACCTCATCTTACTAAAATCTCCTCCCTAAGGTGCCATGACAGAAAAACCCCTGACCAAATAAGGAAGAAAAAGCGCATAACCCCATTCCTGGAAGAAACCACCCTGCTTCCAAGGAATCCCAGCCTGCCTCAAGAAATGAATAGTTCACCCCTTTGTTAGCAACGGTCAATAAAAGACAGCAACCCAAACCCCATGGGTGCAGCTTTCCCTGGAGCTCACCCGCTCTCACACCCGGAGAGTGTACTTTCACTTTAATAAACTTTCCTGCTTGTACTGCTCATCCACTGTGTTGTGTCTGCCCTTGAATTCTTTCTTATAGCAAGACCAAAATCCTCGGGCAACGTCTTTGGAGGGGCTGGGTTGAAGACTCAGGGCCTGAGGTCCCTCCACCCACTCTCCACCCAACAACATTTTTATTGATTACTCTTTTTAATCCTTATATAAATTACTTCTTCAAAAGAGGACACTTTTGACTTCTTTTTCTTCTCAAATTAAAAATAAATAGTTCTGTGGGAAAAAACTGCCCTCAGCTTCACCCTCTGTGGTATTTCTCCCTTCAGTTCTCCTTATGAGTTGTGAGAACTGAAAAGAAGCATTACCATGAAGACCTACAAAAAACATTGTGTTTATTCATTTTCATAAATGACATAGAAGTAATAAAATAATTACTTCAAGTTCAATAGTAATGATATTCCAATAGCTAGATAAGACCATTCCACTTCAATTTAGACTATATATATATATTTATATATATACACATATATATGTATTATAATCAAGTCCTAATTAAGCTTATAAGTTCAAGAATTATGCTTCTGCTCCACATAAATTATAACTTGAGCATTATATCCTTCCTCAGTTCTGCCATTTTTGTTCAATTTATAAGGTGTTTCTATTAATTTGAATATCCTAGCTTTGCAATCTACAGTCTGCATATATGTTTCTTTTTAATTTTTTTCTGTGAAGTGTATGTTTAAGTCTTTATTTATATTAAATTGATATGCATGATTCCTCCGCCCAGTGTTAGAATTGGTTAATCTTTTCCTACTATTCAGATAAATGATGAGATAGCACTACCATTGTCCCTTTGGAGAAAAAGTATGTTCCCTTTCAATGAAAAAGACTCTGTGTTTCTGAAGTGATCAGTGAAATGAACCTTCTGGGGGCTAACAATGTACAGGCAGGTGGTGCTGACAAGTAGGGCAGTTAAAAATTTAAGACAGTTCCTCAGAAGAATAAAAGAAATTAAATTTGTGAAGGTCATATCTGGACATTGTAACTTTCAGACAGATTGCACTTCTTCACATACCATTGGGAGTCTAAATAGTATCATAGCATAGAGCTAAATAAGCCATTTTCTTCCTGATGTATTTTATGACCACTCTACATATTAATAATTCTTCTTCCACTATGAAATTATGCATTCTATAGTAGGATATTTCAGTTTGAAACATTACCTTTCACTTTTTTTCCAGACCATAAGATCAAGCTATATTATTCAGGTGGTTTTTCCAGAATCTACAACTTTAGTTATTTTTCCATGGCTGACTTCTCATTTAGGTTGACCATGGCAATAGTTAAATGTTGACTGCTCAAGCATCCTAAACTTGCTTCCTACACTGCCCCTGGAGTGGAGCTGTTTCCTACTAGTAATGTCTATACCTGTTTTTTTTTTTTTTTAAGATTTTATTTATTTATTTGAGAGTGAGAGAGACAGAGCACAAGCAGGGGGAGCGGCAAGCAGAGGGAGAAGCAGGCTTCCCGTGGAGCAGGGAGCCGATGTGGGCCTCGATCCCAGGACCCTGGGATCATGACTTGAGCCGAAGGCAGACACTTAACAACTTAGCTACCCAGGTGCCCCATATCTATACCTTCTTGTTCCAATTTGACCAATCCTCTAATCTAAAACACTTTTAATGTTTAATGGACATCAGAATATTTTGACTATATTCATCTATGAATCATTTAGCTATATTAAAGTGTGCAAAGTTTTCACTATACTCTGTATTTAACAAGTTTACAACTTTGGATTTGAAATACATTGAGGGCTCTGTTATTCAGAGTACAGAACATTCAAGGAATATTACAGCTTATTTATAGAAATATTTATTTGAATTGTTATCTATTGCTATAAGTGGTCTAATTGCAACTTGTTTAAGTCAGTTGATTATCAGTCAACTCCAGGTTCTACAATTTTTAATCTTTTTCACAATGTAGGGTTCTTCTTTTCATGTAGCCCAAACTCCAACAGAACTATCTCTAATATTACATACAGGCAATGGACTGCCTTCTTCAGTAAGTCACATGCCACAGAAAACCACTATTTTTCAGATTGTTTCAAATATTTAACTAAAGGGTTATCTAAAATTCTTTGAGTTGTGAACTTTCTTCTCCAGAGAGAATTGCCTTATATATTGGACGGAGGCATACAGTAACTAGGGTAATGCCAGTAAAGCTTTCACTTCAAATTTTCTATAGTATGAACTTAGTGCATTATTCCTATTGCTACTATAATGAATTACCACATATTTCATGGCTTAAAGCATTAATTTATTATCTTATAATTCTGGCCATCCAAAGTCTGAAATGGGTCTTGCTGGACTAACATCAAGGTATAGACAGGGTATGTTCCTCCGGAAAGCTCTAGGGCACAATGTTTCCTTGCCTTTTCCAACTATGGGAGGCCACCTTCATTTCCTATGAGGGGGCGAGGAGGGAGGGCCTCTTTAACAGGGCAATGGAGCATCCTCACATCTGACTCTGTCCCTCCCTTCTGCCTTCCCCCTTCACGTTAAAGCGCTTTGTGATTCCAATGGACCCACCCGAGTATTCTAGGATAATCTTTTTATTTTAAGGTCAATTGATTAGCAATCTTAATTCCATTTGCAAATTTAATCTCTCTCCTCCTTTGTCATGTAACAAAACATATTCATGGGTTCCAGGGAGTAGAGCATGGACATCTTTGGAGGTGATTATTCTGTAATTGACTTTATAGAACTTTTACATTTCTGGCAAATATGATATTTAAATACATTTAAAATGCACATATACATATATAGATAGATATTTACATCTATATAACCTATGGAACTTTTAGATTCCTAGTAATTCCAATATTTAAATATATTGGAATACATTCAAGATCTATCTATTTATCTATTTATTTATCTGTGTATCTATCTGAACAAACATGACTTTGGAAATCAAATTTGTAAGGTTTTTAATTGAGCTCAGCCACTGTCTGTTTTACATTGGTCATGTTATTTAAACTCACAGAAAAATGACAGTCACACCAAAATTGCAGGGTTGGTTTGAGAAATAGAGTATTTACCATAGCACTTCATACATTGTAACAGCTTAATAAATGGCATACGTTATTATTTGTGCTGAAAACTGATCTAAAGTATATATGATTTTTAAAAAACTATAAATATTTTCTTAAACTATAATAAACACATACTATACAAAGAAGTGAGCTCTCTGAAACTTCACAAATTGAACAGACCTGTTCAATACACATCCATACCAGGAAACAATATTAACAGATCTCATTTATACTGCATCACTTCTTAGATAATTACTATTCTGATCATTCATAGCATAAATTAGGTTTATCTGTTTTTGTACTTTAATAAAAGATGCATAGATACTCTTTTGTGTTTGACTGCTTTGGCTCAACATTATGTCTCTCTAACTCACCCATATGTTTATACATAGTTAAGGATGTTTTTTGTTATTGTTCTATACTATTCTGGCATAGCATTCTATTCCATATTATATATGGATATATATATATTCCATTGAATATAATACAGTTTTGATCCATTTTTTTCTGATAGGCATTTGGATAGTTTGTAGTGTACTTATTACACATAGTGTAGTTCTGAACACTCCAGCACTTATCTTTTGAACACATGTATGCTTTTTGTTAGATATAAACCTTGCATTGGATTTATTGGGTGTGTTAAACAGAATAATGCCCCCTAAAGATGTCCACATGCTACTCCTTGAAACCTGTGGATATGTTACCTTACATGGCAAAAAGAATTTTACAGGTATGATTAAAATTAAGGATCTTACTATGAGGAGATTATCCTGTATTATTCAGGTGTGCTTAACCTAATCACAAGAACCCCTAAAATCTGAGAGCTTTTCCTGGCTACGTTCAGAGTGGAAGGGAAATGTGATTACAGAAGAACACTTAAAGAAGAATGCAAACTTGCTGGCTTTGAAGCTGAATAAAGGAGTCCAAGAGCCAACAAATGGGGACAGTCTGAGAAGTTGAAAAGGGCAGGGAAATGATTCTCTAGATCCTCCAGAAAGGGACTCTGCACAGCCAACACCTTGATTGAGACCCCTGATGGACTTCTAACCTACAGAATTGTAAGATAATACATTTGTGTTATTGAAAGTCACTAAATTTGTGGCAATATTTTATAGTAGCAATAAAAACTACACTGCAGGATTGAGTAGTCACATGTTCAGCCAGACCATATGAATATACTCTTCTATAAATTGTCTTTAAGTCTGCATGATTTAAATTATTTGAAATTTGTTGAGGTTGTTTTTCAACGTTTTACTGTCAATATTCTGTCTTCTTATATTTGAAGTCTGTGTTTCATAAGCAATATACAGGGCACATGGGTGGCTCAGTTGGTTAAGTGTCTGCCTTTGGCTCAGGTCAGGATCCCAGGGTCCCGGGATCAAGCCCCGCATCGGGTTCCCTGCTCAGCGGGGAGCCTGCTTCTCCCTCTGCCTCTCTCTCTCATGAATGAATAAATAAAGTTTTTAAAAGAAAAAACAAGAAATCCTTTAAAAAATAATAAGCAATATACAAATAAATTTTTAAGCATTTACTTGTAGTATTAAATCCATTCCATTTATTAAATAATCACTATAACAAAGATTATAGCTATCAGCTTATTGTTTCCTATTTGACACATGTTGTCTTTTTTTAAAAATCTACTTTATTGAGATATAACTTATATTTTTATTTTTTTATTTTTTAAATTTTATTTGTTTATTTGACAGAGAGAAAGAGAGAGAGACAGCGAGAGAGGGAACACAAGCAGGGGGAGTGTTAGAGGAAGAAGCAGGCTTCTCGCCCAGCAAGGAGCCCGATGTGGGGCTCGATCCCAGGACCCAGGGATCATGACCCAAGCCGAAGGCAGACGTTTAATGGCTGAGCCACCCAGGCGCCCCTAATTTATATTTTTTAAATGCACCCATTTTCCCTATGTCTCATGAGTTCTAACAAATATACATACTCTTGACTATCACCAAAATCAAGATGTAAAACACTTTCTTCACCCCAAGAAAGTACCATCACACTTCTTTTGCAATCAACGTCTCATACCTCTGGTACCAGGAAATAATAATCTACTTCATATTACCAATAAATTTGTTTTTGGTTGATTTTCAGATAAATAGAAACTTTCAACCTGAATTATTTTGTGTCTGGTTTCTTTTATACAGCATAATGATTTTGAGATGCATTTATATTGTTATGTAAATTACTAGTTTGTTATTTTTTAACTCAGAGTAGAATCCTATTGTATGGGTATATCACAATTTGTTTATCCATTCACCTTTATGTTTTGATTATTAAGTAGAGTTAATATAAACTTCTTCACCCGAGTCTTTGTGTATGAAAACATTAGCATTTCTTTTGGGGAAACACCTAAAAGTAGAATAATGGTTTATATTTAACTTCAAAAATGACTACCACTGATTTACCCAAAGAGGTTAAAATTTTGCATTCCCACCAACATTTTATAAGACATTCTGTTGTTTCATGTCCCCATCAACAATTGGTATATTTAGATTTTTTATTTATTTTCAATTTAACCATAGTGGAGTGGAGTAGATTCTCAGTTTGGTTTAAATTGACATGTTCCTGATAACTAATTATGTCAAATATCTTTTTATGTATTTATTAGCATATATATATATATTTCATTTTATGAACTGCTTTTGTTCCAATATTTCACCCATTGTTTTGGACTGTTCATCTTCCTGTTATTAAGTTTTAAGAGCTTTTTAGATATTCTGGATACATATTATTTGTCTGTTAAATGGATTGCTAGTTTTTTCCCAGTCTGACTTTAGCCTTTGCCTTTTCCTAATGATGCCTTTTGAAGAACAAAAAACTTTTTTTCTTTTAAGATTTATAATTTTTATTATTTTATTTTTTCACTTGAATAACTTGTGATTTGTACATTCATATTTATTTTTTTTAAAGATTTTTATTTATTTATTTGACAGAGAGAGAGAGACAGCAAGAGAGGTAACACAAGAAGGGGGAGTAGGAGAGGGAGAAGCAGGCTCCCTGCTGAGCAGGGAGCTCGATGTGGGGCTTGATCCCAGGACCCTGAGATCAGGACCTGAGCTGAAGGCAGATGCTTAAAGACTGAGCCACCCAGGTGCCCTTGTACATTAATATTTATATAGGTTTTTATAAATATTAAATTATGGATGCCTCATTATAGTCTAATAAAGTTATTATTTTTCTACTTTTCCTATTTTGCTAGTAACTTAGAATCTTTAAAACCCATTTCCATTTTGTATTATTGTTGTGATGGTGTTTTGTTTTACATATAAATTAAACTTCACAGGAGTTTTCTATAATTGTTTTGTACATTAAGCAATTATTTATATTCACTCATTTATTTACCTTTTTGTGGTGGATTTTAATTCCATTCTATATTTCTATGTTCACATTTTAGATCAGTTTTTTTTTTTCCCTGCCTGAAGGAAGATCTGGTTTTAATTTAGACTTTTATTTTTAACTATGTCCCTATTATTGACAGCTTCCCTCAGTCTTTGACTGCAAACATATTTATTTCACTTTTATTTTTGAAGGATAAGAATATATTCACTTGTTAGAGAATTCTAGGTTGGCAGTACTTTTTCTTTGGAAATACAAAGATGTCATTCCAGTGCTTTCTGACTCCCATCATTAGTGGTAAGAAGACAGCTGTCATTCTTATGATTGGTTGTTCTTTGAAGACAAGGCATCTTTCCTCCTCTGGCTGGCTTTTAGGGTTTACTTTTTTATTCTTTTCTTTGTAGCAGTTTTACTGTGAGGTGCCTGCCTAGTTAAACTTTCTTTTTGTATATACTGCTTAAGGTATAGTTAGATTTCTTGTACTTATGAGTCTTTTATCATAAAAAACTTCTTAGCCATTATTCCTTTGAATACTGCGTTTGCCCCATTACTTCTCTCTTCTTCCAAGACTTTGATTATAACAGACCTTTGAAGAGTGTCCAAAATATCTCATATGCTCTGTCCTATTCTACGTTTTTTTTTTCACTACTTCAGTTCGTGTGTTTTTTATGGACTTTCTCCTAGGTAACTGATGTTTTGTTTTAAAGGCGTCCACTTAAAACTATCTACTATTCATTATTTCAGATATCACATTTTATTTTCTGTTTGTAGTGTCAACTTATTCCTCTTTTCTTTTTGAGAGTCTAATACTTTGGTAAATTTCATTAACTTTTCATCTATTTTTTCTACTATGCTCTTTTGTTACGGAACCTGGACTGGATCGCCTGACAGAAGAACCAAGTGGCACTCGGAGATCTTGGAGGATAGGAGGTTTATTTAATGCCGGCAGGCTCAGAGGAGAGTGATCTCCAAAGGTCTGAGCCCCAAGCAAAACAAAGGGGATAATTTATACACTTCTATTTCCACATACTGGGCACTCTTGGCGTGTACATGAAACGGGGTAGGGAGAGGGACCCAGTTTGGCCCACAAAGGAAACAGAGCAGAGAGAAGAACCTGGAAGAGCACCGGGGCAGGGGCTGGGACTCCCTTGCTGGTTCTGTCAGCCATCTTAGGACACAGATTTTTCCTTACCACTTTAAAATTTAACATAGTAATTTTTAAGTATTTATTTGTGAATTCTAATATATGGATCCTTGGCGTTCAGGCTAATAAATGCATCTAGTGTCTGCCCTTTTCTTTGATTGTTGGTCATATTTTATTTTATTCATAGCCTGTTTAGAACTTTTTTTAGTACCAGTCACTGTGTAATGACATAATTCTAGAGGTTCTAGATGAGATTATATTCCACATAATAAAGTTTACATTTTCCCCTGTAAGGCAAGTACCTGAAGAGCTAAATACCTAAATTGAATCAGAAGTTAAGATGAGTTGGCCTTTGTTGCTGTCTCGATCAGACTTTATATACACTTGGCTTGTCTTTTTTACTAAATATGGCTTTCACAAACTTTGGATTGAGAGCTTTCCAAGTCACTATCCTTTACCTCAAAAGATTACAAGAGATTCAATTCTGTCCAGTCAAGGATTTGCCTAACTCTACAGTCTTCCCCTGCCCCTCTGGCTCCACAATTGTGCGCATGTCTTACTGACAATGTTTTCAAAATAAATGCCTTTTCTGTCACATCTTGGTTCCACAAGTATCACAGGTGTGATTTCACTCTGCTTTTTGGAAGATTTGTTTTCTATTTTCCCAATCTCTTGTGTCCCCTCAATTTCCAGGTTATCACCTTTATTGAACTACTAAAAAGTTGTGTTTCTTCTTTGCCATTTTCCTTCCAGATTATATACGCTTGCCCACAATTTGAAAATGCCTCCAGTAAAAAAATGGCTGAATATTGTCAACTTACCTTGGGAAGGGTCTCAACTTCTTTGATTTATGGATTTTGGGCACTTTATTCTTTACTGTTTCCAATAATTTTTGCTGCCTTTAAAAAAATGTGATTAAAAAAACAACAACAAAAAAAGGATCCACCATGTTCTTATTGTTGTATCAACCTTTAGGGTCATTTCTTCTCATGTGGATTTCTTAATCTTCAGAATAGCAGTGCTGTGTCAAATTCTTACCATGCTTCAGTTTTCTCTGACTTCCTATTCTACAACCAAAAAAAAAAAAAAAGCTCTCTGACTTAATTAAAATCTCATGTAATTAGACTACACTCTTCTGGATAATCTCCCTTCTTAGTTACTCAAAGTCAAACAATTAGTAATTTTCATTATATTGGAAATATTGCAAATATGACATTTTAGCATAGTCACATTCCTGGGATTAGTCATGAATGTTGGTCCATTTTGGAATTCAGCCTACCAAAATATCTATGTTTAAAATATCCCAAAACATTCATGAATTTATTCTCCAGTTACATCAGTATAATAGGCAGCAAGCCATCTAGGTATAGAACTGAAAGTACTGCTAATCTTGTTATTTCTGCTCTCTTTATTCTTTAGCTTGTTTGAGAATCATCCCATCTATATAGAGGTTTGCTTTGATGACAACTGGGTGCAAAAGTTGTTAGCTGTGGAAAGACAAAGATTTTCTAGACAAAACACTGCTTTTCCTTCTGCCTCCTAACTATTCAGCAATTAAATAATGAGAGTCTAATTCATGCCAGATTCTGTTCTGGGTAGGGATAATACAATGAGTAGACAAAATACCTGCTCTCATAGAACACAGTAGTAACCCCCAAAAAATATTTTTTAATATTCTATTAGAATTAAATAATATCTATTATACCAGAAATTTAAGGCAACTGAATTTATTTTTTTTAAATAAAGCAGGAATGGGAGCTAGAAAGTGTCTTAGAGAGCCTTGATGGTTGAAATTTTTGATAAAGTGGTCAGGGAAGGCCTCACTGAAAGTTGACATTTGAATAACATTGTTAAGGCTGTCCTCTTCAATTTTGTTTTTGACTACTTTTCTTCTTATATTTTAAATATCAGTTTTCTTCTTCAGTACTCCATCAATGGTCTTTTTAAATTTTTAGGTCTATTTGTACATTTTATTATCTGTGTTTCTTAAAGTGTAACCTGAAAACCAAATATATCAGAATCATCTGGAGTCACATTGCCATAACAATTTCTAAATTGGACACAAAAATTTGAGTCTGAAATTGCTTATTATATTCCCAACTTTTAACAAGCACCCATTTTGATGCTAATGCAAAACAAATTTGAAAAAAACTGCCTTTGATGAAGAAATGATTAAATCTATTTCCCATAGCTTTCCCTGGCACACATATATTGGCAACATCTTTGCATCTATATTGTCTGGTAATAAATATCCATTGAATAAATTAAAGCATGAAAGGCTTTCAAATAATTCCTGCACAGAAATGTCACCTGTGTGTTCTATTCATAAATTCCAATGGATTGTACCTGGTTGCCTTTTAAATTTTTTATAGAGAGCCATCATTTTGAGCATAAAATTCATATATATACACACACACATGTATTCTATTTTCAACATCACATTTTGGTCTATATCACATGAAAATTTATTTACCAATTAAATTCTTTAACTATTTGTATTAGTTACATATTGCCACACAGTGTTGTTTAATAAATAACCACAAAACCTCAAAACCTCAGTGGCATAGAAGAATAAACCAACCACCCAATCACAAAGATCTATGAATAGACTGATTTGGGATGGGTTCAGATGATTTCAAATGGGTTCACTCATGCATCTGAGGTCAGCTGAACGCTGGTTGGGTTGCTCCTGAATGTCCTGAGCTTAGACAACTTGTCTTTGTTGCATATGGCATCTCATCTCCTAGGAGATGTGCAGAAGGGCAAAATTTTAGAGATTGGAGAATTAATAATATAATTTGATATTATTTGTGAGCAAGATCTGAGGGGTAGAACTAATAAATAAACGTGAAACTATTCTTATAGTCATTCAGAAATTGGTCATAACAGCAGTGTTGACCTTTAGTTAAGTTAAAATTATTAAAATTTGGGGTGCCTGGGTGGCTCAGTCAGTTAAGCGTCTACCTTCAGCTCAGGTCATGATCCCAGGGTCCTGGGATTGGGCCCTGTGGTGGGTTCCCTGCTCAGAAGGGAGCCTGCCTCTCTCTCTCCCTCTGCCACACTCTCTCTCTCTCCCTCTGCCACACTCTCTCTCTCTCAAAAAAAAAAAAAGTAAAATTAGGTTTTAAAATGTGCATAATATACTCATTAAGTTACACTTAAACAACAACAAAGAGGAAAATGAAGGAATTTAAATTTCATCTCAATATAAGGAAGAATTTTGCATCAGGGCTTCCAGCAAAAGAAATAAGCTGCTTCATGAAATAGTGATTTTCCCATCATTGATGGCTTTCATGAGCTCTGTGGTATTTATAGGAGTTGTTTTAGAGTGGATTTTAAATCTTGGAATAAGCTGGTCTAATCTCTGTGATTTTTTCCAATCATTAAATATTATTATTTGTAGAATCAAAATTAAGCTGACATGCAACAATCACAAAAATGAGACTATAAAATATACATAAAGTTCTATGTAAATTCAAATTAAGAATGAACTTAAAATAAATATCAATTAACATATTATGATGCAAGTTGTTGTACTGGATTATTTACTTGTCTGGGAATGTTGAGTTTTAATTTGGCCTGCATCACAAATTGTCATACACACTTTCTGTCATTTGGTATGTTACTTGATCTGTTTCCCTCAACTGTAAATGTACAATTAGATGACCTAAGTGGCATGAAGCAGAGAGTCATGTGGATAGTTGCATTAAGAATATTTTAGGCAGAAGAAATAATAAGTGCAAAGACTGTGAGGTAAGGACATGCCTGGGTTATTATAGGAACAAAAGATTTTTGTGTCTGGAACAACATGAGAGAGGAAAACAATGGAGTTGAGAAGTGGTTCAGATCAATGCTTACAGGAAATTGTGAAGACTTTGGAGTTTTACAGGGGAGGGGATGCAAAGCAATGATAGGACACTTCAATTCCAGTTGCAAAACAGTGAAGAGACTGGAAGACAAGTGTGGAAGCAGGGAGGTCAGTCTTAGTTATAATAGTCCAGGAAACTATAATGAATCTTAAAGAGCATGCCAGTGGTGAAGTGGTAGAGCATGGTTGCAAATGGATGGCACTTCATTGACAGGATTCGCTGTATATTATCGGAGGAGGTCATAAGAAGACTTGACCTCCAGTTGACACTTGAGTTAAGCCTGGGCTACTGAGGCTTCTTACCCCCAACTCCTGTTCTTGGAATGTATGGTGTTGTCCACTGTTCCTACAGAGGGCACCACTTTCAAAGACTGAGAGAGCAATGTGGTGTTGAGAACCTCTGGACAGTATTTGTGACTAAATCCCGTTAGGGCTTTTTTTTTTTAAATAATTTTTTATTGTTATGTTAATCACCATACATTACATCATTAGTTTTTGATGTAGTGTTCCATGATTCATTGTGAATAACACCCAGTGCTCCACGTAGAATGTGCCCTCTTTAATACCCATCACCAGGCTAACCCATCCCCCACCCCCTCCCCTCTGAAACCTTAGTTTGTTTTTCAGAGTCCATCGTCTCTCATGGTTTGTCTCCCCCTCCGACTTACTCCCCTTCATTCTTCCCCTCCTGCTATCTTCTTCTTCTTTTTTTCTTAACATATATTGCATTATTTGTTTCAGAAGTACAGATCTGTGATTCATCAGTCTTGTACAATTCACAGCACTCACCATAGCACATACCCTCCCCAATGTCTATCACCCAGCCACCCCATCCCTCCCACCCCCCACCACTCCAGCAACCCTCAGTTTGTTTCCTGAGATTAAGAATTCCTCATATCAGTGAGGTCATATGATACATGTCTTTCTCTGATTGACTTTATATATACAAACTTTTAAGATTTGGTGGGCTGGCACAGAAAGCTATTCATTTTGCAGCTGCCAAAGACAAGCCTGGTAAGTAAGTTCTCTTGTTCATTAAAACTGCCACCTACCAATCTGGAGTAATCTGCTTCTTTCATCCTTCTCTCCTTGCCCTGAATATATATATATGTAATGAGAGAGAGACAGAGAGACAGTGAGAGAGAGAGAGAGAGCTCATGAGCACACAAACAGGAGCAGAGGAAAGGGCAGAGGGAGAGGGAGAAGCAGACTTCCCTCTGAGAAACCTTTGAGCAAGAAGTCCTAGATGGGGCTTGATCCTAGGACCCCAGGATCATGACCTGAGCTGAAGGCAGATCTGAGCTGAAGGCAGATGCTTAACCGACTGAGCCACCCAGGCACCCTCTCCTTGCCCTGCATAGATGGGGGCTGCTTTCAGATTACTTCCAGGAAGCTCCCAAGGAGGTTATGAACCAATGCATATGATAAAGAGAAGTCAATTATAACATGCAAGAAGTATATCAGAGTTTTGGGTAAGCCAAATATTGGCCGAGTAGGCTGTTTTAGATTTTAGTCAACAGAAGCATGTCCCAAAACCAAAGGTATAACATAATAAAACAATTTTCTCCACTGCTATGCCACAGGTTTTTTTTGAAGATTTTATTTATTTATTTGAGAGAGAGCAAGAGAGAGAGAGAGCAAGCATGAGCAGGGGGAGGGTCAGAATGAAAGAAAGAAGCAGACCCCCCACTGAGCAGGGAGCCGGATGTGGGGCTCGATCCCAGGATCCCCGGATGATGACCTGAGCCGAAGGCAGACGCTTAACCAACTGAGCCACCTAGGTGCCCTATGCCATAGTTTTTAGAAGTTCTAATTAACAGCATTATTAATCAAACTTCTGAAAATTTTTAGATTTGTCTGGGTATTAAAGCATTACATTATGTAAAGGAGACTATCTTAATTAATATATTGATTTATATTGTTCTGATTTTTTGAAAGATAGTATAACATATGATCAAGTACAAGACTAGCCTCTTTGAATCTTAATTCTGCATTTTGTGTGCTTTGTGACCTTGGAAACTTACCTAAGTTCTCTGGGTATAATTTCCTTACCTATAAAATGAGGCTTATTAATTACCACACATGATGCTTCTAAGCATTGTAGGAAAAGATGCTTATAATGGTGTTATATAGCTAACTATCACCATCATAAATGAAATTCATTCCCCCTCACAATATCCCTATGAGGTAGCAGAGTGAAGTGCCTGTGAATTTTGATCACTGGACAAACATGTTAATTCAGAACTTGGGATCTGGCAAAGGAGGCAAGAGTGTTACAGACTTGAAGTTAGTGAGAGAGGAAAAACCTCTTGATCATGGAGGTGAGATATATCTCAATTTACAACTTGCCTAGAATAAGCATTTCTCAGCATCTTTTCCTTCCAGCTCTTAGAATATAAACGTCACCACTGAAAGGAAAAATCAATAAAGTAGAGGCTTGCAAAATCTTCAAATTCATCCTATGAATAAATGCTTCGATTTTTTGTTTACAGAGAAATCACAATGCATATAAAATATAAATCATCTAGAAGAAGAGTCTTTGATGTCATCCACACTCTGCAAGTTAAGGAAAATTCCTCTGGGAAAATCTTATGTTATTGAAATATGCCACTTGAAGTGTGTATAGCAAATGCAAAATGAAGAGACAGTAAGGAATAAACCATTTATTAATAAACACTGACAGTTAAAAATATCCTGTATTATTGTATTATATCTATCAGTTCAGTAAACTGAAACACAGTACCTGAGGCTAGGAAAGAGTCCATTTTTTTCATTTATAAAAAAAAAATCAGGTTTTTGCTTATGCGGTTCTGTGGAGCACAACAGAATAAGCTCATATTAAACTTGTCTTTTTTCAAATATTGAAATTTTGAGGTGGAAAGATATTTTATGCCTTACAAATATCCAGCTTATAGAGGCGTAATGACATAAAATAAACTGCAAGTATTTAGTAGGTAGAATCTGATAAGTTTTGACGTATGTTTACACCTGTGAAACCATTAAAATATTCAATTTTTACAAGCCTAAATAAATTTTATTTTCAACAAATTTAGGACTTCATGGTGACCTTTCATTCATAGCTTGTACATTTAGAGCTCTTCCTCAATGATTTTATATGCAATATTATACTACCATTTTCTTATGTACCTAAAACTATGTTATCCCTTTCCATACCTTGCCGATAATTCAAGGCTCAGCTCCAATAACACAGTCTTTGAAACTTTTCTGATGTCCTCTTCAGAAGAAACCTTTTCTTCTTTGAACAGCCTTTATTCTGCTTTATGGCCCATTAATTATATTACCTTACATTCAACTTGCAGATTAGTACATCCCTTATAGATCATAAGTTTTGTGAGGCAGAGAATCTGATTTATCTTTGCACCCATTTCAAAGCCTAACATGGAGTATGTGGTGAATTGAGTACAATATAGATTGATGAACAAAGATTTTCTAACCTAAATTTACAAGCATGTTCTTCATTTAAAGGACCATATTAACTATCCAGACAAGAGGATTTATCAGAATGAAGGAGAGGAGGGAGGGAGGGAGAGGGGAAAAGGGAAGGAAGGTAGAAAGAAAATAACCACCAGGAAAGACAATAGCTTTAGTTTTAGTGGAAAAGATTATAGAGATATACACTAAAATTCCTATCTGAAGACTATTTTAGGAATATTGCACTTGCACGCATTAGTGCACTCATATAAGAAAAGCAATTACTAGTTATTTTGACATATTGAAATTTAATTGCATAATTCATGTAGGAGCCACATAAGAAACTTAATATAACACTAGTAGGAACAAAAGAGTCACTTCAATCATAAATAACAAAAATTCATCCTCCCCAGAAAACAAGTTCGTTCGTTTGTTTGTTTGTTTGTTTGTTTGTTTAAACCTTTGACCATTTAGATTCAGAACTTGCACTGAACCATTTTCTCCAATACGGCATGGCTTGTGCTTAGGGACTTGAGATATACAATAGCCAAAGGGTAGTCCGAGGGTAATATATGTTTAAATTCCATATGGAACTTTATTTTACTTCTATCATTTGATTTTTAAACTCTCTTTTATTCCCTCATCATAACAGAGTATACAGTGAACTTGGCAAACATAGATAAGGATATTAGAAACTTGAGTTGCTTTAACACATCCAACACATTAGGGGCTGAAGAGAAGGAGTTGAATGGATATAAATGAGCACAGAATTGGGATACAAAATTGTCCTTTATATATAAGCAAAATTTGGGGGTGGGACTGGATATTTAAAATGCAAATTATTTTAGAGATATTAAATCATGGATATAATGTATATAAATGTATATGAATACATATACATATACAACTTATATGAAGCTCTTATATCTTCCCAGATTCCACTCTCTTCCAAAGAAAAGATCAGATGGTAAATACTAGGTAGTACCTTCTATATATTTTTAATATATTTTTCATTCATGAAAGGCAGAAAATTCTTAAGACTTTGTGTACACTTTCAAAACACAAAACAAGCATTAAAATAATAGAAACAAAAGCAAACATAATGAACCCTGAGAAAAATATCAAACATATTAGACTCCTGCAGTTAGGTGTGACAAGTAAGCATTGCTTTTGCTTATAAGACCCTACTAAATCAAAACAATGGGGCCGATGGTGCAGGATAATTGTCTCTGATATGCTGCCAGGAGTGTTATTTATGGTTGTTTATAAAATAAGCTGTCACAATGGCAGGCTGCCTAGGACCTTAGTATTTATGGAGTAGCCTATCTTTAGGTGCCCTCTGATAGACAAAATTTTTAAAGAAGGAATAGAAAGTATATTCAGCTTTGTCACTGTGAAATTGCCCCTTATCTTTCACAACCACATGATCCGTCAAAAGCCAAGTGTATGTGAAATTTTCACAAAGAAAACACACATGTGTAACCAGCATGTAAATTTCTGTAAGGTTTTGTTTATTTTTTTTGTTTTGTTTTGCAGAACCTCTTTATCAGATTAAGGATATTCTCTGCTCTTCCTAGTTTGCTGAGAAAAGTTGTTTTAATATGTCTTTCTTTTCTATCAAATGCTTTTTCTGCATCTACTAAAACAGTTTCTGTCCTTAAAACTGTTAATATGGTGAAATATATTGCTTGATATTCTAATGTTAAAACGACCATGTGACCTGAAACTAAACCCATTTAGTCAGGGCACATTATTCTTCCTGTATGAGATTTCCTTATAACAATTCATTGTGACCTACTCTAAGTTTAAGATAAAGATTGGCTTGTATTTCTTTCTTGTAAAAGTCCTCATGAAATTTTGTTACCAATGTGATAATGGTCTCATAGGATGAGTTAAGTTTTCTCACATTTTATATTTCCTCATTGAATTTGTGTATAATTTCTTCCTTCAGTGTCTGGGAAAAATTACAATGAAACCATTTAGGACTGGAGATTTCTTTGACAACCTGCTTTTACATACAACTTCAAATTCTTTAATAGAAATAAAATATTCGCATCACCTATAATTTTTTTCCTAGAAATGTATCTAATTATTTAATTGTCAAATATATCGCCATAAGGATTTTCAAGATACCTTATTATGATTTTCAATACCTGTAGGCACTATGCAGATACCCTATTTTTGTCCCTGATGTTATTATGTCAGTACATCTTAACTTAATAGAAACACTGACATTTCTCAATTTATAGTGGTCTTGCTATTTCCCTTTTTATGTTTTCTAGTATTCTTTGTTGTCTTCTTATGGATTAAACAAATATTTTTATTTTCCTATTTTCCCTTCACTTAGCTTTCATTGTATGCGTGTGTGTGTGTACACATGTGTGCACACTCATACTCTTCTTTTAGTAGTTACCTAAGAAATTACAATATACATCTTTCAGTTACTACATTCTTATTTAAATTATTACTTTTACCATTTTTAAAGATTTTTTTACTTTATTTATAATACATTCTTACTTAAATTATTACTTGTACCATTTTTTTAAGGATTTTTTTACTTTATTTATCAGAGAGAGAGCATGCATACAAGTAGGGGAAACGGCAGGCAGAGGGAGAAGCAGACTCCCTGCTGAGCAAGGAGCCCGATGCGGGACTCGATCCCAGGATGTGGGGTCACGACCCAAGCCAAAGGCAGACACTTAACCAGCTGAGCCACCCAGGCACTGCTACTTCTACATTTTCTATAACAATACTGGGACCTTAGTAGACTTGGACTGAATTAATGTACTTCCAGATGTTTAAATTTTTTCATGATTTTTAACCTACATGTTTTAAATTACATTTACATTAGACATTATTATTTTTTGTCTACTTAACAGTTACTCAAATATATTTACTCTTTGTAATGCTTCTTATTACTTTTTACACAGTTTTGTTTTAGAATTTTTTCTTCCCAATTTCCTTTTGATTTTGTCTTTTTTGTGTGACACTGTTGCTATCAATTTGCTTTAGTATTTGTTTTCCTGAAAATGCATTTATTTTGCTTCAAATATTACAGAATATTTTGACAGGGCATAAATTTCTAGATTGGCATTTTAACTTTTCTTTCAGTACTTAAAGATGTCTTTTTGTTTCCTTCTGGCTTACCTCATATTTGCTAAAAAATAAATGTCAGTCTTAGTTTGCTCCTGGCAGGTGTTTTTCCCTCCGATTTCTTATAAGATCTTTTTCTTTTGTTTTTAAAGCAGTTTTGGGCGCCTGGGTGGCTCAGTTGGTTAAGCGACTGCCTTCGGCTCAGGTCATGATCCTGGAGTCCTGGGATCGAGTCCCACGTTGGGCTCCCTGCTCAGCAGGGAGTCTGCTTCTCCCTCTGACCCTCCCCCCCTCATGTGCTTTCTCTCTCTCTCTCTCTCTCTCTCTCTCTCATTCTCTCTGTCTCAAATAAATAAAAAAAATCTTTAAAAAAATTAAAAAAATAAAGCAGTTTGTTAGGATATGCTTAGGTGTTGGAAATGTTGAAGTTATCATTTCTAGTAGATGTTATAAATCATATCCATATATCAAATCCTTCTGTGATTCATAGAATAAAAACCAAAAAGAAAGAAATGTACACACAGTAAGTTGATAAAAGAACATATAGGTAATTATTCAACTAACTCAAAAGATTAAAACGGAGAGAAAAAGTGATATTGCAGTGGAAGGTGTGAAATAGAGAACAAATAAAGAAAGGCAACTTGTCAACTCAAATAAATCAGTAATTTTATCTATTTATTTATTTCTATTATATTTAAAATACATAAAATTTTAAAATGTAACTAAAAAGCTATTATTGTTAGGCGAGATATAGGTATACAAAACTCAGTGTGTGCTGTTCTCAAGGGGCTTAATTGAAAATTAAGGTAACAGAAAGACTATAGAAATATAGAAAAAGATTAAGCATGCAAGTGCTATCCAAAAGAAAGTTGTTATAGCTGTTGTCCTATTAGACAAACTAGATTTAGAGGCAAGCGTTGCTAGACAAAACCCGGAATATTTATTAGTACAACGAAGGCCCATGCAACACTCTAGAACTATACTAATAGCGTCTATTATGTCATAAATACATGTATAGATAAATCTGCTCAATGCATTTTGAATAGGCTTTATTAGGCAGATGTCTGCAAGGTGTAGTTATCATTTTTTTTTCTGTTTCTAATGTGAAAAATTATTTTTTCTCTTAGCAAAGAATAAAAGTACAAATTTTAAAGCTATATGAATATTTACCTCAATTGGGCTAAAAAAAAAACCTGCTTTTGAATTCCTACTTAGGATTCTTAAGTAAATATTAAAATCCTGAACATCCTGACTGAGAGCCAAAATAGAATGTGACATAAGTATGACCAAAAAAACAACTTTTTTACAGAGAAGGCATCTAATGAAGACCATGGAAAGTGCTCTCAGACTATAGAAATCTAATTTTTCACTCAAGAATGTCTTTTAGGCTAATGTTTTGTTTTGTTTTGTTTTGTTTTGTTTTATTCCTGTTCAATCTGGCCTTGTTCATCTCAGGACTTCATGGCAATTAATTGATCTTTGCAGAGCTTCTTATACTCTGAAAGCATGTGTAATAGATTGGAGATTGCAATTAGAACTAAACTGACTTTTACTTTAGCTTTCTTCTGTGCAGGTAGTCTAACTACCTTTGTTTTTTAAATATCAATTTGGCAGAGCAGAGTTAAGATCAACATATTGAACAATATTACCAACTGATCTCACTTGAAAACAAAATTGAGAATCAAGTGTTTTACGTGGTGTTATTACTTTCAACAATTTACCTGAGCGTATGTAGAAGATACTTATATAGTCATCACAAAATGACCTTTTGGTGAAAGCACTCATCATGCTGAGTGAGTGCCCCTTTTGTTAATGGTATTCAAACAGCTAAATAATACAATTGACCTGAAAAAAAATGACTGAGCTGTCTAGAAATTTGTTTCTCATAGAAAAACGTCTAATTTTATTTGAGAATATATTAAGCACTTTTCCATCTATGAAATTTCAGATTACATTTGAAATGAAATATTTTACACTTCCATGCACATTATGGCCTGGGACAGGTAGTATTATAATTTTATGTGCATTTTATATAAGCAGTTAATAGAAATTATCTGAACAAAAGATGTTTCTTTAATTCTTAGAGTTCAATTTGATTGCTTCATTCAGGCTAAAAAATTATTTTGAAGTCAAGTCTTCAAAATGTCCATACAGATCATGTACAAAGCATGTCCTTGCTAAGACCTTTCCCATTATATCCATTAGTTTTTCAGTGTAGACTTGTAGCTAGTAAGATGATCCAAGAACACTGAATAATTTGCTTTGGGAAATGTAAAAAAGTCACCTAGACATATCAAGTGAGAATACATATCAAATGGAAGTAATGGCAACTTAGATTAATAAAGGAACTGAGACTATTACTAATCCTGTTATTGTAATTTAAGTATAAATAAACTGTGATTCAGTGAACTTACATGAACTTGATCAATATCACATCATACAGTTAGTTAATGTCATGCTCTCCCATGTCAATTTTCCTATAAGGGTTCTTTCCTTACACCACAGTGTTTATTCTATGTAAATACACACACTGAAAAACAAATTGGTATTAAAGATATAGCAAATTAGGCACATAGACATTTTGAAGAAGTTTCTACAAATGAGCAGTTACTTAGAGAAAATGATCTTTGATATGGATATATTATTTCTATGGGGGCTGCGGACATTTAGAACTTAAAAATAATTATCAGTATAAAGTATCTATAGCCAATAAATCATGCGATTATAAACGTCATGTTTGGAAGTATAAAATAGAAGTAGGCTTTGCTCAGTTTTTATCTAGAAAAAAAGTAAGAATTCATATCTGAAGGTGTGAATTAAATCAATGAGGTAGAACTTGCCAAGTACCATAGGTCCTGGGATGAAACCAATTAATATGCAATTTATAGAGATTGGACCCTAGTAGCTACCCGAGTATTCAGAGATGTCTACATTACCATATGCCTTTAGTTGTGTGTAACATTAGGTAATAGAAAATTCAATAAGTGTATAAAATGAGAGTGGAGTAATGATTTGACATTAGCTAAAAAGTATTTGCACTGACTGATGTCATGTGCTTTTTTACTGTCTTTTCAATTATACTGACTTTTTCTATTCCGTTCACACAACTCTTTGATACTAATGTCATGCTTTTACAAAATAGTTCATCAAGGTTGAGACATTGCAAAGAACTAAGAGAAAATTGCTTACCAGCCCATTAAATCATTATATGTAGTAACTTGTTCTCAGGTAAAGAAGTTATTTCAAAATCATATACTGAAAAGCTGTTTAAATTAAAACATCCCTGTGGATGTTTATATTCTGAAAAATCCTTGTAATACAGCTATGACAAACTTTATATACTTTTCAGGAAATCAAATGAATAAATACCTAAATACTCCTTCACAGGAATATTTAAATACAGAACATATCCAAAAATTTATTGTTTATCTATTGCTGATCTATATCTTTTATTCAATCTTAAAATATTCAATCCTACCCATTACCTGTTATGACTAAATTTACATTACCGATCATCATAATCCCACTAAACACTCTTATAAACTGTAATTTACACACTCACACTCAGCACATATAAAGATTTTAGATGGGTGTATTATCTATTACAGTTTATTTTTAATAAGCCAAGAATGTAACCAATGTGCACTGTCACATTTTATTTGAAAAGAAACTTCTATTTTTGGTTTTATATATAAATCAGTATTGCTAAAGAATTGATCTTCTTTTTATGCATTTAATACTTATATGAAGTTTTATATGTATATTTTTTGTTAAGGGATTTTTAAAACTATTTGTCATACTGGATAGTTTTGCATTTATATACTCTATCACAAACAGGCCAGGCTAGCTGGGGGCATGTTAGCACATCAGAACATGTCTGCATTAGCTACTTCTCCCAGAAACACATATGATTTGGGTTTTCCTCCATTATAGCAGCGCACAAATATGAAGAAATCAAATCAGTATTGATTTACAACACAGATAATTATAGAAGAATGTGTGAGAAGGCTTTCTAATAGAATTCTGTCAATCAACTCCAGGCCCAACTTTCTCATTATGTGTTTGCTGAAACTATATGATGGAATTTGTCTGGTGACATTTCAGGGATAGTGACTTTGATTTCAAAGGAAATGTTTCAGGTTCATTTCATTACCTTAGAAAAGTAAAAGCAAATTTGCCTTATAAAAAGCAATTACTTCCTAGCTGACCAGTGCACAATAGCAATATAAGAGAGATTTCTCATTCCACTATTCAAATTCCGAACCAGCAAACTAGTGTTTGATTTTGCTCTAAGCCAATTTTACCATGTTTGAATTGCAAAAGCATTTAATCTTCATAAAGTAGGTTATTATAATGGAGATCATATTGTATTGGTATGGAATACCAGCTAAGGGACAACAGGGTGAGTTTTCACCCCCTAGTATTTATAGCATTTTAAAAATGATACTTGGTAGAAAACATTCACGAAAATTTTGAAAAATAAAGAGAACATATTTTAAATTGAGACATCGTGCTATTTTTTGCTTTGCAGTTGTACTTATATTCGTTTCAAATTATAGTTCTATGAATTTTAATGATGGATACAAAAAATATTTTTATTCAACTATAATGACTGTTATGAACAATACTGGAAAAATCTGACTGAATCTATTTTCATTTATCTTTAGTATTTTAAATTTATTCTCTATAATAAAATTTATTGCATACTTTCATAAACTTTTTTAAATAAAAGCATTTTTATTTAATTTTTTAATAGATAATACAGAGCAGGTAACATTAGCCGGAAGTGGCATCACACCTCAAGTGGAGACTGAAGGAGGACCAACTCTGGGAACTCTTATGAAACTTTTATGAAGAAAACCAACATATTAAGTGAGGTAAAGTGGTTCAAAACCTTGGACTTCCTACCTCAAACCGACGGAGACCTTTATTTCTGGTGGAGGAAGGGAACAGTTAGTGAGACAACACCCTCAATCCTGATGATCCTTCCCTCTAAACTATACTGCTGAGACTGGCATATTCATTTTATGGGCCATTAATTTCTCAAATATCTGGAATTTGTCAGCCTCCACACATTTTTAAATTTAAAAGTAGACTTCATACTTAAAAAAAAAGAGATAGAGATCAGTGGGTCCATTTGCGAGTAGAGATCCCCCTCAGTATTGAGACTAATAAGGGATTAGATGAAAGTTAACAATCATAAAAATTGTCCTATAAATACGGTGGAGTGGTGAAACCTAAAATTTGAAATTAACAGAGAAAAAAGGTATGCTTAGATTAAACAAGATGTTTTCATTAACATCACTTCAATTTACTTATATTTTTGAATGTTATCTGAATATAAAGTAATTTCTAACATCAGTTCAATTTACTTTCGCACTGGATAAATAAATATCCAGTGCGAAAAACATGAAAAGAGAGAAAAAGTATCAACCAAAAAAACATTGAAATGTAGAAAAAGTTGATCTCTAAATTTAAATGAGTTTTAAGTGTCTACCATTAGAACTAGTAATAACCATGGTATAAACAGATTTTAGTATTTTATTTATTTATTTATTTATTTTTTAAGATTTATTTATTTGAGAGAGAGAAAATGCAAGAACAAGGGGGAAGATGAAGGGAAAGGAGGGACAAGCAGATTCTGGCTGAGCAGGGAGCCCCACCTGGAGCTCAATCCCAAGACCCCAGGATCATGACCTGAGCCAAAGGCACACTTAAACCAACTGAGCCAGCCAGGCGCCCCAGGTTTTAGTATTGTAAATAATAAAAATTTATATATGTATTTATCTCTGAAAATTAGTAAAAGGAAAAATATTTTGGAATGGAGTCCAGAGGCCAGCAGTGGGAACTCTCACACCCTAGTACTTGTTAACTGCAGCCCCATCAGGACGAGACTAGCCTTGCAAGTCCATACTACTTTAAATACTACTTTACTACCCCAGCCCCTGGCAATAGCTCAGCCAATGAGAGACTGTCATAACTCACCCAATGAAAAGCCAGTGTACTTAGAACTCCCAGTTTACTCCAATGGACTTTTTGTTTATAACCACCCTCCCAACATACCCTCTTTTCCTATATAAAAGAGCGTTTTTTTCCTTTGTTCTCCAGAATTACCTACAGTTTCTCCATAGATTGCTTGTCCTGGATTATAATTCTCTGCTATTCTTCAATAAAGCCATTTTTTGGTGGCAGTTTTTTTTTTTTTGAAAGTTAACATCTATTTATATATATTTTGTGAGGGTCAAAATATCAAGGACAAAAAGTAAGAATACTCCATGTTATTTTCTGCTAGAGTGTGTTAACATTTTTGAACGTTATCTGAATATAAAGTAATTTTTACAGTCTGATATAAGAAGTGATTTATATATCACTATATGTTAATAAATGATTTAAATTTTTAATTCAACGTTACCATGCTTAGAGCCAATAGTCAAGTGACTTATTTTTTGTCAGTGGGACTGCAATAAATATTTATGCATCGAATAAGTATCAATGAAACTTGTAGAGCTATAAAACTCTATCTTTACAATAGTAAGTCTAGCAGGTAAATTTGAGTTTTTATCTCTATAAGAACAGAAAAGAAAACTATGACTAAAAATGACATGAATTTCACCAAATAAATATTAAAGAACAAAAGGAAAAATGTAAAAACCCATGATAAAATATACGTTTGTAGGAACAAAGAGGATGTAAATCACCTAAGTGGGACACAGTAAGTCCAACAGAATACAAGAGAATGGAAATAAGGTAGTGAGGTGTCAGTGGAAAAATATGAGAATGGTGCATGAGTTAGGGAGTTCCATGACCAATCGGAATAAATGGAAGAGGCACATGCAACATGCCTAAGTGAAAAAACACTGTTAGTGGGTGGGAGAGATATTTACAATTGGAAT
The DNA here is from genome assembly GCF_009762305.2 of Zalophus californianus. Lineage (NCBI taxonomy): Eukaryota > Metazoa > Chordata > Mammalia > Carnivora > Otariidae > Zalophus > Zalophus californianus. The sequence continues at coordinate 88,481,441 of NC_045598.1, forward strand.
TCTAAACTAAAATTCACATTTACCATTGTACGTAGAAATACTTATAGTCGGGGCACCTGAGTGGCTCAGTCAGTTAAGTATTTGCCTTCGGCTCAGGTCATGATCGCATCAGGCTCCCAGCTCAGCAGGGAGTCTGCTTCTCCCTCTCCTTCTGTGCTCTCTCTCTCAAATAAATAAATAAAATCTTAAAAAAAAAAAGAAATACGTATAGTCACAAAATTAGAGGTTTTTTTAGGCATAGACTGTGTTTGTGAACTTGAGAAAAATAGAAGCAAGATTTGAGATTACTTGGCAATATTTGCTGAAGTGAAAATAATTATCTTCAGGCATTTTAAAAATAGGACTCAAATACTATGTTAAGTGTGGGGGAGGAAAAATAATCTTTGTCCCTACCCTTCTAAGTTCTTGGCTGAGATACTCCTGTAATAAAAGACAGATTAACAGAACAAACAGAAATTTAATAACATATATAACTCCTGAATACATGGGAGATAAGCAAGAAAACTGAGTAACTCTCTGAAATGGCCCAAGCCATCACCTTAAATACCATTTCTAGCTAAAGGCAAAAGATGTTGAGTTTGGTGATGCCAATTATGAGAGATTTTTCAGGCAAACCATAGTCAACAAGTGTGTGGTTGTTACACAGACTTAAGTCCTTGCTTTCTCCATTGATCAGAGTTTCTGGAGATTTAGTCATCCTCTTTCTGGTACACAGAAGACACCCTTATAATCGGAGATTTTCTTTATAAATCTAAATGTTCTTTACAGAAGGGTGACTTCTACTTGGATTTCAGAGCTTTGCCTATGTCTCCTGTTTCTTAAGAATAATCTGCTCAAGATAAGCTTACACCAAAAATGCATATTTTTGGGTGGCAAATTCTGCTCCCCTTCGTAATAAAATTCAATTGTCACATAGTCTTATCTTATGTTTTAATTAAGACATCTTAAGGGTCACCCACTCTCTTCACAGCTCTTTTACTTTTATTTAGAAAGTTCAAGAATTGTATAAAATAACTGAGAGATAAATTCCTGACAGATATCTCTCCTCTTTTCTTTATACAGAGATGATTTATGGTATTGGTGGCTCAGTCGGTTAAGTGTCTGCTTTCAGCTCAGGTCATGATCTCGGGGTTCTGGGATCCAACCCCGTGTCAGCCTCCCTCCTCAGCAGGGAGTCTGCTTCTCCCTCTCCCTCTGCTTCTGCCCCTCTCCCCGCTTGTGCTCTTTCTCATACATGCACTCTCTCTCTCAAATAAATAAAATCTTAAAAAAAAAAGAAATAACATTTATAAAGTGTGCATACAAATTCCAGTGGTGATGTCTTTAATAATAATGTAAGCACTTTGATTATTATTTAAGAAACCTTCACTAGATCAATTGTTTCCTTATGGCTTAATTATAAGTCAATCGGCATCCCTAGATTCAACTCCATAAAACATACACTCCGAACTCTACATTACTCAATTTATACACACACACCCCCATATAGTACACACTCCAGTGTTCTCAGGTCTTTGCTCCTGATTTTCTCTTTGCTTTATATACTTTGGAATCACATAACAAATACCACTTTCTTTCTAAAACTATGCTTGCCACCATTAGGTAGGATTAACCTTTCTTCATTCATGTTCCTTCAACCTTCTTTATAAGCCTCTTTTGCATAAAATACTACATCTTACTCTCCCATAAGACTGGATTTCCAAAGGGGCAAGTGTTATTATTCAGTGTTATATCTTGAGCATCTATCACAGTGCCCGATGTGTACTACCAGATTATGATGAATACAATAACTATAGTTGATAGCTGCTAGCACAAAATAGCAACTGTTGATTAAAGTTATAAGTAATTTACTTTGTGTCCACTGACAGGCTCTTTACATTGGTTGTTCATTTAATTATGCAACAACTCTACAAAGTTGATATATTATTATATCCACTATGTTATACAGGAAATTAAGGCAAATTGAGTAATTTATGTATGGGTGTTTGGTGAATATGGATACAGCTCACAAGGTAGCCTTGAATTGTGTAGATTGAATTGTGTTTCCTCTGTGGGCAGCCTTCCAGTTCTGTATAACTAAAGACAACAGTATCTATAAGTTTGAGAGGGCTCACCACAAGTGAGAGTCCTCAAGATGGCTGCAGGCCCAACTGGGGAAAAATGACATTTGGAGAAATAATTATAACCAGCTTACTAAAAGTTACCAACTCTAGGATAAAATTTAAACATTGCATCTGAGCATAATTTAGGCAGATTTGATCATGTTACAATAATGACAGAACTGTTTTTTCCCTATCAATACACCATTTCATCTGCTGACCCAGCTACCCCAATTGCTCTGCTTAGAAAGCAAGCAAGCAAGCAAACAAACAAAAACAAAACAAAACAAAACAAAAAGCCCATGGATTCTGCTTTGCTCTGAGCACCTACAGCAGAAGCAAAGGCTCATTCACATCTTCCCACCACAAGCTGATCCAGAATTTTGCTATTTGTACCCTCAGCCTGTTTGACTAATCTCTATCTACCAGCTCCAAATCAGATCAGTAACTCAAACTTCTTTCACGCAGTTAGCAAGATTAGTTCCTGGATTTTTATTACATTGGTACCACAACTGTAAATCTTCAAATGTGACATGATGAATAACTATTTTTAGAGGTTTTGGAGATTAGTATCTTGTTCTTTTATTTTTGGTGTGACAGGAAACACTTAAGGAAAGAAATAAGTGTGGCATTATTCCAATGGACACTGCTTAACTTTTCTCCTGACTCTGAAATTCTGAATCTCCTCCTAATGCTGAGTGGAAAGGAGAGTGGAGGTAATACCAGATAAGCTTTTTGGATTCCACTGTGGTTAAAAAGGAGATCATTAACTCAAGATTTTAGTGTAAAAGAGAGAAAGTTCCATGAAGAATTACTAACTTTTAACAATAACAAACATTAAAAGATACAGACATATAGAAAAATTGTCTCCTGGGACTTTGTTGTTTTACCACTTAAAATGAAGTAATGAGATACTGCAACAATTAACAGCCACATAAAATAGGAGGCTTATCAAATATGACAGTTTTATGATTTTAAAATGATATATTTTTCAAATTTAAGATCTATTCTAGAAATACACTGTGTTCCATCTAAGAGCCAATCACTTTGAAATATTCCTTCAAAAAATATCTGCAGAATTTTTCACATCATTCAACTTAACCCATAAGAACTAAAATTTTACTGAACTTTGTATGAAATTACATTAAAAGCTGTAATGAAAGGTTAGGGTTTGAAAAGAGTGTTTCAAGCTAGCATTATATTTACAAACTAAATCCTTTCCAACAAAAGGAGAAGCACAAATGACGCAGGAGTTAAAAATCAAAGAAAAATACTTTAAAACAAAGTATGATTCACACAAAAATAACTTTAAGAGAAAATTAGCACATAGGATGAAGGATGAATTAAAGGAAAATTTAACATGGTTTACTTTAAAGGCAATTACAATTCCAGTTTCATTAACCTTATTTTACTTTATTTTATAATTTTGTTTATCACCACAACTCAGTCACTACTGGATGGTACAATATGATTCATTTGTGTTTTTTAAAGTCAGACCATCTATTTTCTTGATTGTTTCCATCATTTTTTTCCTTAGGTGATGCATCTGTTCTCCGCCAATTGCGAAATGTAATCTCTGAGAGTCTCATTCAAGATTTTATATCAACTCTTCTAAAAATCAAGTGACTGTGTAGTTAGTCCTTAGCAAAATGACTTCTTTCTACCAAACTTTTCTGGGGATGAGATCGAAAGACACACCATACTGCAAGACTCTCAGAGGGGAATGCAAACAAAGAGCAGGACAGTTGCAAATATCCATGTCCAAGAGACCAGTAGACAACATTTATGTGACAAGCCGGAATCAGGAAGCCACAGGAGAAATTTAGGAATGGGCACTGCCAGATCAAAGACAAGCAATCAGAAGCCAAGTGAATGTCATGAGCACACCATGAAAGCACACACATGAGTTGTGTCTTTCCACAATGTCAGCTTTATTCAATCATAAAGCAAGGTTAATGCAGGTTCAGGAGTCCAAACTCAATGACATTATACTATGCATTTAACTTGGCTTCGTACATGTCACAAAACCAAAGCACAAAACGGTCACACAACAAACACAAAATAACAAAGGGTGAAAAGTTAATGAACCAAAGGTGAAGTCAGCCCCTGAGGGCAGTTGAGATGAGGCCTCGGTCTGGTCCAGGTCAGCTCTCAACCCATGCTGCTTATTATGTTCAAGCAGTGGACGGATCTCTGTTATGTTCGGAGATCAAGGTTCAAGCAGGCAGAGGCTTCTGTGGCATTTGCCTTTTTGAGGTCATCAGATGTGAAAGGCTCAGTGTCTGGAGAGTCTGACAGTTTGCTGCAAAAGTCCTCCCTTTTTAAAGGAGTTTAATCAGTCTTGGACCTTTGCAGGTCTCCTCTGATTCTGCTGGTTATCAGTTCTGGGTATTGTCTGCCTGCACTGGTTTGGGCAAGATCTGGTATTAGCTGCAATGCCCTTGGCTGCTTATATCACTGCTTGACATGAGTGACTCCATCTTGCTATCTACAGTAAGCAATAATCATAGGGGAGTTGTAACAATAAGGAAATGTGTGACTACAAGTGTTTGCAAGCACCAAGAAGATGTTATCACCATAAAACTTACCAGAGCCTGCTTAAAGAATATCTATATTTTTTTTAAGCAGTAAGAAAAGCTAATTTGGTCTTACAGTTGGGAGCATTCATTTGGCCATAGTTAGGAAGTATTAGGCCAGTGGATCAGCCGCAGCTGGTTACAAGATTCTTAAATAGATGCACATATGTTGTAACCATTTGTATTTAACAGATTCACATCATCATCCCAGAGGGAGATATCATGTTAAATCTGCCCTTTGTGACAATGAGTCTTACTGATTATGAGTGTTAAAAGGGACTATAAAAATTATCTAGTCCAATGTCCCAATTGTATTACTGTGAAAAGGTAGTGTAAGTCAATTTAAATAGCTATCCAAGGTTTAAAGTAGGCTAAAACCCAATGCTCTTGACTTTTTTTTTCCCATGTTATCACAAACCTTCTCCACCACATTGGCAATTTTTTCTTAGCCTAAAGATGAAATTACACTTTACTGCTATAGTGAAAATGGATATAATAAAACTAGCTTTGGTGAAAATTAATATTTTGGCTATTTCTCCAACTTTAGAATGTTCCCAATATAATAGATACCTATAAGCAACTCCTTTCTTGGCAGCTCAAATAATAACTCTATAAAATATTATGTCTATACCCTGCTGCTATTGTAATAGACTTTTGCTTCAATCTTCTGGCACCATTGTACAGCTTCCAAAGAACTCCATCTCCTCTGCTATGCTATGAAATCAAAATAACAATTTTCTTTAGCTCCATTATTTTTCCTATGGAGTTGCAGGAATTTAAAAGCATATTAATATGTTTCAACTGCTAGTAAATTGCTTTTGCTTCTTTTGGAACAGAAAGTAATGAATATGGACTGAGGCATTGAGAGGTCCTGCAGTTACAAGCCAACGAAGATCTTAATTTATGATAGTCAGGCCTGCTATTTTAGGACCTCCTAAGTGGTCTGTAGAATCTAAAGTACAACCTGGGAATGTTTTATCTGTTGTATAAATTAGGGGTAGAGTTTGAATTTTATTGCAATAAGTTAATTCAACATCAAGTTAAACCTGGAACTTGCTTAGTTGATCTCACCGTCTCAACTTTCTTCAAAATATGCCTCGCAAACTGTTAGGAAAAATCTATATTGGTATTAGAGGCAATTCTATAAGGATTTTAAAAAATACAGTGGAGGGTGCCTGGGTGGCTCAGTCGTTAAGCGTCTGCCTTCGGCTCAGGTCATGATCCCAGGGTCCTGGGATCAAGCCCCGCATCGGGCTCCCTGCTCAGCGGGAAGCCTGCTTCTCCCTCTCCCACTCCCCCTGCTTGTGTTCCTGCTCTTGCTGTGTCTCTCTCTCTGTCAAATAAATAAATAAAATCTTAAAAAAATAAAATAAAATAAAACAAAATAAAAATACAGTGGAATTGTGGCTGGGAATGGATATCTATCCTATGAATCATGTTAAGGAGAAATACATATGTGGAAGATTTATAAAAGGGGAAAGTAGTAAAGAAGGCAGTTGATTTAAAGAATTGATACCATTACAAGAAAGATCAATGTGCTTACACAAGTTTGAACATTAGGAAGATAATACTATATATAAAGGGCCGGTGATAGTGTAAGGGAGGCAAATGTACCTAGTAACTTCGGAGAGCAACAACAAACGTGGAAAAACCTGTGACACTTTCTACCATTTGGTGTTCTCTTCTCTCTTAATTTATTTTTTTTAATTTGGTAAAAACAGACAATGTGACCTCTGTTCTGCAATTTTAAAATAACAGCAAATATTTTTTTCTCTCCCTTCACTGGATTGCAAATATCTGTATTTTCTTTCTTTCTTTTTCGTTCTTTCTTTTTCTTTCTTTCTTTCTTTCTTTCTTTCTTTCTTTCTTTCTTTCTTTCTTTCTTTCTTTCTTTCTTTCTTTCTTTCTTTCTTTCTTTCTTTCTTTCTTTCTTTCTTTCTTTCTTTCTTTCTTTCACTAATGCACTATAAATCATCAGGATATTGAATAGATAACCCACTGAACGGGTGACATATTTAAATTGTACATACTTAAATTGTGCAAATTAATGTGATGAGCTTGACCTGCAAATACAATGGTGAAATTTTATCACAATAAGACAGTGGTCATTCTATCACTCTCAGAACGTCCTTTGTGCCTTTTGCAATGCGTTCCTCTCTACATTCTTTCCACAGGCATGTTGATCTGTTCTACTGCTATAGATAGGTTTCTATTTTTTAGAATTTTATCCAGATAGAGTCATATAGTCTGCATTCTTTTTCATTTGGCTACTTTATCTTAGTAAGATGTTGCTTCAGAGATTCATCCATGTTGTTGTATGCATCAATTATTTGTTCTTTTTTACTCCTGACAAATATTCCATTAAATGTGTATCCAACAATTTGTCTCTATAAGTTTTGGTGTCTGGGTAATACTGGCCTCATAGAATGAGTAGGGATATAATTTCCTCTTCTTCTATTTTTTTTTTGGAACAGTTTGTGATGAATTGGTATTAGTTCTTTAAATGTTTGGTAGAATACAGCGGCGAAGCCATCCAAGTCTGGGCTTTTCTTTATGGATAGTTTTTTGTTTGTTTGTTTAATTCCAGGGTAGTTACATACAGTGTTCTATTCCATATACTACTCAGTGCTTATCATTATAACTGCACTCCTTAATTCCCTTCAGCTAATCACCCCCTCCGCCCCCGCCCCGGGTAACCACCTATTTGTTCTCTATAGTTTAGAGTCTTGTTTTTTGGTTTGTCTCTCTTTTTCTCCTTTCTTATGTGGGTAGTTTTTTGATTACTAATTCATTCACTTCACTTCTTGTAGGTCCATTAGGATTGTCAATTTTTTCACACATCAGCTATCACACTTTCTGTGTTTTTAGGAATTTGTCTTTTTCATCTAAAGTAATCTAATTTCATGGCATACAATTGTCCATAGGATTCCATATATAATCCTTTATACATGTGTAAGATCAGGGGCAATGTCTCCTATTTCATTTCAGATTCTAGAAATTTGAATCTTCTCTCTTTTCCTTGGTCAATCTACCTAAATGTTTGTCAGTTTTGTTGGTCTTTTATAGAACCAGCTTTTGGTCCCATTAATTTTCCCTATTGATTTTTTCTATTCTCAATTTAAATGATTTCCATTCTAAACTTTATTATTTCCTTCCTTCTGCTTGCTTTAGGTTTGGTTTGCTCTTTTTTCCTCCAACACCTTACAGGGGAAGATTACCTTCTCGTATTTCTAATAAGCCCATGTTGGTGCACTTAATTGTGTCCTACATTTCTTATGCTCACTTCAGTTTTTCTTCATTCTTTTTTCTCTTTGTTTTTCAACATTCATAATCTCTATTCATCTATCTTTGATTTTGCATGTTCTTTCTTCTGCCAGTTCTAATGTATGTTAAGCCCCTGTCATGAGTCTCTTCAGCTGTACTTTTCAACTCCAGAATTTCCAGTTGATTCTTATTCATAATTACTATTTGTTGGTATTTTTTATTTGATGTGACATCCGTATTATACCTTCCTTTGTTTCTTGAGTCATGCTTTCTTTTAGCTCTGTGAACATGTTTATTATGGCTACTTTAAAGTGCTTATTTTTCAGATGAAGCTGACATCCGGTCCCTCTCACAGGTAATTTATGTTGGCTGCTTTTTTCTCCCCAAATATATGACTCATATTTCACTGTTTATTTACATGTATCATTTTTTAATTGGAGATTTTATATAATATATTGCAACATGGGACTGCCCTGCCCCTCTGGAGCAGGTTGTTGCATTTCTTTAGTCACTGAATTATTTTAGCAAAGTCTGTTTCCCTCTCACAATCTTTAGACTCTGATATTCCTCTGGGAGGTGCAGCTTTGGGCATTCTGGAGTCACCATTGGATGGCACTGGTTTTGGTAGGGCTCTCTTCTTTGCTTTTCCATGCCATACCTCTTAAACCCTACTAATTGCAACTGGTTACTCTATTGTTTTCAACAATGTCCTGAGTTGTCTTGGTTCTAATACCACAGACTCTTGCCCTCCTACTGAATTTTCATAGATGTTTTCCGAAAAGATTTTTTTTCATTTTCTAATTACCCTAAGACCATTTCCAAAGGCCATTTTTGAGTTGGTCTTTTTTAATTGTTCTTACCAGTTTTCTGGGAAGAGGTTCAGTGCATCCCCTCATGGTGTCATGATGAACATTGATTTCCTGTGTGGATGTTTTTTATTTTTCAGATATTTGGGATTTTTCCCAAGTATCACTCTGTCTTTTATTTAAAGTGTAATTATTTTATCCTCAGAACACATTCTATGACAATATCAATTTTAAAAATATATTAATATTTGTTTCATGGTATATGTTATCTAACTGTAATTAAAATAATAACTTTTTTAAAAGATTTATTTATTTATTTATTTATTTATTTATTTATTTATTTATTTTTATTTATTTATAGTGAGCATGAGCTTAATGCCTGACTTGATCCTAGGACCCTGAGATCATAACCTGAGTTGAAGGCAGACACTTAACCAACTGAGCCATTCAGGTACCCCTAAAATAATAAGTTAAAATTAAAAAGCAAATTTGTTTTGTGGTCTAGAATACAGTCTGTCTTATTATATATTTCATGTAAACTTGAAAAAAAGTGTCTATTTATTTATCCGTTTGGTGAAATGTTCTATAAATATCAATTCATTCAAGTTGTTTTTTACTGTTGTTCAAGTGTTCTGTACTTTCTCTGACTTTTACTTGTATCGGTCATTGAGTGAGGAGTATTGCAATCTCCTACTAGAATTGTGGACGTGTCTCTTTCTCCTTTCAGTTTTAATTTCAAGTATTTATAAACTTTATTATTACATACATAAACATGTAGTATTGCTATGTCATCTGGATGAATTGACCTATTAATCATTATGAAATGAACTTCTTTATTCCTGGTAATATCGTTTTCCTGTCTTATTTTTTTTTTCTGAAATTAATGTAGCCACTTAATCTTTCTTTTGACTAGTGTTAAAATGGTACATCTTTTTCATTTCTTGTACATTTAAGCTATCAGTGCCCTTATATGAAAAGTGGGTTTCTTGTAGACAGCATATAGTTGGGTCTTGCTGCTTCTTCTTTTTTTTTTTTTTTTGAATCAAGCCTGACGATCTCTACTTTTAACCATTTACATGTAATATCATTATCATTACAGTTGTGTTTAAATCTACTATGTCGCTATTATTTTTGTGTTTTTTCTATCTGTTCCAGCATCCTATGCGAGAAAACTTACCACATCCTAGAGCCACAGGATGTTAGATAACAGATTTCTTTTTTACTATGTTCAGTTAGCCAATATATAGTACATCATTAGTTTTTGATGTAGTGTTCAACGATTCATTAGTTGTGTATAATACTTGGTGCTCATCACAACACATGCCCTCCTTAATACCCATCAGCCGGCTACCCCATTCCCCCCACCCCCCTCCCTTCTGTAACCCTCAGTTTGTTTCCCGGAGACCAGAGTCTCTCATGGTTTGTCTCCCTCTCTGATTTCTTCCCATTCGGTTTTCGCTCCCTTCCCCTGTGGTCCTCTGCACTATTCCTTATGTTCCACATATGAGTGAAACCATATGATACTTGTCTTTCTCTAAGATAACAGATTTTTATTTCACATAAATACATAAAGAAGCAATAATACGCAAATTATGTTTATATGTAAAAATTGAACATATCAGGGGCACCTGGGTGGCTCAGTCGGTTAAGTATCTGCCTTTGGCTCAGGTCATGATCCCAGGGTCCTGGGCTCGAGGCCCACGTACAACTCCCTACTCAGCACAGAGCCTGCTTCTCCCTCTCCCTCTGCCTGCCGCTCCCGCTGTTTGTGCTCTCTCTCTCTCGCTCGCTCGCTATCTTTCTCTGTGTCGAATAAATAAATAAAATCTTTAAAAAAAATTCAACATATTAGATAGTTAAATATATATGGGTGGGAAATAAATTTTATTAACATAATACCAAAAGTAAAACCTATAAAGGAAAAATTAATAATAAGTGTCTGGAAGTCAAAAAACATAATAAATCATAAAATAAAAGCTAGAATGAAAATTAAACTAAATGGTAAAAGTCTATAATTGTATTTTCTGAAGTTATTATAAACCAAAACAGAAACCTAAGGAAAACAGACATAAAACACATCATTATGTCAGCCATTGTGGTAGGCAGAATTCAAGATGACTCCAAATGAGTCATACTCTTATGTAATCCCCTCCTCCCCTTGATGATGGTTAAACTTGTGACTGCTTCTAACCAACAGAATCTGTCAAAGGTAATGGAGTAGTCACTCCCTTAACTAGGTTATAAAGCAAAGGTGATGGAATAATCACTCCTCTGATTTTATCTTAGCTGACTGGAGATAGATGGCTTTGCTGACTTTGAAGAAGGAAACCCCATGTTGTGACAAGGCCCATGAAAGGACTTCATGGCAGGGACAGGGAGCAGCCTTTTGGAGTTAAGAGTAGCCCTTGCTATTAGATTGCAAAACACAGGGTTTCCTCATAGAACTGAGCTATGATACAACTTCATAGAACTGAATTCTGGCAACAACTATGTGAGGTTGGAAGAGGACCCCAAACTTCAGAAAGGTATGTAGCCCCCATAATAATACCTTTATTTCAGCTTGATGAGAACAGGACCCAACTAAGCCATACCTAAATGTTAGACTCACAAAAACTGTGATATAATAAGTGTATGTTATTTTAAGAGGCTAATTTTGTGTTAAATTTTTATGCAGCAATAGAAGACTAATGCATCTATAGCAGCATAACATCGCCAAAATGTCCAAAAACATCAAAAATACAACTTAAACAATGAAGAAATGTCATTGTTCATTTGCAACATAAAATCACAGCATGTATAAAGCATTAATACATGTATTTATATATCCTTATTTATGTTTCTGTATTTTGTTATTTCTAAAGCTGATTTTAAAAATTTTACATTTACATTTAATCTATTTCTACATGTACATCTACTATAATTTTTACAAATGTTGGTAATCTCTATGTCTATATGCATAATATCACCTCTCTTGACATGAATGCAGAGGATCAAATATTTCCATAGTCTACTGATGAAATTTATATTGGATACACATTTACACAATTCCTGACAAGACTAAAAACTCAGCAAATATTTGGTACTTATGACAATGTTGGTAGCAAATACAGAAAATAAAAGGAAAATGAATTACTATTCTAAATAACACATGACAAAATCCCAGTTTTCTATTTATATAAAATATGTATATATATATACATATATATATATATATATACATATTACATAGTTATATAGTATATACACATATTTGTTTTTGTTTCCTCTAAAATACATACACATATACATAGAAGAATATATGTGAATTTATTTGGCATTTCGTTGACAGAGGTTATTCCTGGATAATGGGTATATGCATGTTTTTGTGAACATTAATTTTTTCTTATAAATTCTTTTTATTTTATATTATTCTTCCAAGTACACTTGGTTTTTTAATATGAACATTAAAGTTTTAATTTTTCTTATTTATAAATAATCAGGTGATATTTTACTATCTTATCTTGGTTTTACAATTGTTATTTTAGTACCACAAAAGTGTTTTATTTTATGGCCATTTATGTACAAATTTTATCTCTTCTCCTTGTTTATAAGCTCCCCGAGGTGATGAGAGGTATAGTCATTTTTGTCAGGTGCTCAATCAATATGTGTAGAAAGAATAAGTGAATAAGTCTCATGATGAGCAATGGAGTGGCTCTTTACATTCAAGAATACTTTCTCTTTCAAATAACAACCTCTTTGAAAAAAATTCTGTACTTTGAATAACTACAGTAGTCCCCCTTTATCCATGGTTTCACTTTCCAGTTTCAGTTACCTGGGGTCAACAGTGGTCTGGAAGGAGATGATCCTCCTGATTCTATCATCACAAGATCAATCACATCATCAGAAGGTATGTCATTCACACCACTTCATCCAATCAGTTAGGCCTTTTATCATCTCATACCATCACAATAAGAAGGGCTAGTACAGCACAATAAGATATCTTGAGAGAGACCATATTTATATAACTTTCATTACAGTATAGTTAAAATTGTTCTATTTTATTATTGGTTATTGTTAATATTTTATTGTTCCTAATTTATTAATTAGGCTTTATCATAGGTATGTATGTATAGGGGAAATTATAGTATACATAGGTTTCAGTACCATCTGTGGTTTTTAGGCATCCATTGGGGGTCTTGGAATGTATCCCCCACAAATAAAGAGGAACTACTGTAGTTAGATTTCCTTTCTATGGTTTGATAATGTAGTTACTTTGCAAAACACCAGGGATTGATTTAGCAACTTTTTTTTTTTTTTTTTTTTTTACCTTGCAAAGTACCATTACCACTCAAAGGCACTAATTAAACTCAACTGAACACATGGGAGGCATTAGGCAGACATAGTTGCAGCCTGCTGTGAGCCTAATAATCTTGGTATAAGAAATGTTTAAAAACAAAATTCAAAAAAAAATTCAAAAAAATAAAATAAAAACAAAATTCAACTGAGTAAATTGTAAAGATCTTATTGGCTTTATTCAACAATTCATGAATTGGGCAGCATCCCATCTAGTTGATAGAAAAGAACTCAGAGGAGCTATACAAAATGAAAGGCTTTTATAGGCAGAAGGGCAAGGGAGTTATACTAGCAAAAAACAAATTGGTTTTGACAAGGTCACCTTCCTTTGAGGGCAGTAAAGGTCTCCATCAGGCAGATTACCTCACTAGTGCTAATCAGGTAACTCCTGATTGACTGATTTAAGATTCATTACTGGGAGAGGCCAAAACATTAAGTATTAAGTCTCAGTTTGGTGACGTGAGACTTAGCATAAGTGACTCCATTTTGGACCCTTTATCTTGTTTGTTTGTTTGTTTTTTAAGATTTTATTTATCTGCAAGAGAGAGAATGAGAGACGAGAGCATGAGCGGGGGGAGGGTCAGAGGGAGAAGCAGACTCCCTGCTGAGCCGGGAGCCCAATGTGGGACTCGATCCCGGGACTCAAGGATCATGACCTGAGCTGAAGGCAGTTGCTTAACCAACTGAGCCACCCAGGCGCCCACCCTTCATCTTGTTTTTAACAGAAGTATTATTAAGAAGGAAGAGGGAAGTTCATAGATCTGAAGAAGGAATAAGTTGAAGTCACTTTTTATACTGTTCATCCCTTAACAAATAAATTTTTTATACTTTTGCCAAGAATCCTTTAACTTTCAAAAATTCTTTATAGCATACTATCAATTCTAACCACAGAAATTTGAATTATCTCCAAGAATGCTAAGACTTAGCTTCTGAAATAGCCACTCTTAGGGCACCTGGGTGGCTCAGATGGTTAAGCGTCTACCTTTGGCTCAGGTCATGATCTCCAGGGTCCTGGGATCGAGCCCCATCGGGCTCCGTGCTCAGCAGGGAGTCTGTTTCTCCCTCACCCTCTGCCTCTCCCCCTGCTTGTGCTCTCTCTGTCTCTCTCTCTCTCAAATAAATAAATAAAATCTTTAAAAAATAAAATAGCCACTCTTTCTCTGTACTTTGCCAACAGGATGAAGAAATGCTTCCTGATGGTTGTTATTGGCAAAAATTTTAATAGAAATCCAGTAATAGAGCACTAACAAGAACAGAAAGAACAGACTATCTAGAATATTACTTCTAAAAATAGTTAACAATTAGTAGGTGCTTATTAAGGTGCTCTAAATACTTTACATGTATTAGGTCATTTAAAATCGTGGGAGGTAGGGGCACCTGGGTGGCTCAGTTGGTTAAGCATCTGCCTTCAGCTCAGGTCATGATCCCAGTGTCCTGGAATCGAGCCCCACATCAGGCTCCTTGCTCAGTGGGGGCCTCCTTCTCCCTCTCGCTCCACCTGCTGCTCCCCCTGCTTCTGCTCTCTCTCTGTCAAATAAATAAATAAAATATTAAAAAAATTCTAAATCCTGGGAAGTAGAAAACATCTTTTTTACAATTGTGGATGTCATAATGACTCTAAATTACCCTTATTGTCCTTTCATATGACCTTTATTTAATTTTCAATAAGCTTGAGAAATGAATGAGATTTGTTTCCCTTGCAAGAGTATTAATTTTAGGTCCTACATATGACATAATGTAATTTAAAATGGGGTTTTTCACTTGTTTAGTGCTCTTCCACTTAAAATCCATGTGAAAAGAAATTTGTGACTTATTTATGTGAATTTTTAACTGATTTTGATACTGTTCTGGTAACTTGCTGTGACCCAGAACTTATTTCTCTTATAATAAAAATGGCATTAAAGGCAGACCATTTCACTGAAAATGTACAATTATTATAACTAAAAAATATTTTTATTCTCAAAAGCATGTATATTTGAGAAGTATGTACAGTTGGAAATTTGCACATTTTAAAAGGCCATACAGTCTTAAAGCAACAATGTTTCATATGTATATATATATATATATATATATATATATATATAGTTGCTTGTATACACACACACACACACACACACACACACACATATCTCCAATTGCTCACATCTGGGTAGAAACTAAATTGAAAGAATATTTTTAATTGGATTATTCATCATTAGATTTTTTCCCCAAGGATGATGAAATGAGTTTTTGGATATACAAGGTTGACAGTTTTCATTACATTTATTTTTGGGAAATAATAAAAATTAAATGTCACAATATCTCTCACATAGTGTTTAAATCACTCTTGTGGATTATTAGAATGTCTTTAAATTAGAAAAACTTAGTTTTGCATTTCCCGTGTAGGGAAAAACCCAGTTTTCCCTACTTTGTGTTTCTTTCCTGTGTGTCTCCTTTACTACTCAAAATGAGAAGACTCACAAAGAGCACTTCAATTCTGGCACTTCCGGTCACCAGACATGTGGAGGTTTTTCCCCACACCAAGCAAATCTTTGTGATATCATCTGAGTGTCTTACAATTCAACTTAGTTCTGACACTATCTTCCTAGAGATAATGTCAGATCCCACAGGTTAAGGGCTCAGTCACTCAAGACTGCTCCCACCCCACTTCAGAAGCCAGTCTCAAGTTAGGTCTCCAGGTTACCCACAACTTCTGTCCAATTTGGCTATAAATATAACCTCCAATTGGAGGTTATCATGGAGTTTCCCATATTCAGGCTCAATTAACTTGTTAGAGTGGTTCACAGCACTCAAGGAAACATTTACTTATATTTATCAATTTATTAAAGGACATTATAAAGGATACAGATGAACAGCCAGATGAAGAGATACACAGGGTGAGGTCTGGGAGGGTCCAGAGCACAGGACATTCTGTCCCTGTGAAGTCAGGATGTTCACCTTCCTGATATGGATGTGTTCACCAAAGTGGAAGCTCTCTGAACCCTGTACTTTTGGGATTTTTATGGGCACTTCCTCATATAGGCATGATCAGTCATTAACTCCATTTTCAATCTTTCTACCTTCTCAAGAAATTGAGGCATGGGGCTAAAAATTCCCACTTGTGGCTTGTTCTTTTCTGTGATCACCCTCATTCAGGAGCCATTAGGAGCCCACCAAGAGTCACCTCATTAGAATAAAAGACACTCCTATCACCCAGGAAATTATAAGGGTTTCAGGAGGCCAGTGCCAGGGACGAGTCAAAGACCAAATTTTAGAACAAGAGATGTTCTTCATGTTATTATCACTTAAGAAAATACAGGGGGTTCAGGAGCCCTGTGTCAGCAGCCATGGGCAGAGACCAATACATAATTTTTACTATAAATCACAACATCACAGTCTTAATCTGAAAATAACACACACACCACTTAAGATTAACTTAATGTCATTTGTAAAGGTCTCCAGCTCCCAATACACACTAATTATATGATCATAATTGTTAGTTTGCACCATATAATAATATAGAAATAAGGTACTTGATCTCATTGAGCTTATTCTCCATGGGGGGAAAAGTAGCTTTTAATTTTTTTAGAGTGTTAAAGGCATATAAAACAAAACATCATAATAAAGTGCTAAAATATTCAATGCACGTTGAGAGGGTATTACAAGTCGACATAATTTAGAAGGAGGATTCAGAAAAAACTTTTCTGATGAAATGACATTTAAGCTGAGTCTGAAAGGATGGGTATGAATTGGGCAGAAAACGTGTGCTTAAGTTGAGAAGCATTCTAGATCAGAGGTACAATTTGAAAAAACTCTGAAGCAAAAAGATTTTGATGGCTATGGAAGCATATGAGTCTGATGTGACTGAATTGTTGTAAAGGCTAAAGTGGCTTCAGCTCAATCCGGAGAACATATAGGTCAGAATATGCCAGGTTTTATTGGTCGTATTAAGGATGTGGGATAATGTTATATGTATGGCTAGAGGACCATTGGAAGGTTTTAAGGAGGAGACTCAGATGTTTGGATCTGCACTTTAAACAAAAACAATCACTCTTTTTTCTTTTGTAAATAACTATTTAAGAACAACAACAACAACAACAAAAGGAGATGGGAAGACACAACCAGCGGAGGAATAGTCGCACAGAAGATCGCACTGGGAATGGGAAGATCTGAGTAAAATTGATGTATATTGGAGGGCAACCTGAAAAGGACTGGTGATCAGTTACATGTAGTGAATGTGTGAGAGGGAATATATTGAAAAAGGCTCTACATTTGTTTGTATCAGCAACATCAAAGTGATTTTTAAAAGCTTTATTTTATCTGTTGGTGATCTGATCCATGTCACTGTCAAACCAAGAAAATTCCACATTTAGTTAGATCAAAATTTATTTGGTTCGTATTCATCCAGAAATGGTTCCGTTTGATACAGTATAAAATCTAGGAAAGTATATTTTACCAAGATTTATTAGCTATGATATAGATATGACTACTGAAAATAGTTAATAATGAATGTGTTTCTTCAGTCATCTAACTGCTTAGAATTCGACTCATTGCTTAAAACACCCTGAGGCTTAAGACGGGACAAAGCTGGACAGAACACCATCGGGGAGAAAAATAACAGAAGACAGGTTTCCAGATTCACCAAGCTTCTCAAAGTCTCTTTCTTTTCAAAAAGCAAAGCTCAGTTGATAGAAACTCACGTTGTTTTTAGTAACTTTGAAAAGTGCCATGGGCCTGGCTGATTATACTGTGTGGAACTTTGGGAGTTATAGCAAGCAACTCCTAGAGAATTAGAAATATACATTTGAGATATAATTCATATAATGGAGCAGCTTTGTAAGCATATTCAAGTCTTTGGATACTATCTTAGGAACAATAAGAGTTAAGTGAAGACCATTAGGCAAATATGTTAAGGCATTATGCAAAAAATACGTGTATTTAGAAATATTATATCTGCAGAGTATTAAATAGATTGTTGATATTCAAAAAATACTATAGGATTGAAGTTTTAAAAAAGATTATAGCAACCCAAGCAAACAAGGTGAATCTTTTATGTAAGGCAGAATCTATGAGATTTAAGATTCAAGTAACTTCAAGAAATTTAAGAGATGTTTTTAATAGAAGCCATAGTATTCACATTTGACAGGATAATTAAAAAAAAATAAAAACAATGAATAATGAGAATTAACCAATTTTTCCTGCGATTTGCTGTATGTGCTTTACTTTTAAAATTTTAAACATCACAGTAATGCTTTATATAGACATCTAATTCATAATATGTAGCTTAGTAAACTGAAATTTTTAAAAGTAAGTAA
This sequence comes from Zalophus californianus, assembly GCF_009762305.2. Lineage (NCBI taxonomy): Eukaryota > Metazoa > Chordata > Mammalia > Carnivora > Otariidae > Zalophus > Zalophus californianus. The sequence continues at coordinate 88,499,812 of NC_045598.1, forward strand.
ATAGTTTGCTGAAGTTCAGAAATCTCTAAGTGAAAAACCTATGTTTTAGACTTTTTGATCTGAACAAGAAAAGAGCAAGAACAAGAAAAATGAATCAAGTGTAAAATCTGGGTTTTCTACTTAGAAAAACTATTTGGATGTAATACAAAAAAAAATGAGTATCTAAAACTGAACAACTTATAATCAGAACCTGAGCCCAAATAACCCCATGATCATATATTCTATGGGGTTCTACGTGGAATAACTTGTACGACTCTCTGTAAAGAGTCATCTAAAGCTGATGACAACTTTCCTTCTTCTCAAAATGTCTGACTTGCTTTTTACTTCCTTCACAGTTTTGGTAGAAAATTTTAGGTATTGCTTTATTTTTTTAACTAAATAAGTTCCAAGTTTTAATATGTAAAGTTTCATAGATCTGTTCTTTTAGGGATTGGTGAATGTTTCCCCGAGGCCTAGATAATACATCTTTTAGGCATATATGCCTACAGTTTCTGTTGTAACTATTGGAATCTACTCTTGACTACTCCAAGGTAGTTATAGACAATATGTAAATGAATGGTCATGTCTATGTTCCAGTAAAACTTTATTTATAAATACAGGTCGCCAATTAATGGGGTCATAGTTTGCTGATCCTGGATGATACATATTGAATATAAATATATAAGCAGCTCAACCTAAAGAAGACAATGTTATAGTGTGAAAATAATTTCATTCAAAAATCAATAAAATAAGCTATGTTCTTAAAAATAATGCACATGGCAAGTTTTATTTAGACTAAACATTGTCCAATCCGAGTATATTTTTTATTATGAAGAATCAAAGAAAATACTATTATTGTTAAAAGAACCTACCCCAAACTTGCAAATAATGCAAAAGAGAATACAACCAGTACTTCTACTCTCATACTGGGCATTGTTGAATTTTCTATTTAAGCATTATCTAAAATATCTACTTAATTATCTAGGGAAATGAAATTTTGTTTCACTTTAATGTTTATTATTTTGAGTACCCTTATTCTGTGAGTTTGCATAGTTACTTGTACATCGAGTACTGCAGAAATATAAATAATTTTCGTCAGGTAGAAAAACAACTTTGTGGATTTTTGTTGTCTTTGCTGGCGGCGCATGAACCAGATCTGTCTCCAACTTGAAATGTGTTTCCTGATGAAATCTATAACTTCATCTAATACTCCTTTCACCTGTTTACTATCTCACTGGTTCTTTCATTAATGAGGCAATAAATGTGTTCATTTTATGTTTGTACAAAGTGTCATTTTTAAAATCTTTTTTTTAATTGTATTTATTTATTTGACAGAGAGAGACACAGCGAGAGAGGGAACACAAGCAGGGGGAGTGGGAGAGGGAGAAGCAGGCTTCCCGCCGAGCAAGGAGCCAGGACACGGGGCTCGATCCCAGGACCCTGGGACCATGACCTGAGTCGAAGGCAGACGCTTAATGACTGAGCCACCCAGGCACTCCATTATACTTTGATAGTATTTCACATTTAAGGCTTCATATTTTTGAATAAAATTCATGTAATATTTTGATTCTTGCAAAACTTCTAACCAGAGGTTCATTTTTTTTTAAGATTTTATTTATTTGAGAGAGAGAGCATGCACAAGCAGCAGGGAGGGGGAGAGGGAGAAGCAGACTCCCTGCTCAGCAGGGAGCACAACATGGGGCTGGATCCCAGGATCATGACATGAGATGAAGGAAGACACATAGTGAACCGAGCCACCCAGGAGCTCTAGTGGTTCTTAATCTTCCTTTATCAGAAACCCTTCAGTCAACGGATAAAGAATAAAAATTTCTTTCTAGAACATATATTTAATTACAGTTATGTGAAATGTTCATTAATATCCTAGTTCCTGAATCTCATTTAAAAATTCTTGAATCTATGAATGAGTAGGGCTTTAGTCAATATGGATAGATGTAGGGCTTGTTTAATTTCCTAAAGTGTATCCTTTTACCTTTTCTTTTTAAAATAAACTCAGTATTCAAAGCACCTTTGGATACAAATACAGCTCCCATATCCATCACCTTTATGTGCTCTCTACTCTACTCTGACAAAATTCATTTTCTGTTTCATTTCTTCATGTAAGATAGAAATAACTGCTACAGTGTTTCATCTTCTTGAAATATTTGTGATTTAACACTAAGCAAAGGCTGATATCAAAGTATAAAAAATTGTGAAATTTTAGGCATTTGTTACCCAAACATAAATGAGGACAGATACATTTCATACATATGTAATTCTTTGGTCTATCCATCCAGTAAGACTTGAGCTGATCAACGGAGAGTAGCATCTGCATGCTGACTTCAGAGATTTATCATGAGATCGACTAGGGTCCTTCTAGGTTTGTGCATCATTGTAAAATTACTATGCAATATTAACCATTGGGATTCTCCTATCTTCTTTAGGAGTACATGTGCATGCCCAGATGTGAAGTTCTCTGATTGATTTTACACACATCCACTTTAAATTCACTTGGCACTTTTATTTTACTTTTTAACCTCTAAGTTATTTTATTTCCATTTCAGATTTGTCTGACTCACCCCTCCAATTAAATGCTACATTACATTGCATGTTAGAATTATTTTTATTCTCTTCTTTCTTGTTACCTCGTGGAAACTATGATTGTTTAATGTACACATAGAGATATCAATGAAACAAAAGATTGAAGATAATAATTTTAGAAGATTGTGTGGCTATGGTGAGAAAGAAAAATGATATTGTAGTGGGAAAATGTGGTTTTCTTTCACTCAAAATGGTACTTTCTCCAAAATGTGATTTTTATTCAAAATGAAACTTTCCCCAAAACGGGTTTGTTTGAGAATCTCAACTGTAGAACAGATATGTTCCCAAATGTTTACTTGCTTTCTTGGGAATATATCATAAATTCTCGTATATGACAAAAATCAATGAATCTTATACACTTTCCTCATCTGAATTTCTCAGTATTGTATCAGCAGATGGCACTGTCTGAATAACCATTTAAATTAATTTCTTTGGTACTTATGCTATTTTTAAATTATTTTAACTGTACTCGTGGGGAACAGAATGTTTTTGTTAGGAAGCAAAAGGAATGCAGAATGTAATTATTTAGGTGGCACACCCAGATTGACAATAAGCTTCTCATCTTTAACTTCACACCAGAAACTGAATGTTTCCCTTGCTATTAATGACCAGATCATGAAATTTGGCTTTTGTATCAACAGGAGGTTTCCTGTTTCATTTTTTTCTAAGGATTAAATTGCTTTATGTCTTGGGTTGCTATAACAAAATACCACAGACTAGATAGCTTATAAACAACACAAATTTATTTCTGACAATTCTAGAGGCTGAAGTCCAAGATTAGGGTGCTAGCATTGTTGGGCGAGGGCCCCCTTCCAGGTCAAAGACTTCTCATGTCCTCATACAGTGGAAAGGGCAAGCTAGCTCTCTGGAGCCTTTTTATAAAGGCACTGATGCCATTCATGAAGACTCCACCATCATGACCTAATCATTTCTAAAGTCCAACCTCCTAATACTGTCACCTTAGGCATTAGGTTTTCAACATAAAAATTGGGGGGTTGGGGTGGGGCACAGTCATTCAGACCATAGCACCTTAGCTGAGATACTATTTTGTTCCTCTAAGTCCTTTTGAGGTCTGGAATCTATACCTAAATGCACAATTATAATAGCTGAGCCTTCACTCTCTTCTGTCATATATCACTATACCATTACATTCTTCAATCCCTTATTTTTCCTTCTGATATTGCAAGGGATATCTAGAAAGAAGCTTTAGATAATGTCTGTCTGACGAGCTTTCCAGGCCTTCTTCCATGACCTCATAATCTCTGTCTATTGACACATCAGTGTGTATGTAAGATACACCTGTAAGTGTACCTGCCTGAATTTCTCTTGTCATCCCCTAAGCTTGCTTCTCTTTAAGTCTTGTCTCTGGTCTCCATCATATGCAAGTGATCCCTTACATAATCCATTCAACTCCTGAACAATTGCCTTCACTGGCAATCAAGGAAGAAACTGCTTTTCCATCTATATGATTGGTGTTGATTTTAGTAAATGAGTTCAGGAAAGTGAAATCTACGCCTGAATTCTAACTTACAGGACAACTTTAATCTTTAATGGTGGTAACTATAGGTTCAGTATATTAGAAAATGAAAGATTTTTAGAACAAATATAACTAGCATTGCCTGCAATGCTGTCCAAAACCATATTATAGTGAGATAACATTTTCAACTATTGTAAATGATTGGATGGGCTCAGTAAACAGGATGGTGAAATGTAGCGATTGCAGAGATGTGGAGAAATGGTTACACACATTCATTTCTGTTATGGAAGTAAATTATAAAGATTTATACAATTTTATTGTCATTACTGTCTGCATTTTAAATGTCCCTGACCTATTATTCCATAATTACACTTTGAAGCCTATACCCTACCAAAATAAAAGCAATATTTATAAAGATACACGGGCAAGATGTTTATTGTAGCAATATTTGTTTTGGAAAAACAAAACAACACAGAAATTATTAACAACTTCACATTTATCACAGGGAAAAAATATGTGTCTTAGGGTATATTCTCATCTTTATACATTAAGCTACTATTAAAAAGACTGAATCAGATCGGCATGTATTTTATCAGAAAGAGATCAATGATACATCAAGTTTTAAAATATTGCAAAGTAATCAGCATAGTATTTTCCAATATCTTTAAAAAAGAAAATCTCTCTCTCTCCTCTCATTCTGTCCCACCTTCCTGTGTCTCTTTCTCTACACACACTCACAGAAACACACATATACATATACATATACGTGTATTTTTTCTGGATAAGTATGGAGAAATTATAAATGATTAGATAGCATACTTTTATAAGTGTATATGAAATAATCTAACAAAACATTCATATCTGAATATACATAACTTTTATAATGTATATAACACATATCTAGATATTATATGTAAATATATATAGTCTAAGGAGTAGTATTGGGGGAAGTATGAGAGATATTATTGTTTTTTCATTTGTGTACAATCTGTATTGCTTAATTTGTTACAAATGAACATTATTAAATTTGAAATTATAATAGTGAAATTATAATAATCAATCAATCAATAGAACTTGAAGATAAGTAAAGGAAATAAATCTGAAAACTGGTAATATGAAAGATTACAAGGATACAGCATTTGAAAATAAAAGATTAAAATTACTTTTGAAAGGACTCTTTTTGTAGTAAATGATAAATAACAATCTGATTTTGTACTTCCCACATTCCCATGAAATAACCAAAACATAAGATGTAAAGTTATGACAATACTTATTACTAGAAATATATATATGTCATCTAAAAAAAAAAAAAAGCCAAACTCAGAAGCAAACAGTAGAATGGTAGTTGTCAGCTGCTGGTGCGTGGGGGAAACAGAAAGATATTGGTCAAAGGGGTACAACTTTCCAGTGATAAGATGAGTAATTTCTGAGGCTCTAACGTACAGCATGGGGACCATCGTTAAAAGTACCGTATTGCACACTTGAGGGTTGCAAAGAAATAGATTTTAAGCATTCTCACCAAAAAGGGGAAAAAAAAAGTAACCATGGCAGATGATGGATTAATTAACTTGTTTGAGGAGATCACTTAACACTGTATACTAATGTCAAATCACCACATTGCATATTTAAGGTATGTACAATTTTATTTGTCAATTATATCTTTATTATTATATCAATAATAAATCTGGGAAATCAATCAGTCAAACAATCAATCTCTGATAAGAAAAAATATATATATCTGTCAAAGTCCAGGTACGAGGGGTTTCAATCTTTAAATCATCCAAAGGTTAACAAGATGGCTATTTCAAAGACATTTGCTCCAGTTGATACCTTTTGTACAGGCCAGGTTTATTCGACTTCTCTACTCCTCATCAAGTATTTATTTCTAAAATTATTCCAAGACCAAATTTTTCAGCAACACTTTAAGAATTAGTAATAAAATTGGATTGGAAGTGGCACATCGTCTCTTAAATAGGAAGTCATAATATTTGAATAGAGATTCAAGAGACATAATGGCCACTCAGATTTTTAGGTTTTTTCCTGCACTGCTTTTGGCAAGTAATAAACTGCAGATAGCATGACCAAATAGTAGAAACAAGTTTTACATTTTATCTAACGGACCCCAAAGGAGTTCTGTTTACTGATTTAGCATTTATGCCATTATGTGTTTGACAATTATCTCAAGGTTAGAAAATGTATATCCAATTGTCTCTCCCACAGCCTGATCTTTCCTCCAGACCTTATCCTTCTATGTTTTATTCTTCTTAATAACATCTCCTGTCGGGCGCCTGGGTGGCTCAGGCGGTTAAGTGCCTGCCTTCGGCTCAGGTCATGATCCCAGGGTCCTGGGATCGAGCCCCACATCAGGCTCCCTGCTTAGCGGAGAGCCTGCTTCTTCCTCTCCCTCTTCCTGCTCTTCTGCCTACTTGTGCGTGCTCTCTCTCCCTGTCAAATAAATAAATAAAATCTTTAAAAAAAAAAATAACATCTCCTGTTATGTAATTTCAAAAAGTGAACATACTGTTTCTTAGCAAGTGAGATCAGAGAAAAGTCTCAGAGCTGTTGCAAATTTTTCTTCATATCCCATCATAATGACCAAGGATTGCTGTGCAACCAGAGTGGAAAAAGAATCTCCATTTGGAGTGCATGTTTCACCAGCAGGAGGGGGCCAGCCATTCCAACCATCCCTCTAAATTATGCTGTATTTGTTGGTTTTGACAAGGCTTATTATGCAAAATCCTTTATTAATGATTTTTGGAAATGAGAATTAAGTTTTTGCTCCTAGTGTCATCCTTTCATTATCCAGCCTCCACTCTTAATTGACAAAATGTCTTAGAGTTTATAATATGTAGTTGGCACTATTTCTCGGTTTCTGTAGTTTTTCTCTTACTTTTATTTGTATTCCGTTCATTCTTTTGGTTGGTAAGTCTAGTTTGGAGGGTTTACTATCCCATCATTCAGCTTTCCAGAAGTCTCACTATTTAAATATTTCAATGTTAATAAAACACTGACAGAAGGAAATGGGGAAGAGGAGAAATCGACAGAGTAAAGAATCAAGATGGTATAGGAGCTACCTTCCATTAGATGGGACATTTAAAAGGACAGAAAGAGTAGATCAGGGGGATGTAGGTTAGTTTAATGCTCTGGCTATAAGATGTTGAGATAATGAACAGCTTATGGCCCTACTTTTTTACCTAAGTAAGAAGTGAGGCCATTTGCTCAGAAAGAATACAAAAGAACCACATACTGTCTTAGTTTTGAACATTGTGGTTTTTTTACATTTCTTGTTGGTTGTTCATTTGTTTGCTTTTCTGAATCGTGAAAGCCCTTGTATATTATATGATTATTAATCTTCTATCTGCTGATTATGCTGGTGGATTTCTGTTATTTTTATTGTAGCTAGATTTGTTATATCTATCATTCACTTTATTTATGCTTTTTAATTTGTGGTCAAGCCGAGACACTTCAATGGTATTTTGCTATTTTTTGTCACTTGTTTGTTTTCTTACCTAGTATCTAATTCCTCTTCCTATAGCAATTAACTTTGGGGGCATTGATTCTTATCTATTTATATAGAATTTGTGCTTCTATAAACTAGGGGTGTCATGGGAGACCCAAGACAGACTCATCAGATCATTTCCTTAGGATTCTGAATCTAGATTGGACAAATACAAGCATGGGAAGAAATAGCTGGAGCACATTTGTTCTCATGCTGGTGTCCGTGTAAATAATTTCCCTAAACCTGATCTCTGACCAATATATTTTCTTCAGATTGAGTCAACGATTATAATTACTACATTTATACATGTATATACATGCATCTTTTTCTTACTTATATTAAAATATGTATTTATCTGTAAAACTAATACAAAATATTTTTTATGTTTCTGCAATTTGATATCATTTATTCATCTATATTATAAAATTTCTCTGGGTCATCGCATGGATTAAAATTCAGGAAAGAACAAGTCTCAGGGACAATGTGTCAGAGATGCTTGTACTGACTACTTGGTAATAAAATACCATGTTTTACATTATTAAAAGGACTGTCAAAACATCTAACACATTACAACAGTCCTGTGAAAACAGCTATGACGCGATGTTGTGCTTTTTTTTTTTTTTTTGGTTGTCAAATGATCCTTTATTTAAACATTTTCCTTTGTAGTTAACTAGCTGGGCATTCCATCGCACCACTGTTGATGTCATGAGGATGGCGGCCATCAACATTGCAGCCCACAGACTAGTCAGTACCCATGATTTCTTTAATGGTTCCAGAGAGTTCTCTGGCTAAAGATCAGTGTCCCATCTGTCGGGCAATATTGACAGTCTCATCAAAAGTGATATTTCCACTGTGCTTAATGTTTTTCTGCTTCTTTCTGTCTCTTGGTGGTTCCTTGTGGGCTTTGATAATCAGGGCAGAGGCAGAAGGTACCGCTTCAATCTGGGCCTGTCTCTTCTGAATGGTCAGTTTCACTGTAATCCTTAGACACTTCCAATCACTAGTTGCCTTGGTGATGTCATCACCAACCTTTTTTGGAGACAGACCCAGAGAGCTGATCTTCAGGGCCTGGGCAGATGTGGCACCGACTTCGCCATCAGTGCACGTCAGGTGCTTTGATCTCCTTGCGATCGAACTTAGGTGGCACGACGGAGGTGGTTCGTGTCGGATGAACCCGGATTCGGGACGACTGAAGAAAGTTGCACCTTTGCCTCCCTGAACCGAAAGCCAAAAGGATGCTGTACTTTCTTTGTCTAAGTGGATTCATAAAAACAGGGATGGTCTGACAGTCTTCTTAACCAGGATACAACACTGATTTTCACTACACTATATTGTTCCTTATTTTTTATGGATGCATGTTTAACTACTAAAATAAGTATTACAAGATAAATTTCCCTCAAAATATTCTTAAAATTCAGTATTTGATGACTTTATAAATCAAAACACATGTATTATTCCATTCCATTTCAGAAATAATAGCCTAAATCAGATTTGTCTCATTTGTTGCCCAATGGAAAAACTAAAGAAATATAAGTATAGAATCTGCCTGTTTCATGTATTCTTTTCCCCTTAAAAAGTAAAACTTAAAACAGAAACTTTGCAGATATGGAGCACATATTTAATCCTCTTTTCCTGATATAATCATTTAAAATATTTTATCCAAATGAAATCCCAAAGTTTCACCTTTAACTAATGAAGTAGAATATTATTTTAATCCAACTGTATGCATCTTTTAGAGAGTATAGATTCAAAGACATGCCAGTAAAATATTCAAACATTAACCAAATATTTTTTTCTAGTACACAATTCTCTTTTTATTCAGTCAGTTGTCTTCTTTTGATTCCACTGTACTGGAGAATGACACATTACTCGACTAATATTGACCAAGCACTAGCAAGAGAATAAAGCTTCATTTCTCAAGGATAATATTAAGGCATCAGAGTTTTATCTAAGATGGAAAAAGGATAAAGTTTAAGAGAAACTGTATTTAAAATCACTACCCGAATGGATGACATATATAACAACTAACATTCTTTGTGTAGTAAATACGAGATACTAACTATTCCTCTTCCTATTCATAGGTTCACTTATTTAATCTTATCATAACACTTTACGGTGACTAAAATTATTATCTGTTTTCTAACAGATCAAGAACTGATGCACAGAGGTTGAGTACAATGGCCAAAATCACACAGCTATGAAACAGAAGAAGGGGGATTTCAACAGATTGTATGGCTCTAGCCACTATGATAAAACTGTCAGTCAAAGCTCAGCATACTATTAGATATAGTCAGTTTCCATTAACTGCTTACTAAGATTAATATTTTCTGACAGAAGGAGAAGTATTTTGCACATTGTTGTATAAATGTTATTAGTAATACTGTATTTCATCTAATTGAAGGTGCCATCAAATATAATTCACACCATTATTTTATGTACCACTAAATAGGAATTGTCAATTTAACTATATGATCTTCTCCGAATTTTTATTTTGTAATTATTAAAAGAACTCTTTTGACAGATCTGACGAAGTATTTAGAATGATATGACACTTAACATTAACACATGCACACATCTTGACCTTTTTAGTGTATTTAGCATTAATAGTATCATTTCAAGGTGCATCATAAACATCAATTATAATAGCCATCTCAGTTTCAGATATTCTAAAATGTGAAAAAAAAACATGTTTGGAAGAGATAAAATATAAAAGTAGCTGTCATTTACTGAAGACCTACAAAAACCATAGCATTCCACTCATTGTCTTTATATGGATTATATCATCAAATTTCATCAAAAGAAAACAGAGGACCAGACTGTAACAAACCCAATGTAAAGGAAGGCTGACAGCCATAAAGTCAAATTCTATCACGCTGCATAATTGTTCACAGGTAGCAACATGTTTTAAAAAAGAAATTCAAGTAAATAATAGTCGTTTGGGACTAAAAATACGTTCATAGTCACCAACTTCGACATACTAACACTAATGTGTTCTACTATAAGAGAGACTTGATTCCTTTAAATCATGTTTATTTATTACCCAAGTCAAAATTTGAGTTAAATCTTAAATCAAGCTATGATTCGGCTGAATGTCTTTTACTTTTTTAGAGTACTATGTACTCTATAGCATTCAATTGTTCCTTAAAGTTACTTACAACATAAATTTAACATATACAAACTTAAACTTAGTCATTTGGGTAATTACTAGAGACTTTTAAAGACTTACTAAAAGTTTGCCATGAATTATAATAAAGTCCTAAATTACAGTTTTAATATTTTGTTCATGACTTAAAAGGTATTATAAAAGGAATATGAAAAAGCAATGAAATATCAAGAGAAAATACAAAACCTTGTATACTAATAAAAGTTCTTCAAAATTCTGACCTCCTTTCTCATGTTATGTCCAAAAATTGGAAGTGCAGAACTCCTCAGGCATTGGTTGAAAATTTTCTATGAGCAGGATTTATAGGTGGAGAATAACTTTTTGCTTGGGCAATAATTCCACAGTATCGAAGAAGAGGTATTTCAAGAATAGCATTTTGGGAGGATCTGGTTCAAAATATGACAGCTATTCCAAAAAAGAATGGAATACCGTATGACTAGACACAATTCGGTTCTTCTTTGAAATGTCAACTAATACAAAAGAAGACAAGGAAAAGGGAAAAATAAAGAGCAGGGTGAAGGGGAATGGGACAAAAACAAAGAACAAGGTGATATATTTAAATCCAACCAGTTGGGGACTGCATTAAATATAGGTAGGTTAAAGACACCAATTATAAGGCAGAGGTTGTCAGACTGTATTTTTTAAAAGAATCAATTATATTCTGCTAGAGGAAATGCACTTCATATAAAAAGATGAATTAAAAGTTAAAGGATGGAACAAGGTATATCAGGCAGACATTAACTAAAAGGAGGACTGACTGGCTATATTAATATCAAACAAATTATGTTTCATTAGTGATAGAGAAGGACATTTCTTAATGACAAAAGTGTCAATTCATCAAGAAGCCATTGCAGTCTTTGAATGCAACTGATCAAGAGAGAGGGAAAAGACCCATTTTATCAATATCAGAAAAAAAGAAGCATTAATAGTCACTAGATAACTAACAGAATTTAAAAGGATAATAAAAGCATGAGCCAACATTATGCTAGTAAATTTAATATATGAGATGGGATAGATGAGAAAATAATCGTGGGAATATATTAATTACTAATAAATTTAACAGAAATATATCTATACAGATTTTTAGTAATTTTAATCATTTATGTTTTTCAAAGAAGTTGTCTATCCAATTAAAATTCTCTGAATTTTTCCTTAAGGACAAGATCAAGTTATTTTTAATACATTAATTCATCACAAGGGTGCCTGGGGCGCTCAGTCGTTAAGCATCTGTCTTTGGCTCAGGTCATGATCCCAGGGTCCTAGGATCGAGCCCCGCATCAGGCTCTGTGCTCTGAGGGAAGCCTGCTTCTCCCTCTCCTACTCCCCCTGCTTGTGTTCCCTCTCTTGCTGTGTCTCTCTCTGTCAAATAAATAAAATTAAAAAAAATTTTTTTAAAGATACAGGCATATCTCGTTTTACTTTGCTCTATTGTGCTTTGCAGATCTTTTTTTCCCTTTTTTTGACAAAATGAAGATTTGTGGCAACCCTGCTTTGAGGAAGTCTATCGGTGCTATTTTTCCAGTAGCATTTACTTACTGTGTATCTGTGTCACATTTTGGTAATTCCCACAATATTTCAAACTGTTTTATTATTATTATATTTGTTATGGTGATCTGTGATCAGTGATCTTTGATGTTGCTATTGTAATTGGGGTGCCACAAACCATGCCCATTTAAGACTGCAAACTTAATCCATAAATGTTGGGTTTGTTCTGACTGCCCCATTGACTGGCAAACCCCATATCTCTCCCTCTCTTCAAGCTTCCCTATTCTCTGAGACACAATATTGAAATCAAGCCAATTAATAACTCTACAATTGCCTGTAAATGTTCAAGTGAAAGAAGAGTCATATGTATCTCACTTTAAATCAAAAGCTAGAAAATGATTAAGCTTAATGAGGAAAGCATGACAAAAGCTGAGATAAGCCAAGGCTAAGCCTCTTGAATCAGCCAAATTGTGACTGCAAAAGAAAATTTCTTGAAGGAAATTAAAAATTATACTCCAATGAACACACAATTTAAAAAAAAAAGTGAAAAAGCCTTATTCCTAACATGGAGAAAGTTTGAGTGATCTCGATAGAAGATCAAACCAGCCATAACATCCCTTTAAACCAGAGCCTAATATAGAGCAAGGCCTTAACTCTAATTCTGTGAAGGCTGAGAGAGGTGGGAAAGCTTCAGAAGAAAAGTTTGAAGCTAGTAGAGGTTGGTTAGAAACCATCTCCGTAATATAAAAGTGCACGGTGAAGCAGCAAGTGCTGATGGAGAAACTGCATCAAATTATCCAAAAGATCTAGCTAAGACAATTAATGAAGGTGGATACATGAGACCACAGATTTCCAGTGTGGACAAAACAGACTTCTAGTGGAAGAAGATGCCATCTAAGTGTCTTTAGCAGCTGGGGAAGGCAGGCACACATTTACTCTCTTTCTTCTGCAGTAGCGATTGCTGGCCTCCTCTAGCTGGAAGATGTGTCACCCTGGGAAGAATGGTGATGTGGGCAAATTTCCTCTTACCCACTCCAAGGTGTCCAAATTCATTTTTACATATACATATGTGTATGTGCGTGTGTGTGTGTAGACTGAAAGAGCCTACACACACAGCAGAGTATGCTGAAATGTCTCTTCTGAAAATCTGGACTTCTACAGAGGCTCTAGTCTGTGGGTGTCTGCACAAGTTAGATTTTCCCAGGTGTTCCTACACTTGTCCAAGAGGAGCTGAAGCCAGTTTACAGGCTCCAGTCCATACCACAGTCTATACTGAGGTCTCTCTGCCTATTACCCATTGCACAGCTGGGTGAGATGCTTCCCGGGTCCCTTGGCCTATGATGGTGGAATCCACAAATCTCAAAGAGGCACTTTTGTTTGTGAATGGATGTGAAATTCTAGTTGTTAAAGGAGATACAAAAACAAGGCATGTCTTCTCTCACCATGAATGTTGACATCACTTCTACATTTCTGAGTTATATTTGGGTAAGGTTTCTAGCTTTTTTGAGAACTAAATGAAATCATTGATTTTAAGACTTTTTATTCATATATATGCATTTAATGCAATAAATATTCCTTTGGGTACTACTTTAGTAGCAACTATCCAGTTTTGACATGCCAGATTTATTAAAATTCATTTCCAAAATTTGGCTGTCTCTGAAAATTATACATTACTTAAAGTTGTTTAATTGTTTGAATTCCCGCAGTAAGAGATTTTATATATATCCTTTAATTACTGTTTGCCAGTTTAATTCTATCACAGGAGAAATTATTTTGAATGATTTCAGTCATTTGAAATTTGCAGAAGCTCTTTTTAGGCCCTAAGATACTTGAGTTCATGTACATTTGAAAAGAAGTTTATTGTTATCTTTAAGATTTTCTATGTATTTACTGCATTTTTCCTGATTTCTACTGTGGGTACTTTTATTTATTCTGTCTGCTTTATAATACTTACACTCAAGCAATGTACATCATCTTAATTTATTCTTTTTCAATACTGTGTTGTATCTTCTACACCATTTTCATTTTCATAAAAAATTAGAATAAACTTGCCAAATGCTACAAAGATGTCTTCTGAGTTTATTTGAATCTATAAGTCTATTTGGTAAGAAAATCCTTAAGTGACTTTGCGTTTTCTCATCCACATATAGTTTATACTTGTATTTTCTTTCCTGCACAATATTTGCTTTAAAATGAATAATTCTTTCATTGGCTTACTCTTTTTTATGTAACTATTGCTAATTTGTCTCATAAACTACATGAATCAGCTTTGAACAACATTTGCTCAGTTATATGGCCTTCTTCCAAGGCCACACATCTCTAAATACTGATGTAAACAAAGTTCAAATCTTCCTTTAAGACATTTATTTTTCAAATTTAAATCCAAGTTTGAATCAAGTTTAAAATAAGTGTTATAGATATCAACTTGTATTTGGCCTAAATAAAAAAAAATGTATAGAAAAAGGCTATTCCTATCCTTACTTTAAGCTCTCATTGTAAGGATATCTACCCAGAATTTTACCTAGAGCCATACATGTGGTGGCTGTGATGCTATGTAGCTGATTCCTTCCACTTGGTGCAAGGATGTCACATGGAACCACCTACAAACCAAATTTCTCTCTCTTCTTAATTATTTGTAACAATTCCATGGGTATGTAGATGAAGGAAATGTGGAAGTACCATGGAAATAAGTGAGCTAGGTGAATAAACCACATGATCATGTATATTACTTGTGTTTTCAGGAACTTACATCTGATCTTGAATATACTTCCAATGAAGAAAGGATGCTATTGCACATAGTCTGTTTCATGATCTATTAGGTCAGATAACATTTAGGTCATGATAAGTGGGTCAGTTTGCAAGGGTTCTGTTGTTCCATGATCTGGTGATTGGTTCATCTCAATAACAATGTAAGAACTGTTTCTCAATAGAAAAAATATGAAGTCTCCAAATATGGAGTAGGTAGGCTCTAAAACCCTAGAAGCATATTTTGTGGCTCTCCTTTCAGAAATTGTTTCAGTCTCCATAGAGCATCCTGATCTGCCACAGACACTTCAAGCAACATTTGATCTGCTCAAGGTCAGAACTGCTTGCACCATGCCATAAGGCAATGGATAGAATTATTCTCCTCTAGGAATTTTTCTAAAACACACACTCCTTCTCTCCTGAGAGAGATCAGTACACAGAGAGTGATATGTTAAGCATATTGTATTCAGTGGAGACCTTAGAAATTGTCTATGACATGTACAAGAGCAGCAAAAATATCTTCCTTTCTCTTTTTTTCCATTTTAGAAGTATTCTGACATGCTCAATACTTCTGTCTCTCCAAAACTACACTGTGTGTAGGTTTTCAAATTTCTCTGACACTTCTCTCCTACCTTCTAACATATATAGATATTACTTAGACTTCTATGGTACTTTTTACTCCTTGTTCCTCAGGTCACATTACTTTGATGTTTTCAATATAAAGGCAAGAATGAGAAAGTATGGAACTAAATTATAATGAAACCACATAGTTGTTGTGGACTTAATGACAAACAATTAGATTGTGTTCTTGTCCCCTTCCAGGTTGAAGTCAACTGCTTCTGTTGTTCTCTATTTACTGGACCAGAGAAAAATCAACACTAGCCAGGTCAGTGGTAGTGAACCCCATGAAAGGATGCAGGCTGACTTGCTCCTATAAATAAGAGATGCCAAGAGAAGCTTCTTCCATTGCTTGTATCACCTAATTACATTTATGATAATATTGCTATTTTTACAAGATTCATCTGTCTTCCTCATAAGCCATACAAACAAGTAAAATAGATTTTAATGTCAGGAACATTCTCTTCTGACACACATCCCAGAGCTAAGAGAACAACCAGAAAGGGTGAGTGTTCACATCTTCACTCCCAGAGTACACTGTAAGTTGGACTTGTCTCCAAATTCCATTCATTTTCTGATTTTCATGATAACCATTTGAACTGGAGGCTCATTTTGGTTTCCTACATTATAAAATATTAGTAATACTTCAAATCCAGGATATAGCCTTTACCCATGTCACGCTCCCTCAAAAACAATCCTCCTGTATATATGTGCCTTTGAAGAAGACAGGGTGGAATAATTTTAGTGAAAACTTGTGGTGGTATCATTCAAAATACTTTAGGGTGGGGGCATGGATCTTCATCATGGAAATGATGCAAGCTTCTCTTTATCATATTTAGATTTTAGTGTAGCTATTTTGTAGATATGTTAGAGTTTTTGTTCATTGCTCATCTATATCTTTTATAGGTACCTAGAAATCAATTCAGCATTACCAGTGGTTCTTCTGGTGCTATCTTCTGATTACCTCTCCAGTTATGCTACCTATTATGATACCCATTCTAACTTTTATTTGGCTGGCTGGATGCTGCCATTTGGACTCTGCCACCCAACATATTTGCTTCTTTGCTTCAGGGAGCTTATTTTGCATGGCAGCTTCTCCTACTCTTATCTCCAGTCTACAAAGGAAAGCTACTAGAGAGTTTTTAAAGAATGTTGGTGATGCCCTAATCCTAGTGCGTTGCTGAAGATTTATTTTCAATGTTCTCTGAGATGAGAAAAGTTGTGTGAAATCAGATTATAGAAATTTTCGGTACGCCTGATTGAATTTCTTCCTCAACCTTAAGCCACAGCACCTTTGACATCCAAATATCTTTTAGTATGAATTGTTATTAAATTGATATTTCAAACTATCAACTGAGTAAGCAGTTGTTTAAACTAATGCATGACATTCAGAAACGATATAAGTATCCTTATATCAATACATTTATGTCAAACTAAAGCTAGAATCCATACTACCTGTTCTATCTTTACTTACTGTCCATTTTTACATTTATTATTAATACATATGTTAATTTTTAGAGAGAAACATATACACTGTTATATTTATAGGTCAAAAATGGTCAAATATAATTTCATATGATTCAACCTAAGAAATAAACAAAAACCCATTTCATTTTAAGGAACATTTGAGGTTCTCTTGGATTTTCTGAGATCTGACTCTACTTACAGGTGAAAAGGGAATGGGAGCAATGTGAGGAAAACTCTTTTGTAAGGTCACTAGTTCAAGTGAGGTAATTATAGGGTTTCTAGGCAAGCCAGGTGTAACTTCTCAAGTAGCTGATGTAAGGCTGCCTATACTGGCAATGGTGTTGGACATTTAGTATCAACTGAGTTGACCTAAAAATGACTGAAAGAAATGTCCTGTCTCTGCAACTCCAGTGATTGGAGTTTTACTGTTTCCAAATCTGTGCCCAGTTTTTTTTTTCTGCAGGATACCTAGACATATTTGTAAATTCAACTGATGCTCTAACTCAGTAACTCATGGCATCAGATTTGCATGTGATTTTAAGTATGTTACTCCTGATTTTAAGTATATCAAAGAAATTGTTTCAGGACAGTGATAAAATCTTTTTAGTTCTTTATGTTTTAAACTAGGAATTTAAAGTTCTTAGCTTGCCTCTATTTTTCTTGAACTTCTCCATTTCAGACAGAAACTGCCACCCTACCCCCATGTATCTTGCATTGTTTATTTGCAACAAAATGGCCAATCACAATAGTATTTCATTCCAGGTGACTATGAATAATAATTTAAGTATTTTCCTGTTACATTTCATGAATTACCAATGTCCTATTTCCCAATGGTAATTGAGTCTCACTGAAAACCTAAGAATGTCAGATAATCAATCTCAGTTTCCCATCTTTGAGGAATATTTGCCCACAACCATTTCTAGTTACACCATAGATTGTCATTAAAGATGTATGGAAAGGAAGATAAATTATTTTAGGTATTACAACAGCTATTTAAAACAGAAAAACAGATGCTTATAAAATTTTTACAAGTTTTAAAGGAGTTAGTTTCAGGCTAGGGCTTTTCAAATGATTGCCAGAAAAAAGAGAACATCTCTGCCACAGTTGCAAACATGGAAAACCACGAGGTCACCGCTGCAACTATTGGGTCAACTATGCACTCTTTACCTGAAATTCAGGGATCCAGAATCAGGGAATTAGTACCAGAATTTCCACAATGTCATGGACACTGGAAAGTGAAACCCAGATTTTGGCTCTGCACCACCTTCCAATATCACAGAGTGATTCATCATTGGAACATCCATCATCTTGCTCAACAACCTAATGTAGCAGGTAGTTGACCTCTGTTTAACTATTGTCTTTCTAATTTTATAAAGCAACATAGTTTGTGGAGCTAATCTACATCTAGAACCTAATTAACATCAAGGGGAATTAAAAGAAATGTCCTATCTCTGCAACGCAGGAAAAAAAAAATAGGAGGGGATTGAGATGTATGCAGAAGGCCAATCAGTTATATCCAGTCAAACTTAAAGGCCAGCATATTGAATGGGCAGAATTGTTAAATTACAAAAAAGGATGACTATCTTTGGAGTGGAAAAGAGTGTGAGCTAGCAACCAGATTTTTCAGATAATGAGAAGAATTAAACTTACTGGTATCCTGGATCAAATACATGAATTATTTTTTTGATCATGGTTGGCAAACTATTTTTGTGGCCTGTTTTTATAAAGTTCGTGAGCTAAAAATGTATTTTATGTTTTTTAAAGTGTTGGGGAAAAGTGTAAAAAAAAAAAGATAACAGATATCTTATGTCATGTGCAAACCCTAAAATACTTATTATCGGGCCTTTTTCCCAAATATGTCTCCTTACCCTCTGTTAGATGAGAACAAATAAGTCAGAGAGCAATAATTCATTAGAATTTAGTATCCATGATGCAACTGGATTTGTGTCTTTTTCCTGTACTCAATCCTAGTATGGTGTCTGATACCTGGTACACACTAAATACTTAAGTGTTGAATAAAAGTAATTTACAACACTGCTAATCTTTAGCAGACTTTAGCATGATCTCTGTATATGGTGTCTTTTTGTACACACCTATTAACATTGTCATTCAGATAATGCATGTTATTCTAGATTGATATGCATGTCAAAGTGTTGCACTGACTCATATCCAACCACATATAAAATCAAGCCTGGTTTTGATAAGAGCTTTATCACCAGTCAGTTTCTATCCAACTTTGGTCTCTTCCTCTTCTGGTGAAATTTATCTCCAGCAATATAGTCCATGTCACTGAAACCTATTAATCCAGTGTAATGGCATTTTATCCATACCTCTGTATGCATTAGAAAAGGAAAACAGAACAACAACAACAAAACTCTATTAAGGGATAGATTTGCCTTTGTAACACCCAAGGACTCATGTGCAGAATAAATTCCTTTTACTACAGACATGACAAATAATTACTTTAACTGGGAATATAATGTGCTTTAATACCATTTTTCTATGTATTTTTGTTTTGAACACCTGAATGAACAGATCTATATTTTTGAAGATATTTTTCTCCGTATGACAGTGTTGTTTAAATTGTCTAAAACTAATATTTCAGATTTTATATTTATAAGTACACAATTTACATAATATAAAAGATACTCTGTACATGTATGTTTGAAAATGTTCAAATAAAGACAAAGAATATCACAAAATCAAACAGCAGGAGGAGTATTCTAGTATTGGAATAAGTGAGCATTACATAAAATGCAAATAAATTGTATATGATTAAAGAGAAGAATGATGTCCTATAAGCTCTTTTGTCTCTAGATATGTTATTGAAATTTCAAATGGATTTTACTAATGACAACATAATTTTCTTTTAAATATTTTGCCAATACAGAGACAAATATGCTATTTAGGTGCTTGCTTCTTGAGTGAATTTTATGAAGTGATTTTTCTAAGCAAAAGCTTTGTAGCACCAAGGTTATAACCTAAGGCAGTGGAAAACTGATACTTTAATTTTTTCCATCCTTAGGAAATTGGTTAATTTCTCAAGTTAAAGTCCCTTTGAATAAATATATGAGAACCTTTTTATAAATGAAAAATCAATTATATATTTATAATTAACTCACTAAAACTACAATTATAATTAACTCACGGATAAAATCAAAACCATATTTTTTCCTGAAAAATAAATTTGACAAATCATAATATCTACTTTCTGGGAAAAATAATCTTTTATTTCAAATATCTTCTATTTTCTTAAATAGGTTTCTCTTTAGATTTAAGGATGCATTTGTAAGTATTAAATTAATAAATGATAATATTTCTAAACACTAGGCATTCAGGATGTTAGTATAATTTTGGAAAGACAAAAAAAAGTTCTCAAAATCTACCTAATTGGTTAGAAAAATACAATGTATTTAATATTTCCTTAACATAGGCAAAAATATTTTTAAAATATTGTTCACAGTCAATTTCTTTTTATATTTTATGTTGTATAATTTCAAATAAATTTACCCTTCCTTTAAACACTCTTAAATCTGGCATTTGCTATTAAGAAAAGAAAGTAAATTATGAACTACAGTAGTCAGATTTTACTACCAGTTTTGACTTTTTAAAACTTTTCTGGGTTTCTGGAATTTTTTGATTTTTAATTTATAAGTGTCTGTTCCTATTTCCACCTCTAGCCATAATAAATTAGAAGTCTCATGCCAGATTTAGAAATCATAGCTGTGGATTATTTACCTTATATAGTATAAATTTTCACATGAACAGTTGGATGCTACAGTGAGTATAGTATTTCTTGTGGACTGACAGCCAACATAAATGGTTCACAAAGAACAGGAGCAAACACACAGAAAAAAACAGAGATGCTGCTGGAGTTCTAATGTTCAATCTGCATTCTTACCTTTGGTTTCTGTGAAACACAACTCTATTTGTAGAAAGCTTTCTCTAATTTATTGAATTATTGGTTATTTTCCCTCAAATTGGTTTTGTTGCAAAAGAGGCATAATTAATGGAAAAGCCCTATTCTCTTCATTGTTCTAGTAATGCCATCAGTACTTCTCCTAATGAAAAGTGCAACCTTATTAACCTGGAATTACAATTTAATACAATGTGGGTTTTAAAATATCTTATAAAAACTGTATGCTTCAGTTTTAAAATTTTTCTGTTCTTTGTATATACATATTTTTCATTTTTGTAGATTTAAAAAAATAAGTCTTTAGATTCTTAGTTAGTTAACATACAGTGTAATATTTGTTTCAGGTGTATAATTTAGTGATTCATCTCTTCCATACAATACCTGGTGCTCATCACAAGTGTCCTCCTTAATCCCCATCACCTATTTAACCCATCCCCTCCACCCACTTCCCCTCTGGGAACCATCAATTTGTTCTCTATAGTTAACTAGTGTATATATTTTTATTCATGATTCACAAATATTTATTGAGCTACTACTGTGAAAATGTCACCGGGTCAAGTATCATATAGTTGTATTTTTCTCTCTTGTATTTTCCCTGGTTTTTGAGTTGAAAATAATTGTCTTGCTTTTCTGAATAATCACACTTTATTATTTATAATTTTAATATAGTCATGTTTCTACCTTATAATAATATGGTTAATGTATATGACCAATATCTTCTTCTAGAATTTAAGATCTATTCATACATCTTAATATATTAAAATACCATAATACAGAGATGATCAAGATATTTGTTGAAGGACTGTGGGTTATTGATCATTAGCCTCTCTATTTTATTGTTTTTATTACTCCCTATTAGATGAAAATTTCTATTTTATAAAATCCAAGTTGTGGTTGCAGTTGCCTGTGTCAGAGGCATAATTTTATTCTTCAGCTTCCGGTGACGGGAATGACCTTGGCCCATGATACTTTACTCCATAACTCTCTTTGTATAAACTAAGCACTGATTCCCTCACTGCTTCCTGATATTCATTTTAAACAATTATGATAATCTTAGCCTAGGCCTTGATAGTCTTTTAACCATTAATTTTATAATATTTTTCAAACTTCTTGACATTCAAAACTATAGTTT
Organism: Zalophus californianus; assembly: GCF_009762305.2. Classification (NCBI taxonomy): domain Eukaryota; kingdom Metazoa; phylum Chordata; class Mammalia; order Carnivora; family Otariidae; genus Zalophus; species Zalophus californianus. The sequence goes on from NC_045598.1 coordinate 88,521,891, forward strand.
CATTTACCACTTCTTTGTTAATGATTAGTTAATCTGCATCTTTTGTGTTAATTCTTCATTTAATTTCCCTATTCCCATTTGCTTCATAGATTCTTGACTATCCAGTTTATATATTGAAGTACCCAGGTATTCTTACTCTTCCTACTGGTGGAAGCTTCCCCTCCCTGAAACAGAGCCTTTAGTAACATGGAACCCAAGGGTATGGTAAAAGAAGGCTAAAAACCCTGACGTGTCCTATTGGGAATGATGATAAGTGGGGCTCACTTATACTTCCAAATGTTGATATGCTACTATTTTTGGATCTATTATTTGGGGATTAAAGACCATATAATAATTATTGATTTAGAGGGTCAAATGGTGATTTCCAAGATAATGGCTTAGATGCACTTTCAAGGCTGATGAAAAGGCTGTTTATAAGGCTGGGAGCTGTGGGTGGTTCAGTAGACCAGTATTTCCATGATCATGTGTCCATTGCCATACTGCATTTGTTGTAAATTAGACCTTTTTAAAAAAGTTATTATTTAAATTCCAGTTAGTTAACATATACTGTAATATTAGTTTCAGATATACAATTTAGAACTACAGCAGAACACTCATGAAAGAAATTGAAGAAGACACAAAAAATGGAAAAACATTCCATGCTCATGGATCGGAAGAATAAACATTGTGAAGATGTCAATGCTACCCAGAGCAATCTATACCTTCAATGTCATCCCGATCAAAATTCCAATGACATTTTTCAAAGTGGTGGAACAAACAATCCTAAAATTTGTATGGGATCAGAAAAGACCCTGAATCACCAAGGAAATGTTGAAAAAGAAAGACAAAGCTGGGGGCATCACGTTGCCCCATTTCAAGCTATATTACAAAGCAGTGATCACCAAGGCAGCATGGTACCGGTGCAAAAACAGACATATAGACCAATGGAACAGAATAGAGAGCCCAGATATGGACCCTCAACTCTATGGTCAAATAATCTTCGACAAAGCAGGAAAAAATATGCAATGGAAAAAAGACAGTCTCTTCAATAAATGGTGCTGGGAAAATTGGACAGCCACATGCAGAAGAATGAAATTTGACTATTCTCTAACACCATACACAAAGGTAAACTCAAAATGGATGAAAGGCCTCAACGTGAGACAGGAATCCATCAAAATCCTAGAGGAGAACATAGGCAGTAACCTCTTTGACCTTGGCCACAGCAACTTCTTTCAAGATACATCTCCAGAAGCTAGTGAAACAAAAGCAAAAATGAACCTTTGGGACTTCATCAAGATAAAAAGCTTCTGCACAGCAAAGGAAACAGTTAACAAAACAAAGAAGCAACCCACAGAATGGGAGAAGATATTTACAAGTGACATTATAGATAAAGGGCTGGTATCCAAGATCTATAAAGGACTTCTCAAACTCAACACCCAAAAAACAAATAATCCAGTCAAAAAACGGGCAGAAGACATGAACAGACACTTCTCCAAAGAAGACATACAAATGGCTAACAGACACACGAAAACATGTTCATCATCATTAGCCATCAGGGAAATTCAAATCAAAACCACATTGAGATACCACCTTACACCAGTTAGAATGGCAAAAATGGACAGGGAAAGAAACAACAAATGTTGGAGAGGTTGTGGAGAAAGGGGAACCCTCTTACACTTTTGGTGGGAATGCAAGTTGGTACAGCCACTTTAGAAAACAGTGTGGAGGTTCCTCAAAAAGTTAAAAATAGTGCTACCCTATGACCCAGCAATTGCACTCCTGGGTATTTACCCCAAAGACACAGATGTAGTGAAAAGAAGGGCCATATGCACCCCAATGTTGATAGCAGCAATGTCCACAATAACCAAGCTGTGGAAAGAGCCGAGATGCCCTTCAACAGATGAATGGATAAAGAAGATGTGGTCCATATGCACAATGAAATATTACTCAGCCATCAGAAGGGATGAATAGCCAACTTTTACATCAACATGGATGGGGCTGGAGGAGATTACGCTAAGTGAAAGAAGTCAAGCAGAGAAAGTCAATTACCATATGATTTCACTTATTTGTGAACATAAGGAATAGCTTGGAGAACATTAGGAGAAGGAAGGGAAAAATGAAGGGCGGGGGAATCGGAGGGAGAGATGAACCATGAGAGACTATGGACTCCGAGAAACAAACTGAGGGTTTTAGAGGGGAGGGGGGTGGGGGCATGGGTTAGCCTGGTGATGGGTATTAAGGAGGGCACTTACTGCATGGAGCACTGGGTGTTATACGAAAACAATGGATCGTGGATCACTACATCAAAAACTAATGATGTATTGTATGGTGACTAACATAACATAATAAAATAAAAATAATTAGTGATTCAACACTTCCATACAACACCAGTTCTCATCAAGGCAAGTGCATTCCTTAATCCCCATCGCTTATGTAATTTATCCCCTGACACACATCCCCTCTGGTAACCATCAGTTTGTTCTCCATAGTAAAGAGTCTGTCTCTTGGTTTGCCTCTCTCTCTCTCTTTTTTTCCCCTTTGCTCATTTATTTTCTTAAATTTCACATATGAGTGAAATCACATGGTATTTGTCTTTCTCTGACTGACTTATTTCACTTAGTATAATAGTCTCTAGCTCCATCTATGTTGCAAATGGCAAGATTTCATTATCTTTTTTTTATGGCTGAGTAATACACACACACACACACACACACACACGTACACACACACACACACCTACCACATCCTCTTTATCCATTCATCAACTGATGGATTCATGGGCAATTTCCATAATTTGGCTGTTGTAGATAATTCTGCTATAAACATTGGGGTGCATGTATCCCGCTGAGATAGTATTTTTGTATTTTTTGAGTAAATACCTAGTAGTGCAATTGATGGATTGTAGGGTAGTTCTATTTTTAACTTCTTGAGGAACCTCCATACTGCTTTCCAGAGTGGCTGCACCATTTTGGAAATTAGACCTTCTGGTTTGGGGCAATGTTATGTATGATTCCCTGTCAGTGAATCAAACACTCAGCGCTCCAATAATTGCTGGTTAAGGCCCTCTGAAAAAGAATGATATAACCATAACTGAAATATATGTAGGTTCCAATCAAGATGACCTGAAGAACGGCTTCCAATTCAATAATCTTACCATAAAGTAACTGGTTGGTCTTCTCAAGGGATGGTGCTATTTTACAGACTCAACACTGTTCTTGCTGACTGGTTGTATATTTGCTGTGTACCTTTCTTATGTATGGGATCACAGCTATTGGGCCAATGAAAAACCTTGCCACCATGGCCACTCTGTCTTCCCACTCTGTTGCGATGTCTCATGTAAGAACTCTAATAATATCAGTCATTAAATCTTTCTGTTCACTCATTACTTAGAGACTTTTTGTGGTGAATACCATGTGGTGAGTGTTAGCAAGTAATACAAAATAACTTTACCCACTATGTACCTACTCTCATAGAATCATCAACATGCAGTTTTTTTGGTGCAGACCTCTTTATTCCTGAGCTTCTATTGTCATTCTCTAATGTATTGATTATATCCAGCTAGCATCAGCTAAGTTCCATGTTTAAAATTACTAATCCTTTAGAATCAAATACCTGAGATTTGCCTCCTTTTGTTTATTCACTTCTACAAATATCTTATCCAATCATAGCATCAGTAACATTTTAACAGAAGCACTGCTACAGTCTGCCAGTGATTATTATTTATCTGACACCAGTGATGGGGTTAGACTGGCAGGTGACCCCTACTCTCAGGAAGAGGACACAACTTTGAGAGAGGAAGCTTCCTTTAGGCGATGGTATTCCTCTAGAGGAAATCAGCTTTGTGCCACAAACAACCAACAGTCCCTGTGGTTAGGAAAACAAGTACCTCAGCCTTGAAGAGAGGTTCTAATTGTTGTTCCATTGCATTCATGCTTTCCTTCTTATTTTTAATGCTATTCCTGGCACATCTTCTTTTATTCTCCAGTGGTCATTTTCCACATTCCACTTTGCACTTTCCTTTCAATTTACTATACAAGTATTTTTCAAAATAATGTTATCAAGAATCAACACTGATCATATCACTCTCCACTCACAACCACCAGCAAATATCTGTCTTCTAAGGAATTATAGTCTCCCATCTGAATTTGCTATTAGAAGTTTTGAAACATCTTCTATTTGATTTATATCACAATTGACCCTATATATTTTATGCCTTGTGATTATCCTTTATTTAATATTTGCATGCTCCCCTGACTTCAAAATCTTGTTGTGAAAATAATATACATTTATGCAAATGAAATAGCAAAGATGTCACACTTTAATTTATACTGAAGTGTGAAATTACTATGCAATTGGTAACACAGACTTGTGGAATAGTGAGCACATTTTTCATGGTTTATTCGAAGATGTGCAAGGTAAAAGGAAGGAGATTGTATTCCAGGTATTGGAGAACATAGAGAGATGGTTAAGTGAGGTGTGTATAGCCTTTCCAAGGACAACATAGAGGACAGTCTGAACAACAACAACAAAAAGAAAAAGGTTTTCATTGGTGACTAATGGGGGGATACAGATGTAAAATAAGGATGGTTTTAGATTATTAATGACCAGAACTACCATTTCACCAAATTTGAATTTTATACCTTTTAAGGGAGTGGAATGATAAAAGGGGTTTTCAGATTAATCTGAAAAGAACATATTTGCTCTATGATTTATTCAGGATTTTTCTTTGTATCAATTGGAAAATATGTCATTTTTACTTATTTCAATATAATGTATGAGTTCAAAATAATAACAATTATTGACAATTTTTACTTTTCTCTAGTTAAATTAAGGAGCTTACCATATATTAAGAAAACTCAATATATGGAAGAACTTTTTATGCCTTCTTAACTCTAATTTAAGCAATGGAGTATCTCTGAAAAAGAGAAATGTAGAGCAACTGGTGGAGAGAGAAGAAGTCATCAATAAAGTTGTTGTTATTTTTGTTGGGTTATCTAACTGCAGCTATTCATACCGATTGGAATTATGCAAACATTTGAAGAAATAATATAGTATAGGAGAAAATTGCTGGAGTGATTATCTGTGAAATTGGTCATAATCTTAATCAAAACCAACCCATTATAAGATATTGCAATATGTAGTTAGACATGGTGATACGGAATTTTAGAGGTTCTTTGATTGTTTCTTTTTCTTCTTTTCAGTGAAATAAAATGCAAAGTTATAAAATAAAAGGGAGGATGGAGAAAGATTGCTGGATGCCTGAGGAGCAAAAACAGTGTCTGAAATATCACTCAGGCAGTGGGAAGATGAAGGGATTGGACGAATATAGAAAAATGGCTTGGCAATGCTATGGACATGTGAGGATGATGATAGTGGACATAATATGATTCCAGTGAAAAATTTAAGGGGTAAGCAACTTTAGTTGAGATATCGTAAAAATAAAGTGGCTTAAACAGCTGTAAGTTTATTTCTGTTTCCAGTAACAGATCTGAGGTAATTGCTCCAAGTTAGTATGGAATTCTACTCTGGCTACTGACAATCATTCAATGCCCTAATTTATTCCCAGACTTAATCTTGGCTTTTCCCTAGGGGCTGACTTTATCTGCATGTTCAAATATAGCTAACAAATTTATTCCGGGCTGTGGGAAAGAGAGGAAGATCATTTGCTTAAATTTTTTTATAAGTAAAAAAAAAGACAAAGGATGAAAACATCACTTCTGCTAACATTTAACTGGTGAAAAACTAAGATGTGGGCACAGCCTGCCATAGCGGTATAAGATGATGGAAAGTGTATCTACCTGGACATACATCTACTGCAGAAGAAGATGATGGATTGTACTAACATCCAATGTCTTCCATATATAGCAAACATTGACAAAAGGTTCAGCCCATCCATATTCAGGTGTGAAGTCAAGAAAGTTTTGATATAAACAGAGTTTTATTTTCCAGGGGAGTACAAGGAAGAGAGAGATGTCCAAGGAATTTGAAGGTGTATGCAAAGAGGTGATTATAATAGTGGGGAAAGGGATCCAAGCTTTGGGAGAAGTGAAATAAAGATATGATGTGGGGCTGCTGCTGAGAATTACTGAAAAAATGCTGAGAAATAGTTTTATAGGAACTGGGTGTAGCTATGGGAACTGACTTTAAATGGGTGGAATACCTTAAATCAAGGTTTTTTAAAAGATAAGTAAATAATAATGAGAAGTTCAAAGGAATAAACATAGGACTGTGTTATCAAGTCAAGCTGTTAGATATGGTAATTGGAGGAGAGCAATTCAAGGAACTGAGAGGCCAGATTCACAGTTGCAACATTGAAACACTACACTGGAGAAGTTACCATCTGTAGGTCTACTTAAATGCCAATCATTCATCCTCTCCTCTTGGAGTAGGATCTTGGCACAGCTTTTCTATGTAAATTCTCCTTGCTTGCTTTTCATTTTGCTGATGAGCCATTCCCAGTCATTACAAATACCCTCTTATGTGAAGAGTTTGAAAAACAGAAAATAAGACTTTATATTCCTAAACAAATGCAAAACAAAACAAAACAAAACAAAACAAAAAATGGATTCCTACTCAGTAGTTTCAGACAGTGAGTCAGACAATGTATCTTATATCTTTCCGTTCTGGTTTTGATAAAATAATTCACGCTCTCTGCCTGTCAAAGCATGGGTAATCCATAAAATAACACATTTTAGTGTTTTGTGCAGGAGGGCATTTAATGCTTAAGAAGAGAGACTGTTCTTCTACTTAGTAGTCCAGTCAGGAAGTTATGTGTGTGTTTTAATCTTTTCTTGGAATAAATAACCCTGCCACTTTTCATTCAGATTGCATTGCCTCTAATTCTGCTTCCTCCTCAAGAATTCCTTTTCTACTTGTTATTTACATCTTTCAAATATTTACAGATCATTTTCATATTCCCTTAGCCCCGCTATAAATATTATGTTGCTTTAATCTCCCCCCATAAATCAGTCTTTCCTTCTCATTATTCAGTTGTTTTCTTCCTGGACTCTTTCCAGCATTACTACATTTGCCTGGTATTGGAGTGCCCCAGAATTAACACAATATTGTAGCTGCAGTCCGATCAATGATGCTATCAATTTCCATTCTGAGTATGGAATGTCTCTTCATTTTATATTTACTATCATATTTGTGGATTTTATTTCTTTTGTTGACTGTGCTACAACACTTTTCTTTTCGGAATATTTTAATTAAACTAAGGCTTTCATATGTTGTCATTTCTAATATCCATGGATTAGTCACAATAATAGTCTCTAAAATCCATGACTTTATTTCATATTCGATTGTGATTTTATTTTCCCTAGAAACTGTATTTTCAAGTCACACTAGCCACACATCATTACACCATTCATTCCTTCTTTTAGATATTTGGAAAGGTGTTAAATAAAAGACAACAAAAATCGAAATCCTGAAAGTAAGCTTATTACCTACAGGTAAATTCTCTCCAGCAGATAGTCATCATTACACTAATGACTATATTGCATTCAATATTTAAACCAAGAAGAAATGTTTGTATTCTCCACAAATTAGATTGGAAGTAGCATTTAATGAAATATTTTCTTATCCAAAATATGGTTTTGAATGACCTAGTATAGTGTGATTCCCAGGGAAATAGAAAATTTCTAAACACCCTGAAAAATATTACATAGTTTCCAGTTGGTGTTATGATGCTATGTCCCTAACTCCCAAAATACTATACATATTATAGTATTAATAATGTTCTATGGTAAGAAGTACAACACAGAAACCTGAAAAGTAAGTTAGTAACTCTCTGTATAAACATTTTTCTAATGAATTTAACATATCTTTTAAGACTTGAGTATGATTCTACGTACATCATGCACAGTGAGATATTAAGAATGTAAATTGGAAATGTATAAAAGCAGAGAGGCCTAAAAGAATATATTCTGGACACTTAAATTCTGGCTGGATGACAGGTTTTGGGGGATAAGAGAAAGTGGCTTCAACTAAAAGTCAGAGGATTGGCTGCTATTGGTTTTTACCCCAAATCCAATGCTTGCATTAATTTTGTTCAGGTGCCCACTCCTTTAATATGTGATTGAGGTGAAGATGGCCCCATATCCAGCTTCAGGGATTGTTTCTGATTAGTCACAGCCAATATCAGTCATCTCAATATATGCAGGAGAAATTGAACAAAATCTAAAATCCACTTCTGATAAAACTTTCAGCAAACTAAGAGAAAAGGCAATTTCTTCAGTCTGATATAAGCATTTACATCAACTCTACAGCTAGCATCATAATAGCAAATGATTAAATGTTTTCCCTGTAAAATCAGGAAAAAGACAAGTATATCCACTCACAACTTCTATTTAATATTGTGCTGGAGGTTTTAATAAGTGTAATAAGATATGAAAAAAAGGTATCCAGAATGGAAAGAAGTAAAACTATCTTAATTTGCAGACAACATGACCATCTAGGTAGAAAATATGACGGACTTACAGAAATGTTTCTAAAACTAATATATTAATATAAAAGAGTTGTAGAATGTAATACGAATATACAAAAATCAATGTATTTCTATACTAGTAACAAATCAATGAAATTAACATAAAATGACATTTATAATGATTTCAAATGTATGATAAATTTTAATGTGTAAGACCTGCTCATTGAGAACTAAAAACATTGTTGATTGCCATTAAGCAATTAAAGAAGGCTTAAATAAAAGGAGAGAGGTAACTTGGTCACATCTTAGAAACCTTAATACTATGAAGGGGTCAAATCTCTCTAAAATAAATGATAAATGAAATACGAATTAAAATCTCAGCAGTCTTTTTTATAGAAATTGACATGCTGTTTCTAAATTCATTCAAAAATTACAAGGACCTATAATTGCTAAATAACTTTCAAAACATAAGGACAAAGTCAAAGGGCTAACCTGATTTCAAAATTCATTATAAATCTACAGAATTATGATAGCGCCATTTTCACATCATGATACAGAAATAGATCAATGGAAAAGAAGAGAAAATCTAGAAATGCACTGACAGACATATGGGCAACTAATCTTTTCAACTGTTATTCATATACCAGGCAATTCACCCAATCAAAGTGTACAATTCAATTATATTTAGTACGTTTACATAATTGTGCAGCCATAAACACAAATTTAGAACATTTTCATCACCTCAAAATGAAAAACTATACTCTCAACCCCTCAATCTTCTCCAGCCCTAAGTAAACACCAACCTACTTTCTCTATTTATAGATTTGCCTATTCTTGTCCTTTTATATAAATGAAATAATATGTGGTCTTGTGCAACTAGCTTCCTTCATTTAACATGTTTATGAGACTTGTACATGTTGTAGCATGTATCAGCACTTCAATCATTTTGGCCTCAAAATGATAAATTACACAATTCAAGCACTCACCATAGCACATACCCTCCCCAATGTTTATCACCCCGCCACCCCATCCCTCCCACCCCCCACCACTCCAGCAACCCTCAGTTTGTTTCCTGAGATTAAGAATTCCTCATTTCAGGGGCGCCTGGGCGGATCAGATGGTTAAGCGTCTGCCTTAGGCTCAGGTCAGGATCCCAGGGTCTTGGGATCGAGCCCCACATCAGGCTCCTGGCTCAGCGGGAAGTCTCCTTCTCCCTCTCCCTTTGCCTCTCCCCCTGCTCATGCCCTCTCTCTCTCTCTGCGTGTGTCTCAAATGAATAAATAAAATCTTTTAAAAAAAAATAAAAAAAAAGAATTCCTCATTTCAGTGAGGTCATATGATACACGTCTTTGTCTGACTGACTTATTTCGCTCAGCATAATACCCTCCAGTTCCATCCACGTCGTTGCAAATGGCAAAATTTCATTCCTTTTGATGGCTGCATAATATTCCATTGTGTGTGTGTGTGTGTGTATGTGTGTGTATATATATATATATATATATATATATACACCACTTCTTCTTTATCCATTCATCTGTCAATGGACATCTTGGCTCTTTCCACAGTTTGGCTATTGTGGACATTGCTGCTATAAACATCGGGGTGCATGTACCCCTTTGGATCTCTACATTTGTATCTTTGTGTTAAATACCCAGTAGTGCAATTGCTGGATCATATGGTAGCTCTATTTTCAACTTTTTGAGGAACCTCATCAGGGGAATCCAAATCAAAACCTCAATGAGATACCACCTCACACGAGTCAGAATGGCTAAAATTACCAAGTCAGGAAAGGACAGCTGTTGGCGGGGATGTGGAGAAAGGGGAAGCCTCCTACACTGCTGGTGGGAATGCGAGCTGGTGCAGCCACTCTGGAAAACAGTATGGAGGTTCCTAATTTGTTCTTTAAAAAAAAAAAAGATTTTATTTATTCATATGAGAGAGAGAGAGAGAGCACAAGCAGAGGGAGAAGCAGGCTTCCTGCTGAGCAGGGACCCCAATGCAGGGCTCGGTCCTAGGATGCTAGGATCAAGACCTGAGTTGAAGGCAGATCTTTAACCAACTGGGCCACCCAGGCACCCCTAATTTGTTCTTTTTAAGATTGTTTTGGCTTTTCTGTGTCGCTTGAGCTTCCATAGGAATTTTAGGACCAGTACCTCAATTCCTATAAAGAAGGAGGCTGGGATTCTGATAAGGATTATGCTGAATGTAGTAGATTAGATCAGTTTGGGCCATAATGTTATTTAAAAAATATTGTCTTCTAATCCATTACTATGGGATATCTTTCTTTCTGTTTAGATCTTTTTTTTTTAAGATTTTATTTATTTATTTGACACAGAGAGACACAGCGAGAGAGGGAACACAAGCAGGGGGAGTGGGAGAGGGAGAAGCAGGTTTCCTACCGAGCAGGGAAACCGATGCAGGGCTTGATCCCAGGATCCTGGGATCATGAACTGAGCCAAAGGCAGATGCTTTATGACTCAGCCACCTAGGCGCCTCTCCATCTGTTTAGATCTTAATATCTTTCATAAATGTCTTGTATTTTTCAGTTTAAATTTTGCACTTCTTTTGTTAAATTTATTCCTAAGTATTTATTATTTTGGATAATATTATAAATGATATTGATTTTCAATTTTTTGGTATACTTTTATAGAAACACAACTGATTTTTGTGTGTCTTTGTTGTTTCTGGAAACTTGCTGACTTTTTTTAGCTCTAAGTATTTGTGTGTCTGTGTATGTGTTTGTATGAATTCTTTAGGATTTTCTCTATATTAAATTATGCCACCTGCAAATTGGGATGTTTTAATTTTATCTTTTCCAATTTGGATTCTTTTTAAAAATTTTTCTAACTTAATTGCTCTAGCTAGAACTTCTGGTACAAGGTTGAACAAAAGTGTCCATTGGGCATTTTTGCCATGTTACTGATTTTAGGTTAAGATTTTCAGTCTTGCATAATTGTGTAAGATACGAGCTGTGGGTTTTTCATAAATGTCCTTTTTCGAATTTGGAGTTTCCCTTTAATTCTTAGTTCATTAAAGACTTTCATCAAGAAAGGGTGTTGAATTTTTTCAAATATGTTTTCTACATCACTTGAGAAAATCATGTGTAGGTTTTTCCCTCTTATTCTATTAATGTGCTATATTTCATTGATTTTTTGGTATGCTGAAATAACCTTGCATTCCTGGGACAAGTCCCATTTAGTCATGCTATCTAATCCTCTTAATATAATGCCTGGGTCAGTTAGCTTGTACGTTGTTGAGGATATTCAATGTATATTCATAAGAGATCTTGGCTTGTAGTTTTCTTTTCTTGGAGTTTTGTCTGGTTTTGTTATTAGGGTAACAATGGTCTTATAAGAATGAGTTTGAAGTGGTCCTCTCTCTTCTATCTTGGGAAGAATTTGAAAAGGATCATTATTAATTCTTTTTGAAGTAATTGGCAGAATTTACCAGTGAACCCTTGTGGACCTGAACTTTTCATTGTTGGGAGGTTTTTGAGCACAGATGTTTTATTTTGATAGTTCTTTTCAGATTTTCTATTTTTCTTGAGTCTGGTAATGTGTGTGTTTCTAAAATTATGTCCATTTCATCCAGGTTTATTTAATCTGTTGTCATCGAATTGATCATAATATTGTTTTATAATCCTTTTTATATCTGTGAAGTTAGTAGTATTCCCAATTCATTTCTTATTTTATTTATTCATTTTTAAGATTCATTTATTTATTTGGGGGGGAGGGGCAGAGAGAGGGAGAGAGAATCTGAAGCAGGCTCTGTGCTCAGGGTGGAGCCTGATGTAGGGCTGCATCTCACAACCGGGAAATCATGACCTGAGCCGAAACCAAGAGTTGGTCCCTTAACTGACTAAGCCATCCAGGTGCCCCTGATTTCTTGCTTCAATAATCTGAGTATTTTATTTTTTTCTTAATCAACCTACTTAAAAGCTTGCCATTTTTGTTGATCTTTTCAAAGAACCATTTTTTTTTTTTTTTTGAGAGAGGGACAGAGCAAGCAAGGGGTGGGTAAGGGGCAGAGGAAGAGAGAGAGAATCTTAAGCATTCTCCTTGCTCAGCATGGAGCCCAAAGCGGGACTCCATCTCCTGACCCTGAGATCATGGCCTGAGCTGAAATCAAGAGTCAGATGCTTAACCAACTGAGCCACCCAGGTGCCTGTCCAAGAACCAATTTTTATCTTATCAATTCTCTCTATTGTTTTTTTTATTCTGTATTTCATTTATCTCCGCTCTAGTCTTTATTATTTCCTTTCTTCAGTTCACCTAAGACTTAGGTTGTTCTCCTTTTTCTAATTATTTACGGCTTAAAGTTAGGTTATTAATTGGAAATCTTTATTTATTTTTTTAGGGACACCTGGGCAGCACAATTTGTTGAGCATCTGATTATTGGTTTCAGCTCTAGTCATGATTTCTGGATTATGAGATTGATCCCCATATCCGGCTCCATGCTCAGCATGGAGTCTGCTTGAGACTCTCTCTCCCTCTTCTCTGCCTGCCCCTGCTGTTCTCTCTCTCTCTCTCTCTAAAATAAATAAATGAATCTTTTAAAAAAAGAAATCTTTATTTGTTTTTTAATGTAGGCTTTTAGAGCTTTAAGTTTCCCTGAGCACAGCTATCACTGCATCGCATATGTTTTGGCATCTGTCTCTTCATTTTCATTTATTTCACAGTATTTTCCAATTTATTCTTTGACTCATTCATTGTTTAATATATGATGTTTTATTTTTACATAATTGTAAAATTTCCAATTCTCCTTCTGGTCTTGATTTCTAGTTTCCTTCTATTGTAGTCAGAGAAGATACTTTATGTAATTTAAGTCTTTTTAAACTTACTGAGACTTGCTCTGTGACCTAACATATGATCTATCCTGGAGACCATTCCATGTGCACTTGAGAAAATGTGCATTCTGCTATTGTGAGTGATGTGTTCCATATATGTCTGTTAGGTCTAGTTGGTTTATAGTATTGTTCAAGTGTTTAATTTCTTATAGATCTGTCATGTTCTTTCCATTATTGGCAGTAGGGTATAGCAGTTTGCAATAATTATCATAAAACTATCTAATTCTCTCTTCAGTCTTGACAATTTTTGCTTTGTATATTTTGGAGCTCTGTTGGTAGGTGTGTATGTGTTGATAATTGTTATATCTTCTGATGGATTGGCTTTTCCTCTATTTATAATATTCTTTTTATAGCTTATAGTAATGTTTGACTTAAATTCTATTTTGCTGTATATTAATATACTACCCAGCTCTCTTTTTATTATTGTTTGCAATGAGTTTTTCTCCCACCCTTTCATTTTCCATCTATATTTGTCAAAAGTGTCTTTTGTAGATAGCATATATTTGAATAAATTTTTTAAAAATCCATTCTGCTTATTTTTCCTTTTTATTAAAGAGTTTTTAATGCATTTTTATTTAAAGTGATTACACATTTAAAAATATTTGCTTGTCATTTTTCTATTGGTTTTCTGTAGGTAATATATTTTTTTGTTTTTCAAATCCTCTATTACTCCTTTCTTTTGTGTTTCTTTTTTTTTTGTAGTGTGCCATATTTGCTTCTATTTAATTTTCTTTTATGTACATTTATACACATTTTATTAGTGGTTGTGCAGAAATTCCAATCAATCTCCTGTACTTATAACAACTACATCTGTGTGTGTGAGTATGCACATGTGTATAAATGTATATATATATATTTATATATGTATATATGTTCATACATAGCAGTTAAATAATAAATAGAATTTAATATATGTATACACATACATATATACATATTTATATAAAATGGATAAACAGTACAGTGATTTTACTCTGTAGTTCTTTATACTAAGAGAGACATAAACTCATTGCAATGTGAACATGTAAATGTGTAGTAAAAGTGGAGGAAGCACACAATCCACATTATAAGCACAGATAGAACTATACCATGGTTTAGAAATTATAATATGCTACCATGCATTGTAGATTAATTAACCAGTTCAACTATTCCATGAGCTAGGTGTATTTTTGTTGTGGTGGTTGATAGTTAAGATAATAGATGCAAGAGCTTGACTATATATATATAGGTAGTAAGTGATGACACTGAATTTGAAATATAGGTTGCTTTAAGTCTCTAAATTCTGTGCTTTTCCCTCTTTTAAAAGTATTTTTCAAAATAGTCCATTTTTAATTACCCATAGGCAAATTGTCAATATCACAGTTACCAGCTCATATATTGAAACTTCCTAATATATACAAAATTTCATAGAAAGTTTTTTAGAAAGTCAATTCTAATTTTATTTATGTAAAATTTTTATGTTTGGAAAATTAGCAAACATTTTGATTTTTACATAACAACAGTTCGTGATGATTATCATTCTGTTCATTTTATAAATCTAAATTATATGCCATTGCTATATCTTACATTTTAGTGATCATTTTTTTCCCTTTGGTTTTGTACTATACAGAACTGGTCCAAATCTATGTAGCATAGCTGGATGTGAAGTGAATGAAAGTCTGCCTAATACTCGGATGTACTTCTACCAAGTTAGATGAAAAAAAGTTGCCGGGTATCACAAATATGCTAATTTTCTTGCCTGGAAAACAGTTTCCCCTCTTCCACAGATTTTTCACAGCTCCTATTTCAATTAGTTGAATGTGAGTCAGTCCTATTCAGGTTCATCTGAACATGTGAAATAACCAAATTAAAGCATTTTCTCTAAAGACTAAAAAGGAATTAAAAAAAAAAAACTGTTGGTAAATTATAAAACTGGTCCACGCAAATACAATCTGCCTGTGAGAAGAGATCTGAAGAGGCAAGCCTGAAAAGTTAAGAGAAAAAAGAAAGATCATTTTGGAAGCTCTCAAGATTTTATTGTAGGTGTATTTTTGCCATAAATCTACCACCATATTCAATTAATGTAGTGAAATCCTGTAGTATAATATTTTAATCATCAACTGTGTTCTCTATTCTTTAATGAATACCAGAATAACTTGTCCTATTACTCTAATAATTTAAATTTGCAATCCTTTCTGACTTGCTTACACAATGCCATTAACCATTTCCAGAATAACTATTAATCATAATGTCATTTAATCTTTACCTTATTGACATGAAATCTATCTTAACTTTGTTAACTAAACAGTTCTCCAAACTCTCAGCTTTCAAGTTTCCCAAATCCCATACTTATAAATGGTTTATTCACCTTTTTCCTTGCCCTAGGAAATTTTTTTCCTACAGGTGTTGTGTGACTTTTAGTATTTTAGATTTCTTTTTTTGTTCAACAGAGAAATAGATAAGACCTATATACTTCAGAAGAGGAAGTGTTGGTGCTCTTAAGTAAAAGAGAAAAGTGAAGAGACAATGGATCTCATTTTCACAGATAGAATGGATAATGAGATCATGACCTGGGCTGAAATCAGGAGTCTGATGCTTAACTGACTGAGCCACCCAGGCGCCCCTATGTCTAATTAATTTCAATGAACGATTTTCCTTGGCTGGTGAATTGACTGTGATTTAATAAATGCACTAATAATTTAATCTTTCATCCTATAGCCAGACCCTAAATAGCTAAAATGGTAGGGGTAGGGTAAGATAAGAATGTCATTATCACTTTTGTTTGTTTCTCTTATTGGAACAAAACAGTTTTTTTCAAAGGTGAGCAAGCCCACTAACTTCCCTTTTTATTGTTCTCTCAAACTGCCATAATAAATAATGTTATATAATGTCTTCTTTGTTCATAAAGGACATGATCAATCTGAGTGAAATCACAATGAATACTATTTAAATGTGTTGTCACCTGCATGGCTTTTCCTTTTTAGTTAAAAGAATGCCACAGATTAAATTATAAGAATATCTTAATGAAATATGCATAGCTTCTAATTAGGAAGAGTGGCACACTTATTTTTATGGCATTCTTGAATATTTAAAGAATAAGAGAAAGTCGACTGAATTCACAACTTAAATATTATGCAGCACGTTAGACAACAGTAGCATACAGTATATAAAAGATTCTGCCATGGTGCTTTGTCTCCTAATTAACAGCATGGAAAATTGGATCAAATTATTTTCCACCCAGCATCTTACTTAGATATATGGTCCAGTCTTATGTAACATGATGTTGATCCTGGCTCTGCTATGAACTGGATTGGCAAAATCGAATTTAAGTCACCTTTACGAATTTGAATACATAAATTAAAATCCTCATGACTCTTTCTATATATTAAGTAAGAGAGTTGATGAGAATACACTTAATTTGGGGGATAGCAGTGCCACCAATGTTTTAGTGGGATGGGTATTCTCCAATCAGCTTATAATTCTCCAGTCTTCCTGTTGTGTTTGTTCTAACTCTCAGAAATTGTTTGGCTTGATTTAAAGAAGAATTAATACCTATTCTTCTGAAACTGTTCCAAAAAATAGAAATGGAAGGAAAACTTCCAAACTCATCTTATGAGGCCAGCATTACCTTGATCCCAAAACCATACAAAAACCCCATCAAAAAGGAGAACTACAGACCAAAAGTAAACTATTAAAACTTCATCAAGATAAAAAGCTTTTGCACAGCAAAAGAAACAGTCAACAAAACCAAAAGACGACTGACAGAATGGGAGAAGATATTTGTAAATGACATATCAGATAAAGGGTTAGTATCCAAAACCTATAAAAAACTTCTTAAACTCAACACCCAAAGAACAAATGATCCAATCAAGAAATGGGCAGAAGACATGAACAGACATTTTTCCAAAGAAGACATCCAAATGGCCAACAGACACATGAAAAAATGCTCAACATCACTCAGCATCAGGGAAATACAAATCAAAACCTCACACCAGTCAGAATGGCTACAATTAACAAGTCAGGAAACGACAGATGTTGGCGGGGATGCGGAGAAAGG
Organism: Zalophus californianus; assembly: GCF_009762305.2. Classification (NCBI taxonomy): domain Eukaryota; kingdom Metazoa; phylum Chordata; class Mammalia; order Carnivora; family Otariidae; genus Zalophus; species Zalophus californianus. The sequence continues at coordinate 88,539,177 of NC_045598.1, forward strand.
GGAACCCTCCTACACTGTTGGTGGGAATGCAAGCCGGTGCAGCCACTCTGGAAAACAGTATGGAGGCTCCTCGAAAAGTTAAAAATAGAGCTACCATACGATCCAGCAATTGCACTACTGGGTATTTACCCCAAAGATACAAATGTAGTGATCCGAAGGAGTACATGCACCCGAATGTTCATATGTTCATAGCAGCAATGTCCACAATAGCCAAACTATGGAAAGAGCCTAGATTTCCATCAACAGATGAATAGATAAAGAAGATGTGGTGTGTGTGTATATATATATATATATATATATATATATATAGGAATATTATGCAGCCATAAAAATGAAATTTTGCCATTTGCAATGACGTGGATGGAACTAGAGGGTACTATGCTAAGCAAAATAAATCAATCAGAGAAGGACAAGTATTACATGATCTCACTGATATGCTGAATTTGAGAAACAAGACAGAGGATCATAGGGGAAGAGAGGGAAAAATGAAACAAGATGATACCAGAGAGGGAGACAAACCATAAGAGACTTTTAATCTCAGGAAACAAACTGAGGGTTGCTGGAATGGTGGGGGTGGGAGGAATGGGGTGGCTGGGTGATGGACATTGGAGATGGTATGTGCTATGGTGAGTGCTGTGAATTGTGTAAGACTGATGAATCACAGATCTGTACCCCTGAAACAAATAATACATTATATGTTAATTAAAAAAATTGTTTGGCTTGGAGAGACTGATTATAGGTATTTTATTCTGTAAGGTACATGCTAGAGATGCTTCAGGAACTCAGAAGTTTAGATAAAGTTAGGCTTGACTTTGGTTGAAAGTTACTTTAATGTTATATATATCTGTAATTGTGTTAGAAAAGTAGACTTGGTAAATGTACACCTGGCTGAAACTTCACAGTCTGTATCCAGATGTGCAATAAAAATCTAATTTCTTTATTTCACATCGTTTATCTAACCCCCATAATGAGCTTCTCCCAAGAGGGGTGCCCAAAAAGCCCTCACAACAGTATGGTTTAAATAAACTATTGGAGAGATGATTGAAGGGATTGTCCTCCTCTATTTCTTCTTAAAGATGACAAAATGGGAAGAATTTGATTATGAAAAAATAGTCAATTTTACCTTTTACACTTGAAACCTTCTGAGCATTGCACATATGCTTTGTTTCTTTCAGTGACTGTGTTTCTATATCCTTACCATCTTCTTTGTTCTACTGATTGATTTCATTGCCCAGGGGTTGCTCACAGTTCTTAGCAGAAAGAAGCTAACTTGGAATTTCAGCAATACTGGAAGCCTGATGCTTAGATCCATGCCACTACTTAGCATTGTCTGGGAAAATCTGGCATACTTAGTGGGAAATTGGAAGTAAAGCAGAGAGCCAATATTTTGCACAATAGTATTTCAATTTATTGTTTATATAGGGAAAAAAGAAGTTTAATTGGAACAAAGATGGTGTAGGATTGCTAAGTAATGTTTAGTGATATATTAATGTATGTGCATATATACGTACACATATTTGTGTTTGTACAGACAATTTTTTACACAAAAACTGTATTCAATTTTCCAAGTTTTCTGAAAGTAAACCCTTGTTATTGCCATTGGGAGGCAAAGTGCAAGTAGATACTCTTGGGCTAACAGCTCACGAGAGAAACTGAATTACTACCTGTGGGACTTTTTGTTCTCACTAAGCCAAAATAGCTGTCTTCTGATACTGAAAATATAAATAACTGCTAGAGAGTTGGTCTAAGGCCATTTTTTTAAAAAAAGGTTAAAAACTAGAGAAGCCTGTCAAATTACATTTTTGTATTATAAAATTATTTTATCCTGATATAAAATTGTATGGATTATGCTTAGAGGGAAGCAGTAGGATCTGTTTCTAAATTACATTATTTTTTTCTTTCCTTTTAAAATGGAGACAGAAACTCTTGAAATGATTTCTCACATAATCACCTATTTTTGCATGTATCATTTATCAGTACCTAATGTGTATGCCAAAAATGCATTCAGTCCGTTCATCATATTAAACAATTTAATAAAAAGTGAATGCTTTTAATTATGAACATTGGATTTTACTTTACATTGATTCATGATGCCATGAAGACTAGTGAACAAGGTAACATTTAATAATCATTTTGCCACAAGTATACTATAGATGGAGTTTAGCAGAGGATCATAGAATAATTAAATTGACAATATAAATCATGTAAAAAAGGTAAATTACCTTTGAAAATGCCCAATTTCATTAGCACATCTCATCGAGAATCTGGTTAAGAATTTATTTTAAACAGGTATCCAATTTATGTAAAAAGCATATTGTAAAGAGAGGGATACTCAAATATAAAATCAAAATATAAAGAAAACATACTAAAACTCTGGAGGATTTTTTTGCAAAACTTAACAAAATTATATATGTAGTTATCTTTTTTAATTCAGAAATCCTATTTCTGAAGGTGCCCTGGCAAAAACATAAAATGTTATATTTGAGCTTTATTTTTTACATAAAAAATTGAAAACAAGGACATGGATGTAAGGATTTTGTTTTATGTTTTTTTGACTTTGAAATCATGTATATATTGACATAATTCAAAAGCAAAATAAAATAAAATAACCTAACAAAACAATAGTTAAAATTGAAAATAATGAAGTGAAACCTAACTATATATAAACTTGGTGGCATGATTCCACTAAGAATTATATTTGTGAACTAAATATATATTTTGACTCTAGTCCTAGTGGGAAAAATCTATAGTTAAAAAGGACTGCAAATAAATATTAAATCTCATGATTAACCACATTATTTAATTATTACTAAATGGCTGTATTGGAATATTACATAAATATGCATATGTGGGTAAATAGATATAGAGAAATAGGTGAAAGAAATAATCATGTTAATATCATATCAAGAATCAAGTTTCCAAGTGGACAATATATGCAAATATAAAATCCAAGTAGTCAAGTAGATTCTGTAATCTTGAATTTCAACTTTTTTTTCTAAAAAAAAAATACCTTTTTCCAACTTTGTTCATTGCAAAGGGCTAGAAGCAATGGTAATCCAGAAAAATAAGTGGGGTCCAAACACCCAGATAATAGTTTTTAAGTGGAATTCTGTAAAATTCTCACCTATTATGTCCCCAAATACTGTCTCTGCCTTCTCTAACTCTGATAAGATGTATGAAACCTCATTGAGGTTTTGATTTGGATTTTCCTGATGCCAAGTGATGTTGAGCACTTTTTCATGTGTCTGTTGGCCATTTGGATGTCTTCTTTGCAGAAACGTCTGTTCATGTTTCCTGCCCATTTCTTGATTGGATTAGTTGTTCTTTGGGTGTTGAGTTTGATAAGTTCTTTATAGATTTTGGATACTAGCCTTTTATCTGATATCTCATTTGCAAATATCTTCTCCCATTCTGTCAGTTGTCTTTTGGTTTTGTTTACTGTTTTCTTTGCTGTGCAAAATCTTTTTATCTTGATGAAGTTCCAATAGTTCATTGGTGCCCTTGCTTCCCTTGCCTTTGGCGATGTTTCTAGGAAGAAGTTGCTGTGGCTGAGGTCGAAGAGGTTGCTGCCTGTGTTCTCCTTTAGGATTTTGAAGGACTCCTGTCTCACATTTAGGTCTTTCATCCATTTTGAGTCTATTTTTGTGTGTGGTGTAAGAAATGGTCCAGTTTCATTCTTCTGCATGTGGCTGTCCAGTTTTCCCAACACCATTTGTTGAAGGGACTGTCTTTTTCCCATTGGACATTCTTTCCTGCTTTGTCAAAGATTATTTGACCATAGAGTTGAAGGTCCATTTCTGGGCTCTCTATTCTGTTCCATTGATCTATGTGTCTGTTTGTGTGCCAGTACCATACTGTCTTGATGATGACAGCTTTGTAATAGAGCTTAAAGTCAGGAATTGTGATGCCACCACCTTTGCTTTTCTTTTTCAACATTCCTGTGGCTATTCGGGGTCTTTTCTGGTTCCATACAAATTTTAGGATTATTTGTTCCTCAATGAGATACCACCTCACACCAGGCAGAATGGCTAAAATTAACAAGTCAGGAACTGACAGATGTTGGCGGGGATGTGGAGAAAGGGGAACCCTCCTACATTGTTGGTGGGAATGCAAGCTGGTGCAACCACTCTGGCGGTTCCTCAAAATGTTGAAAATAGAGCTACCATATGACCCAGCAATTGCACTATGGGATATTTATCCCAAAGATACCAATGTAGTAATCCGAAGGGATACATGCACCCCAATGTTTATAGCAGCAATGTCCATAATAGCCAAACTATGTAAAGAGCCAAGATGTCCAACGACAGATGAATGGATAAAGAAGCTATGGTATACACACACACACACACACACACACACACACACATACACACACACACACAATGGAATATTATGCAGCCATCAAAAAAAAGAAATCTTGCCATTTGCAATGATGTGGTTGGAACTAGAGGGTATTATGTTAGGTGAAATAAATCAACCAGAGAAAGACATGTATCATATCTCACTGATATGAGGAATTCTTAATCTCAGGAAACAAACTGAGGGTTGCTGGAGTGGTGGGGGTGGGAGGAATGTAGTGACTGGGTGATAGACATTGGGGAGGGTATGTGCTATGGTGAGCACTGTAAATTATGTAAGACTGATGAATCACAGACCTATACCTCTGAAACAAACAATACATTATATGTGTAAAGAAAAATGATAGTAGGAAGGGAATAATGAAGGGGGGAAATCGGAGGGGGAGAGGAACCATGAGAGACTATGGACTCTGAGAAACAAACTGAGGGTTCTAGAGGGGAGGGGGTGGGGGGATGGGTTAGCCTGGTGATGGGTATTAAAGAGGGCACATATTGAATGGAGCACTGGGTTTTACACACAATGAATCATGGAACACTACATCAAAAACTAATGATGTAATGTATGGTGATTACCATAACATAATAAAATTAAATTAAAAAAAGATATATGAAACCTCCTCCTAATCTCTTCACTAAGCTAACAAAACTAAATACATCACTTGAGTTTCATTGGTCAGTGCAAGTAATGTGAATTTGAGCTGCATCTCTACACAGAGACCAACTTGTGAATATGAAGTTTCAAATATTTATTTTGTTTTTATTCATTGTGCTCTGACCAGCACCAAATAACTTTTCATGAAATTCCCTGAAGATAGGGGATGGAGTAGATTTATTTCTGGGCCACTGTGAAAAAGGCGGGTGGCACTTTTAGTACTTATTCTTGTCAAAAGAGTGTCTTATCTTAGATTTTGCAGCACATAACATGTCCTGAGTATTATCTTTTTTCCTGCATGTTCCTCAGGTTTGTGAACACAAATCTCAAATTCATTATATTTGTGGAATATCTTCAAACACCATTTTCGTGTTTAGTTCATTGTTCTGGATCATTTCTATATTTTGGTCTGATAATTTTTGACTATATTGTCAACATTTAGATACTTTGAAGAAGTTTTTATTTTTTCAGTATTTCTCAATATGTTAAGGTTTTTCTAGTGGAGCTAAAACTCAAAATCTAGCCCATCACATTACTAGAAATAGAATTATAGATAAAACTATATATAATAAATGTTCAAAGTACCCTTTGAGTTTTTAACATTAATTATTATAAGTTTTCCCAGAAATTCTATTTAGGTTGTTTTAGCCAGTTCTTTTTTCATGTCATGCTTTTATTCTTTTTTGTTTAACCACATTAAATATACATACATATATATATATATTTACTCATTGAATGACAAATATTTATCTCATTCATTCAGCTAATATGCATCAAAGACAGTTATAGGATCCAGGACTATAAGGTCTTAAAAAAAAAAAAAGTAAAAAATTCTTGTCCTAAGAAGTTCAAATTGTAATCATGGAAGCAAAAGACAACAAATAATAAGCAAAATAAGAAAACAGTTAAGTGGCAAGGTGAAAAACATGGATGGAAAAAGTAATAGACAATGTCAGAGAGAATGGTGTGCAGTTTAGATAGAGTGCTCAGTAGTTGGAACTGAATAAGTGAGAAAGAAATTAGGATAAGATATCAGAAAGACAATAGGGAGCAGAATTGTAGAGGTGTCTGGCCATTACAAAGACTGGAGGACTTTGAATAAAGAGGTAACATTATTTTACTCACATTTAACAGAATCACACTGAATGGTGTATTAAGAACAGACTGCCGAGGACAAAGATAAATTCAGATACAGCAGTTAGGATGTTTTATACTGTACTCTCAGTAATATTTCATGGTGACTTGGATCAGGGGTATAGCTACGGAGGTGAAGAGAAGTGGTTGAATAAGGAAATATTTGTTTAAAATCAAACCTAAGGGATATACATTGGAATAAGGGTTTCTTAAATTTCTTTCATATACTGAATCATCTCCACAATTTGCCAATAGTTCAAGATCTATATGTCTAAAAGTATGAATGCAATCTCTCCCTCAACAATTTGACCTACCTATTTAAGGTCGGTCCCTCCATATTCTGTCTTGTTCTCACATCTAAGTAGATGATTAGACTCTACCTTTTGTTGACTCTACCTTCTGAAATGTTTCTGGTGGCAGCTTCTTATTTTACATACCCAAACTCTAATCAAATTTTTGGATTTATCAGGACCTTTATATAGATTTTCTAATTTCCAGTTTTAACCATTCAGTTCATTTCTTTCCTCTCTTGGCATATCAAATTCTCAAAATTCTGCTTATTTACTTAATTTCTTTAATGGATCCCATACCTAAATCTAATCTCTTTAAAAAATTATGTAAGGCCTGAGGGTTTTAGGCTGATAAAATTCTACTAGTTGGGCTGGGTAAAAGTAAAAAATTATGTGGGGAATAGGGCAAAAAGGAGAGTGCATGCCCAGTATTTATATATTATATATATATCTATAATCTATCTATAAGTATATCTAACTATCTGTAGGTGAGTTTTCCATAAGATTGATAGCACAAATTGATTGAATAGGTAGATGGTCTGCCTATAATTCTTTAGTTGGTCCCTAATGCTAGAAGAATTTTTATATCATCTCAAGCATCTGGAAATATGATACATTTTTTAAATGAAAGTTAAAATTCAATGTCCTAACTAAAGATTCCTTTTCTAATCTCTTGCAGAATTTTGTCAGTTATTATTATATTATTGGTCTTATACTCTAATATCTTCTCTACTGTGATTTATGGCCTTTATTGGTTATTTCTCTATCCGTGAGAATATTCTTGACCAAACCCGTTCAACAATTGATTCAGTGTCTATGTTTTTCTTTGTTTTGTTTTGTTTTTTTGAAATGGCATTCATTGAAAATCTACTTATGTAATATTTGTACTAAAATATCACATGAAAGAGTAGAATATTTTTCTTTGATCTCAAATATTCAAAAGATAAAGTACTATGGAGTGTTTATACATTAAATATTATTTATCTAGGATTTAAAAATATGGAACAAAGCTTACTTCTGGTCTGTTTATTGACTCAGTCATCTAGTCTGTGGGTAGAGGACATTAATTTATTTCTGATCACTTCATGGGAAAAAAAATTGGTGGCTTCTCAATTTACCTATTTTGCTTTCCATTGAAGGTAATCTATTTTAACAAATTATAAATTCAGAAACTTTTTCTTTTTTCCAAAATCTCTCATATTAGACCCACAGATTTAAGTGTGACCAATTTGCTCTTCCAAGACTCGTTTCATTATGCCAATCTTATTCTCCAAGCTACCAAATACAGAATCCTAAATAAAACAACACAGTTGTCATGAGATTGCTCTGAGATTATTTATATTTAAAAAACTCACTTAAATACCTACAAAATATTGACCTTTTATTCTTTCATTATATATTTTATATTCTCAGCATTTTTGGTAATGAATATTCAGTGCTGTAGCATAGCCATTTAGTGCTAAAATGAATTTATTTCAAAAGAAGATGAAATCTAATTTTATCTAGGCTTTTCTCTTGTCCCTACTTATAACTAGCACTTTTTATCTAAATAATGAGAAATACACCACCTACAATAGTTTGCTAGGACTGACATACAAAATACCACAGAATGGGTGGCTAAAACAACAAAATGTATTTTCCCATAGTCTGGAAGCTAGAAGTCCAAAATCAAGGTATTAGTAGGTTTGGTTTCTTCCAACACCTCTCTCCTTAGCTTCTGGATAACTGCCTTCCAGTTGCGTCACATGGTTTCTCCTTGGGGCATAAGTATCTCTGGTGTTTCCTTTCATGTGTCCAAATTTCCTGTTCTTATGAGGACACCAGTCAAATTGGATTCAGGCCCACTCTAATGGTCTCATTTTAACTAAGTAACCACTTTAAAGGCCCTACCTCTAAATACCATCAGATTTGGAGGTACCGGAAGTTAGGGCTTCACCATATGAATTTGGGGAGATGTGCAATTCAGCCCATAACACCTCTCTTGTTGACGATTTTGATTTCTTGCCCTTTGATCAGTAGTAAACTATCATTTATAAACTCACCTTCAACAAGGGTCTCAAGTACTTAAAACTTCTTGCTAAAGTTTAATTTCTTTGATATATTTTAGTTATGTAGTGTCATGTTATAAATATGTACTGGTAAGTGTAAACTGTGCTTATGGGGCAAGTTGAGATAAAGGAAGGAAAAGCTAAAATTATCTGGGAAAATAAAGTAAATTTAGAATAAAAGAGATGAAGCTTAAATGTTCTTCATTCACTTAAAATGAGCCTTATTTTTTTAATATTTTTACCTGACAAAAATCATGTACGCATACACTAATAGGCAAGTTTTATTGTTTATTTGTTTGTTGATTGTAAAAGCAATCTCTAATCTTTTCAACCTTTTAAAATTGTTCAGGGCAATTAAGCCCTAGAAACTCAGAAACAAGGCCAGAATATGGAGTGCTCAATTTGCATATTCAAATTCCCAATTATGTGCATAGTAATATGCAAATAAGCCTTATTTTCTCTTGACTAAGAACTTTATGGTAGGAAAATTGCCTATTTGTCCTTGTAGAAAACCAGACATGAACAACAAACCTTCCCCCTAAATGATGAGACTGATGAGTTGTTTTTCTGAGAACTACTTATCTATGAGATCCCAATGCTTCATATTAAACTGCAACAGAAGAAAGAAAAATATAGCACTCTAAATATTTGTTTTCTCTATATATACATATACATTTGTGTGTGCATATACACATGCATATGTATGCACATATGCGTATATGTATATGTGTGCATGTGTGTGTTTGTATGTACACATTTCCATAATTTCTAGACAGCTCAAAATACAACAAATCCTGATATAGTGGATAGTCTACAGTTACTGGGAGGGCAGGATGTTGGTCTGGGATTGAATACTGTGCAATATGATACAACCACTTTTAAACATATTTATATGCTTAACATAGTATATATTTATATTTATATTTTAGAGAAAGAGAACAGAGGGCAGGGGCATAGGGAGAGGGAGACAGAAGCTCAAGCAGATTCCCCACTGAATGTGGAGCCCCACATGGGGCTTGATCTCATGACCCTGAGATCAGACCTGAGCCAAACCAAGAGTCATTGAATCCACCACCCAGGCGCCCCTTAAACATAAGTCTTAAGGACTAAAGTTAATGTCCCCCATAGATATCATTTCCTACTCAATTACGATTAAGTACAATTTAAGTTTAACTTTGAAATTATTAAGAAAATTGTTTTTCTGAATATTAACATCAACATTATATACCATAAAACATACAAATACACAAAATAGAACTAAAATTTATTAATTCTGACAAATGATTTGTTTTAGTATTTTCCAGTCTAAATGAGATATAATGTTCTCCTTTGTAAAAATCATCTAAGTACAGCCTTTATGTTCAGTAATTTCATTTGTAAAGAATTTTGCTAAGTACCATGTCCTATTTTAAATTCTGTGTATGAATTTCATTCATTTGTTTGTATAGTGTCAAAGTCCAATTTGACCTGGTGCTTCTAAAATTTATATGGATACTTGAAGGACAAAAGATCACAAATGTTCTCTATAAGGAGAACAAGATACCAAATTGTGGTGTTTTTTAAATAAAGGTGTAGAAACTAAGACACTGTAGCATTACCATAGAATATGAATAATATAGGGACTAATGGATTAGAATAGAACATGACAAAAGTGTAAGAAAGGGCATGGAATTCAGAATCAGATCTATTTCAATGGGAGGCAGTATGATGTGGTATTTGGGGATAAACTAACAAGTGACATATGAGTGTCCTTGAGAAATTAAAAATTATTTAACCTCCTGGGAATTCATGTTTGCCCTCTATAACATGTAGATAATAAAGTGTTAACAGACTGAATTATTTGTGCCCACTCATCCTCCATAATTCTTATACTGAAACCCTAACCCGCAAGGTGATGGTATTTGTAGGTGGGACCTTTGGGAGGTAATTAGGTCATTAGGGTGGAGCCCTTATGAATGGGATTCCTGCCTTTAGAGGAAGAGACGGGAGAGAGAAAGTTCTCTCTTGGCCAAGTGAGGAACAGCAAGAAAGCCAGGAAGCTGACTCTCACCAGATATTGAATGTGCAGGCACCATGATGTCTTCTTCATTCTTTCTTTTTTTTAAGATTTTATTTATTTATTTGAGAGAGAGAGGAAGAGCATGCACGAGTGGGGGGAAGGGCAGGGGAAGAAGTAGACTCCCTGCTGGGCAGGGAGCCTGACCTGGGGCTTGATCCCAGAACCCCAAGATCATGACCTGAGCTGAAGGCAGACACTTAACCCACTGAGCCACCCAGGCACCCCTAGTCTTTTCATTCTCTACATGTTACCATCACCTGAATTCAGGGACATTATTCTTAGGCCTGCTTTGATAACTTCTCTATAAAGGAATTTTGCTATATGTTAAGTTTTAAAATTTTCCATATATTCCATTATACTTTCAACATCAGTTTTCCCTCTCCTTTATGTTTTGAATAAACTTTGCTTTATATTTGATGTCTTTTGAGTAGATCAATTTGGAAAGCTCTATTGTCCGTCATAGTAAGATTGTGCACAATCTATTTTTCTTTGGTTCAACATTTCACTTATATTTATTTAGTTTACTTACTTTTGTGTCCTATTTCAAAAAATGCTTATTTTGGTACACATCTTTGTGTTAACATGTAACGTTCTCCAGAATATATGTGGAATACAAATGGAAACTCTGAGCCCTAAGCTATAAGGAATGTCGATTTAACAAATTATTGAAAAATATCTTTGAAAAGTGGTCATAACATTCTCATGGGCAGTGAAGATAATTCCTCTTTAACACATACTAACACTTTGTATCAAAATATTTAAGTTTTATGAAGTGACGATATTTGTGCAATTTTATCTCATTTTTCTTTAAATTTGTTTTCAGACATGATTCATGAGATTGAGTTTCTTTTCATATATTTAATGGCTATGAAGATCTCCCTTTATGGAAATTGCTTTTTTATATCTTGCCTATCATTGCATAGTACTTTTGTGCTTTTTTGGTCCAGCTGTGTAACACAAAGTTATGTTATTTATGCTTGCCATGTATATGTTTAACATATAATCTAATTTTCTTTCTGGCTTCTTTTTCTTATTTTTTCATACAGGGAGTATTAGTGGTGGTTAAATTTAGAATTCAATCTTTGAGTGACCAGATATACTATGGGACTGTGATTGAAATAGAGGGAGAATCAATATCCCAAGAGGCTTTGGAACAGAATATTTCTCCTGCTACGGAATTGGATGTTGACATTTTTATAAGGATAGTTGATTTTTCTTTTGTTCACACATAATATTATTTTTTGTATCAAAGTTTAAATATAAGTAGACTATATATATATATATATAAATGATGAGAAACCATGGAGTTGGACCCAGCTGATTACTGGACTGTTGGCAGTTAGGTCTAGGTCCATCCCTCGCTAATTGGCTCTGTGACATCGTTGCTGATTCTGCACACCACATCCCAGACTCCCTTGCCAACCAGCTTCTGGTTAAGAAAGTTCTGACGGTGAACCTCACTGATGAAAGTTTATAATGCAGAAGGAAGAAAGTATTCTCTTCCTGCTTTGACCTTAAGTCAGCTTCTCTCCAGCAACAACAAACAATTATAGCTTTAGTCTCCAGCTTTTTGGGCGCTCCAACTTTACCACACTTCCTCAAAGGCACCAGCAACATACTGCAACCCCTCAGTTATCTGAGCCAGGCACCTTGCTGGTCCAATAACAAGCTAGATTTACCCCTATCCGGCTATTAACACCTGTTAGGCCACACACACTCAAGTAATCAGAGCAGGATCTCTTTCGTGCCCTTCCCACTGTAGTTTACCAGCAACAGGACAGCCAGCCTGGACTTTCAAACACCAGCTGTCAGTTGCAAGGCAATGCCTCTAACAGATCTGAACACAAACCCCATGGTGACTACTTGATTTATCCACTCCAAGGTTTTATTAACTCGTCTTCTTCTTCCTTCTCCTTTTTCTGCTTTTCTTCCCTCTCCTTCCTTCCTCCCTTCCTCCCTCCCTTCATTCCTTTTTCCTTCTCCTCCTATCTAAATTTTACTCCTTCCTTCTTAGATCCCAACCAGAGAAATTTTAGGCTTCTTCTATTTTGCTCTTTCTACCTTTCAGTTCTTTAATTTTACTACTTCTGTCTAACCTGGGGTTTCATTCATCCAATGTGGTTTTCATTCCAATTGTATTTTTATTTTATAAAAGTTCAATTTTTAATGTTTGCTCATTTCTCATAATTCTCTGATTTCTAAGTTGTAATTTCATTGTTTTTTGTCTTCAGATTTTTTTTTTTCATAGCCATTTGTTCACACAGTTTATGTAGTCTCACTCTGGAAATTTTTTTAAAGATTTGTTTGAGAGAGAGAAAGTGCCTACAAGCAGGGAGAAGGGGAGGGGCAGAGGGAAAGGGGAAGCAGACTCCCAGCTGAGCAGGGAACCTGACTCAAGGCTCTATCCGACAACCTTCAGATCATTACCTCAGCCAAAATCAAGAGTCCAATGCTTAACGAACTGAGCCACCCAGGCACCCCTCACTGTGGAAATTTTAACAGTGGGAGATAAGTATATTTTAAACTATAGGAGGTAAATATATTTTTTCATTTTTTAAATTTTATTATATTATGTTAATCACCATACATTACATCATTAGTTTTTGATGTAGTGTCCCATGATTCATTGTTGGCGTATAACACCCAGTGCTCCGTGCAGTACGTGCCCTCATTAATACCCATTACCAAGCTAACCCATCCCCTCACCCTCTTCCCCTCTATAGGTAAATATATTTTATGTTACTTTTATTTTGATTATGTATTGTCTTTCTTTTCACATATGGTTGTTGATAATGGATGTGAGGTCAAGGCCAATTTCAATCTAGAGAAACCTGAATTGTCCGCATTAGTGAATATTTTCTTCAAAGGTAGCTTGCTTCTATTTTGCTACATGGAGGCAGAGGGTAGCCCATTTCAAGAAAACTACCACCTCTAAGGGGCTTTAATTCAGGGTCAAAATCTCAAAATCAGCTACTCTGCCTAATTATTTCATAAAATAACACATACACATGGAGTTCTAAATTCATATAATTTTATATGTGTGCACATGCATGTGTGTGTAAGGAGAGGAGCAAAATATCAAAAGTAATTCTTTTGGTGGTCAAATTCTGCAATTTAAGTTTACTTTCATACTTTTCTATAAATGTTTTACAATTAGTATATGTTGCTTTTATAATCAACAAATAAGTTTTATTAAATTAAACATAATTTTTTTAAGTGGAGCAATTACTCTTTAATCTTATTGTGATTAATTTCCTATTATTCTCTCAGAACACTGGCTCCTGAACAGGAAATTGTTACCTTTTCCTTTGCACATTTTCTCACTCCAGAAATTTACCTTAATTTCATCTACATGTCCTTTTAATTTATTATGTAAATGGTTACCTGAAGTTGATCTTAATCATTTATTACCAGTATTGATACTTCTAAATATTCTTATTCCTGCTATTTTCTTTATGTGCTCCCTATATTTTGTAACTTTTCTAATTACTGAGAGCAATTAATAATCTTCCATTATCTCCCTGTCCTTAAATTACTGCACAGTTTGCTTACTAAAAAGTGAATCAGTTCTCAGGATTTTCAAGCCTATCTTAAGTTTAAACATGATTAAAAATGAGTGACCTACATTGAATAAGAATATTTTTTTACAATCATTGTTATAACAGTTAATACTACCTAGTATATGGCAAGCATATTTCTCAATGCTTTCCAACTATTAATTTAAATATTATTCATTATAAGGTCTTAGGTAGGTGGTTCATAGTCCCACTTTACAGAAGAAGAAATTGTGGCCGAGAAAAAAAGTAACTTGCTCAAGAAAACAATCTTATACATAATGGTGCCAGATTTAGGACACAGCAGGTTTGCTGACTTCAAACTCATGCTCTTCATGTTATGTTTTCTCTGTACCAGTTTTCTTTGGGAGGGAGTCTTATGTGATTCAATATGGTGTTTGCTCCTGGCACTAATAATCAAAATCACTGAAAGGTGTTTTTATTTATAATTAGGAAATTTCAGTCAAATTATTGAGGTGACATGTATATACAAACCACTGAATGAACACAGCACAATGCGTTTGAATGCTATGGCTAATATTTTTTTAAAAATTAACTTAACTATCTACCCAATTATTGCAAATATGTCATGTGGCAAAATACTTCACTGAAAATTAAAAAAAAAATGATTCTACAAAAATGAGTTTCTTTTTAAAAAAACTGCTGTAGTTGAATTACATTACTTTGAAAAATGTAAGGATATTAATGAATATGTTTTCTCAGGTATATTGTAGAACAACTAGTGAGAAAAAATCTAAGTTATACCATCTACAGAAATATTAAGGAAACAGAAGAGTAGCATAAGTTGTTTTATGTGAGAGGCAACAAAGGGCGTAATATGAAAAGGAGAGTCTTACAGATTTCTAGAGGATGCATATGATTTCAGAGCATATTAAAAACCAACAAAACGACAAGATTGAAATTAAGCATTTTATGTATATTATACAGATAACCAAACTTACGATATCAAATTAAATTTTTACAGTAGATTGGTGGTGCTGAAATTTTTAAAGTAAAAATAAGACTTCGTACTAATCATTTAATAACAGCGTCTATGTCATTATCTGATACTTTAGTTCATGTAAAAAAATCTTTATTGAGTTCCAAAATACAGATATTGTGTGAATACCTTATGATTAAAAATTATTTATAAAGGATGACCCATCCCTTGTTAATTTTACAGCTTAATGAGAAAGGCATGCATATAGCATATTATTTTACTAAACTATGGTTTATACTGAGACACAGTTACATATAATGATGGATATGGGAGCTCAGAAGAGGGTCACAGTCCAACTAATAGGTATGGAGAGGCTTTCTGTAAGAAATAAATCCTTAGCTGTCCTGAATAAATCAGAAGCATTAAATTTTGCCTCTGAGAAATTAGATTGAATCTGGTATTTTGTGCAAATGATTTCTTCATAGAGGAGAAATTTAATATTTAAACATTTCAAGAACCAAACATTACTATAAGAAAGAGGTAATAATTTGGGGGGATGGAAATGTGGGTCAGTCACCAGCAGCATGTGGCCAATTTTGTCTCCAAGCTGGAACTAAATTAACGTTTGACTGACAAAAGTTAAGTGAATAAATGAAAGGCATCACTAATGGATTTCCACAGTAAGAGAAATGCTCACATGTTGCAGAGATAATGATTTTTGATGGACTACATAGCTCTTTGTTAGAATAGCCAGTTTTAATTAATAAAGTGAAGCATTTTGAATTTCTAGCTTAGTACTCAAAGCCAGAAATGGTATTGTGTCAACCAAAAACGTTATAGAAAAATAACAACTAAAATAATTTTTGTACTTTAAAAGAAGAGGCAGATTAGCCTAAATAGGTACTACATGTTTAAGAAAGACCATTTATTCACTTCCACTTACTGGAACTCTGATCTCAGACAAGGTCTCAAATTTTCAACCTTATTTTCCATCAGTGTTAAATCAGGGATAAAACGATCTACCTCTTAGCACATAATAATTCCATAAAGCTCTGTTAATGGAAGAAAATTAGAGTAGGATAATTAAAAGAAAATATCTTAGTTTAAAATATATATATTCACAAAGAAACAGGAAGAGTTTTTCCTCATATTTGAATGTTGGAGAAGCCCATGACCAGTCCTCAGACCTCTTTGTCATCTATATTCTATTCCATGTAGAACTTTTCCATTACAATTGTTTTAATTACTGTATATATGCTCAAGATGATAGCCCAGAGTTTTGCCTAAACTTAAGACTGATATATTCAACTACCTACTCAACATTTCCATAGGCATCTAAAAATAAAAAAAATTGTTTTTTCTCTAAAACGTATACCTATTTGTGTATTTTCCATCTCTGAACAGATGTCACAATTCAATCAGTTGCTCAGGTCAGATGCTAAAATTATCTTTGATCCCTCTTTTATTTAATACCTTCCATCTTCTTCATCAATTTGTATAGATTTGCCCTTTAAAATATATCCTGAGTTTGATTACCCCTTCCTCTTCCAGCACCATCACCCTAGACCAAACCACTGTCATTTCACATGTGTATTAATTCAGTGGCCATCTCACAGAAATTCTGCTATAATGCTTGCTCTCTGAAACTTTGTCTCTATAATGCAGAGAGGATCACATGTTAATAACTAGATCATGATGAGCACCAGGTATTATATGGAATTGTTGAATCACTATTTTGTACACCTGAAACTAGTATTACACTATATGTTAGCTAACTGGAATTTAAATAAAAACTTAAAAGTAAAACCAGACCATGTCCCTTTCTTAATGGAAACACTGTGAACTCATCCTACATAAAGGACAAAAAAGCTGATGGCTTTACCATGGCTTCTAAGATCCTATGTGATATCTTTCCTACTATCTCTCATCTTCCTTGTTCCTTGTGTTCCAGAAACATTGCTCTTTGTGCCTCCTCAGATAAAGATAAGCATGTTCCTACCTCATGGCGTTTTCATGGGATGTTCTCCTCTCTCAGAAGTATTTCCTCAGATATTATATGGATTAGTTTATATTCTTCTGTCACATATCTCATAGTGGTCTTTTCTGACAACTTTAATTAAAATACCAAAAAATGACTGTGACCTCTCTAACAATTTATATTCTGTTTTACCTCCTAACTTTTTCTTAAGACTTCAATTTTAGAGCAGTTTTAGGTTTATAGCATAACTGAGAGGAAGCAACAGAGATTACCCATAGTATCTTCTACCCTTGCATAAACTCCATCTTATCAACATCCTCCAACAGAGTAGCACATAGTTATAACTGACAATTCTACACTGACAAGTCATAATCATGTAAAGTCCATGGTTTACTGTTGTGCATTTTATGTTTGGACAAAGGTATAAGGATGTGTATCCATCATAATGATACATACAGAGCATTTCCATTTCATTTGCCCAGATCTAAGGTGTAGTCTTTCAAGGACTACCTTTCAAGGACTACCTCCTACCTAAAAGTCTAGAGTGTTTATCAAGACTCCCAAATTTGAATTTTGTCCTGTGCCCTCCTACTACCTCCAACCTCCACCATGCCCCCATAAAATTGAGAAGAATTCTGCACAGTCTCTGAAGCCCTAGGAAATTCTTTTAATTTGATAAATCCACAAGGGGGAAATATGCAATGCTAACATCTCTGTACTCCCCTTATTTTGGGAATCTTGGACACTCAATTCTCCAATGCCTTGAAGCTTTCTTAAATATCTTCCCAGTTTTTCTCTCTCTTCTTAACTTAATGGTCCATGTAGTTCCAGCTAGTCTGCTGTCAACTAAACAGAAACCAAGAACTTTTGCTTTTAATTGAGTGATACTGAAACCAACTGTCAGGTAAAAGATAGTAGTGGTAGTATATAATTTTCATTTTAAGAATATTATTCTGACTATCCTTTTGGAAATATATAGAGGGATTTGTTGAAGGGTATTTTTTTAAAGATTTTATTTATTTATTTATTTGAGAAAGAGGGAGAGAGAGAGAGAACATGAGCCAGGGGTAGGGGCAGGGGGAGAGGGAGAACCAGGCTCCCCACTGAGCAGGGAGCTGGATGCAGGGCTGGATCCCAGGATCCCAAGATCATGACCTGAGGCAAAAGGCAGATTCTTGACTGACTGAGCCATCCAGGAAGGGTCTTTTAATAATTCAAATGAAAATGATTGTGATTTGGTCCAATATGGTAACAACAGAGGTTTTAAGATAATCTGAAGTTTGAGTCAGTAGGATTTGTTGACAGACTGGATACAGAATATGAGAAAAGCAGAAAGTGAAGGATGACTTCGTATTTACCACTTACTAAGGTGGGGAAATCTGTGGAAGGAATAGGATGGGGAGTAAACATCAAAAATTTAGTTTGAGATATATTGTTACATGTCTATTAAATATCCCAGAGGATGCGTGTAGAACAAAAGATGACTTAGAAAGATGAAATCTGGCTTTCTGATATTTAGAGGCCATGCAAATAGGGAGGTTGAAAAACGCAAATTAATGTAGTAGGAAGAATTACAGAAGAGTGCTTTACCCTGGAAATAAAAAGATGTCACTAATAGGAGGTAATGATCAATAGTATGAAATTAAGCTGCATCTTTACTGCTAATGATAATCATTTGGAAATGAAACAATTTAAAGAATGTCCGTTGGCAACTTAAAGTCCAAAATTAATACTGGTTCCAAAGTCACATTTACATTATACTATAAAACAGAGAACATGGGCAAAAGGCCCCAGTGTTTTCCTTATGGCTTGTTATGGATTCCTGTACATAATTATTTTCATATTTTTATTTCTGAGTTAAGAACATTGTATTTGCAAACATTTTTCTAAAAGTAGATATCTAAGCTTAGCAACTGCTTCTCCATAATGCGATCATAAAAGTCCATGTTGCATATTACTAAGTGTGTATATATATATATATATAATCTGCATCTGGTTTCAGTCCAACAGTGTTCATAGGATGAATTTTATGATTATTTTACAGATGCTACTTTAGACTGATGATTGAATGTGACCAGTGTTTTCAAGTATACACTCTCTTTCCTTCCACAACACTCATTGTCACCCATGAACATATATCTAGACATTAATAAGACAATTAAAGTTGACAGACTGATACTGGGATATTTTGTTCATCTGGCCATGGAGCATTGGGTGAACAATGGTTGATATATGGAAACTTTCTATGGAGGAAAAGTAATGGGAGAAACTAATAAGAGGAAATACTGGATATAAGAAATTGATAGGGCTGCTCTGGTGCTCATGTGCTAATGATTAACCTGCATAGAGCAGGTCAGGATTTGCATAATCTTTAAATTTGAGTCCAGTCTCCAACATTTACTAGTTCCTTAAATTAGACAAATCAACTAACTTCTCTGTTATACAAGTAGAAATAGAAAGTCCCAAGCTCTGAGATGGTCTGTTCAAATACATGCAATTTGAAAAGGAACTATTCCTAATAATAATGCAGATTAGGCACTACGTTGTTGTCAGAAATATGGTAAGTCTGTTTGACCAGATTATTCTTAGCTTTGACATAAAGGCATCTAGAAAGTCGTACAAAAATTTGAGGTTATATTTCTCATGCTGGATTTTCCAAAAAAGAAAAGGAAAATAGATGTCTTGATCATTTTCTTTCAAATATTAAAGTTTGATTACATCTTAATTTTCCATAAAATCTCTTTCAATTGGGTCATTGATTCCATTTTTTTTCCTTTCTACACTTGTACTAAAAGCTTTGTATATGCAACAGGAAACAGGTTCAGTGGATAAACTTAATCCATATAAAGTGATTAAGCTATAAAGCAGTATCAGCTATAAACTGCTGTTAAATTCTGATTTCCAAATAATCTCAGCAAAACCCATTGTCCTTGTTAAAAATCTTTCAGTCTCCATTTTATCTTTTGACACTTAATATATTCAAAATGTTTGTCTCATCATAAAGAAAAGCATGTCCAATGAAATTAAACTATATCATTCATGATGAGTAAGCCGGGCCACTATTGTACACACATTTGCATGGGTATATTAATTTACAAACATACTCAAGAATAGCTTAAATAAGAGAACATGATAAAATTTAAAAATTTCCTTTAAGAAATGAAATGGATTGTTTGAATTGCCTGAAGTAATATTTCTTCATTTTACTTTTATTTATTGATTATAGAACATATGGTTAATGGTTGGTTTATAAAATTTTAATTCATATTTTGAGATAATGATTATAATTTGAGATATATTTTTCATTTTTACATGTTATTTAGAGATATTTTTAATATTTACTATTATAGCAAACATACATATATTGCATACACAAAACATTAAGTTAAATGTTTAAATATGAAATGTTTAAAAAATATTGTGTGTTAAGGTGAAACGACTAGTTTATTTAGGTAACCATTTAATAGTCTATAAACCTAAAACTTAATTAGCATCTAGTCCAATCTACTTCATAATTCAGAAACACTACATTCTCTAAAATGAAATCTTTGAATGCTTCCAGCAGTAGGGAGTACACCCATATTAAGACTGATTGGACTATCACTAGAAAGAAAAACAGCATTAATTAAAAGTAAAAAGAAACAAATTTCAGTCTGGTCTCCAATATTTCCTTAATGTGTATACTTGAGGAATCAAATAACTTCTCTGATCTAACTCTGTCAGTATTGCAAAAATAACAGGATTATTGAGGATCAGATGAAATTAGTTGAAAGCCCATGGTAAGCTGGATATCATACAATTTAACATTGTTTTCTTTATTATTTAATTTAATTTAATTTAATATTACTAATTTGAGATATCCTCCTTGTGACACCCACCAGTGGTCTTAGATCTAGATATAGACTGAAGAAATCTACTCTCCCTTGTATGTTCTCCATTTTTCTCCTTTATAAGGCAGCCACAAATGCCTTATGATTTTTCCTCCTGAAAAAGTCCTAATTTCTTTGAATAATTATTTAAGTGATATTGTGCTTATGTTCATATTTTACAGTTACATTTTCTTCATGGATCAGGAAGTTTTATTCGGTTGGCTGATTTTTTTTTGTCAATGCATAGCTGTAATGTAGGTACTATGAACCATTTTTCATATTTTGAAAATTTTTATCAACTCAGTACTAATGTTATATTAATGTAGGTTCCTTTGTGGACAACACATCTTAATAAACTAATTTACCTGGTGTCTTAGACACAATTTTCATAGGAAATCAGAAATACACTTTGTAAAAGTGCTGCATCAACTTCTTGATTCTGAGGCAGGTATCAAGAGGTCCTTGTCAACATTAACTCTCCAGAACTTGAAAGTTCCACAAAGAGTTTATTTACACGAACCTACTCTTGCATTTTCAATAGAATACAAATACAATCTGTTTGCTATAGTTTCCCCTATCATCACTTGGTTCGTTGAAATTCATCTTCTCATTTTGCCATCAAAGGGGGCTCATGGGAAGTATTCCCTGAGTTTATGTATAGCTTTCATATTTTAAGAATGGATTTTCCGGATCTAATATTTTTGGTTTGTATTTTTTTTCTCTAGAACACAGAGTGCCTATTCAATATGTAGAGTCAGTCTTCTTTAATGCTGGGCATTTAAAATTATAATAATTAACATTTGTTGAGTATTTACTATGTACTTTATGCATTTATTCAGCAAATATTATTAGAGATCTATTGTGTGCCTAGTGCCCCTCACTACTGGGAATAGAAGGGCAAAAAAAAAAAAAATTCAGACAAAATTTCCAACCTCATTGAGCTTGCATTCTAGCCAGGGAAGATAAAAAAGAAACAGCACAGGAGGGTCCGATGTGGAGCTCGATCCCACAGCCCTGAGATCATGACCTGAACCGAAATCAAGAGTTGGACACTCAACTGACTGAGCCATGCAGGTGCCTCTCCCCTCAATTTTGCTGAGAATCTAAAACTGCTCTAAAAAACTAACGTCTTTATAATAATAACAGCAATAAAACTTTGGCAATGGCAGATTGAATACTGAAGGATGTCTGGGTTCTTGGGGACTTTAAGAAATCATACTATCATACCAGCCCTGGACTGCCTTCTTCTAGATTTTTATGTGAGATAGAAAAATATTTTGGTTTTAGTCCACTTAACTTTGTATTTGCATTATTTTCAGCTGAAATTAATCCTAAGTGATAGATTCCCATTAAAAAAAAACAGAAGGGAATTCACTAATTATTTTTATGACTCTTACAGTGAGGAATAATATCTCCTACTTCTGGTCAGATCAATTTATGTTGTGTACTACAACTTGAATACCTATCATTATCTTAATAGGTTATTTTCTTTCCATTTTCTTCCTTCCATGTAGGAAAGGAATAATAGTTATTCTTTATTTGGTAGTAAGAATTTAATAAGATGCAATCATGGAGCAGTCATGACATAGATAAGGTGCCAAGAGTTTGACAGAGTTACAGAAAAATTAAAACAGAATCTGTATATGAGTATACTCTGAAATGTAAAACTTTAGGTAGTAATTTTCTGAATCCTTTCACAAGGAAATCCTTCCTAAAATGTGTTATTATATAGGAACCCAGTATATAAGCAGAAAACAACTAAGTTCTTTGGTAGGGGAAAGTTTCCTGTTTTTCCATCCTACCAATTGGTTCAACATGGCAGTCTTAATATATTTCTTGGAACTATTAAACAGAGCAAAATTTTAAAACATCATGTAAAAATTAAGAGTTTTTACTGTATGTATCAAAAAAGTTGTTTTTAAATACATGTTTTGGTTATATTAGCATGAGCATGAAATCTATTCAGAATTTTAGATAATTAGCATAACCTGTCATTGAGACTATGATACTTGGAGAATATATTGGGGCAGATGAACAAACTGCTAAATGTCTTTAAGTAGTTTGCTAAATCCTAGGTAAATAAAATCATGGCTCTGCATATAAGAAGAACCCACGCGTAAATTTCCCTTTTTTCTTCAAAGACTGTGTTTGTTGTTGTAAATGAGGACCCACATACACAATTACCTGTGATTCAAGAAGGTAGCTGCAAATATAATGACACCATGGATGCATTTGTAGGAGAAGGAAAAAAAAGCAGATGCAATGATTTTTATTTAGACTCCTTTCAAAGAAGAGATGAGACCCAATAAGAAGGAAAGTCACTAGACAATTAATAAACATTACTCTTCATCTCACTGCTTTACTTTTATTGCCTCATCCTTTATAGTTTTATGGGTTTGTTCTTGCCACCCTAATCTTTCCCTCTTGTAATTTTGTGTTGATTTAAAATCGGCTTTCCTGTGGCTTTTTAGACTAGGGAGTTCTCCATTAATAGTGTGCTTGCCTAGCATTTTTCCTGTATCCTTCACAGCTCTATTTAAGAGTTAAAAAAGTAGGTGATAAAATTGAAATATGTAAATATAAAAATGAAGAAAAGGATTTGTCTTAGTATATTAGGAAGATTAAGCAATGGTAAGAGAGTTCTAGATCATCTAGGTTTTATCTTTTGCTTGTTGAAGCTGCTCTCACATCTCTATAAAACCACTGGATGACAGCTCTCCTCCAAGGTCAGGTTATTTTGTTACTTCAAGTGAAAAGCATGAGGGAGATTTATTAGGTAGCAATGTGCATCTACGCATTTTATCTCTCTCCAATATAAATACCTAGGAGACATTTGAAACAGTGTTTAAAAGGAGTCCTAATGAATTATAAATGATGATAAATCTGACTTGATTTCAAAGTGATGGTCGTTTTACATTTAACACTTTTACTAAGGAGGTTGCCTTTTGTTACCTAGCTCTTTTAAGTTCAAATATATGATGCATTATGCAAAACTGGTATTTGGGGGCATCAATTAAAACTACAAAAATATAAGAATGCAATATAAATATAGGACGGTCTTTTACTGGATAAACACTGAGAACTTGCATATAGAACCATACACACAATACATGGATTTATCAATTTGGATTTACTATTGGTCTACATGGATTTACTTTTTCGTATAAAATACATATTAGTTTTTTTAATCAAGGGCATACTTAATTTTGATAAACCACAGACTACTGTTATTCTTACTAAGAAAAATCCAGTTACTCCCAAAAAAAAGGCTGGAAATGTTTTATATGAGGAAACTATAAATACCTTTATCATCTTCCTTGCTATTTTGAACTTGGGTATCTTAGGTTTGTGACCAAAAATAATAAATATTTTATAATTTTAAGTTGTCTATATGCTTTGTTTAAATTTCTTCAGGAATGAAAAGGGGTATAGACTACAACGTCAGTTTTTTGTATGCATATTATGTAAACTGGGCAGGCAAATTGGCTAAAAACAAACTACTGATTTCAGGATATGATTAGAAGTTAGGTTAATTATGCCTATTAAGAAATGAAAAGCTTTGAAATTCCACAATTCTGGCACTCATTTATTAATCTCAGGTTCCACAATTGTAGAGTAGGGATAATAATAGTGTAATACTGTTTACCTATTGGTTACCATAAAAATGAAATGAAATTATGTGTACAAAGGTATTAATAAACTCCTAGATGATAGCAAGTGCTTAATAAGTATTTGCTATTAGATAATGATTTATTCTTTCTTACACTTCTATTAATTGGAAAAATGTTAATTGCTTCAATGTATTAGATACTATTTTCAACACAAAAGTACCTACTTTTGTGAAGGTTACATTCTGGTGGAGAAAATGGAAGACAGGTCATAAAGAGATGATCGATACACTTGTACCATGACAAAGAGTAATATATTAAGTGCTATGAAGATAAACAAGGGTAAATTATGAGACGTTATGCTATGTTAGATAGAGTTGTTGGAATATGTTTTTATTCATAGTAAATTGACTCATTTTTTTATCTATACATTTCAATGTTTCAGTAAGAAATTGTATTTAACATTTCCAAAAGACTTTGAACTGTCATTCTTATTTCTATCCTTTCTCTATCTGTAACTCTACTTAGACTCTAGTGAAAATGGATAAAACATTCTGATTAACTTTGAAATCTTTAATTTAAAAAAAAAGAAAATACAAAGGGAAAAAAGTCTAAATTGTGAAAAGTATAAATAAAAAGATTTCCTTTATATTTCTCTAAATTTCTTTATCAGATTACCCATCTACAGTTATTGAGAAACCTTGGTTTCATAATGTTATCTGCATCATAGACCCTCCAGGCCATAAGAGCACAGTAGCTTTGCTAAATTGTTAAATGTCGCTAGTGGAACTAGAGGGCTATATTAAAGACTGCGATGGTCAAGATTTAAATGATGTCACTTTGTCCTATTTCTAATTTTAAATTTACTTGTTCTTTCTATGGGGCTGATGACTACAATGTGAAATTTGGGTATGAGACAGAACTTGTTCTTGAAGCAAACATTTTTTTTAAGGAGTAAAGTTCTCACTGTAATGTGAATCTTGTCCCCTTGCATAGAATAATATACAGATTGTATTTCTACTCTTTTCCCCACAAAGACAAGCATCCAAAACTATTTCAAAGTGGTCCAAAGTTTCTTTTCAGAGACACATTTTAAACTTTATATTTAGTCTAATTTGGGGGAAATATAGACAAACTTAAAGACGTAATTATCTTAAGGTGGGAGTGTGAAAGAACAGAAGAGGAAATCTCAATATAAATGGAGACCATCACAAGGCTTTCCAGTAAATATCAGCCAGCGATGTGACAAGAGAAGCAATTTTGTAAGCACCATAGTAGTAATTAAATCAGTCACCAAGATACATGTCATTCATTATTGTAGAGCTCAAAAGTGTCAATCTCACTGCCTCTATAGGAATATAAATTCCATTATACAGGATTAAATAAGACTGCATTAAAAAACGTGGATGTTGAATAAAGAAATGGAAAGGAATACACATGACCTACTCTAGTTAAATATATCAAACAGGAAGACCTAAACCAATCTCAAGTTTGTATTTGTGTGATTATAATATTTAAAATAAACATTGTGATTAGTGTTTAGCCTTATTTTCTAAAACCCTGAAGATAGTACATATAAGATCATTTGAAATTCTGGTTTTACTTATATGCTTCTACTTATATTTATCAAAAGTTATGAAAAGCATTGGGCCAATCCACTTACTGTCAAGATGTTATAATAATCAATGTTATTCTGTAGAATGGAAAAATGCAAAATGTAACTTCATGGATTGTATAGATGTAGGTATAACTTAATGTTTCTGTTAAGCTGTGATGTGAAAGCATGCTGATACTGCCATTAAAGAAACAACAGTGACTTCATGGTCTCTTTTATATTTGGGCATTACAGAACAGAGCAAAGTAGCCTCTGCCATAAACACAAGGACCCCACTCATGTGAATTCCTGAAGCCTTCTTTGTCTGTATCATTAACCCCTTTTCTCTCTTTTGCTGTGAAAGAAATTACTTAGCAAACTCTTAACCCTATTTGAATCTAATGTCTACTCTATTTTTGCACTGGAACCATACACTAAGGAACCTCACTACCTTGCTGACTGGTTTTATCATAAATAAATGAAGGGCAGCTGTAAGTAGGCCTTTAATGCTGCCTGCCAATCACACTACACTTCCCCAGTGTATTCACTCATTCCCTCTCTCATTCTCCTGGGTACTTAGGACATATTTCTCCCCTTGCTCAAACCTCCAATAACCTCTCAACTATCCTCATTTTCAGATTTTTGTCAAAAGAGGTCTTTCACATAAATCCGTCACCAAATCCACCTACCTACAGCATACACCCAGATGCTCTTGCTATCCAAGAACCCTCCATGTTATTGTAGGTCATATCCTCTTTGTGTACCAATTCTTATCTCATTGTAGACATGGGATACTTGTACCTTCTTTCCTTTCTCTCTTCTGTATCACTCAGCTTTTTTTCTCTCTCTTCCTTTTTCTAATGGAAACATGCTCTTTATATTTATCTTATGGTTTTCTTGATCCTAACATCTCATTTTCCGTGACTTGTCAGCAGAACTATTTAGAGTGTTTTTGTTCCCTGTCTTCAAATCCTCTAACTACATTCTTTTTTGAAGTAACTCTAATAGAGCTACCCACAATACGTCATCCAACTTCCAGGAAACTGCTTCTGTTCAGGAAAGTCAGCAATGAATTTAATTTACTAAATTTAATTGTAACTTTTCAGTCTTTATTGTACTTGACTCATCACAAACATTTTATGCAATTGACAATCCTTTATCATAGAAAGACTTTCTTTACTTGCTCTCCTGGACATCACACTAACATTGTGTTTTTGATATCTTATTTGACAATCTATTCCATCATATTTTCTGAATCTTCTCTTAATTTCATTAACTAAAATATGGGAATATTTTATGTCTCATTACTTTAACTTTTTGTTTTTTCTGTCAACATTAATGAAATTTCAGGCACATTTCCCTTAAAGAACTAATGAGATTCTTATACAGTATAGAATAGTGAGGAAGGAGTCAAATGTGTTTACAAATGTCGAATAGCGTCATTACTATATTACTCTTGCTTAGTTATTACACTTAGAAAGAATCCTTGACTGGGATGAAGAAGTAGTCACAATTATGTCATGAATTGTTTGTCCAGAAATCAAATGGTAGTATAAACTTTTCATCTAGTGCAAATGTAGAGTGTGATTACAACCAAGAAATAGTATCAACTCCAACTTAGGGAAGCCAGCAAGGGAAGATAATGAAAGAATTAAATTACCCCAGTTTCTATTTTTGAAACAAAGAGAAAATATTATCTGTAGAGGGGCGCCTGGGTGGCTCAGATGGTTAAGCGTCTGCCTTCGGCTCGGGTCGTGGTCCCGGGGTCCTGGGATCGAGTCCCGCATCCAGCTCCCTGCTCAGTGGGGAGCCTGCTTCTCCCTCTGCTTCTCTCTCTCTCTCTGTCTCTCATGAATAAATAAATAAAATCTTTTAAAAATATATTATCTGTAGATAAGAGCACAAGATCTATCCTAAAAAATTCCAGTTAAGTCCTCCAACTGGCCCAACTTGGAACAAATTCCCTACACTTGGACTAATCACTACAAGTAATGGCTGACAATGTAGGAATAGTCTACAGATAAGGGTCTGAGAGATAAGAGCTCTTCTTCTCTTGTTCTCCACTCATCCTATGGGATATTCAATAGACATGTAACAATATATCCCAAACTAAATTTTTGATGTTTACTCCCCATCCTATTCCTTCCACAGATCTCTCCCCCTTAGTAAATGGTAAATACGAAATCATCCTTCACTTTCTCCTTTTCTCATAACCTGCATCCAGTCTGTCAAATGATCAAAAGGAAGGGTATACTATATTTTGCATATGTTGCCTTATTTTTCTATATTAGAAATTTATCACTATAAGAATATATTCACAGTGCATCAAAAACTAATAATGTAAGGTATGGTGAATAACAAAACAATAAAAAATTTAAAAAAGAATATATTCACAGTGAAATATTTCAATAAAATATCTGCAGTTGGGTAATAATCATATGGTTCATAATCATGCATTAAGGAAATAACATTGATTTGGCCACATCTTTAGTTTGAACTGTGAGGAGGTTCTGAATAAGTAAATTTTGTGGAATGTTAATTTAGTTAATGAACAGATTTGATAGTTATTCATTAGGCCCATAATCCTATCTGATATTAAGATTAATAATTCTATTTGATAGTAAAAATAGCCAAATCAGTAACATACATAGTAGATGATATTCACATATTGGTACATTCTTACCAGTATAGTTATGATTATGGATGTCTCCATTCAGAACTTCATTTACAAATACTGCAAAACATGCCACAATTTCAATGTCTTGGTAAATAACATTTAAAAATAATAAATATTGAAATTAAAATTATAATATAAATTGACATCTTTCACTTAGACATTGCTCAACACTTTTGCATTTCTTTTAATATGCCTTCTCTAGGCAATTTTGTCAAAGAGTTTAAAATGGATACATTGCCTGATAACATATGGTCTTTTTTCTTTTCTTTTTTTTTTTAGGCTGGACAGTATTCTATTTTATTATGTTATATTAATCACCGTACATTACATCATTAGTTTTTGATATAGTGTTCCATGATTCATTGTTTGTGTATAACACCGAGTTCTCCATTCAGTACATGCCCTCTTTAATACCCATCACCAGGCTAACACATCCCCCACCCCCCTCCCCTCTAGAACCCTCAGTTTGTTTCTGAGAGTCCATAGTCTGTCATGATTTGTCTCCCACTCTGATTCCCCCCTTCATTTTTCCCTTCCTACCACCTTCTTTTTTTTATAACATAAAATTTATTATTTGTTTCAGAGGTACAGGTCTGTGATTCAACAGTCTTGCACAATTCACAGCACTCACCATAGCACATACCCTCCCCAATGTCTATCATCCAGCCACCCCATCCCTCCCACCCCCACCACACCAGCAACCCTCAGTTTGTTTCCTGAGATTAAGAATTCCTTCTATCAGTGAGATCATATGATACATGTCTTTCTCTGATTGACTTATTTCGCTCAGCATAATACCCTCCAGGTCCATCCACGTCGTTGCAAATGTCATGATTACATTCCTTTTTATGGCTGCATAATATTCCATTGTGTGTATATATATATATATATATATATATATATATATATATATTACATCTTCTTTATCCATTCTTAATACAACATTCAAAGAGGTATATTAAGTTTTAAAAAATGGTTTGTTTTTCTCTCTATTATATACCAAAAACATTGTTAGAATAGTAGCTGCATTCTTCAATATAGAATTTTAGAAAAAAACATATTCTACAGCGTGGTAACAAAATCTTAAATTTATATATAAGATAAAGATATAGATAAATAATGTTTCAATCCTATATATTTAGATAAACACCATATGAATTACTCAACAATATCTGCAGAATATCATGTATTTATCAGTATAACTTATTCTCATTTTGATAATTTATAATACTGTCTATATCTACACTGAATATAAAATCAATACAAGCATGAACATAAAAATAAATACATATATTGGGCTTCTATCAATGAAAAACAAACTTTAAAATATTTTTTATTGCTGTGCACATGTGGTTTATTTATTTTAAAAAAGTGTTGCTTAGTCTTTCTAAAAATAAATTAGCCTCTGGAGATGTTACAATGATACACCAGCAACTCAAATAATAAATCGAAGCTTCAAAAGCATGTAGTTAGTATTTATGCATAAAAGTATTACATTAATTGATCTAAATGCCAAAGGTATCATCTGTCTTTGCTTTTCTTTAAGTATTAACTTAAAATCACTTTCTTATGAGTCAGAATAAATATGTGAACTATCATTAATGTCCCAAAAGTATTCTTTTAATACTAATTAAAAATTTTAATTGCTCCAAAACCAAATGGTTAAGATAAAAATTATATCACCTGTGAAGCTTAGACTACAAATGTGAATTAAGAAATTATATAGGAAAATCATGGATAATAAGATTTTTTCCTCAAAATTTCATAGCATTTGTTTGATTTTTTATTTTTTTAAAGATTTTATTTATTTATTTGAGAGAGAGAGAATGAGAGATAGAGAGCACGAGAGGGAAGAGGGTCAGAGGGAGAAGCAGACTCCTTGCTGAGCAGGGAGCCTGATGTGGGACTCGATCCCAGGACTCCAGGATCATGACCTGAGCCGAAGGCAGTCGCTTAACCAACTGAGCCACCCAGGCGCCCTGTTTGATTTTTTAAATGAATTATCTGAATAACATCCTTCATTGTCTAGTTCCTTTTGCATGTTCACATATATTAGTAGTGAGATATTACTTTAACAATATAATGCAATGAATATAATATTTATATAAGTACATAGTATTTTAATGAGCATGTAAAAACCTGGTATATTTGTTATAGAGTAATACTATCTAATATTTACCAAGAGTTTATTATGTGCTAGACATGCTTCTAAGCACTTTGTGCACTAATTCATTGAAAATTAAATTTAATCCTCAAAACAACCCAAAGAAGTAGGCACTATTTTTGTCCAATTTCACAATTTAGAAACCTAAGAAGGACACCAATACATGTGAGTTGATTCTGAATTTGTTGGAATGATGTTCGTGTGGTCATGTTTCTGACCATGTGCACAAGTACAGCTAAAAAAATATATGTGTTTCCAACATTCTTTCTCTCATGGTTTCATAAAGACCACTATAAATCTTCTGATTTATAGCTAAAAGTGATATTTCTAACTAAGATGCCATTCGTAAATTGCTGGCTATAGCTCAATTTTTTTCATTATAGAAACATAACTTTTTTGTCCAAAATTATGACATTTTTCTGATACTTCCAATTAAAATCTTCATAATTTTATTACCCAGAAATCCATCTTACATGCTACCATCATGCTAGCAGTTATCTAACCATAAATAGATCTATCGTTGCCTCTTTCTGGCAATACCTTTGTATTAGTAGACTCTATAATTTCTTGGATGCTCCAATTGGTGATTACAGAGTTTAAAGAAATGTCCATATCCTGGGCAACATTAGTGACTTTGATAAAAGGTCTCAAAAAATTGGATGTAAGATTAACACAGCTACCCTACGCGTATAGAGGCATTCATATAACTATTAATTTTATTATGTTAGTTATATATTACCAACTTTTTAACTGTTATCTTGGGATAACTCTAGTATTTTTCCTTTAGAATGATGTTTATAGTTGTAGTAATAGATGCATTTTGTCATGTGACAAAGGGCTCTTGTATTCTGAGGTTTTGAAGATTTTTCTTAAACCAGAATGGATGTTAAATATTATTCAGTGCTTATTATTGAAATGACTACATTTTCAGATCTTATTCTATTAAGATTT
This sequence comes from Zalophus californianus, assembly GCF_009762305.2. Lineage (NCBI taxonomy): Eukaryota > Metazoa > Chordata > Mammalia > Carnivora > Otariidae > Zalophus > Zalophus californianus. The sequence continues at coordinate 88,571,053 of NC_045598.1, forward strand.
TAATATCAATAATTGTCCTAATATTAAATTATTTTTAAATTTCAAGAGTACCCAAATAATTTTTAAGTTACTTGCTTTGTTTTTATAATTTTTAAGTTCCTTGCTTAGTTTTGATAAATACTCCATGGTTGTTAAGATGTTCGAATTAGAGAAAGCTGAGTGATAAGGAATTGAGAACTCTCTGTACTATCTTTGCAACTCTTCTGTAAATCTAAAATTATTTAAAAAATTTTTTAAATGTCCCTGCCCATTTTAGGACAATATTGTCTTGTAGACTTGGAGTTATAAACCAAAGCACTCTTTTAATTAATTAATATTAGTTCTATGGCCATTATAATTCTTGGTCCATGATAACAATGTTCTAAAATCCATCTATTCAATCAGTAACAACTCACTTTAGTGAACCCACTCTGAAAGCTAGCCAGTCACTGTCTACCTCATTTTTTGAAAGTCAGCCTTTCAGTGAACTTACTCCAGTGGACATTATTCTAGAGATGATGTCACCAAATTCACACACCTATACCCAACACAAAATATGAACTATTACATGCCGCATTCTCAAGACTGATGTCAACTCACTCTAAACTCTATAACCAACCCCACCTTAAAAACAAAGGCTTTCCAAATACTTCATAAAAGATCAGAATGCTTTTCTCAAGGACACCATGCTTGACCAGCATAGCACTGCCTTATTTAAGAAAGGAATACATTCAAGCTCTTGGTTTACAGATATTAAGTGGTGCTTTCATTATTTGACAAAGTCATTTATTCTTTTAATACAATTCACCTGGGACTCATAATCAGTAACAGGAGAAGGTATAAAACTCTTCTTAGACTGCTACTCTCTCATTTTTTGAGGTCACCAAGTCTCCTATCTCTGTTGACTCAAGAGACCCTATCTCTCAGACCCAGAAGTAGACTATTCCCATATTTTCATTTTTTGTAGTGATTAATTAGTGTGCAGGGGATTTGTTCCAAGTTAGGCCAACTGGAGGCCTTAACTGGATTTTTTTTAATTGCTTCGTTTATCCAAGTTTAATACAACTGTAGACTCTTTCTCCAATGATATCTTACCTGGGCACTATGCTGTTGATGTAGATCTTCCACTTCTATGCCCACTGACACCCAATGAAACCTGTATGGCTTCAGTCACGTGTTCTTCCAAAACCTATGTTCAAATACTCAGAACTTGAACAATTTATGCTACCCTAAGAGCAACACAAACAATCCTTTTAGCTAGATCTTCTAACTAGTTCAAATTATCACACTAAATATCACATATAAATGTAGACTATTCTGATTCAGACTGTATATAAAAACTAATGGGAGTTAAATAGGTGATGGGGATTCCTTAATTGTTCACTTGCTGTGATGAGCACCAGGTGTTGTATGGAAGGGTTGAACCACTAAATTGTACACCTGAAACTAATATTACAGTATGTTAACTGCAGTTTAAATAAAAACTTAAAAAAAGAGAAAAAAACGAATGGAAAAAAATTGAGTACTTTAAAAGGATATGATGAATATGTTTTTTAAAATAGCTACAATAGGGGGCGGAGCAAGATGGCGGAGGAGTAGGAGACCTAGATTTCATCTGGTCTCAGGAATTCAGCTGAATAGGGATCAAACCATTCTGAACACCTACGAACTCAACAGGAGATCGAAGAGGAGAGTAGCAACAACTATCTGAACAGAGAAGCGACCACTTATGGAAGGTAGGACGTGCGGAGAAGTGAATCCGAGGCGATATTCGGGAGGATAGACAGCGGGGGAGGGGCCTCCGCCGGCCGCTTCTGGTGAGTGATAGAGTCGCGGAGCACAAAATCGGAAATTTTATTAGTCGGCTCCGCTGAGGGACGTCGCTGCAGTGGCTAAGCAGGGGGTGGAGTCCTCCCGGGACAGTGTGGTCTCAGGACCCTTGGGGTCACAGAAAGACCAGGGGAGCCTGAGTGCGCCAGAACTCCCAGGTATTGGAGCGGGGAAGCCGGCTGCAGAGACGGAGCTGAGGCGCGGGCTCTCAGCTTGGGGTTGCCATAAACTGTGATCCACGGCCCAGTTGGGCCACTGCTCCTGCAGCAGGGACCCAACAAGCTGCAGATCCGGGGAGATTCCCCTCTCTCCCCTGGGAGGAGTGGTGCGGGAGCGCACCGCAGGGATCTGCTGGGTTTGGAGACTCCACACGGGGTCGGGTGCCAGAGATAGCAATGCTCGGTCACAGGCCGGGGGAGCACGGAGAGCGGCTGGAGACCGGGGACAAGGGAGTGACTGCTTTTCTCTGGGGGCGCACTGAGGAGCGGGGCCCCGAGTTCTCGGCTCCTCTGGGTGGAGATTGGGAGGCCACTATTTTTGCCCTGGTCCTCCAAGGCTGTACGGAGAGCTTGCAGGGAACAAAAGCTCCTGAGATCAAACCCGAGCAGCTTGCTTAGCCCGGACCGACAAGGGCGGGGTAATTCAGCCTCCGGCAAAGACATTTGGAAACCACAGCAACAGGCCCCTCCCCCAGAATATCAGCCCGAACAGCCAGCAAGCCAAGACCAAGTTTACCGATCAAGGAGAACGGGAGAACTCCAGCGCTAGGGGAATACTGCACATAGAATTCATGGCTTTTTTTAACCATGATTCATTAGTTCATCAAAGTTAATTTTTGTTAACTGTTTTTTTTCACTATTTCAACCAACATCTTATCAATCTCTTTTTTTAAAAAAAAACATTTATTTTTCATTTTTAGAGTCATATTTTATCCCTTCATATTAGTTACCCTTATTTTTGGCACATATATATATAAGTTGTTCTCTCTTTAAAATTTTGAGATACAGTTTCTTCTAACAGATAAAAATATACCCTAAATCACTAGTGTATGGCTCTGTTCCAGTCTCCTGCCTGATCACATTCTCTCCCTTTTTTCTTTTTTTTTCTTTTAAATCTTCTTTCTTTTTTCAAACAACTTCTTATCTTATCAAGTCCTTTTATAAAATCTTTTATAATTTTCATCTTTACAATCATTTTCTATCCCTTCATTGTATCAACCCTTATTTTGTACATATATGTCTTTCTTCCTTTAAAATTTTAGGAGGCACTTTTTTCTAACAGACCAAAATACGCCCAAAATCTAGTGTGTGGCACTGATCTATGCACTACCCTGATCATATTTGATCACATTCTGCTTTTTTTGTATTGTTCTGTTTTTGTTTTTATCTTTTTTTTCTTTTTTTTTTTTTCTCTTTCTTTTTTCTTTCTTTCCCTTTCTTCTCCCCTGGTTTCAGGTCTTTTATGATTTGTATACAGTATATTTGCTGGGGACATTGTAAACCTGTTAGCATTTTGTTCTCTCATTCATCTATTCTCCTCTGGACAAAATGACAAGATGAAACAAATCACCTCAGCAAAAGGAACAAGAGGTAGTGCCGTCAGCCAGGGACCTACTCAATACGGACATTAGTACAATGTCGGACCTAGAGTTCAGAATCATGACTTTAAAGATACTAGCTGGGCTTGAAAAAAGCATGGAAGTTATTAGAGACACCCTTTCTGGAGAAATAAAAGAACTAAAATCTAACCAAGTCGAAATCAAAAAGGCTATTGATGAGGTGCAATCACAAATGGGGGCACTAACTGCTAGGATAAATGAGGCAGAAGAGAGAATCAGTGATATAGAAGACCAAATGATGGAAAATAAAGAGGCTGAGAAAAAGAGGGAGAAACAACTACAGGATCAAGAGGGCAGAATTCGAGAGATAAGTGATACGATAAGACGAAACAACATTAGAATAATTGGGATCCAGGAAGAAGAAGAAAGAGAGAGAAGGGCAGAAGGTATATTGGAGCAAATAATAGCAGAGAACTTCCCTAATGTGAGGAAGGAAACAGGCATCAAAATCCAGGAGGCACAGAGAACCCCTCTCAAAATCAATAATAATAGGTCAACACCCTGACATCTAATAGTAAAACTTACGAGTCTCAGAGACAAAGAGAAAATCCTGAAAGCAGCTCGGGAGAAGAAATATGTAACCTACAATGGTAAAAATATTAGATTGGCAACAGACCTATCCACAGAGACCTGGCAGGCCCGAAGGGACTGGCAAGATATCTTCAGAGCACTAAATGAGAAAAATATGCAGCCAAGAATACTATATCCAGCTAGGCTGTCATTGAAAATAGAAGGAGAGATAAAAAGCTTCCAGAACAAACAAAAACTAAAGGAATTTGCAAACATGAAACCAGCCCTCCAAGAAATATTGAAAGGGGTCCTCTAAGCAAAGAGAGAGCCTAAAAGCAGCAAAGATCAGAAAGGAACACAGACAACATACAGTAACAGTCACCTTACAGGCAATACAATGGCACTAAATTCATACCTTTCAATAGTTACCCTGAATGTAAATGGGCTCAATGCCCCAATCAAAAGACACAGGCTATCAGATTGGATTAAAAAACAAGACCCATCCATATGCTGTCTGCAAGAGACTCATTTTAGACCCAAAGACACCCCCAGATTGAAAGGGGGTGGAAAACCATTGACCATGCTAATGGACACCAAAAGAAAGCTGGGGTGGCAATCCTTATATCAGACAAACTAGATTTTAAAACAAAGACTGTAATAAGAGATGAGGAAGGACACTATATCCTACTTAAAGGGTCTATCCAACAAGAAGATCTAACAATTGTAAATATCTATGCCCCGAACATGGGAGCAGCCAATTATATAAGGCAATTAATAACAAAAGCAAAGAAACACATTGACAACAATACAATAATAGTAGGGGACTTTAACACCCCCCTGACTGAAATGGACAGATCATCTAAGCAAAAGATCAACAAGGAAATAAAGACTTTAAATGACACACTGGACCAAATGGACTTCACAGACATATTCAGAACATTCCATCCCAAAGCAACAGAATACACATTCTTCTCTAGTGCCCATGGAACATTCTCCAGAATTGATCACATCGTAGGTCACAAATCAGGTCTCAACCGGTACCAAAAGCTTGGGATCATTCCCTGCATATTTTCAGACCACAATGCTTTGAAACTAGAACTCAATCACAAGAGGAAAGTCAGAAAGAACTCAAATACATGGAGGCTAAAGAGCATCCTACTAAAGAATGAATGGGTCAACCAAGAAATTAAAGAAGAATTAAAAAAATTCATGGAAACCAATGAAAATTAAAACACAACTGTCCAAAATCTTTGGGATACAGCAAAGGCAGTCCTGAGAGGAAAGTATATAGCAATACAAGCCTTTCTCAAGAAACAAGAAAGGTCTCAAATACACAACCTAACCCTACACCTAAAGGAGCTGGAGAAAGACCAGCAAAGAAAGCCTAAACCCAGCAGGAGAAGAGAAATCATAAAGATCAGAGCAGAAATCAATGAACTAGAAACCAAAAGAACAGTAGAACAGATCAACGAAACTAGGAGCTGGTTCTTTGAAAGAATTAACAAGATTGATAAACCCCTGGCCAGACTGATCAAAAAGAAAAGAGAAATGACCCAAATCAACAAAATCATGCATGAAAGAGGAGAGATCACAACCAACACCAAAGAAATACAAACAAGTATAAGAACATATTATGAGCAACTCTATGCCAGCAAATTAGATAACCTGGAAGAAATGGGTGCATTCCTAGTGATGTATCAACTACCAAAACTGAACCAGGAAGAAATAGAAAACCTGAACAGACCTATAACCACTAAGGAAATTGAAGCAGTCATTAAAATCTCCCAACAAACAAAAGCCCAGGGCCAGATGGCTTCCCAGGGGAATTCTATCAGACATTTAAAGAAGAATTAATACCTATTCTCCTGAAACTGTTCCAAAAAATAGAAATGGAAGGAAAACTTCCAAACTCATTTTATGAGGCCAGCATTACCTTGATCCCAAAACCAGACAAAGATCCCAACAAAAAGGAGAATTACAGATCAATATCCTTGATGAACATGGATGCAAAAATTCTCACCAAAATACTAGCCAATAGGATCCAACAGTACATTAAAAGGATTATTCACCATGACCAAGTAGGATTTATCCCTGGGCTGCAAGGCTGGTTCAACATCCGCAAATCAATAAACGTGATACAATACATTAACAAAAGAAAGAACAAGCATCATATGATCCTCTCAATAGATGCAGAAAAAGCATTTGACAAAGTACAGCATCCTTTCTTGATCAAAACTCTTCAGAGTATAGGGATAGAGGGTACATACCTCAATATCATAAAAGCCATCTACGAAAAACCTACAGCGAATATCATTCTCAATGGGGAAAAGCTGAGAGCTTTTCCCCTAAGGTCAGGAACACGGCAGGGATGTCCACTCTCACCACTGCTATTCAACATAGTATTAGAAGTCCTAGCCACAGCAATCAGACAACAAAAAGAAATCAAAGGCATCCAAATCGGCAAAGAGGAAGTCAAATTCTCACTCTTTGCAGATGATATGATACTGTATGTGGAAAACCCAAAAGACTCCACCCCAAAACTGCTAGAACTCATACAGGAATTCAGTCAAGTAGCAGGCTATAAAATCAATGCACAGAAATCAGTGGCATTCCTATACACCAACAACAAGACAGAAGAGAGACAAATCAAGGAGTCGATCCCATTCACAATTGCACCCAAAACCATAAGATACCTAGGAATAAATTTAACCAAAGAGGCAAAGGATCTGTACTCAGAAAACTATAAAATACTCAGGAAAGAAAATGAAGAAGACACAAAGAAATGGAAAAACGTTCCATGCTCATGGATTTGGAGAACCAACATTGTGAAGATGTCAATGCTACCTAGAGCAATCTACACATTCAATGCAATCCCCATCAAAATACCATCCACTTTTTTCAAAGAAATGGAACAAATAATCCTAAAATTTGTATGGAACCAGAAGAGACCCCGAATAGCCAGAGGAATATTGAAAAAGAAAAGCAAAGCTGGCGGCATCACAATTCCGGACTTTCAGCTCTATTACAAAGCTGTCATCATCAAGACAGTATGGTACTGGCACAAAACAGACACATAGATCAATGGAACAGAATCGAGAGCCCAGAAATGGACCCTTAACTCTATGGTCAACTTATCTTTGACAAAGCAGGAAAGAATGTTCAATGGAAAAAAGACAGTCTCTTCAACAAATGGTGTTGGGAAAATTGGACAGCCACATGCAGAAGAATGAAACTGGACCATTTCCTTACATCACACACAAAAATAGACTCCAAATGGTTGAAAGACCTCAATGTGAGACAGGAGTCCATCAAAATCCTAAAGGAGAACACAGGTAGCAACCTCTTCGACCTCAGCCGCAGCAACTTCTTCCTAGAAACATCGCCAAAGGCACGGGAAGCCAGGGCAAAAATGAACTATTGGGATTTCATCAAGATAAAAAGCTTTTGCACAGCAAAAGAAACAGTCCACAAAACCAAAAGGCAACCGACAGAATGGGAGAAAATATTTGCAAATGACATATCAGATAAAGGGCTAGTATCCAAAATCTATAAAGAACTTATCAAACTCAACACCCAAAGAACAAATAATCCAATCAAGAAATGGGCAGAAGACATGAACAGACATTTTTCCAAAGAAAACATCCAAATGGCCAACAGGCACATGAAAAAGTGCTCAACATCGCTCGGCATCAGGGAAATCCAAATCAAAACCTCAATGAGATACCACCTCACACCCGTCAGAATGGCTAAAATTAACAAGTCAGGGAATGACAGATGTTGGCGGGGATGTGGAGAAAGGGGAACCCTCCTACACTGTTGGTGGGAATGCAGGCTGGTGCAACCCCTCTGGAAAACAGTATGGGGGTTCCTCAAACAGTTGAAATTAGAGCTACCATTCGATCCAGCAATTGCACTGCTGGGTATTTACCCCAAAGATACAAATGTAGGGACCCGAAGGGGTACGTGCACCCCAATGTTTATAGCAGCAATGTCCACAATAGCCAAACTGTGGAAAGAGCCAAGATGTCCATCGACAGATGAATGGATAAAGAAGAAGTGGTATATATACACAATGGAATATAATGCGGCCATCAAAAGGAATGAGATCTTGCCATTTGCAACGACGTGGATGGAACTGGAGGGTGTTATGCTTAGTGAAATAAGTCAATCAGAGAAAGACATGTATCATATGACCTCACTGATATGAGGAATTCTTAATCTCAGGAACAAACTGAGGGTTGCTGGAGTGGTCGTGGGTGGGAGGGATTGGGTGGCTGGGTGATAGACATTGGGGAGGGTATGTGCTACGGTGAGCGCTGTGAATTGTGTAAGACTGTTGAATCACAGATCTGTACTTCTGAAACAAATAACGCAACATATTTTAAGAAAAAGGAAAAGAAGAAGATAGCAGGAGAGGAAGAATGAAGGGGAGTAAGTCGGAGGGGGAGATGAACCAGGAGAGATGATGGACTCTGAAAAACAAACTGAGGGTTCTAGAGGGGAGGAGGGTAGGCGGATGGGTTAGCCTGGTGATGGGTATTAAAGAGAGCACATTCTGCATGGAGCACTGGGTGTTATGAACAAACAATGAATCATGGAACGCTACACCAAAACAAATGATATAATATATGGTGATTAACATAACAATAAAAATTAAAAAAATAAAATAGCTACAATATATGAAGGGAAGTATATATTACAATAGAAATAATTTTCAAACTACAAACAAATCCCAATGGGAGTTCCCTTTCATCCTTTGTTATGTTTCTTCTGTTTGCATTTCTTCTTTTTTTAAAATATTTTATTTATTCATTTGACAGAGAGAGAGAGAGAGAGAGAACAAGCGGGGGGAGCAGCAGAGGGAGAGGGAGAAGTAGGGAGCCCAATGTGAGCCCGGTGCAGGCAATCCCATTATTCTGGGATCATGACCCAAGCCAAAGGCAGACGCCCAACTGACCGAGCCACCCAGGCGCCGGGTCTGCAATTTCTAAACAAAATTGTAGTCTTAGGAGATTAATGACAGTGGATTATTAGGAGTTGCAGTTATCTTGTCAAGGAATCTAGTAGGACAGAACTTCACTTGGAGGTAGCACTGTCCATAAGCAGAAACTTTAAGAATATGTTATTTACTCAGAACATTTCCAGGATTCCTATGGATCTATGGAGATTTAGTATATAAATATTTACAATCTTACAACAATTTAGTAGCTTATTTTGGCAAGTAAACACAGCAATTATTGTATGCAAAAACGAGTTACTGAATTTATGATGATAAGATCATCCAAAGTTAAGTATTTCTGAAGGTCTGCATATAAAAACAAGTTTCAAAATATAAGTTTAAATAATCTTATTGGCACTAACCATTCTTAATTTAAGTAGAATGCTTTACAATGAAATTTTGCTATAGCTTACATGAATTCATAATCCAAAATATAGTGGTGCCATAAATTAGGTATAATTTAGGATGTAGTACTCCCAAGGAGGATCCTGAGAAATGCAAGATCTGGAACACTCATCCATTTATCTATGCAAAAAATATTTATTGTAGATATCATAATAAATAAAATAATTACAAAAAATAAATGCTCTTCTTGAAGTTTATATTCTAGTGATTGAGAAAAAATCAGAAATCAAAATATAGAAGAAAATTTATAGAAATATGTGATGAGTGCTATGGAGAAAAATAAAGCCAGAAATGTAATAGGGAGTGTGGGGTAAAAATTGTAGCTTTTGATAGATGTGTGTGTGTGTGTGTGTATGTGTGTGTGCCTGTGCACATGTGTGTTTACATAATGCTTTGCTTTTAGTGCAAGCAGTGCTTTTTGAATCTCTAGATTGATACTTCTCATAGTTTTGGGAAAGTCTCATGCTAATCTTTGCCATATTCTCTCACTTCTCTCGCTCTTGAATGCCAATTGTATTCACCGTAAAGGTTTCAACATTTCCCTTATGTCTTTTATCTTCTTTCCTTTTCTATATTTGTAAATCTATATTTTTCTTTCAAAATATTTCCTCTGACCGTTCTTAAGATCTTAATTCCTATTTATCTGGGCTTCTTCTTTTTCTTAAATGCAATTTGAGTTACTATCAAGATTTTCAGTTAAGTTCCATTGTATTTCTTTAAAGTTAATACTTCTCTATTTTAAAGCCCAGTCTTATTTGCAATAAATATTGCTTTTTTAAAAATTTTATTAACAAGTTAACACTTTAATAATTATTCCTTCATTTTTTGTAAATGTACAAGAAAACCTGGACAAAAGTAAATAAATATTTTAAAAAATTTTTGATAGAAATGAGAAGATAGATACATGGAATTATTAATCACATTTCATGGCTGCATGCTTTAAATATTTTGGGGAAAATATTCTGGAAATATTTATTTGTTTTGAAATAGATGCTATATTTATTCAGCAGATTTTGTTTAAGGACACACTACAGTTACCGTGATGGATGGGAAAGGTAAAAATTTATGTTGTACACTTTGAAACAATAAAAATAATTATGGATTTATATGAATAGCTAATATAAAGTACTAAGTCCCTATAGTTAGAGTATTCAAACATCCATCTATATAATGTATTTGTTTTATTTCTCACACATATTTCACCTGACCTATAATGAACAATTTCCCATTGATTCAACCATCTAACATCTTGGTGGCTTCATGGCATGGGCCATAGGACCACTGGCTGGTACACAGATCCACTGGCAGAGATAATTTTGTTAAATATTTTTCTGATAACCACTTAACACAGGAAGAGTTTAGTTAACCAAGAGCAGATGGTGTACAATGAACTTACTAGAGATATTGGGAAAATCAGTGGGCAAGGATAGTTGGTAACAATTGTGTTAATATCATATACAACATGGTTTTTCAAGTTTTTATTTAAATTCCAGTTAATTAACATACAGTGTGATATTAGTTTCAGGTGTAGAATTTAGTGATCCAACACTTCCATACAACACTCAGTGCTCATCGCAGTAAGTGCCGTCTTTAATTCTCATCACCTGTTTCGTATACAATATGTTTTAAGTTAAACTACTTATGTAGGCAGAGAGAAGGATCTCAGTTCATACATGAATGATACAATTGTATTGTACATTTCAGGGAAATAGCAAGTGTGTGTTCATTGATAAATTGATAAAAGTGAAAAGAATCAGTTTACACGTAATTTTAGAGTTTAAAGACATCAGATTATTATCAGTTTCCACTCATGATTTTTCAAGGTTGAAAATGTAATTTCAAAAGGTGGGCTGACAGGCCAAGGTTCCATAACTACTTAGTGGCAAGGCAAGTAATACAACTGGACTATCAATTCCAAATTTAATGTGCTTTCCACTAGAATACAGTTTTGCCCTTTGACATAATATAACATAATATAATATAGTATAATATAATATAATAATATAAAACATAACATAGTATTGTAAGTATAGTAATAATATAATATAAAATAATATAAAGTAAAATAAAATAATACAATATAACAAATTTTATATTGTCCCTGTTTTTATAAATTAAATTTTATTGACCCTTTATAGGAAAAGTTTGCCTATCTCTGATTTAGAGTGAAGGAAATGGTTTAGTTTCCAAACCATGCAGACCAATACTTTTTCAAATAATAAAAAAGTGTTAGAAAGCAACCATACATATAGATGACACATCAATGTCAAATAGCTCTTATGTTTATAAATGTTTAACCTCAATCTGTGTACTTTTCTACTAGCAAAATGGATCCAAACAGTTCTCAGATAATACAGATTCACTGGATGCACTCTGAGTAGCATGGTTATAGAGGTAAAAAAATAAATAAATAAATAACTCTATAAAAAACTGCCTAGGTTGGTTTGAATCACAGCTCTACAACCTACGAATATTTATTTTGTCAAGGTACTTATATCTTGGGGCGCCTGGGTGGCTCAGTCGTTACGCGTCTGCCTTCAGCTCAGGTCATGATCCTGGGGTCCTGGGATCAAGCCCCGCATTGGGCTCCCCGCTCCATGGAAGGCCAGCTTCTCCCTCTCCCACTCCCCCCGCTTGTGTTCCCTCTCTCTCTGTGTCTCTCTCTGTCAAATAAATAAAATCTTAAAAAAAATCCATATGTGACAAATGAATATAGTAATAATAATAGTGAAATATTTCTCATCTCATGGAGTTCTTGCAAACATCAAATTAGTTAAAATATAAAGCACTTAGAACCTGTCTAGCATGTATTTAATCACTGTAGTGCTAGCTATTATTATTACTTCTTAATATATGAAGCAGTCATAGACTCAAAATATACCTGAACTATTTACTCACTTAAATGTTAATTATTTTTTACCCTGCATCAAAGAAAATAGAATATATCTCTGGATAACATTGGTCATGAATAAATCTAAAATTTGCATAGAGAAATCTAATTAAAAATAATTATTTTAACTCCTTTGGTAACCAATGAAACATTTTCTTTTTCAATGTAGGCTTCACATCCAGCATGGAGCCCAACACAGGGCTTGAACTCACAATCCTGAGATCAAGACCTGAGCTGAGAACAAGAGTGGACACTTAACCAAGTGAGTCACCCAGACACCACTCAGTGAAACATTTTTTAATTAATTCTTTATTTTTGTGAGCAGTTTTAGGTTCATAGCAAAGTTGAGGGGGAAGTATAGAAATTTCTTATTTACCCCTTGTCCCCACACATGCATAGCTTTCCTCCATTACCAACATTTCCCACTAGGGTGGCAGATTTGTTACAACTGATGAACCTACACTAACACATCATAATCACCCAGAATTCAGAATTTTTATTATACTTCACTCTTGGTGTTGTATATTCTGTGGATTTGGAAAGATGTATAATGTCATGTGTCCATCATTATAGTATCATACAGAGTATTTTCACTGCCCTAAAAATTGTCAGGGCTCTAGTTATCTCTCCCCTCTCCCAACCTCTGGCAATCTCTGATCTTAATTTCTAATCCAGAGTTTTGCCTTTTCCAGAATTTTACACGGTTAGAATCATAGAGCATGTAGTCTTTTCAGACTTGCTTCTTTCACTTAGAAATATATATTTCAGGTTCCTCATGTCTTCTCCTGGCTTGATAGCTCATTTAATTTTCACACTGAATAATACTGGAACATTTTTAAAGGACTATGCTCTCTGAATGGAAGCCAAATTTGTCCATTTAAAAAACATGAAGGTAATGTTTTTCAAGCAAGGTTGAACAAAATCTGTTAGCCAGGAGGTACATCAACTTTTTTGCTCAATACACAATCTTCTTATTCAGCTACTTTCTTTTGAACTCTCATTTACAATATACCACAAAATATTATGCCCTTTGTTTATAATTGAGCTTCAGTTTACAGTACCCACAGGCAATGATACAGGTCACTTGTTCTCAACCTCATCTGCCTTTCTTTCAGAATTGTTTACTTCTTCTTTCAAAATCTCAGGTCTATAAAGAATTTGGAAGTCCTTTATAGAGGACAAATAATAATTTTTAAACATAAACTAGTCGATGTGTTTGTATTCAATATATGGAAAGATAGAATCATATAAAATGTTTTTTAAGAAACATGTAAAAGTTTATCCAAACCAAAATCTAATTAATGTAGTGTGATAAGACCATCAAATTATTAATAAATTCTTTTCTCACCTTTGACTATATTATATCCATCTAGGTCTCATCTCAAATATCTCATTTTCTATGATATAGTTATCAATTTTTATAATCAATGATTAATCCTCATTCTTTTTAAAGCCTAGGATACCCGATTTGTACATTTTAGGGCACTAAGTTGTCTGCTTTATATTATAGTCATTTATTTTCTTTCTCTTTTTAAAAAATATTTTATTTATTTATTTAACAGAGAGAGAGAGAGAGAGCACAAGCAGGGGAACAGCAGAGGAAGAGGGAGAAGCAGCCTTCCCACCGAGCAGGGAGCCTGATGTGGGGCTTGATCCCAGGACCCTGAGATCATGACCTGAGCCAAAGGCAGATGCTTAACTGACTGAGCCACCCAGGGGCCCTGATTTTTTTTTCTTTTTAATCTGTATTGTGAGCTCTGTAAGCCTAGAACTATGTCTTATTGATACTTGTAACTTTTTAATCTTTGTGTTTTTTTTATTTTAAAATGTAGCCACCCAATGATAAAATCAAATCAGTCCATAATGGCATGCCAGTGTGGAGAGAGAGACCACAAATTACTGAGATTTTCAGGCAGGAAAACCTGGTGAGCCATTGATAATTATACAGATATTGATGATTTTATAGCTATAAAGCTCACTTCCCCTCAAAAGCAACACAAAATAATATAAAACATAGGCTAGATGAGAATAACTTGCTTAATAACAAGCAATGTTTATATAGTGATTGTATATTATAATCTGATTTAGTTTTCATACAATGCTGGGAAATTATCACCATCACTTTGTAGATGAAAGAACAGACATTTGAATTGGTCATGTTGTGAACAGTTGACTTAAACTTTAAATCCTGAAAAAAAAAAAACAACTTTAAATCCTGGCTTTTTGACTTTCTATATAGGTTCTTTCTTCTACACCATAGTTTATGTTATAATTTAAGTATTATTTTCCTCTGTAGTTTCAGGATGATTACATTATCAATTTCCAACAAGTCAACTTTTCTTACTTAAAATTTAATCTTCTGACAATGGGAAGTATTTCTGGCACTGGTTTAAAATCTGATACCCAAGTGATATCTGGCCAATAACATTTAGACCCATGAAAGGATTTATTTCCCCTGCTTCTAGACAACAAAATTTTGCTTTCAATCTAAACCTGACCAACACATTGAATGTGGAAGGGAAGGAAAATAGAACTAATTAAATAATAATTGCAGGCTAAGTTGTTCGATTCTTCTTGAAATGATGAAATGGGGTGTACTAGTGGGCAGGCTCTTGAACTTAGAATATCTATCTTTGATGTGAAGTACATTTAAAGGATTCTCATGTAAGAGGTGCGTGAAAGGGGCCTAACCACCACTCAATCTATTTCCAACAGTTACCTGCCAGTATGAATGCTTCCGTACCATTATAAAAATCTGTCAAGCATTCAAAACCAATTACACACAGGATGTCAAGTGTTGTCATGCCAGTTGTCCTTTTACTCCTCAGGGACTCCCACTGCCCATTTTCAGTTAAAAATCTATCCTGCTATATTGAGGTTTTTTTGTCAAGATAAGCATTACTATTTTTATATCCATCTCTTAAATAAAAGTAAATGTGATTGTCTTTGACTGACCAATAATTATCATAGGTTACAGATGATTTTCCTGGTCACTACATTCTACAAACTTCTACTATCAAGAAAAAAATTTCAATCTTTGCAGGTGATTTTCCACCAAATTTTAGGTCTATTACGGAATAACTTTCAGAGAATAACTATTAGAGAATAGTTACCAACATGCCTTATTTGATCTAAAAGATAAAAATGTGGAAGCTAGTAATTGGAGTGAATAAATTACTGATAATATTTCAGAAGTTTCCTAAAATTTTTGGTATATGTGTATCATTTAAAAGTTTTCAAATATCTTTGGCTGATGACTCTTAATGAACTCAGCAAAATTTTAAATCACAGTGATCAATAATAACAAATCAGGTACCTACTTTGCCCTAAGAAGTTTTAAGATCTTTAAGGCCTAGAAAGAGGTAATGTTTTGAAAATATTTGAAGACAATGAATAAATATTGCAATAAAAAGTATTAAATTCTAAGTCCTAAAATGTTTTTAAAGACTGTAATTAAAACTTTCTGGGAAGAAATAATAACAGAACTGTTATATGTTCTGGGTTCAGTGGATTTCTTCTCTATTTAGATAATTGAATTTAGCAGGAAGGAATTGCTAATAACAAAATGAGTGATACAAAATTTAGAAGAAAGTATTGTATCAAAGCTCCTCAAAATATATTGAAAAATATTAACATATATCATGATTAAAACCTGTACAATGTAACCTTTATTTTATCTAAAAGACAAGATTGATACACTACCAATTCTATAATTAAGTAAGAAAGACAGGAGTTATAGGTGAATATAAGCTAACATCAGATTGATCAATAAAAACATCAACAGTATTACTTATGAAAAATACATCAAAACAATATGGTATTGGCACAAAAACAGACACACAGATCAATGGAAAAAGATAGAAAGTCCAAAAATAAACCCAGTTCTATAGTCAATTAATCTATGACAAAGGAAGAAGGAATATACAATGGGGAAAAGACAAGTCTTTTTAATAAATGGTATTGGGAAAACTGGTCAGCTATATGCAAAAGAATGAAACTTGACCACTTTCTTACAACACACATAAAATAAGCTCAAAATAGATCAAAGGCCTTATTGTGAGGCCTGAAACCATTAAACTCTTAAGGGAAAATATAGGTACTAATCTCTTGGACATGGGACTTAGCAAAGTATTTATGGATTTGTCTCCCCAGGCAAGGGGGAATAATACTAAAATAAAAGATTTTGCACAACAAATGAAGGAAACCATCAACATAACAAAAAGGCAACCTAGTAAATGGGAGAAGATATTTGCAAATGGTATCTGTTAAAGGGTTAATATCCAAAGTATATAAAGAGCTTATACAACTCAACACCAAAAAACCCCAAATAATCTGACTAAAAATAGGTATTTTTCCAAAGAACACATACAGATGGCCACTAGACCCTTGAAAAGATGCTGAACATCATTAATCATCAGGGATATGCAAACCAAAACCACAATGACATACAGCCTTACACCTGTCAGATGGCTAAAATCAAAACACAAGAAACAACAAGTGTTGGCGAGGATGTGGAGAAAAAGGAATCTTCGTGAACTGTTGGAGGGAATGCAAACAGGTGTAGCCACTGTGGAAGTCAGTATGGAGTTTCCTCAAAAAATTAAAAATAGAACTACCATACGATCCAGTAATCATATTATTGGGTATTTATCCGAAGAATACAAAAACACTAATTTAGAAGATATATGCATGTTTTTTGAAGCATTATTTACAATAGCCAAATTATGGAAGCAGCCTATGTGTCCATCAGTAGATGAATGCATAAAGAAGATGTAGTATGTGTATACAATGGAGTATTATTCAGCCATAAAAAGGAATGAAATTTTACCATTTGCAACAACATGGATGGATCTAGAGAGTATAATGCTAAGCAATATAAGTCAGTTAGAGAAAGACAAATACCATATGATTTCACTCATAATGTGGAATTTAAAAAGCAAAACGATTGGGGGTGCCTGGG
The DNA here is from genome assembly GCF_009762305.2 of Zalophus californianus. Classification (NCBI taxonomy): domain Eukaryota; kingdom Metazoa; phylum Chordata; class Mammalia; order Carnivora; family Otariidae; genus Zalophus; species Zalophus californianus. The sequence goes on from NC_045598.1 coordinate 88,588,244, forward strand.
TGGCTCAGTCGTTAAGTGTCTGCCTTCGGCTCAGGTCATGATCTCGGGGTCCTGGGATTGAGCCCCGTATCGGGCTCCCTGCTCAGCAGAAAGCCTGCTTCTCCCTCTCCCACTCCCCCTGCTTGTGTTCCTTCTCTCGCTATCTCTCTCTCTTTGTCAAATAAATAAAATGGGTAAAATAACTGAAGGCTATTAAGAGTACACTTATCTCAATGAGCCCTAAGTAATATATAGAATTGTTGAATCACTGTATTGAACATCTGAAACTAATTTAACACTGTATGTCAACTATACTGTAACTAACAAAAAAATAAAAAAATAAATAAAGGAAGAAGAACGCCTAACAAGATCAACCCTCCTGGCAAATGTTTAAGTATACTGTTCAGTACTGTTAACTGTAGGCACTATGCAATACAGTAGATCTCTAGGACTTTTTCATCTTATAGAATTAAACTTGTATCCTTTGACTAATACCTTCCCATTTTCCCTTCCTTCCATCCCCTGGCAACCACTATTTTACGGTCTGCTTCTATGAGTTTCACTATTTTAGATTCCTCATATAAGTGGCATCATGTAGTATTTGCAACAACATGGATGACCCTGGAGAACATTATGACAAGTGAAAAAAGCCAGACACAGGGGCTAGAAGGCATTCTTGAGTGTAATAATCAATGGATAACCCAAAAGTAAAGCTTCCTGGTAATTAACTTAGAATATTACAAAAATTGGTGAAGATGCACTGAATTGTATTTGCTAATGGTAGGAAAGCAAATTATTCAATGGAAGTTATAATGTTAGAATCTACAGAAATCAATATATCATTCATTCATTCAAAACAATAAACATTTTTAGGTGAGATACTGTGGCACATGGGCAAAATAATTTTTCTGCCACCGCAAAACCAGTTTATTAGATAGGCAGGATAAATGGTTATAGACCCTCAAACTTTGGAGACAAAAAAACATCAAGGTTTAGTTCCTTGTCACATAATTGTTCAAGTTACGGTTTTCAGGTCACAGGCAATTCTATGTCACATAATCTTTCTAGAATCCAGGCTGATGGATGCATTGCCACCTTCAACTTCTGGCTTCTGCAAGTCACTCTGGTCATTGCAATCCCAGCCTAGATTGGGAAAATGGAAAGAACAACAACAAAAAAGCGCAGCCACTTTCTTAAAGACCCTGTCATGGAAGAGAAACACATTACTTCCATTCACATTGCATTACAGAGATATTGGTACAGGGCCACACTTAACTACACTGGAGGCTGGGAAATGTAATTTTGCTGTGTGTCAGAGAAGGGAAAATAGATTTTTGTGGACAAGTGCAGATTTTGTCCAATCAATAAGTGACAAATAGGGATTTCAACCCACTCAGGCAAGAACAGAGTTTATGCTTTTAAATATTACTGTAAGCAAAGAACTGGAGTACTTAGAAGATCTTACTTTTAAATAAGGCTCTAGCTAGACAATGATACAAAGAAATACCTTCAAGTTTAATTTAATCAAATTTTAATTAGCTGTCTTTCCACTGGAACTCTTTCTTAGTCATAGCTCTTTTTTTATTATTACTTCACATGTAGTGTTTAATAACTAAATATTGTGTACAGAAAAGTAAAACTTCTGTTGACTCATCCAAGGTCTTACTGACTAAAGTTAAATTTGTGAGACAATGGAAGTAAAGTTAGAATGAGATAGGGAGCCACTTGAATTCTATAGCATTTTTTTCTTGTACACTATTTTAATAATTAAAAATAGAAATAAATTACTGGATTGAAATTTAATTAAATATATTAAATACTTTTATATATACATATAACATCCATATATTACATATGACATTCATCTATCTGACATTTATCTATCTTTAACCTATTTGTCTACCTATTATCTTTAAATGGTACTCTCCTACAGAGTTTCCTTTTTTAGATACTGGATATTTGCAAAGGAAATACTAATTGAAGCCCTAAAAAAGTGCTCTCTTCTTGAAGCTATTTGAAATCATAGCTAAGAATCACCATTGAACCAAAAGGAAAACTACACAGATGTCTCATCCCAAATCCACAACTTGTTATTTGTTATTTGATTTACAAAGCCTGTGATTTTATAAAACTCCAAATCTCTCAACAATAGATATCTGATTGTTCCACCTGCCAATTCTTTATAAAAATAGAAATATTAATTGAAATTTAGTTAAAATGGAAGCAAGAAATATGCAAATTGATTAGGTTGAAAGGGACAAATTCTGATAGCTCAAGAAAGCTGAAAAAGCACTGTTTTTCAAGTAAGTGTATTTTTCTTCTTAGATTATATCAGAGATCTACTTTAATACAAAAATTCTGTCATTCCAAGCAAACACATGCATTCGTCATATCATTTCCATACTTGTGTAAGTGTTTTTTGGTAAAATGCAGTTTAATTAAACATGCATTAAAATTAGTTTCTAGAACTCAACAAATAAAAGATACTTAAACAGGTGTAATACAAATATTTTTGTTTACTTGGAATTTCGTACATTTAGATATGATAACAAGTAGTAATTGTGCCATTAAGAGCAGTGACTACAAAATAGTAACTCAAAGATATTTAATGATATTAGGTATTATATTTTAATATATTTGCCACTAATTTGAGGTACTATCACTTCTGAAAATAAAGGTAACTGTGCACAACTGAAGCAGAGAAATAACTTCTAAACGTAAAATCACCAAAGCAATTTTTCTTGTTACTCTAGCAAATGGAATAAACCAGGGAATAGAGGGAAAGAGTAGTTCTGCACCACCAGCTAATTTTTGGCAGATTTATCTATCAGGAACCATGGTAAAAAGTGCATTTTAAGTAGCTATAGTTTTGTTTTAAATAGAGAGGTTCTAAGACACAGTCAGAGATGCTTTGGAAATAGGAAATGAGGAAGCAATATGCAATTACTTTAATTTTGAATCTTCAAATACTTTAAAACTACATTTGGGTCTTTTAATTGATAGGACTGACAGTTTTTATGACCTGTTAAGGTCCTTTACAATTATATCTTATAAGGCCACGTTGATATCTTAATTTATGTTCAATTGAAATTTTGAGTTTCTGAATTTTATAAGTACAATTTCAAACTACTCGATTAAGAATGTGCTTCTTCAATATCCCTATATATTTTTAAAATGTAAGTTATATGACAATAGAAAATATTAATGATAGGGCGCCTGGGTGGTTCAGTTGGTTAAGCGACTGCCTTCGGCTCAGGTCATGATCCTGAAGTCCCGGGATTGAGTCCCGCATCGGGCTCCCTGCTCGGCAGGGAGTCTGCTTCTCCCTCTGACCCTCTTCCCTCTCGTGCTCTCTATCTCTCATTCTCTCTCTCTCAAATAAATAAATAAAAAATCTTTAAAAAAATATTAATGATAGTTTATTTGAGATCATAATGCTAAAAATGCTTTCATAAAATTATAATTATTAAATAATTTCTAATTAAACTTTTCATTATAGTTTTAATTTGATTAATCAAAAATTGCTTTAATCCTTTAACTTGTTTCCTAGGTAATCATGGATTTAGAAGATCAATCAATGCTTATTAAATACATATAATGATTCGTCTGTACCTTTGGATCCATGGTTTGCTGTCTGCCATTAATTTTGGGAAATTCTCAGTCATTACTGTTTCAAATATCAAATATTCTTCTGTTGCTTTCTCTCTCTTCACCTCTGCTGTTCCCATTATGTATATGTCACACTTTTTGAAGCTGTTCCATAGTCCTTGGTTATTTTGTTCTACAGTTTTTAGTTTTTGTCATCTTTACTTTTTGTTTTTCAAGGATTCTATTGATATATTTCTAGCTTAGAGTTTTTTGCCTCAGCTGTGTCTAGTCTACCAGTAAGCCCATCAAAGACATTCTTCATTTCTGTTATGGTATCTTTGATCTCTAACATTTCTTTTTGGTTGTTTCTCAGTATTTCTGTTTACATAGCTCATCTGTTGTTGCATGCTATTTTATCTATTAAAGCCCTTCAAATATTAATCATAGTTGCTTTAAATTCTTGGTCTGATAATTTCCACATCCCTGCCATGTCTAGTTCTGTTGCTTACTGTGTTTTTAAATTTTATTTTTTGCCTTTTGTTATGCCTTATAATTTTTTCTTGATAGCCGGAGATGATATAATGGGTAGAAGGAACTGCTGTAAATAGGTTTTTAGTAATATGGTGGTAAGGGGAAGGGTTCTTTAGTCCTATGATACGGTCTCAGTCTTTTAGTGAGCCCGTGCTTCTGGAGTTTCTCAGTTTATTTCTCTTCCATTACTAGGACAGGATGGCAACTGTGGGCTGAAGTTAGGAATTTCCCAGGGCAGTTAGGCTCTGACAATAATCCAGCTGGTCATAATCTCATTAACTAGTTTCCCCTGGAACACCGATTGTTCCAGGGGAACTGAGTGTTGTGATATATTACAAAATGATTCCTTTTCCCCTCCTCTCTGCAGAACTAGGAGGTAAAACTCACAAAACTCTGCCCGCCCCCTCAACACCCTCATGACTGGCCCCCTGGAGTTTTTAACATTCAGATTTGTTTGCATTGAGTCCCCAGCCATTTGTCACTTACTGTTCAGGTCTTCTTACTCCGTCAGTGCTTCTGTGGCAGTTTGAGCTTGTAAATCTCTGCTTTGGTAAACCATGACTCCCGGGATTCACCTGTCTCTACAGTCTTGGGAGGAGGGGTTGACCCTGTTTCCACACCTCTCAAGCATTCTAGAGGAGTTGCTGATTTTTCAGTCTGTTCAGTTTTTTACTTGTTAGGATAAAGTGACAACTTCCAAGCTCTTTACATGCAGAACTGGAAACGAGAAGCTGATACATTACCTTTGAAGAAGCAAATAAAGTTATAGTTGATAATCTCATTAACACTGACAGTGGCTTAATATTTTAAAAAAATACACATATATATGTATATGTGTATATATATATATATAATTCAAAAATATGAAGAAACACAATCTGACTTAAATTTGAACAAAATTTGAACATTCAAATAGACATTTCACTAAGAATATATGCACCCATATGTGCATGCATGCACGTATACACACACAGTTCATTTTCATGACCTTGGTAGTTATGGTCTGTAAAATTGCCACAAATGCTGAATCAGAGAGTACTGAATGATTGATCCTACTAGAAATACAAGGTTAGGTTCCTATAAGCCTTTGGTTACAATATTTTCATCAAGTGATTAATAAATAACCTTGTTTTATGTGTGTTTCTCTTTAAAGATGCCCATTCAATATATATTGTTGGTTCGTTCACATTAAACTTAAAAGCCAACAGCACTTAACTCATGAATAAATAAAGCTTACCTAACATACAATTTCTCTGTTAGGTCACTTGGCGGAAATTTTAAATAGCAAAATCATCAATGAAAGCATAAAAATACAAAAATCATGGCCTTAAATAGACTGCAAAATGGACACTGTTTATAGTATGAGAGATGAAACTAGTAGGCAGAGCAGTGCTTTGTTCACCTTCAGTTAAGAATATTCATGTTGGGGGATTTAAATTTAAATTTAAATTTAAATTAAATTTAAATCTTCACATGCCTGTAAATGACTGTGAGTGTTGATTTTGGGGATACAAATAATTTTACCTAATAGGATATTTTGAAATATGAATCCCTGAATAATGAAATTTGACTATAGATGTGTATGGAATATGTTTATGTTTATTTTATAATACATATTCAAGTATGTTTGTATATATTTGTATATATAATATATGGAAGTAAAATCTACACAAATTTTATTTATATAGATGTATATATACATAAGCTCATAAAAGTTACTCATTATAACTATTCATCAAGAAAATATGTATTAGGGCGCCTGGGTGGCTCAGATGGTTAAGCGTCTGCCTTCGGCTCAGGTCATGATCCCAGGGTCCTGGGATCGAGTCCCGCATCAGGCTTCCTGCTCCTTGGGAGACTGCTTCTCCATCTGCTTCTCTCTCTCTCTCTCCCCCTCTGAGTCTCATGAATAAATAAATAAAATCTTAAAAAAAAAAAAAAAGAAAATATGTATTAATACTACATAGTGAAATACCACTATTTGTCCACTACAATGGCTAAAATTAGAAAACACTGGTAATACTGAGTGGTAATGAGGACACAGAGAGAACTCTCATTTATTAATAGTAGGAATGGAAAATATTACACACATTTTGGAAAATGTACTCTCTTTAAAAGTTAAACATTAATTACTTTATAACTCATCATTTTAATTACTAGATATTTATGCAAAATAAATGAAAGTATATGTTCTCAAAAAGACTTATATAAAAATGGTTATTGCAGCTTTTTCATTATAGCCCAAATCTGGAAACAACTCAAATATAAGCCAACAATTGAATGGATAAACAAATTGTGATCTATTCATACAGTGGAATAATATTCAGCAAGAAAAAAAGGAATGAATTACTGATACACGCAACAATATGGATCTCAAAACATTATGCTAAGAAAAGGAATCCAGGTAAGAAAGGACACAAATGTGAACAGATAAAATGATGTGATTGTAATAGAAATACGATTAAATGTGATTGACTGGGGCTATTCTGGGAAATGACGGCAAAAAAAAAAAACAGAGGAAATGTTTACTGGGTGATAGAAATATTCTACGTCTTGGGGCACTTGGGTGATATGGTCAGTTAAGAGTCCGACTCTTGGTTTCAGCTCAGGTCATGATCTCAGGGTGTGAGATCGAGCCCCATGTTGCTCCACACACAGTGTGGAGTCTGCTTCAGATTTTCTCTCCCTCTCCCTTTATCCCTTCTGCTCATGCTCTCTCTCTCTCTCTCTCTCTCTCTAAAATAAATAAATCTTAAAAAAAAAGAAATATTCTGCATCTCTACTCTCTGTGGTTGTGCTGACATTTACATTTATCATAATTAATCCAACAGGACACTTAATGAATGCCTTTTGTTGAATGTAAATCATACATTGTTAAATTAATATAAAAAAAGAGACAAGGGACTTTATAAAAGTAGCCTACTTGATGTGCAATTCACAAAAATGGAAATCAAAACAGTCAATACAAATATGAAAATATACTTAAAATCTTTGTAATCAGGCAAATTCCAATTGACACTATCAAGATACTATTATACATCTAAAAGATTTAGAAAAATTAAAATGTCTGACAATGTTAGTGTTGACAGATATATATAGGAATTTGAAACACTGTAGGTAGATTTATCAATTGACACATCCACACTGGAAAACAGTTTATTATTATATGGTAAATTTTAAGATCTACATCCTTTTGACATATCAATCGCTAGAAAAAATGTTGGTCATGTACAGCAAGAAAATATGTTCAAAACACCATTGTTTCTTAATAAACCCAAACTGGAAACAAGTTAATAGTTAATTATAATTATTTCACAGAATATTTTATAGCAACAAAAAACGTTAGCTACATATAGCAGCATGAATGAATCTCTCTAACATTGAACAAAAGAATGAAATCACCAAAGAATACATAAAGTATGACTTCATTTACATAAACTTGAACAATATTAAAATAATTATAGGCTATATACATAAGCAATAATACTATAAAAGGGTAAAGGTATGATATATCCAAAAGTTGAATTAGTGCTCAGTTCTAGGAGGAGATAGAAGGATGTGATATAGTGAGACATACAGTTTGACAATATCCGATTTCTAGCCAAAGGTGTTATAGATAAGTGTAGTTACTTCAAACTTTTATACTACAGTTTTATTACACATCACACAAACACACATGCACACACACACACATACACACACACACACACATACAGAAGTAAAATAAACCCCTGTCAGATATACTATGGGCATTTCCTACTGCTTTGGAAGAACACAGTAAGAGGACGAAGGTAATGTGCTACATGTAAAATAGAAAAGTAGGTTTTTAAGTTCCAAATGTAATTTCAGCATCCTTAAAAATTGATACCACTAAGGAAGTAGCAACTAACTATGTAATAGTTAGTAATAGTTAATAACTCTTGGGAGTTATCCCAAGAAAAGGAAAAAGAAAGTAAAGATGATGGGAGGGGAAATGAAGGCAGTGCAATTAGTGAGAAGAGAGTGTTGTCAGACTCCACTCTGCCTAAATTTGCATACTATATACTTTCCTCTAGACCAGCACTATTAATGGTATTTCCCGTCTACTAGAGTTAAAGATGAGAGAAAACTGATAAATACAATTGTGGCTAAAAAATAAGGCCTACTATAAAATCAACAACACAAAAAACAAAAAGTGTTGGTGAGGATGTGGAGAAAGGGGAACCCTCTTGAATTGCTGGTGGGAATGCAAACTGGTGCTGCCACTCTGGAAAATAGTATGGAGGTTCCTCAAAAAGTTAAAAATAGAACTACCCTACAACCCAGCAACCATGCTACTGGGTATTTACCCAAAGAATACAAAACCACTAATTCAGAGGGACACATGCATCCCTATGTTTATAGCAACATTATCAACAATAGCCAAATTATGGAAAAAAACCTAAATATCCATCAACTGATGAATGGATAAAGAAGATGTGGTATATATTATACACACACAATGGACTATTACTCAGCCATAAAAAGAATGAAATCTTGCCACTTGCAATAATGTGGATAGAGCTAAAGAGTATAATGCTAAGTGAAATAAGTCAGTCAAAGACAAATAACATGATTTCACTCATATGTGGAATTTAAGAAACAAAACAAATGAGCAAAGTGGAGAAAAAAAAAAGAGAAAAACCAAGAAACAGACTCTTAACTATACAGAACAAACTAGCAGTTATTAAAGGAGAGGTGGGTGGAGGATGGGTTAAATAGGTGATGGGGATTAAGGAGAGCATTTATAATGATGAGCACTGGGTGATGTATGGAAGTGTTGAATCTCTATCTATCTATACATATAAGGATATATATATATATATCTATATATATGTACAGCTATTCATCAGTGTGCAAGTCAGATGGAATAGCTTTCCTTCAAGCCTATTGTGAGTTGGGTTCTCATCTGCAGCTAACTTTCCTATCTCCAAATTCTCCTTAGATCAGGCTCTAACTTGAACATATTCTTCTCACAGAGAATCATAAATGCACATCGGGCTTGCTAATTCATATAGGTACGTTTAATGAGTCAGCTTGCATCAGTTTGCCAACATTTCATTAGCTAAAAGTCAGTGGGTCAGGGTAGTATCTTCTGCCTCAACAAAGAGGCATAGAGGAGTAAATATTTGCTGAATAACAATACAATTTTTCAAAGATATAGATAACCTAAAGTTGAGAAGCTAGATGAAAAGATTTTAAAGATAAGACCATGTTTGACTTTCCTGATCATGGTTAATTATATTTGAAACAGAATATTAAGGAAGATATTAGTGACACCCACATATGCATATATATTTTAAAAGAATATTATAGGTTAGGGGCACCTGGGTGCCTCAGTTGTTAAGCGTCTGCCTTCAGATCAGGTCTCATGATCCTAGGGTCCTGGGATCGAGTCCTGTATTGGGCTCCCTGCTCAGCAGAAAGCCTGCTTCTCCCTCTCCCACTCTCCCTGCTTGTGTTCCCTCTCTCGCTGTATCTCTCTCCGTCAAATAAATAAATAAAATCTTTAAAAAAAATAAAAGAATATTGTAGGTTTATATTGTAGGTTTATTTTAGTAAATATAGAATGACATTTTTGAAGTTATAATTCCTATACACTTTAAAATTCAAGTACATTATTAAAGCAAAAACTAACAAATTTGAACAACTGTGTACGTGTTCACGTTTCTCTAAGTAGCTAAGAAAAGTTTTAGACAGGGAAGAAGAAAAAAATTTATAAAACATTTGTTCATTAGTGCATTTCATCTACAGGTATTTAAGCGAAACCTATATTCTAAATGCATGCTTAGACAGAGAGATTGCTATTTATCAACTGACTCATGACTCCTGGGTTTCATAAAATCAATTTTTAATCCCATAGGTTACTCTATATTTTTAACTTTCTCTTTGAAATTTGCCAGATATTCCTTTTACTAACATAATTTCTCTTTTTAGACTATGAATTTGCTTAGCCTGATGGTTGTTCAATACTAATACCCAAAACATTTAAGGAATACTATCATCCTAATAAATAAAGGACACAAATGGAATAATTTCAAAATTTACATGCTGGTCAGGGGATTCTCAATCTGCTTCAATATTTTGGTATAAAATAGATCACTAAAATAAAAACAAATAAATTTAAGAAAATACCAGGAGATAAATTTGCTTTAGTCAGGGTAATTTATCTTGCAATACACAGCCCATGTGCATGCCAATATAATGATTATTTTCAATAAAAATTTGAATTTGATAATAGTTAAAATGATTAATAGGATAATCATCTGAAATATCATGAGTGTATTTACTTCTAATATTTTTCTAAATATTATCCAGGTAAAGTGTGGTACTTGGATATAGGGAAATTTAAGGTAAAAATATAAGTAGATGTTGTCACAATGGCTTATTAGTCCTCCAGGTGAGAACAGTATTAACTAATTCTATTGGTGAGGAGATAAAACTACAGAGAACTGACTCTCTCTAGATTGTCATGTGAGTCAGATTCATAGTAGTCACTGATGATGGAGAGAAGTTAATTTTCTAGTCTCCTGGCAATAACTGTTCATCTTTTAAAGATTATTTCAATTATACCTGCTTGAAGAAATCTTATCTTTTTTTTTAAAGATTTTATTTATTTATTTATTTGAGAGAGACAGAATGAGAGAGAGAGAACAATGAAAGGGGGGAGGGTCAGAGGGAGAAGCAGACTCCCTGCTGAGCAGGGAGCCCGATGTGGGACTTGATCCCAGGACCCCGAGATCATGACCTGAGCCGAAGGCAGACGCTTAACCAATTGAGCCACCCAGGCGCCCAAGAAATCTTATCTTTTCCCCAAACAGAACTATTTATCTTTTAGTCTCAAAGACCATAATATACTATGTTGTTCTCATAAAGATGTATTAAATTTACTGCACATTTAAAACATAATTCAATAGTAAGCTTTGGTAAGACATGGACTTTATTCAAATTATTTCAATTTATATACTATCATCTTGCATAAATGAGATCTTTAGAAAATGTTAACTGAAAGAGACTATGTATAAACTCCTGAATGTGGATGAGAAAGTACACATAAAGTTCATTAGAGGAAAAATATTAGGCGGGAAAACTTTTTGAAAATAGGTGGAAAGGAAACTATATTCCATTTTTTTCCAATGTGTGACTTTACAATAAGAAGTTAAGAAGCATAAAAATATTTCCAACTCTAAATTAGCTAAAATCATTTTTGAAGGAATAATGGACAAGATATGAGGAGTGAAGTGAATTTACTTTAAAACAAATGACAAAGAGTCAATTGATGCTTTGGAAGTAAAAATGGAAGGAGAGAAACAGGAGAAAATATGAATGTTATGATCATGTCAACTTTAACAACAGGCTTAATTTTTTTTAATTTTTATTGTTATGTTAATCACCATACATTACATCATTAGTTTTTGATGTAGTGTTCCATGATTCATTGTTTGCATATAACACCCAGTGCTCCATGCAGAACGTGCCCTCTTTAATACCCATCACCAGGCTAAACCATCCTCCCACCCCCTCCCCTCTAGAACCCTCAGTTTGTTTCTCAGAGTCCACAGTCTCTCACGGTTCGTCACCCCCTCCGATTTTCCCCCATTCATTATTCCCTTCCTGCTATCTTCTTTTTCTTTTTTTTTTTACATATATTGTATTATTTGTTTCAGAGGTACAGATCTGTGATTCAACAGTCTTGCACAATTCACAGCACTCACCATAGCACATACCCTCCCCAATGTCTATCACCCAGCCACCCCATCCCTCCCACCCCCCACCACTCCAGCAACCCTCAGTTTGTTTCCTGAGATTAAGAATTCCTCATATCAGTGAGGTCATATGATACATGTCTTTCTCTGATTGACATATTTCGCTCAGCATAATACCTACCAGTTCCATCACGTCATTGCAAATGGCAAGATCTCATTCCTTTTGATGGCTGCATAAGATTCCATTATGTATATATACCACATCTTCTTTATCCATTCATCTGTTGATGGACATCTTGGCTCTTTCCACAGTTTGGCTATTGTGTACATTGCTGCTATAAACATTGGGGTGCACATAAACCCTTCGGATCTGTACATTTGTATCTTTGGGGTTAATACCCAGTAGTGCAATTGCTGGGTTGTAGGGTAGCTCTATTTTTAACTTTTTGAGGAACCTCCATACTGTTTTCCAGAGTGGCCGCACCAGCTTGCTTTCCCACCAACAGTGTAGGAGGCTTCCCCTTTCTCCACATCTCCGCCAACATCTGTTGTTTCCTGACTTGTTAATTTTAGCCATTCTGACTGGCGTGAGGTGCTATCTCATTGAGGTTTTGATTTGGATTACCCTGATGCCGAGCAATGTTGAGCACTTTTTCATGCGTCTGTTGGCCATTTGGATGTCTTCTTTGAAGAAATGTCTGTTCGTGTCTTCTGTCCATTACTTGATTGGATCGTTTGTTCTTTGGGTGTTGAGTTTGGTAAGTTCTTTATAGATTTTGGATACTAGCCCTTTATCTGATATGTCATTTACAAATATCTTCTCCCATTCTGTTAGTTGTCTTTTGGTTTTGTTGACTGTTTCCTTTGCTGTGCAAAAGCTTTGTACCTTGATGAAATCCCAATAGTTCATTTTGCCCTTGCTTCCCTTGCCTTTGGCGATGTTTCTAGGAAGAAGTTGCTGCGGCTGAGGTCGAAGAGGTTGCTGCCTATCTTCTCCTTTAGGATTTTGATGGACTCCTGTCTCACATTCAGGTCTTTCAACCATTTTGAGTCCATTTTTCTGTGTGCTGTAAGGAAATGGTCCAGTTCCATTCTTCTGCATGTGGCTGTCCAATTTTCCCAACACCATTTGTTGAAGAGACTGTCTTTTTTCCATTGGACATTCTTTCCTGTTTTGTCAAAGATTAGTTGACGTTAGAGTTAAGGGTCCATTTCTGGGCTCTCTATTCTGTTCCATTGATCTATATGTCTGTTGTTGTGCCAGTACCATACTGTCTTGATGATTACAGCTTTGTAATAGAGCTTGAAGACCGGAATTGTGATGCCACCAGTTTTGCTTTTCTTTTTCAACATTCCTCTGGGTATTCGGGGTCCTTTCTTGTTCCATACAAATTTTAGGATTATTGGTTCCATTTCTTTGAAAAAAGTGGATGGTATTTTGAAGGGGATTGCATTAAATGTGTAGATTGCTCTAGGTAGCATTGACATCTTCACAATATTTCTTCTTCCAATCCATGAGCATGGAACGTTTTTCCATTTCTTTGTGTCTTCCTCAATTTCTTTCATGAGTATTTTATAGTTTTCTGAGTACAGATCCTTTGCCTCTTTGGTTAGATTTATTCCTAGCTATCTTATGGTTTTGGGTGCAATTGTAAATGGGATCGACTCCTTCATTTTTCTTTCTCCTGCCATGTTGTTGTTGTATAGGAATGCCACTGACTTCTGTACATTGATTTTATATCCTGCCACTTTACTGAATTCCTGTATGAGTTCTAGCAGTTTTGGGATAGAGTGTTTTGGGGTGGAGCCTTTCGGGTTTTCCACACCATATCAGTATCATATCATCTGCAAAGAGTGAGAGTTTGACTTCTTCTTTGCTGATTTGGATGCCTTTGATTTCTTTTTGCTGTCTGATTGCTGTGGCTAGGACTTCTATAACTATTTTGAATACCAGTGGTGAGAGTGGACATCCCTGCCGCGTTCCGACCTTAGGGGGAAGCTCTCAGTTTTTCCCCATTGAGAATGATATTTGCTGTGGGTTTTTCATAGATGGCTTTTATGATATTGAGGTATGTACATTCTATCCCTATACTCTGAAGAGTTTTGATCAAGAAAAGATGCTGTACTTTGTCAAATGCTTTTTCTGCATCTATTGAGAGGATCATATAGTTCTTGTTCTTTCTTTTATTAATATATTGCATCACAATGATTGATTTGCAGATGTTCAACCAGCCTTGCAGCCCAGGGATAAATCCCACTTGGTCATGGTGAATAATCCTTTTAATGTACCATTGGAACCTATTGGCTAGTATTTTGGTGAGAATTTTTGCATCCATGTTTATCAAGGATATTGGTCTGTAATTCCCCTTTTTGATGGGGTCTTTTTCTGGTTTGGGGATCAAGGTAATGGTGGCCTCATAAAACGAGTTTGGAAGTTTTCCTTCCATTTTTATTTTTTAGAACAGTTTCAGAAGAATAGGTATTAATTCTTCTTTAAATGTTTGTCAGAATTCCCCTGGGAAGCCATCTGGCCCTGGGCTTTTGTTTGTTGGGAGATAAACAGGCTTAAAATTTAGTTAGGAAATTTGACAAGTCAGAGATTAGTCCTGAATCATTGAATGGTTCTAAACAATAATGAAGCCTATATGATTTAAATTTTTCAGGGAGCTCAGAGAATTCAGGATAGTATCCATACAAAAAAAAAGAAGGAAGATTCATAACACTTTAAGGGGATCCCAATCAGTTAGCTTTGAACATTTTGGTTTATATCCTTTATATTTTATGTTTTGTTTTGTTTTGTTTTCAAAGGCAATGCTTATTGCTGTTCTTTTCTTTCATGGAATTTCTATATTAGTATTCTGTTTCTATGGTGACAGACTTTTTTCTCATTAATAATGTTTTAGTATTGATTATATGCTTCTATGATAATATTTTGGATAGATTGGTTAACTAAAATGTGGCATCACATTTAATTTGATCTGTTTCTTATAACATTTTTAATAAAGTTACTAAAAATTTAAAAGTACATGTGTGTCTCATGGTACATTTAAATTTTTTTATTGAGATATAATTGACATAGAACATTGTGTAAGTTTATTGTATATAAAGTGTTGCATTTGATGCATTTATATCCTGCAATATGATTACCAGCAAGGCTTTAGCTAACACCTCTTTCATGTCACATAATCATCACTGTGAATTTGTGGAGAGAACATGTAAGATCCAGTCTTCTAGCAACTTTGAGGTATATAACACAGTATTGTTGACTATAATCATTATTTTGTACATTAGATTGCCAGAACTTATTTATCTTTTATTTGTAAGTTTTTACCCTTTAACAACAACTCACCAATGCCCTCAACCCCTAACCCCTGGTAACCACTATTCTACAGTTTCTATGAGTTCAGTTTTCTTAGATTCCATGTATAACTCATATATAATATTTGTCTTTCTGTGTCTGATTCATCTCACTTAGCATAATGCCCTCATTTTTATTCATGTTATCACAAATAGCAGGATTTATTTCTCATAAATTATATATACATATAGTCATATGATCTTCTTTTTTTAGCATGTAGGGGCAGAGGGAGAGGGAGAAGGAGAATCTTAAGCAGGCTCCACACCCAGCACGGAGCCTGACGTGGGGCTCGATCTCATAAACCTGAGATCGTGACTTGAGCCAAAATCAAGAGTTGGGCACTTAACTGTGCCACTCAGGAGCCCCTCTAGTTAGATATTCTTTATTCATTCATCTGTTAACAGACACTTAAGTTATTTCCATATCTTGTCTATTGTATATAATACAGCAATAAACATAGAAGTGCAAATATCTTTTTGATATCCTGTTTTCATTTCCTTTGGATATAACACCCAGGAATGAGATTGCTGAATCATAAGGTTATTTCCATTTTTTTCTTTTTTTTTGAGGAACCTCCATACTGTTTTCCATAGTGGCTGAACTGAACCAATTTACATTTCACCAAAAATGCACAAGGGTTCCCCTTCCTCTACATCCTTTCCAACAGTTTGTCTTCTTGATAATAGCCATTCTAGCCAGTGTGAGATGTTATTTCATTGTGCTTTTGATTTTCAACTTTCTGACAATTAGTGATGTTAAGCCTCTTTTCATAAGTACCTGTTGGCCATTTGTATGTTTTTGAAAAAATGTCTACTCATTTCCTCTGCCCATTTTTAAATATGGCTATTTTTTGTTTTTGTTTGCAATTGATTTGTATAATTTCTTTATATATTTTGGATGTTAACCCCTTATTAGCTATATGGTTTGCAAATATTTTCTCCTGTTTCATAGGATGTCTTTTCAGTTTGTTGATTGTTTTGCTGTGTAGAAGCTTTTTAGTTTGATATGGTTCCACTTGATTTTTTCTTTTGTTGCTTGTGCTTTTGATATCATATCCAAAGAATCGTTGCTAAGACCAATATAAAGGAGTTTCTACCCTATGTTTGCTTCTAGGAGTTTGTCTTTAATCCATTTAGAGTGTATTTTGTTAAGTTTATTTTGTTTTCTGATAGAAGTATAGCTACTTCTGTTTTCTTCTGGTTACCATTTTCTTGGAATATTTTTTTCTATGCCTTCATTTGAGCCTATGTGTGTCCTTAAACTGATATGTGTCTCTTGTAGACAGCATATAGTTGTGTGATATTGTGTGATCTCTCTCTATATATCCATTTTTCAGCTTGCCTAGCTCCTGTCTGTCTTTTTATATAAAAAAACCTCTTCACCTTTATGTGGTAAAATTCATTCATTATTATTCCAATTTATATAGTCTCTGTTTCTTAAGAAAGGCTATCATAACCTAAGACAAAATTACTACTGGAGTAAAAATTTGTTTAGTTTTACAAATAAGATCCAAATATTTAATCTACTAGTAATTAATATCTGTGTATATTATGAGGGGGTATTCCATTCTATTTTCCTTTCCCTTCTATAAAAATAATCTATTGTCCCACCACCATTTTTAGGATAGCCCTTTCTTTCCCAGAGATCTCCAAAGTTACCTGCCATGTGTCTAGGGTGTCATAGTTTCATTTCTCTTCGCAGTCTCTTTCATTGGTCAATTGTCTTTCCCTACCAAAATACCAAACTCTCTTCCTAACAATAATTTTATAATGAGTCTTGATATTTGGTAGGTTATCAGATATCTCTCTCCTGATAAGCCCTGATCTTATGATTCTTATTCAGGAATATGTTGGTTCATTATGCCCATTTTATCTTTCACAAAATATTCACATTAATGTCCTCATAAAAACACTTTGAGATGCTGATTAAAATTGTAGTAATTTTACAGATAAGTTTTGGGATGATTAATATCTTTACAATATTGAGTTTATCTAGACATGAACATAATTTATTAGAAAATTTATTTAGAGGGAGCACCTGGGTGGCTCAGTTGGTTAAGCGACTACCTTCGGCTCCGGTCATGATCCTGGAGTCCTGGGATCGAGTCCCTCATTGGGCTCCCTGCTCAGCGGGGGATCTGCTTCTCCCTCTGACCCTTATCCCTCTCATGCTCTCTGTCTCTCTTTCTCTCTTTCTCTCAAATAAATAAGTAAATAAAATATTTTCAAAAATAAAATTTATTTAGAAATTCTTACAGCCTTTAATAATGTGCTATGTTTTATTTATTTATTTATTTATTTATTTTATTATGTTCAATTAGCCAGCATATAGTACATCATTAGTTTTTGATGTAGTGTTTAATGATTCATTAGTTACATATAACACCCAGTGCTCATCACATCAGATGCCTTCCTTAATGCCCATCACCTAGTTACCCCATCCCCAACCTCCCAACCTCCCTCCCTTTGTAACAATTATCATATGATTTCACTCATATGTGGAACATAAGGAATAGTGTAGACGACCACAGGGGAAGCGAGGGAAAACTGAATGGGAAGAAATCAGAGAGGGAGACAAACCATGAGAGACTCTGGACTCTGGGAATGTGCTGTTTTAACTATGAAGGTCCTGTACATATTTTATCTTTATTTTTGTATAACTTAATTTTTCATATGATTGTGAAATTACATTTTTGAATTTGTGTTTCTGAACTCTTTATTGGTGCTGTATTGAATTGCATTTATTTTTTGTGCTTTCCAATTATAGCAAATATTATCATTAGATTCTGCCATTAATTAAAAGTTTTCTGCAGTATTAATGTGATCACTTGTGAATAATGGAGGTGTTGTTTATTCTTTTTCATCTTTATATCATTTTATATATTTTTTGGCATTTTTTCCAATGGCTAGAAATTCCACTGCAATATTAATTACAAGTGATAATAGTGGTCTTTGCCTTGCTATGATTTTTAAGGAAACATTTCTGCCATTTTAACATTAAGAATAATGATCGTTAGATTTTTGGCAGATACACTTATGACCACTCGTGTTCAAAACTGTGCCTCGGGAAGAGTAAACAATTGGCACTAAACAAATATCTGTTGAATTGATGAATTAACAGAGCAAAAGATATTAGGAATTAGACTAGGGTGTCATTTCTCATTTATTATTAAGATTCATACTTGTACGTGGGCACGGATAATGTTAAAAATAACATTAGATATATTTGAATTTACTCCCATAAAATAATTCTTATGAGAAGGAGACTTCAACATTTCTTCATTACTTATTGTATTTGTGCATATTTGATAGTGTATATATCTGAGCACCAGTTATCATATCTGATCTAGGGGAAAATTGGCAATGCGTCTGAAAATTATTCAAAGCATGGCTTAAGGTGACTACCACAATTACAGGCTTCATTTTCCCAGAAAGCTTTTCTGTGGACTGTAAAAGCTTAACTAAATGTTAGCAACTTGACAGACTGCACCTGAAAAAGGAATATTTTATTTCTAAATTACTATTCTGTAGACCCCATAATATTTAATCTTTTAAAGTGCCATAGTGATTCAGAGTAGATAAAATTGAAATGCATGTTTTCCAGAAGACAGGGACTGAAACCTATTAAGCCAGAAAACCTAGACCATTAATTTTCCTCTACCGTCTGTAATGGGAGGTTTGTGATAGACTTGTGACTGATCCCTTTCCTCAGAGATCATTTCCTGGCTCTGTCTGTGTTCAGTAAGATGTAATACCATCCCTCTGATAATAGGTATTTGTTATTAGCAACAAGTTCTACTTGAATATACTACAATTCATGGTTAATATAGCTACACATTCTCTTCAAAAAATGAATAGTTATGATGTTTTAGGCTGAAATAATACTTAAATTGAACTGACTGTTTTAAAAATTCAAACCAACTCCGCTAGCAGCTCTGAAAAAAAGAATATTAAACTACAAAATAATCTAAATGTAAAATAACAAACATATTCAATTTGAATAAGTATCAGTATCTCCTGACTGTTTCAACTTTTAAAGGTTGAAACTGAATAAAAGTAAAAATAATAAAAATAAAGTATGATTTCTTTAAGAAATGATTGAGGGGGACAACTTTATTTGAATAGATTTCCCCAACTGAAAAATTTAAGTTAAACTGTAAACTCAGAATGACTAAATACTAATGAGGCTGTTTGAAAGCTGAATGTTACTGAAGACCACTTCAATAATACGAGAATATCTGTTGGGAAAATGAAATTTTCTGGCACTGTGATTTGTGTGACATTATGTACATTTTGGCTCAAAAATAAAATAAGATGTCATAACATAAAATAGAATGATCTACAAATTAACCTGTCAAAAAATAAATACGGCTGATTCAGGACAAGTTAACTTCTCATTACTATAAAAAATTAAGTAGAAACTGGATTATGTTTTGAGAGGGAAGTCAAGTAGGAAATTTATGCATTGCTAGAGAGTGGTACATATTAAATATGATTAATCCTAGTTTTCAAATTAAATAATAACAATAATAAAAAGCCTACAGTCATTACATAATTTCTCCAAAAAGTAATTACTCACTAGTTTTTTTTTTTATAGGTGACATATGATTTAAATTTTTTAACAGAACAACTTTAGTTTTTAGAAGCATCAATGACTAAATGTTAAGTGCTGTATTTTGCTAGTCATATAGGAGACTACCGATGTGAGACTATTGATGTGAAATGTCATCTTGTCAACACATCCACTCAATATTTAAAATAAAAATTTTAAATATGTATAATGATGATTCTTAAGCTTCTGGACTGTCACAAACCCTTGAAAAAATATAATTAAAGCTGAAATTCTAACCCAGGAAATTGTATCTACATAAAAGTTGTTTTAAATAGTATTTCAGTAATTACATTGGAGAAACCTAATAAAACACAGTATTTAATAAAAAAGTATTATAACATAATTGACATAAAACTATAGTTTTGCCTTTCTGATGTAATGATAATATGAGTACTCAATCTGCTTTTCTGCTGCCAATAATAGATTTTTTTGAAATGGCATAAGATAAGAAGGGGTTCTTTTGTTTCTCATTATTCGTATTCTTCAGCCCATTCATATGAGATTTCTTTTGAGCAGAAAGAAGTCAAATTTCTGTACTGTATAATGTTTTAAAGTCAAATTCCATGCACTAAAGAGTATTTTTCTGGATCCCTTTTAAAATTGTCAGTGGGTAGGCATGAGGAATAAAATTTGAAGAACAGTAATACTTGATGTATTAAAGCTTAGAAGAAAACATTGATTTCCATTTGAAAATTTTTTAAAAAAATTCCATTTCTCATTCTATAATCCTGCTTTTGCTACAAGTTTAACTTACAACAGTTACTAGAGGAAGTTTAAATTCTCTTTAGTGTGACCTAATATATCTTACCACTATAGCCTTTAACTTCTGTGCCTAGATTCAGTTTGATTATTATGTACAAATTAATTATACCACAATTTTATTCTTTAGGGTGGCCAAGTAGTTATCTTCTTATTTTAGGGTCAAAGAAAGGATATGTTAAGGAATTCTGTTTTCTCTAGAACTACTTCATATCTTGCTTCTTCATTTTGTTTACTTCGTATACACATGTAAAACTTCAAGTTATAGCTCTTTATTATTATAGCATTTTATTTTTTTACTTTTTAATTTTTTAAAGATTTTATTTATTTATTTATTGGAGATAGAAAGAGAGAGAACAAGCAGGGGAAAGGACAGAGGGAGAGGTAGACTCCATGCTGAGCAGGGAGCCCCACGTGGCACTAGATCCCAGGACCCTGAGATCATGACCTGAGCCGAAGGCAGCCACAGTCACTACTTAACTGACTGAGCCACTCAGGTGCCCCTATTATTATTGTATTTAAAATAAATATTCTAGATAAGATTTAAGTTATTATATTTAATTACTTATTTCCATAATTATAGCTCAAATGTTATGTGTTACAATTAGTTCCATGTATACAGAAGCTTCCCTTCTGAGAAACAAAGTTATTTTACTGAAAAACAACTTGGGTGTGACCATATACTATGTCTTCAGCATACCAACAATATATGAAATATCTAAATATCTCATTTTCTCAAGATTCCAGAACCGAATCAACCTAACCAAAGAGGTACAAGATCTGTACTCTGAAAACTGTAAAATGCTGATGAAAGAAATTAATGAATTGGAAAAACATTCAATGCTCATGGATTGGAAGAACAAATATTGTTAAAATGTCCATACTACCCAAAGTGATCTACACATTTAATGCAATCCCTATATCAAAATACCACCAGCATTTTTCATGGAGCTAGAACAAACAATCCTAAAATTTGTATGGAACCACACAAGATCCCGAATAGCCAAAGCAACCTTGAAAAATGAAAGCAAAGCTGGTGGCATCACATTTCTGGACTTAAGTTATATTACAAAGCTGCAGTCATTAAGATGGTATGGTACTGGCACAACAATAGGCACATAGATCAATGGAACAGAATAGAAAACCCAGAAATGGACCCACAACTCTATGGTCAACTAATCTTTGACATAGTAGGAGAGAATATCCAATGGAAAAAAGATAGTCCCTTCAACAAATGGTGTTGGGAAAACTGGACAGCAACCTGTCCAGCAGAAGAATGAAACTGGACTAGCTTCTTTTTTTTTTTAATTTTTTATTGTTATGTTAATCACTATATTACATCATTAGTTTTTGGTGCAGTGTTCCATGATTCATTGTTTGTTCATAACACCCAGTGCTCCATGCAGAACGTGCCCTCCTCAATACCCATCACCAGGCTAACCCATCCCCCTACCCCCCTCCCCTCTAGAACCCTCAGTTTGTTTTTCAGAGTCCATCATCTCTCATGGTTCGTCTCCCCCTCTGACATACTCCCCTTTTCTCCTCTCCTGTTATCTTCTTCTTTTTCTTTTTTCTTAAAATATGTTGCATTATTTGTTTCAGAAGTACAGATCTGTGATTCAACAGTCTTGCACAATTCACAGCGCTCACCGTAGCACATACCCTCCCCAATATCTATCACCCAGCCACCCCATCCCTCCCACCCCCAACCACTCCAGTAACACTCAGTTTCTTTCCTGAGATTAAGAATTCCTCATATCAGTGAGGTCATGTGGTACATGTCTTTCTCTGATTGACTTATTTCACTCAGCATAACACCCTCCAGTTCCATCCACGTCGTTGCAAATGGCAAGATCTCATTCCTTTTGATGGCTGCATAATATTCCATTGTGTATATATACCACCTCTTCTTTATCCATTCATCTGTCGATGGGCATCTTGGCTCTTTCCACAGTTTGGCTATGGTGGACATTGCTGCTATAAACATTGGGGTACACGTACCCCTTCGGGTCCCTACATTTGTATCTTTGTGGTAAATACCCAGTAGTGCAATTGCTGGATCGAACGGTAGCTCTATTTTTAACTTTTTGAGGAACCTCCATACTGTTTTCCAGAGGGGTTGCACCAGCTTGCATTCCCACCAACAGTGTAGGAGGGTTCCCCTTTCTCCACATCCCCGCCAACATCTGTCGTTCCCTGACTTGTTAATTTTAGCCATTCTGACGGGTGTGAGGTGGTATCTCATTGAGGTTTTGATTTGGATTTCCCTGATGCCAAGCGATGTTGAGCACTTTTTCATGTGCCTGTTGGCCATTTGGATGTCTTCTTTGGAGAAATGTCTGTTCATGTCTTCTGCCCATTTCTTGATTGGATTATTTGTTCTTTGGGTGTTGAGTTTGATAAGTTCTTTATAGATTTTGGATACTAGCCCTTTATCTGATATGTCATTTGCAAATATTTTCTCCCATTCTGTCGGTTGCCTTTTGGTTTTGTGGACTGTTTCTTTTGCTGTGCAAAAGCTTTTTATCTTGATGAAATCCCAATAGTTCATTTTTGCCCTGGCTTCCCGTGCCTTTGGCGATGTTTCTAGGAAGAAGTTGCTGCGGCTAAGGTCGAAAAGGTTGCTACCTGTGTTCTCCTTTAGGATTTGGATGGACTCCTGTCTCACGTTTAGGTCTTTCAACCATTTGGAGTCTATTTTCGTGTGTGGTGTAAGGAAATGGTCCAGTTTCATTCTTCTGCATGTGGCTGTCCAATTTTCCCAACACCATTTGTTGAAGAGACTGTCTTTTTGCCATTGGACATTCTTTCCTGCTTTGTCAAAAATAAGTTGACCATAGAGTTGAGGGTCCATTTCTGGGCTCTCGATTCTGTTCCATTGACCTATGTGTCTGTTTTTGTGCCAGTACCATACTGTCTTGATGATGACAGCTTTGTAATAGAGCTAGAAGTCCGGAATTGTGATGCCGCCAGCTTTGCTTTTCTTTTTCAGTATTCCTCTGGCTATTCTGGGTCTCTTCTGGTTCCATACAAATTTTAGGATTATTTGTTCCATTTCTTTGAAAAAAGTGGATGGTATTTTGATGGGGATTGCATTGAATGTGTAGATTGCTCTAGGTAGCATTGACATCTTCACAATGTTGATTCTCCCAATCCATGAGCATGGAACGTTTTTCCATTTCTTTGTGTCTTCTTCAATTTCTTTCCTGAGTATTTTATAGTTTTCTGAGTACAGATCCTTTGCCTCTTTGGTTAGATTTATTCCTAGGTATCTAATGGTTTTGGGTGCAATTGTAAATGGGATAGACTCCTTGATTTGTCTCTCTTCTGTCTTGTTGTTGGTGTATAGGAATGCCACTGATTTCCGTGCATTGATTTTATATCCTGCTACTTTACTGAATTCCTGTATGAGTTCTAGCAGTTTTGGGGTGGAGTCTTTTGGGTTTTCCACATACAGTATCATATCATCTGCAAAGAGTGAGAGTTTGACTTCCTCTTTGCCGATTTGGATGCCTTTGATTTCTTTTTGTTGTCTGATTGCTGTGGCTAGGACTTCTAATACTATGTTGAATAGCAGTGGTGAGAGTGGACATCCCTGCCACGTTCCTGACCTTAGGGGAAAAGCTCTCAGCCTTTCCCCATTGAGAATGATATTCGCTGTAGGTTTTTCATAGATGGCTTTTATGATATTGAGGTATGTACCCTCTATCCCTATACTCTGAAGAGTTTTGATCAAGAAAGGATGTTGTACTTTGTCAAATGCTTTTTCTGCATCTATTGAGAGGATCATATGATTCTTGTTCTTTCTTTTGTTAATGTATTGTATCACGTTGATTGATTTGCGGATGTTGAACCAGCCTTGCAGCCCAGGAATAAATCCCACTTGGTCGTGGTGAATAATCCTTTTAATGTACTGTTGGATCCTATTGGCTAGTATTTTGGTGAGAATTTTTGCATCCATGTTCATCAAGGATATTGGTCTGTAATTCTCTTTTTTGATGGGGTCTTTGTCTGGTTTTGGGATCAAGGTAATGCTGGCCTCATAAAATGAGTTTGGAAGTTTCCCTTCCATTTCTATTTTTTGGAACAGTTTCAGGAGAATAGGTATTAATTCTTCTTGAAATGTCTGATAGAATTCCCCTGGGAAGCCATCTGGCCCTGGGCTTTTGTTTCTTGGGAGATTTTTGATGACTGTTTCAATTTCCTTAGTGGTTATAGGTCTGTTCAGGTTTTCTATTTCTTCCTGGTTCAATTTTGGTAGTTGATACATCTCTAGGAATGCACCCATTTCTTCCAGGTTATCTAATTTGCTGGCATAGAGTTGCTCATAATATGTTCTTATAATTGTTTGTATTTCTTTGGTGTTGGTTGTGATCTCTCCTCTTTCATTCATGATTTTGTTGATTTGGGTCATTTCTCTTTTCTTTTTGATCAGTCTGGCCAGGGGTTTATCAATCTTGTTAATTCTTTCAAAGAACCAGCTCCTAGTTTCGTTGATCTGTTCTACTGTTCTTTTGGTTTCTAGTTCATTGATTTCTGCTCTGATCTTTATGATTTCTCTTCTCCTGCTGGGTTTAGGCTTTCTTTGCTGGTCTTTCTCCAGCTCCTTTAGGTGTAGGGTTAGGTTGTGTATTTGAGACCTTTCTTGTTTCTTGAGAAAGGCTTGTATTGCTATATACTTTCCTCTCAGGACTGCCTTTGCTGTATCCCAAAGATTTTGAACAGTTGTGTTTTCATTTTCATTGGTTTCCATGAATTTTTTTAATTCTTCTTTAATTTCTTGGTTGACCCATTCATTCTGTAGTAGGATGCTCTTTAGCCTCCATGTATTTGAGTTCTTTCCGACTTTCCTCTTGTGGTTGAGTTCTAGTTTCAAAGCATTGTGGTCTGAAAATATGCAGGGAATGATCCCAATCTTTTGGTACCGATTGAGACCTGATTTGTGACCTAGGATGTGATCAATTCTGGAGAATGTTCCATGGGCACTAGAGAAGAATGTGTATTCCGTTGCTTTGGAATGGAATGTTCTGAATATGTCTGTGAAGTCCATTTAGTCCAGTGTGTCATTTAAAGTCTTTATTTCCTTGTTGATCTTTTGCTTAGATGATCTGTCCATTTCAGTCAGGGGGGTGTTAAAGTCCCCCACTATTATTGTATTGTTGTCAATGTGTTTCTTTGCTTTTGTTATTAATTGCCTTATATAATTGGCTGCTCCCATGTTCGGGGCATAGATATTTACAATTGTTAGATCTTCTTGTTGGATAGACCCTTTAAGTAGGATATAGTGTCCTTCCTCATCTCTTATTACAGTCTTTGTTTTAAAATCTAGTTTGTCTGATATAAGGATTGCCACCCCAGCTTTCTTTTGGTGTCCATTAGCATGGTCAATGGTTTTCCACCCCCTCACTTTCAATCTGGGGGTGTCTTTGGGTGTAAAATGAGTCTCTTGCAGACAGCATATTGATGGGTCTTGTTTTTTAATCCAATCTGATAGCCTGTGTCTTTTGATTGGGGCATTTAGCCCATTTACATTCAGGGTAACTATTGAAAGGTATGAATTTAGTGCCATTGTATTACCTGTAAGGTGACTGTTAACTGTCTGTTGTCTGTGTTCGTTTCTGCTCTTTGCTGCTTTTAGGTTCTCTCTTTGCTTAGAGGACCCCTCCCAATATTTCTTGGAGGGCTGGTTTCATGTTTGCAAATTCCTTTAGTTTTTGTTTGTTCTGGAAGCTTTTTATCTCTCCTTCTATTTTCAATGATAGCCTAGCTGGATATAGTATTCTTGGCTGCATATTTTTCTCGTTTAGTGCTCTGAAGATATCTTGCCAGTCCTTTCTGGCCTGCCAGGTCTCTGTGGATAGGTCTGTTGCCAATCTAATGTTTCTACCATTGTAGGTTACATATCTCTTCTCCCGAGCTCCTTTCAGGATTTTCTCTTTGTCTCTGAGACTCGTAAGTTTTACTATTAGATGTCAGGGTGTTGACCTATTTTTATTGATTTTGAGAGGGGTTCTCTGTGCCTCCTGGATTTTAATGCCTGTTTCCTTCCTCACATTAGGGAAGTTCTCTGCTATAATTTGCTCCAATATACCTTCTGCCCCTCTCTCTCTCTCTTCTTCTTCTGGGATCCCAATTATTCTAATGTTGTTTTGTCTTATCGTATCACTTATCTCTCGAATTCTGCCCTCGTGATCCTGTAGTTGTTTCTCTCTCTTTTTCTCAGCCTCTTTATTTTCCATCATTTGGTCTTCTATATCGCTGATTCTCTCTTCTGCCTCATTTATCCTAGCTGTTAGTGCCCCCATTTTTGATTGCATCTCATCAATAGCCTTTTTGATTTCGATTTGGTTAGATTTTAGTTCTTTTATTTCTCCAGAAAGGGTTTCTCTAATAACTTCCACGCTTTTTTCAAGCCCAGCTAGTATCTTTAAAGTCATGATTCTGAACTCTAGGTCCGACATCGTACTAATGTCCGTGGCTGACGGTACTACCTCTTGTTCTTTTTGCTGAGGTGATTTCTTTCGTCTTGTCATTTTGTCCAGAGGAGAATAGATGAATGAGAGAACAAAAGGCTAACAGGTTTACAACGTCCCCAGCAAATATACTGTATACAAATCAGAAAAGACCTGAAACCAGGGGAAAAGAAAGGGAAAGAAAGAAAAAAGAAAGAGAAAAAGAAAAAAAAAAAAAGAAACAAAAGATAAAAACAAAAACAAAACAATTCAAAAAAGGCAGAATATGATCAAATATGATCAGGCTAGTGCATAGATCAGTGCCACACACTAGATTTTGGGCGTATTTTGGTCTGTTAGAAAAAAGTGCCTCCTAAAATTTTAGAGGAAGAAAGACATATATGTACAAAATAAGGGTTGATACAATGAAGGGATGGAAGATGACTGTAAAGATGAAAATTATAAAAGATTTTATAAAAGGACTTGGTAAGATAAGTTGTTTGAAAAAAGAAAGAAGATTTAAGGAAAAAAAAAAAAGGAAAAAGGGAGAGAATGTGATCAGGCAGGAGACTAGAACAAAGCCATACACTAGTGGTTTAGGGTATATTTTGATCTGTTAGAAGAAACTGTACCTCAAAATTTTAAAGAGAGAACAACTTATATATATATGCCAAAAACAAGGATAACTACTATGAAGGGATAAAATATGACTCTAAAAATGAAAAAAAAAATAAAAAATGTTTTTTTTTAAAAAAAAGGGATTTATAAGATGTTGGTTGAAAAAGGGAAAAAGAAAAATAAAAAAAAGTCAACAAAAATTAACTTTGATGATATAATGAATCATGGTAAAAAAAAAAAAAAAAAAAAAAAGAAGCCATGAATCTATGTGCAGTATTCCCCTAGCGCTGGAGTTCTCCTATTCTCCTTGATCGATCAACTTGGTCTTGGCTTGCTGGCTGTTTGTGTTGATCTTCTGGGGGAGGGGCCTGTTGCTGTGGTTTCCAAATGTCTTTGCCGGAGGCGGAATTGCCCCGCCCTTGTCGGTCCGGGCTAAGGAAGCTTCTCCAGTTTGCTCTCAGGAGCTTTTGTTCCCTGCAAGCTCTCGGTACAGCTTTGGAGGACCAGGGCGAAAATGGCGGCCTCCCAGTCTCCGCCCGGAGGAGCCGAGAACTCGTGGCCCCACTCCTCAGTGCGCCCCCAGAGAAAAGCAGTCACTCCCGTGTCCCCGGTCTCTGGCCGCACTCCGTGCTCACCCGGCCTGTGATCGAGCGTTGCTATCTCTGGCACCCGACCCCGCTCGGAGTCTCCAAACCCAGCAGATCCCTGCAGTGCGCTCCCGCACCGCTCCTCCCCGGGAAGGAAGGGGAGTCTTCCCGGATCTGCTGCTTGTTGGGTCCCTGCTGGGGGAGCCGTGCCCCGACTGGGCCGCAGATCACAGTTTATGGCAACCCCGAGCTGAGAGCCCGCGACTCTGCTCCGTATCTGCAGCCGGCTTCCCCGCCCCGACACCTGGGAGCTCTGCCGCACTCAGGCACCCCCTGTCTCTCTCTGACCGCAAGGGTCCTGAGACCACACTGTCCCGGGAGGATTCCACCCCCCGCTTAGCCACTGCAGCGACGTCCCTCCGCCGAGCCAACTTTTAAAAGGTCCGATTTTGTGCTCCGCGGCTCTAGCACTTGCCAGAAGCGGCCGGCGGAGGCCCCTCCCCCGCCGTCTATCCTCCCGAATATCGCCTCGGATTCACTTCTCCGCACGTCCTACCTTCCAGTAAGTGGTCGCTTCTCTGTTCAGAGAGTTGTTGCTACTCTCCTGTTCGATCTCCTGTTGAGTTCGTAGGTGTTCAGAATGGTTTGATCCCTATTCAGCTGAATTCCTGAGACCAGACAAAATCTTGGTCTCCTACTCCTCCGCCATCTTGCTCCGCCCCCCCGGACTAGCTTCTTGTACCATACACAAAAGTAAAATCAAAATGGATGAAAGACCCAAATGTGAGGCAGGAAACCATAAAAATCCTAGAGAAGAACCCAGGCAACAACCTCTTTGACCTCAGCCACAGCAACTTCTTACTAGACACATCTCCAGAGGCTAGGGAATCAAAAGCAAAGATGAACTACTAGGACTTCATCAAGATAAAAAGCTGCTGCATTGCAAAGGAAACAATCAACAAAACTAAAAGGCAACCTACGGAATGGGAGAAGATATTTGCAAATGACATATCTGATAAAAGGTTAGTATCCAAAATCTATAAAGAACTTCTCAAATTCAACACCCCAAAACAAATAATCCAATTAAGAAATGGGCAGAATACATGAATAGATATTTTTCCAAAGAAGACATACATATGGCTAACAGACATATAAAAGGATGCTGACATCACTCCTCATCAGGGAAATAAATGCAAATCAAAACTACAATGAGATATCACCTCACACCTGTCAGAATGGCTAAAATTAACAACACAGGAAACAGCAGGTATTGGCAAAGATGTGGAGAAAGGGGATCCCTCTTACACTGTTGGTGGGAATGCAAACTCGGGCAGCCACCCTGGAAAACAGGAGGGAGCTTCCTCAAAAGGTTAAAAATAGAACTGCCCTATGTCCCAGCAATTGCACTACTAAGTATTTACCAAAAGGATACAAAAACACTAATTTGAAGGGATGCGTGAACCCCAATGTTTATAGCAACACTATCAACAGTAACCAAATTATGTAGAGTCCAGGTGTCCACTGACTGATGAATGGATAATTAAGTGGTATATATATATACAGTGGAATATTACCCAGCCATTAAAAAGAATGAACCGTTGCCATTTGCAAAGTCATGGATGGAGTTAGAGTGTATTATGTTGAGGGAAACAAGTTAGAGAAAGCAAATACCTTATAATTTCACTCATCTGTGGAATTTAAGAAACAAAACAGATGAACATAGGGGGGAAAAAGAGAAAGGCAAACCATAAAGCTGACTCTTAACTATAGAGAACAAATTATTGGTTATCGGAATGGAGATGGGTTGGGGGATTGGTTAAATATTAAGGAGTGCACTTGTGATGAGCACCGTGTGTGGTATATAAGTGTTGAATCATTAAATTGTACATCTGAAGCTAATTGTTATACTGTATGTTAGTTAACAAACTGGAATTTAAAAAGAAACTAAAAAAATATAATAAAAATAAAAATGTAAAATGCCTTTTACTATTATTTTATCTTATCAGTGGCACCAAGTATTGTCCTTTGAATAAAAATTGTTTCTCTGAAGCATGTTCTCCTTAGTTTATGCAAAGTAGCTGTTAGCAGGTATAAGCTTCTGCACATCATCTCTTCCCTCTTGTCTGAGGATATTAATTAATCCATCCAGTCTTTCATAGATTCCAATGATATAAACAACCACCATGTGTCCACACAACCTAGGTGTTGGAGATATGATGGCAAATAAGGTGGTGATTGACTTTTCCTCATGGAATAGATACATTCTGTGTTCCTGAAACTGAATGAAGCTAACTGCCTCTGTTAGGAATTGGGAGGTGGGAAATCCAAGACTGAATCTCAGATTAGTATGTTATTACTACTCAGCCTGAGAGTCCAAATCAAATAACAGGGCTTCACTTTTATTTTATTTTACTATTTCTAGAACTTGAGGATTTGACCCCTATTTTTCCTTATTTACAATGAAAGAATCATCAAGGTAATTACCCAATGGGCATATTTCCTAAAACCATATGTTGATTCCTTTGTCAGTAACATTGATGTCATGGACTGGATGAACTATTTGAAATTTCTCAAAATTTAGAACTGAGACTCCACAGCAGGTCACATATTTTCACTGCTTGGCATTTGAAACTCACATCTCAGCCTTTTTTTTTTCCAGAGGTGGGGAGGGGCAGAAGGAGACAGAGAGAGAGAGAGACAGAGAAAGAGAGAGAGAATGAATTTTAAGCAGGCTCCATGCCCAGCACATGATCCCGACATGGGGCTCGATTCCACAACCCTGAGATCATGACCTGAGCTGGAACAAGAGTCAGACCCTTAACTGACTGAGCCACCCAGGTGCCCCCAAATACTTTTTTTTTTTGAGAGAGAGAGAGAGAGAGAGAGAAAGAGAGAGAGTGGTGGGTGGAGGCAGTCAGCCTTTTTCAAACTGTTCTGCTTTCATCCTTCAAACATCTAATTTAAGACAGATGCTAAGGAGCCTCAAATGCTTCATTAAAGTAGTGTCTTCCACTATCTGTTCCCCTCCACACAAACAGTGGTTCTAATTACTGAGTAACAAACATTTGATCTAAGATGTTTTGTTTTCTACCAGTTTTCCTTGACCTATTTTTTTAACTTGGGATTTACTTGATATGCAATGTTATTTCTATGATTCATCCAGTTATATGTGACTTTTTCCTAACAAGAAATATATTTCTTTTTATGAAGTTGCTAATGACATTATTCCAATGCCAAAATTGACAATACTGAGCTTGTGTAATGTAGTAATTTTTTTTAAAGGGATGAAATACCGGCAGCTGTGCTAATCCAAGAGCCCATCACTACACAGCATGACATAATTTCCAGTTCAGCAATCTGAAGCTTGTTAAGATCATCAGAAATTGAAACTGAAATAATTTATTTTATTTGACATTGATAGATTGAAATTAAAATATAAATGAATTAGATATGCTATAGATAATTAGTTTTCAAAACTCCACTTAACTTAGGTGTCAGACTTGGAGTACAAATTTCGTATCAAAGATTATTTTCTGATTTTCCATGACAAACAGATGGTCCCTACTCAGAGAGAGAGGAAAAGAAAAAAAAAACTTCTTTGTAAATTTTTAAAACAGCATAGAGCCAATTTAAAAATCTTTTAGCCTAAATTTAAATAAATAATGGGCCAACTTCAATTAAACATGTCTGACTCCCAAACCATGATGGCCCAACAGTGCCACAGAGGCCTTCATATAAACGAACTGTCATCTGGGATATAGGATCTCAAACACATTTTAAGTAAAACAACCACTTAAATGAAGACTTTTGGCAGTGATTCAAGATACTATAATTATCTAGTAATCTTCAAAAATATTTACGGATGGAATTAACAAATTTTAAATGCTCAGTTACTATTGTAATAATTTACAGTTATGTGAGATGTATTTTTAAGTAGAAGTGTAGTATAATACTTCTGCATCATGATTTCTACAGATGAGGTTTATTATTTATACCAACAGGATGAATACAAATGAGAGGATAGCACTCAAGTCGTCTTCCTCCCTTTAGACTATGTTAAATCTCCATAAGCATCAACCCAGGATGCATGCAGGAACTTGCTTTGGAATGCTTTTACAGTTTCCAGCGCTATCACCCTGAACGCACCTGATCTCGTCTGGAATGCTTTTATATACTTACAGATTTTTAGAACACTGGTCCTCAATTTAATATTTGAAACTCTTAAAAAATAGAAGAATGACAATCATCATAGAATTCTGAGCTATTTATTCTTGGTTTGAGCTTTTGGACGTGATTTGGTTTTTGTTTTTTAATATTCACAGGTTATTCTAATGAATTGGTAGGATTAATTATATATAAATATTTTTTCTTTTCCATTCAGTTTGTCAACTTAGATCTAAAAAAGTACCCTGCCCTCCAAAATAACTGTTAGAAATAAGATAAAGGTCTTTAAACAAAAGTAATAATAAATCATGTTGGGAAAATTTTAAAAATGATAATTGAAATATATTGTGTCTAAATTAAAGTAATACAAAAAGGTTGTATTTAAACATGGTGGAAGTAATATTTGCAGTTAATTTTACTCCTTCCTGAAACCCATAGGAATAGCAGTAAAGAGAATAAAACAGAAGAGATATCTGCATACATTGTGATGTTGAAAATTAGGCAAGAAATCCTGAATGATTTATGTTTTAGCTTTCTACACTTGGTTAAATATTCTCAAGAGATGAACCAATAAAAAGCAAAGTAATCTACAACAGAGTTTCTCAGAAAGATTCAGGAATTGGAGAACATCAATTATCTCTGAAGGCCAAGGTTTTGTGGAGCTGAAAACTGAAGGCTTTGAGTAAAATATAAAAAAATGCATAGTGAAACCCCCTGATTGCATCCCTTTACCTGCACAGCCAGCAAATGACTCTCTCAGCAGAAGACAGAGGTTTTACTATTTGGAAAGACTGATAGAGATTATCTCTAAAATCAGCTATGGGCTGATGTGACTCATTGAGAGATGATGTGAACATTTGGACATTACAGAATGAGACTGCAAGGTACTAGATTATGCCCACTTTTTCCTATCACCCCATACTTTGCCCTATCAAGATAATAGATACTTTTCTCTGGGGTAAGTTTCTTAATCAGAAAGAAATTCCTATTGATATTTGTAAGCCTCCAAAAGAAACAGCGTGATGCTTGCCTAAATGTCATTCCAAAGGTCTAGCAGTACACCAACGCCATCAATTTATGAAGACGTTTTCTCTGTTTTATATTGATTCATTAATAAACATTGGGAGATAATTATCTAATCTACTTATAAATTAATTTATTTATTTTCGAGAAAGCATGAGCAGGGGGAGGGGCGGAGGGAAAGGGAGAGAGAGAATCTCAAGCAGATTTTCCACCTGAGCGCAGAGTCCGATGGAGGGCTGGATCTCATGACTCCGAGATCACAAACTGAGTCAAAACTGAGAGTACGCTGCTCAGAGGACTGAGCTACCCAGGTGCTCGCTCCAATCATCTAATCTCTGAAAGGTGGTTCCAGCATGAAAATGTAAGAACACAATATATAAAGAAGAAAAATAAATTGGAAGTGAAACAGAAAAATTCAAGAAGCAGAAAAAATACAAAAAGAGAACTAAAATCGCTACAGTTATACAGAGATAATGAAAATAACTTACATTCATGCATCAGAGATAAAATGCCCCTTAATTCAAAAGTAAAGAGCAAACTTTTGGAAATTAAGGATATTATTATGTTAATAAAAACTGAAAGAAATGTTATACAGTAAAGTTAAGGACATATTGAAGAAAGTGAATAGAGAAGCAGTGTTACAAAACAATAGAGAATAGAAAGTAGAATTAGACGAGCATCCAGGACACTTAATGTAGGATTTATATGTATATCAGAAATGGAAAACAAAGAAAATATGAGATGTCTAAGAAAGTTTCTAAATATGAAAGATAGGATTTTTCTTTTTTTTTAAAGATTTTATTTATTTATTTGACACAGAGAGAGAGAGAGAGAGAGCGAAAGAGGGAACACAAGCAGAGGGAGTGGGAGAGAGAGAAGCAGGCTTTCCACTGAGCAGGGAGGCTGATGCGGGGCTTGATCCCAGGACCCTGGGATCATGACCCAAGCTGAAGGCAATCACTTAACCAACTGAGCCATCCAGGTGCCGCAAAGATAGGATTTTTCTAGAAGGGTCTAATAAAAGCTCAACATAGTTAATGAACAGAGAATCACACCAAGGCACAACAATGTGATATTACAGAAAATTTTAAAATAAGTGATAACCTTAAAAAGTTCCAATGGGGGAAAAATATGGTCACATACAAAGCACTGGGGATCCAATAGCATTGCATATGAAATGCAAAAAAAAAAGTGCAAAGACAATGTTGTTCAAATAATGAGAGTAAAATAGTTTGCATCTTGGAATTCTGTACCCAGTCAAACCATCACAGTAGTTTTTTATATGCTCCTGCTTGGGCCTTATACATTGTTCTTTGCCTGAAACATAAAACTCAAGAAACTTTGATGGTATTTACTAATTTGCATATTATTTTTTCCCTTTGAATCTACAAAAAAATAGTTGTTACTATTTATTTTCCTGTGTATCTCCTACACATTCTTTAGAATGTATCTGTCTCACCTCCTTCTGGGAGCCTTCTCTGAAATAATGCTAGCTGTTTCTTTTGGTTCCCACATAGTATATTGTTAATATTTCTACTAGTATATTTTCACATTATTTTGTAATTATCTTTTTATAAAATGTCAATCTTGGGGTGCGTCTGCCTTCGGCTCAGGTCATGATCTCAGGATCTTGGGATCAAGTTCTACATCAAGCTCCCTGCTCAGCTGGGAGCCTGTTTCTCCCTTTCTCTCTTTCCCCAGCCCCGCTCATGTTCTCTCTCTATCTCAAATAAATAAAATCTTTAAAAAATAATAATAAAATGTCAATCCCTTCTGTCTGACATAATCTTTTTAAAGTAAGGAATTAGCATTTGTTCAACCATCGCCAAAATAATCTTTTTAAAGTAAGGAATTAGCATTTGTTCAACCATCACCAGCCTACTACATAGATTATACTCAAACAAGTATCGAAGGGAAGTGTATGAAGGCTTAAAGTTTGAAACAAACACATTAACAAAGAAAAACAACTTTCTGTAAATGGAGAAAAGTTTCTCCGTAGGTTTACTTATTTATTATTTAGGATTCAAAGAGAAATCTGGCTTGTTGATTCTGTTTGTATCATTTTGAAAGAGTTACATGAAAGACATTACTTTCAGAAAGTAGAGTTCTATATACCTACTGAAATCAATCAGTTGAGCAAATTTTGGGATAGGGCACGAATATGCAGTATTGTCCATTCCCCTCAAAGTAAAATGAATAAATTATCATGGAAAGGATTATTAAAGGCTGGGCTAATATTAGTTTTTAGCTTTATATACTCCAGAGCAGGTAGGGGATTAGAAAAATCAAACAACATATAAGAGTTTTAACACAACAAATATTTAACTGTATTTGTAAAAATCATAGAAGTCTTAAGTGCTGCTCTGAGAAACAAAACATTTTGGTAAGCTATTAGCAGCCTTGTTAACAGCATCTGCCAATGCAGTTTCTGATAACCAGGAGGACAATTCAGCCATTGACGTAAGAGAAGAGGTGGAGGGCTTCCAGGAAACAGGCACACACAAACACATGAACAAATGCACTCACATTGTCCATTCATTTCATTACCTCAGTGAAAGCACTTTGAAATTTCCAGAAAGATTTACCAGTATACTACGTACCAAAGTATATTTTACTAAACTTTGGCAACTGAATTAATAGTCTAATGGTTTGAATATTTTCTAAGCTTTAATATTTCAAACTATGAAAAATAGAGAAGCAACTTGTTATGAGATGAAAGAATAATTCTCTTTCCTACATTATTAACTCTATTGGAAGAATTAAGTTGATGGTGCTTCTTTATGAAAGACTAACAAGGGGTGCCTGGGTGGCTCAGATGGTTAAGCGTCTGCCTTCGGCTCAGGTCATGATCCCAGGGTTCTGGAATCGAGCCCCACATCAGGCTCCTGGCTCAGCGGGGAGTCTGCTTCTCCCTCTCCTTCTGCCTCTCCCACTGCTCATGCTCTCTCTCTCTCTCTGTATCTCCGTGTCTCAAATGAATAAATAAAATCTTTTAAAAAATTATAAAAAAAGAAAGACTAACAATAGCAAAACAATGGAACAATATCAAAATGTTAAATTTATTATAAAGTAATAGTAAATATTTATGAAGTAAATTATAACATTCCTATGATTTACTCAACAACGATTTGTTTAGTCCCTAATTTGTGAAATGAAAATATGCACGTTATTTTTTTTTTGAATCTTGATTTTCATAAGTTACCAAGAGTTGAACTCTGTATCTGAAATATCGTGTAGAAATGGAAATGTGGTGGTGGCAGCTGGTCCCAAATAAATTCAATAGTCTTGTGCAACAATGTTTTGCTATACAATATTCTGATGGTGATATTTGGATTACAAGGCTCAGCAGTAAGAGCTAATAAAGGGCTGCTCTCCAACTGCCAAGTCAGGAAGGAAGAGATTTATCCAAATTATCAGGTCAATGAAGACTTGCTTGAGTATGCATAAATTTTAGTCTTTAGGACAAGAGAGAAAGAAATATTAGCAATCCCATATTGATCTAACTGTAACTAAATCTGCAGCTTCTACTCATCTTGCTAGTGGGCTATTCCATTTTTATACCTAGAGCTATTCTTTATCTCACAGGAGACAATGTGAAAAAAACAAAAAACAAAAAATCCACACCCAAACTAAGTGGCAGATAACTGGGAAAAACTGTGAAGAGTGAGGTCTTTGATTTTCACCACTGTTTTGCCATCAGTTGCTGAGTGCTGCTATCGAGGTCTGGTTGTTCTCATTGGTTAGGCAATATGTCCTGAGTAGACTGAGGAATGCTTTTCATAGCAGAGCCATATACTCCAATGATTACAAACATAGGCCCAGAGTTCCTTGTCAAGGCTGCTGCGCCTAGCATCAAAGTTCTGCAAGTTGTTCCAATTTGATCCCCGATTTGAGGTAATGTGTGCAAGTGGGGTCTATGCCTCAGACATATATTTTTTAAAAAATCACTCTTTTCTTGGTTTCAGGTATACCCAATCCTCCTAATTTGGATTCTTGCTTCTCACCCTCAATGCATTTAGAGCTCCCCTCCCATGCCCCAGGAAAGCACTTTTAATATTCCTCAAGTGTCCTGCATCAAAATAAATTTATTTATTTTTTTATAAAATGGAGGGTAGTTCTGGGAAATAGCTCAGATCTTTAGGATAAATATAGTAATTTTTAATTGAAGCCAGGCCTCAGCAAAACCACCTGTAATACTTACTATATTTGTTTACTAATAGACTATTATGTATCAAGGTGTTTCTTCTCTGGATCATGTATCTCCTCTCTCCTTTCTATAGTTTTGAATTTCTAAGTTGTGCTCAAGTGTCTGAAGTGGTAAGTGTGTTTTTTTCTTCCCCTAGCCTACTCTTAACTCCTTCTATTATAAATTAGTATGTCATATCTATATATTCTTTTTCTTTGCAACTCTTACTGTGAAATTCCATGTGTGCCCCCTCAGTTTTTCTATTTTTTTCTTAGTTATGCAAGGAAAGCGATAGCTATGGGGTTCTAAAGGAAAAT
Organism: Zalophus californianus; assembly: GCF_009762305.2. Classification (NCBI taxonomy): domain Eukaryota; kingdom Metazoa; phylum Chordata; class Mammalia; order Carnivora; family Otariidae; genus Zalophus; species Zalophus californianus. Next base: position 88,626,141 of record NC_045598.1, read on the forward strand.
AAAGAATATATCCCCTCTTCTCAGTAAGATAATCATATGAGATTTTATGGATGGTATGCTCTTTATCACATCATTAAGTATTAGGGATACGTCTTTTTTTTTTTTATCTAAACTACAAAACAGGCTTTAGAAGTTTTAGTATGCCCTCACATGCTTCCTTTAATCTCCATGATGCGTACTGTTATTTTAAGAGAAAGAATCATTCTTCTGCTACACCACTGCCCATATAGAACAATGTTTGTCCCCACAGTAACTTCTCTCTTACCACTCATGTGAGATACTGGCCTCTTTATGAGACTCTTTCAAAGGCCACAAAGTAATTTAAGCCTAAAATAACAATTCAATACAAATGCTATAATTTGGGGATCCTCCACAGTATATAACACAAGCAGAAGAAAAATATTTTAGTACTGCATTGATAGATATAATGAGCAAATTATTTGAAATAAAAATAACAGAGAATCTCACTAGGAGCTCTCATATAGTACTAAATGAGACACAAGATAAAGAGAGTAACTTTAACACTGTAAATCTTGGGAGTACAATGTAAAAGCATAAGTGAATAATACTTTGCGGTGAAGCCGGACTAACATTCCATTCCAAAGAAAGCAATTTTTAACATACAGGAAATGGCACTATGCTGCACCAGAATCCTTTTTCATCTTCAAAATAAATACCAGGTGAGGTTTCTCACTAAGGCAATTGAAAATTCTCTTTCTGTGACCATAGACATGAAGAATTTAGCAAAGGAAAATGGATCCATGGAAAACAGAATTCTCTGACCACGGTGTATTAAGGTTGGAAAGACAGAAGACTTTAGTCATTTATAAGATTAGCAAAGTCCAGGTAAATATCTCTAAAAAATTCGGGCCATCTCAGCTTATTCTTATCAAGTGGATGTACAAACACCTTCATACCAAATGGAAGACTGAACTTTTCCTTTAGCTATATATTTAAGGATTATTAGCAGCAGCTTCTTAATGTCATAACCCAAGTTAAAAAAAATCATTTAGGCAGGCAGCAGGAAAAAAATGAGTTAACAGACAGCACACACACACACACACACACAAATATTCAGACATATACATATGCATACATGGTATGATGGGATGAAAACATAGGGAAGTACTTAAATTTCCTTAGCTAGAGAAAGACTTCATAATGAGTAGATGTTTGAGATTTTTGTATGGACTAGAGTTCTAGAACCTTCACAGAATTACAGGCTTACTGAATAGCATGACACCTTTGGTTGTGAGTGATCAAATACTGTGTGTGGAAGTATCGGTCTGCACACTCATGAGCCTCCTGGGTGAAACCTGAAACTGGCCCCTGCATGCAGAGAGTAGGGATAGACCAAAGAGAGGCAGGCAACTGCAGATCGGTGGGTGGCAGGTTTAATAAGCAAGGGAACTTACTTACCAGACTTGTCTTGGGTGGTGGCAAAATGAGATGTCCACACCTGCTGCCAGAATGGTAAACATTTATATAAAGGCCTTAATGGGGTTCTGTCACACATACAGTGCGGATAGTCTCAGCAACGCATTGCTCTCTCAAGACTGTGTCGTTTTAAAATGGCTACAGTTACAGGAATAGTGGACGGAATGTCTATTCCAGAGATGTGGAGGAGGTGAGGAGCTTCCAATCACCAGATCCTACTTTCACGTCAACTAGTGACCGTGTCCTCTCAAAAACCTCCTCCAACACTCCACTTCTTGTTCCTGGCTCTTGCATTCTTATACACCCCCTTTTCTCACACTGTGCCTTGAGCAGTCAGCAAGGGGTTTCACTAGCATGGAAGTGGCTTGTTTGGCGGCCATCTGGAGGCACTGGAGTCAGATACCACAACAACAATACAAGGACACACAAGAGAAAATACAGATTAAGTCAGTAATTCCCCAAATAACTAACAATGTCTTCCACCCAAGAGCCACTGATCTGAACCACTAAATAATTATTAAGTCTCTTAGCCTAGGATCAGTTCACTCAAGGTGTCCTTATGTGATTTAACAAAGATGACATATTAGCAGACTCATCTGGAAGGAAAACACAACATTCTGTTTGCATAATGGCACAAGTGCCTCGTTTTGAGGCAGCAATAAAGTTCAAGGTCATCCTAGTTTGGTGGGCAGCCTTCTTCATCAGATACATTTCAATGTTCAATAAAGACAGGCTTTACCAGCTATCATTTAATACTTGTTGGACAAATGTAGTAGGGGCTTCTATGAATACTATAATGTCTTTCAGGTCATTGGAGGGAATAAAGATGGTGGGCAAATGACAGGTCCAGTAGAAAACAAACTGTGCCCATTTGGCCTTGAAGAAAGGAAGGTTGGCAATTTTTGTTACCATGGGAAAGATTCTCCCCTGTACCCAGGGAAAACTCAGGGTACAGTATCCCAACCTCCCATAGGGAGCCAACCAAAGACTGGGCCACACAATCCATGTGGTCCCATTTGGGCTACCCAGTAAATACCTGGGCGGTGCGACCAATCAGTGCCAAACCAGTCACTATCTTATAGCATGACAGAATTCCAGTGATATCAATTCCATATCCCTGGTGCAATTAAGCTCTTTCTGTTTAGAGTGATTTTTCTGTTCCCAACACAGGGATGCCCGAGTGCTCAAATATCCATAACCTGGGGTAAGCCGCATGAACAGATCCCAAATCTGAGCATAGCCACCCTTCATTTTGATGGTGCTAGTTTTTAGGACGCTTCTGGTCAGCAGTTTGGTGGGATGCCTGTGTGGTTTAATTGACAGAAAAAGCACATCCATGCCCAGGGCTATTGAGAGTGTGTGCCACAGGCCAGTTTTCTGCATCGGTATTGGTGGTATCATATGAATTGAAAGTACTAGTCCTAGTTTGAAAAGACAGATATTTCATAGGTACCTGTGTGGGAAGGTCGTCCCCTTCTATAAGAATTATACTTGTGGCCGGATCGGCCTGATCCTTAGGTGTTAATGTGGCTGCAGCTTTGGGAATTTGGTTGTAAATAACATACGTGTTGGCGGGAGGAGGCAGCACTGTCAGGCATGAGAAGATAGACCAGGGGGTGAGGTACGCCAGAGCAGGATCCCCATCTTCTCCCCTCTTTCAATGGTGTGTGTTCCATTCCAAGTAGAGTGCATTGCCACAGGTCCCACCTGCAGCAGGATGACAGAACCCCTGTGGAGACTGAGTAGCTCTCCCTCACCCACGGATGAGAAGTAACTCACTCATCGTGGTGGAACATCCAGTTGGAAATTCCAGTAGATAATGCTTTATTATCTACTGGATAATAGGGTTGGCAGGGCTTCATGTTCTCAGCAGCATTATATGCTGATCCACGGTGAGAGCCGGGGCAATGGCTATCTCCTGAGACTTTCATAACTTTATGATGGTGTTGGATATATCCCCAGGGGTTCTCAGCCTAGCATAAGGGCAATAGGCCCCACTGGTTGATATTTCAAATTCATTAGAGCCTGGCACAGTACTTTAGTCCACCTCACTAAGGCAGGTTTAACTGTTAGTCATTTAATATGCTGCTTCAATATTCCATTTTTCCTTTCTATGAGCCCTGCTGCTTCTGCGTTATAGTGAAGATGGAACCTCCATTGTCATAATCTTTTGCGCATTCTCGCATGTCATGATCTTTGAAATGTGACCCCTGACCACTGTCTAATCAATAAGGATATCTATACATGGTACTCAGCTTCTTTAACTTTCAGCTTCTCTAATTCCCTAACAGTGGCAACCCAGTTTGCGAGGTGACCAGGAAAGTCTGGGTTAGGTCAGATGCAGTCCATACACTCCAAGGCATATTTGGAACTCTCACTTGGAGGGAGTGGGCCAATAAAATCAATTACCAATCCCTCGCTGGTTCAGAATTCCGGTGGACGGCCACAGACACCTTTGGCAGTTGCCTTAGGTGATGTTTAGAACACACAGAACATGCTGTTACTGCATTAAGCCAAGTCACTGTACTTCAAGGGCAGCCCAGCATCCTTGGCAATATGCCATCCCACCTGGTCGCTATCGCGGCTGCTCTTTTTATGCACTCAAACTGCTATAACTACTGAAAGGTCAGTTGCTAGGGCTTGTACTCAAGATAGGGCATCAGCTTCCTTCCTTCCTTCCTTCCTTCCTCCTTCCTCCCTCCCCCCCTTCCTTCCTTCCTCTCTCTTTCTTTCTTTATTTCTTCCTTTTTTGAGTTTGAGAGGGGGGTAGGAGGGAGAGGGAGAGAGAAATCTGAGCAGACTCCATGCAGGGCTCCATCTCACGACCCTGATATCATGACCTGAGCCAAAATCAAGAGTTGAATGCTTAACCGACTAAGCCACCCAGGTGCCCCACGGGCACTGGCTTTCTGATTGCCAGGGGGTGTCATTGCCTTATGAACCAGGATGTAAAAACAGTAGGAATTGCTCAGGCTCTCACAAGTGAACACAGAATGTCTGTCTGCATATCCTGACCCCACAATGGCACTATTCATGATTACCCATCCCTTGGCTTCCTATTCTCCAAGCCACAGCCTCTAGACCAGTGTAATTATCAGGGCGAAGGTTTAATGGCCAGGGTTCATGAGTGAATTTCAGCCCACTGGAAGCTGTGGTTTGTTCTTGTTTCCATCCAGATGGTGGCAGTATTGGGCTGAATAGTGACTGCAGTCCAAGTGGGCTGGTCTCAACAACACATTGCTCTTTCAGTCTTGTCCTTGAAAATGGCTCCCACTGTGGGAATGGTGGGCAGACAACACATTCCAGGGGCAGAGGAGGGGTAAGGAGCCTCCAGTTGCCCAGGTTCAGCTCGTGGGTCAACTAGCAGTCATTTTTTTGATGGCCTCCTCCAACAGGAAGAGATAGAATAAAGTAGGAAAGTCAGCTAAGACAGGAAAAATGATATTTGTATTAAAAGAGAAACAGTGAAGCAAAGACAAAAGGTGGTTAGAGAAATACAGAACCCTGGCAACAATGAATAATCCACTGTATTTGGCTAGGTAAGAAGTGGATGATCTCCAGCACTATGTATGTATGTGTATGTATATATATATATATATATATATATATATATATATATATATATATATATATATATTTCCATTTTGTATAAGCTATTGTTTATATATATATATATATATTTCCATTTTGTATAAGCTTATTTGTATAAGCTATATGTTCAACATATTTCCATTTTGTATAAACTATTTTAAGTTTAATAGTTCTCACTTGCAATTGCTATTGAATCCAAATCTGTCTGTGATAAAGTTTATATGTTTCAATGTAGGGAAGAGATCAAAGAGAAAAGTCATTCCTATGGTTGTGAACAAGTTTCAATGCTAACTGATAGTGGAGAAACAATATTTTGGCTTTTTTTAATAATCCTAGTGTCATATTTGGGATCAAACAATACTTTTTAAAATATTTAAATTTTAGTAACATGAAAAAATGGTCGGGAAAGAGAACTTTCACTTACATGTATGAAGAAGAGATCATTTTGGAACAAATTTAAAAGCTGTAAACTTAAGAAAAACCTTAGAGTGATGATGAAGTATCAAGTATTAGAACCTAAGATTCTGGAGGATGAGGAGTTGCAATAATGTGAAGAGACTGCAGTTGCATTTTCCTTGAGTACATAAGATAATTACAGATGGGATTCAGAGCAAGAGGGTAGGTATCTGGGCTTTAGTCTGGCTGGCAAAGGGTACTTCTGGGAGACAGAAAAACCTGCAGATTGCTTCTGAAAGCAGAGCTTTGTTGCTGGCAGTCTCAGCATGAGACAGAGATAAGGATTATAGGTTGGTATTTGCCAGGAGGTTGGCAAATGTCAACAAACCAGGATCTCAGTTTTTAATCCCTGGAGACCCACAATTTAGGTAAGCAGAAATTTAGTAAAACTGTAAACCATACTCAATTTATCTCAGTCTCTAATTGAATTATAGTTATTATCCCCCACTCTAGCTGTCTAGCAGAGGAAAGGATGAATCTCTCTAGAGAAAGATATCATAACCAGCCTCTGTAATTTGTTAGGTATTCAGAATTCAAACAAAAATTACTAAGTATGTCAAATGATTAGAAAATATCATTCAGAATTAAGTCTTAAAAAATTAAAACAAAAAATTGTAATAGATTTATGGGTGATCCTGATACTAGATTTGGTAGTCAAAGACCTTGAAATAACTGATTGATTTGGTCAAGAAAATAGAGAAAAAATGGAGAAAAGGGAAAATAGGCTCGGAGAAATTCATCACCAGTGAACTTTACAAAGATAAAACAATCAAACCAATAGGGGAAAAAAATACAACTCTGAATGGATCCATAAGCTGTTAACATAAACTCAAAGGCTACAAAGCACAATTAGACACAGCTAATGAAATAGACAAATCAACAACTATAGTGGAAACTTACACATACCCCTTCCAGTAATTGAAAAAAACAGACGATCTGGAAATAGACCAATGCATATGGTCCCCTAATTTATGACAAAGGTATTATTACTATAGTGCAATAAAGAAAAAAAATCTTCAATAAATGATTCTGGGTCACCTGTATATCAATGTGAAAAAATAATCTTCTTTTCCCTGATCACAAACATATACACATTGATTCAAGGAGGATTAATTTTTGGGCATAAGGAACTTGAGAGAAGAAAAAGAGGTAAAGAAATAATATTAATCAAAGACTTTATACTAATCTAAAGACACTACGAAATAATGAGAATCAATTCAGAGATAGGGAAAAGATACTTGCAACACATATCTTCAGATATGCACATATATATGCATGCACATATTCATAATGGCATCATTAATAATAGGAAAGTACTCACTGTACAAATGTGCATCCATATCAGAATGGATAATTGTGGCTTATTCATATAATGAATATCTATATGGTGATTAATAAGAACTACAAAAAAAAAACTTGACTAAAACAAAACCCACTACATCTACATGCAATAACATATTAAACAAAAGAGAACAGACAACATGGCATGTATCATATGAATCTATTTTAAAAAGTTAAAAAAAAAGCACAAAAATAATCTACAATGGTAAAAGTCAACATGGTAATTACCCTTGTGAGTAATTGTCCCAGTTGCTGGGACAAGACCCAGTGGAGCTTTTTTAATAGAGTGATATTTTATGTCTCATTCCATATTGTGGTTACACAAGGGTTTCACTTTGTGAAAATGTATCTGTACACTTCTCAAAATATGTTACACTTCAATAAAACATATTCCTTAAAATTATAAAATATAATTTTTTCATGCTGCAGAAAACCAGATATATGAAAAAAATAAAGAAAATAAGATAAATATTTCATCATTCAAATAAGATTTATCTCCCTCTGATATTTCACCTAGCATATACAGGAGGCTTTATTTGGATACCCATTAGCCTGTTCATGACTAACAGTTTTCTTTACCCGCTCAGCGGAGTTCTATAATTAGGCAGTGGTGATTGCCAGCCCTTGGCATGTTATGTGAAGAGGAGAGAAGCTCCCAGCAGTGTCATGGAGACAACCTGTGAAGTTGAAGTGGCTCAGCTTGATCTTATCTCCTCTACATAGGGTGTCAGTCAGAAATAGTTATAATCAGTTACTGACTTATTTATTTTATTTTTAGAGAGAGAGAGAGAGAGTGAGAGCAAGCAGGGGGGTGGGGGGAGAGGCAGAGGAGAGGGAGACAGAGAATCTCAAGCAGGCTCCGTGCCCAGCGTGGAGCTGGATGTGGGGGTTGATTTCACGATACTGAGATCCTGACACGAGCCAAAATCAAAGAGTTGATGCTTAACCAGCTGAACTACCCAGGCACACAGTTACTAACTTATTTTTAAGCTCTGTGTGGGCACTGGGCATTCCATCCCTATTATGCCTTAATAACTGCTATTTTCAAATATTTCTTTTGTTATTATTTGTTTGTGTTTTAACTATAACTTGGGCCCTCTGCGTCTTCCCTTATCACCATTACCCAGTTACTATCTTACATTTAATATTTTATATTTATAAACTTTATTAGTCCTAGACATTCCACCATGTAGCATAGTGCCCCAGTGTATGTGTACATGCACTTTGGATTTTGGTTTTAAGGTTATCCCTAGAGGAGAAGGCAGGAAATCTGAGTCCAAGGTCTTCAGCAAGCTACCTCCTTTCTCTAGAACCATTCCCTCTACTATCTGACAATATACACAGTGGGTATACACCACTGAAATCATACTTTGTTAATTACTGGAACTTTTATCATAGAAAGTGTCAGTATCGGTAAACCGAGACTACATATAAGCATAAAGTACGTTATTTATATAGGCCACCAATTCTGAAACTTTAGTGTGTATTAAAATCATCAGGAGGTGGGTACCTGGGTGGCTCAGTCAGTTAAGCATCTGCCTTTGGCTCAGGTCATGATTTCAGGGTCCTCAGATCAAGTCCCACGTCGGGCTCCCTGCTCAACAAGGAGCCTGCTTCTCCCTCTGCCTCTCACCCTCCCCTCTGCTCCTGCTCTCTCTCTCTCTCTCAAATAAATAAATCTTTTTTAAAAAATAAAATCATCAGAAGGGCTTGTTGAAACACAGAGTACTAGGCCCCACCAGCAGAGTAACTGACTTTGTGGATCTGAGATGAAGCTTGAGGATTTATTTTTCCAACAAGTTTATAGGTGATGGCAATGCTCCTGGTCAGAGGTCCGTGCTAGAGAGCCACTGTGGACTCAAGGGAACCTAATCTTTAGCCCCCTCACCTGCCTCCCATCCTTGCTTCAGCTCTCTCTATAGCTAGCAGCTGTTTATGACCTCTCAGCCAACATTACAGCTTTTTCCCCCCTTTTCACTAATAATAGCAATTTTTACCTCCTTCACCCTTACTGGGTGGGTCTAATAAGTGTTACAGTAGTAACACTAATAAGTGATTATAGTAAATCTCTGCCCCTATCACAGGTATGAACACATTCATCCAAATGAAATAATAATCCCAGCCAAAAGATTCGGACAGTGCTGTATGTGCCTCAAGCAAAGTCAATCAATATGGACGTATACGTATATAAATATATACAAATATAGGCAAAGATAGATTGGTGTAAATACAGGTAGATGTCAGTCTTCTGTTCAAAATTCTCTAGTAGCTCTCCCTTTTTACTCAGAATACAAAATTAAAATGCTCTAAATGGCCTACAAGTCCCTAAGTGATGTATAATTCGCAACCCTCTACCCCCGCCTGTCTTTTAGTTCTGTTCTCGTTCCAACGGTCTCTTCCAGCACTCCCTTCTTTGGACTTCCGGGAAATCTCACTGTCGCTGTCTTCCCATGACTCTCCTCCTGGCACGTGCACCAACTGCTCAGTCTGGCCTACTCTAGTTATTGTACTTAACCTTTCAGTTTTCCCTTGCCGGAGCCTTCTTCCTCCTGCTTTTTCTTCATCCCCTGCAAATATACTGTTAAATACACAAACTTTTTGGTGCATATTTCACTTCTTGCCACTTCACCTAAACATAACTTACTGAAGGCAATGACTTCGGTTCATTTTATTCACTGCTATATTCTCAGCACCAATAAAATACAGGGGGTCCTATTAGCATTCAATAAATATTTGTTGAACTGTTTTTAATAGGTAGAGACATATAAATAATTAAAAATGGATCATGCTGCAGCTTATTTCAATGAGGTATGCCAAGTTTTACTTTAGTTGAATTTTGCTGAAGAAAATCAATCTGAAGCAAAAATGAGAAAGCTGCTAGCATTCCAATAAATGTTTCTTTACTATAAATTTTTATTCTAAAATCATTCCTTTAAAGTTTTCTAGTGTGTAAGGTTGAAGTCATTACAAGCTCTATTGTCCACCCATAAACATAAAAACCATGGCACCTTTATACATTTCTCTATCTCCACTCTCCCAGCACATTTCTCTTAGGTTTTGTTCAAGTTATATTTATATTTTCAATATTAATATTTATATTCTTATATTTAACCATGGTTATTTTTATACTAAAATGGGTTTACCACCAACTGTTTTACCAAGTCTCTATTATTGTTTGAAATTCAAAATAAGTAGCTTCCCTACCCTACCCCACCCCAGGGACTGCACATGTGTGAATGCTTGAGAATATATATTATTATCCAATTTGTCTTTCATTAATTGCCTCTGGCTAATGCATATAACTGGTCTTTTAGACCCACTTCCCAAACTGTTATTTCAAACCAGATTTTAAAAGACATACCCTTTGGGTGGCTCAGTCGGTTAAGCGTCTGCCTTTGGCTGGGGTCATGGTCTCACGGTCCTGGAATTGAGCCCCGCATCAGGCTCCGGGCTTAGCGGGAGCCTACTTCTTCCTCTTCCTCTGCTACTCCCCCTGCTTCTGCTCTCTCGTTCTCTCTCTCTCTCTCAAATAAATAAATGCGATCTTTAAAAAAATAAAAGACATAACCCCAAAGAAAGAAAGAAAAAGAAAGAAAGAAACAAAGACATAACCCCTATCTTCTCTGTGGCTTTTCTAAAACCTTGTATTACATCACTTCCAAAAAAAGCCACTGATGATTCTTCTTGAGACTGTGGCACTTACTTTGGGCACATTCTGTATGTAACATGCTAATTGGCTTTCAGAATGCCCCTGGATTGGCGTTCTGAATATTCTCTCATCTTCGTGACTCATAAACTGGATCTGTCATGCATTATGTTCATTGAAGGTATTTTGTTTGTAAGCAAGCTGGCATTTCTCAGTGTTTCTACTATTTAGAGAATTTTCATTAGTACTTCTAGTCATAACTCTTTCATTATGAGTGTTTCCCTTGACTTTATTGAAAAAAAATTCATTCCTCATCGCCTTGATATGATCAGAATCTAATATTTATTTTCTTCTATCTTCACCACAGCAAGAATATTCTCAAAGATCTGGTCCCTTGATGTTGTCCTTCCCTTTTATCCAATAGTGATGTTGATCTCCTTTTTCCACTGTTGTGTTTCTTTGAACGTTTTAGTGAGCTCACTAAAAAGCCATAGCTATAATATAACTAAAATATTCAACAGGAGAGAAAAATGTTTAAATGGGGTACTAGATAGGCATTTGGGTAACTGCCTATTAAGAGATATTTGATGACTGGTTCTAATGTGATTATTATCTCTTCATGAAAAAAAGTATGTCTTTTATCAGTATATAGCACAGTTTTTCATTACTCATTCTGTTTTTAGCTTTAAAGCTGTATTTAAATTATATTTAGTGTATTAAAATTTTCTTCAAGTTATTTCGGGTTTCATATGTGTATATGTGTGTAATTCATATATGTATGTATGTGTATAGATTTGGAATTTGTCTTTTCATAGCAAGTTTAATTAATTTCTGTATATTACAATTATTATTTTGGAAGTATTCTCTGTTAACTTAGTTTTATGTTTTATATTTTTATATTCTTTTTGATTTTATATTTTCCCCTTAATTTTCCTTGGTTTGCTTGCATTTTCTCTGCTATTCATACATTTATTTTATTCTTTTCTTGTTGTCATTAGTTTATTACTATCCACTATGTATACTTACATGTTAGTTTAGATTTCCAATACTTATACCTACCATATCTTCATCCCAAACAAAGTAAATTACTTAGGATCCACTAACAACCTTTGACAACCTTAATATCATTATTTTGGGCACTACTTATTTAGACAATGAAATTTACTGAGGTATTTACTTACTTTCACTTTCCATAGTATTGTTCTTCTACTTGGGAATCATTTCTATTCTTGCTGATGTACTTTTGTAAGTGCTTTCAAAAAATACTATTGGATAATAAACTTTCTGAGAACTTATGTTTCTGAGAACCTTTGGAATTGGTCAAGCTATTTAAATGAATAGTTTACTTGCAGGTAAAATGTGATGCTCAGTGATTTAAAAAAGAACTATTAATATCTTAAGCACTTTCAAATATCATCTAGTGAGAAGTTTGAAATGATTTCTATCTCTTGATGGTGAACTTTTTTCTCTTCTGGTGGTTCTAGAATCATGTTTTCGTTGAAGTTCTTAAATTTAAAAACAATATTTCTGTTTGTGTGTATGTGTGTGTGCATGTGTGTATTTGATTTGCCCATATATATATATATATATATATATATATATATATATTCTGCTGATCATTTCTGTGTTTAATTTTTGGGAATTCTAGTTATTATATCATTAAGTATTTCCATCCTCCTTTATTTTTTCTCTTACTGGTATTCATAAAATTTATGCTGACATTTCTAACTCAATTACTTTTGGAGAGTTCCCTTACCTTATCATCTAGTTCATTAATTCCATCTGTTGACCAAATTCATTTTTCCATCCAAAACATTTATTGAGATCTTTATTTCAGCAATTAAAATTTTATACACAATAATTTAAATTGGCTTGTTCCTGATGCTAGTTTGTAACTCCTTCTCTAACCTTTCTTGGCATATTTATTGTTTTTTTTTTAATATTGTCCTGCCTTATATATAAATTTGGTTGTTTAGTTTGTTATCTTTCTCTATGGTGCTTGTGCTCTTCAGATATTCTGCTTTTTTCCTGTGAGGCTGTTATGTTTGGTATGTGTATTACCTAGTTAGTCATTTATATCTGGAGAAAGGTGAGATCTTAAATATTATCTTGTGCTATTTCATATGGATTTTGGATATGGGTTGAACATTAGGGCAGAGATCTCTAGTATTACATATGGTTCTCAAACATAGCCTAGTTCATTCACCTTCCTTCCCCATGGTAATGCTGATCCTCAGGGATACCCTTGGGCCCTCTGATTCTTATGTTTCAATATTAAGTTTGATGTCTGCTTTAGGTTTCTGGTAGATATGTTTTAACTTAAAAGTATACATGCAGAGTCCTGTTTTGTGAAGTTTTTAACTAAATATCAGGATATACTTTCTTTTTCCTGAAACTGATGATGTTATGGTTCTATTTACAAGTCATGGCTGATTAAGAAAACATTTCTGAACAAATCAGGACATAGAAACTCTCTTCCTCTCAATTTGTAAGTCTTCACAATGAGTAGGTGAAGTGAGACAAGTGGAATGGTATAACTAAAGTTAATATATTTATGGTAAAGAGTTTCCCTTCAAATGAGGCTAGAAATGGGATATTACCTATGTTTGGAGACAATATAATCATGACAGTACCAATATTTCTAGGCAAAATATTTTTGTCCTTTATGTTACTCTGGGTCTCCAAGGAGACATTACTGTAAAAGAAATTCTGCATTCTTACTTTTTATTTGCTGTGGTTTCTTTTCATCAGTCTCAGCTTGTTATTTTGGTGTTTGTTTCCTCTTCCTTGAATCAGAAAAAAATCAGTGTTGGCCTGATGTTAACTGATCGATGGGATGAGTGGGTTTTCCTTTATTCTCATTGTTTTTTAATTTCGTAGTTCTTAAAATCCTTCTCTAAAATTTGTAATGCTCTGCCAATCACTGTAAACTTACATTAATATATCAATGACTCAGTAGCCCACAAATGGGGGTGAGATGGAGTCAGCTCTGTGGTGGACTCCTTAATGAATCCCCAAGACTTCCCATTTCTAACATTTCAAGTGAGGCTGAGTCCTACTGATGAAATGACATGGCAGGTGAGTTTTTTGTTTTTTGTCTGTTTGTTTTTTTCTTTTTCTCTCACAGTGTCCCAGATGTCTTCATCTCCAGCCCTTGCTCTCTATATTGTGGGTATTACTTGGTTTCTTGTGGCATTTTCTCCTTTTACTGTCTGGTAACATTATTTTGTTTCAGAGGGGATAATTACAAATCTAGTACTTATTCATTTTCTCTATCAAACTCATCCCATCTGTATTATATATTAATCTTCCCTAAATTTTAGTGAGGTTGGAGTTTACTTTCATTTTATTTGTAATCCCTTTATTCATTTCCTAAGATATACAGGGCAAGCAGAGAATGAGTTGGTAGAGAGAGATGGTATTAGTTAGGCCTCCATACTTACTTTACAGTATTACATGGAAATCTGTAACAAAGAAAATCTTTGTTAACATGCCTCTTGAGAAAACCATAGACTATATTCAGTAACTGGCTTACTCAGGTTTTCATGTGTTATCCAATACATTTATGCAACGCAGAAATAAATTAATTTCAATTTATCCACTTGTATCTAATATCAGCTTTTGACTTAGCAAGATTTTAGGCGTGCTTTCTTATGACTCTAGTATTTTTTTTCCAAAAATAATCAGTATAGTTAGGGTCTCTCAAACTTAAAATGATTATATCATGGCATGTAACAAAGTGAGTAAGCATCCTCAAAAATAACTCCCTTCTAGATTGGATGATAATTAAAGGATTATTGTGGATGAAATATTAGTAATTTAAGATAAATATTAATTTCCTTCTCTCCAATCTGGTCTCTCTTAAACTAGGTAACTCACATATAGGAATATTTTGGGCTGTAATCATAGAAAATTATAAGATGATCTGACCATTGCAATGAGATGATTTTGTAAGGAAAAGAACAACTTATTTAATGTTGTCTAGTAAATTGAAGTTGCCATTTTAAGAAATATAAATCTTATAAAACATGATGAAATATAGCTCACAAAAATATATATATGTTGTGAATAGACTGAGAAAAAAAGTAACTACTACAGTTAAATAACCGTAAATGAAAGAAGGCCACAGCTGCATAAAAACAGACCCTTTCCAACCAAACATTTTGTCTTAATTGAATTGCCTGCTGAGCCAAACAAAAATCAAGTCTCTCCCAGAATCAGACTCTGACTGTCATGCACTTTAAGTGAAGGCAAGCAAAATGCCTCTCCAAGCTTCCAGAGAGTATTGTGGTTTTCAGAGGGTTTTGGAAAGCTTTTCAACAGGGTTTTTCATAATTGTATTTTTCCCTAGGTTAAAAGAAATCTCTAATCACAGTGCCTTTTTTATTCCCTCAGGTACTTCCCTACCTGTGTTACATGAGAGACCACTGTGATTCACAGGAGGAGCCCTCTTTGCCAGATTCAAACTAATTTTATACAGACTTCGTTGAAGCTTTAGAGTATTGGATTTTTTAAGTAATGCAACGGCTTTTAAAGACCTTTTCCAATTAACATTTTCTCCTTCATGGCATCCCTTATATCCTTTCTTAGTGACACAGAAAAATTTTGTGCTGTATACTATGTGCATGTTATATTCATACACATCTTTAAAAAATACTACACACAGATACAATAGACAGGTATGATATGCATGTAAATAAAACACATCTTATAAATGATGATAGTCAAGTATTTTTTCTTTTTTTTTTAGGATTTATTTATTTATTTATTTAAAGCCGGAGGGGAGAGAGGGAGCATGCACACATGGCGGGGGTGGAGGGGTAGAGAGAGAGGGAGAGAGAGAATCCCTAGCAGACTCAACACCCAGTTTGAGGCTCCGAGATTTAATCTAAAGACCCATGAGATCACAACCTGAGCTGAAACCAAGAGTTGGATGCTTAACCTCCTGAGCCACCAGATGCCCCAATTTTTTTCTTTCTACAGCAAAATACGTAACATAAAAAAGAGAGTAAAAAATGTGTTCATTTTAAAAAGTATTTAATTTTTTTAATTTTTTTATTGTTATGTTAATCACCATATATTACATAATTTGTTTTGGTGTACTGTTCCATGATTCATTGTTCGTTCATAACACCCAGTGCTCCATGCAGAATGTGCCCTCCTCAATACCCATCACCAGGCTAACCCATCCCCCCACCCTCCTCCCCGCCAGAAACCTCAGTTTGTTTTTCAGAGTCCATCATCTCTCATGGTTTGTCTCCCCCTCCTATTTCCCCCCCTTCATTCTTCCCCTCCTGCTATCTTCTTCTTTTCCTTTTTTCTTAAAATATGTTACGTTATTTGTTTCAGAAGTAATTAAAAAGAAAATATTTTACCTCAGCATGACTAAGTACTAGAACATAGCTCCTTGAATGCTACTTCATGTTCCTTCCTCCACTGTATACTTCTTTCTCCCCTAGTGCACACTGCTAGTCTAGTCTGACTTTTGTGCTAAACATTATCACACTTTTTTATATCTCATTATCTCTGTGTATATCCCAAAATTATATTAAGTTTTTCCTTCCTTTTAGAAGTAGTACAAATGAAATCCAGGCAACTGTTGGTGAATGTTCATGTGATTCATTGTGTCACTGTATGACATTTTTGCTAATGGATATTTGGATTGATTTTAGTTTTACAGATGAATAAACTGCTATAAATACTATGTATGTTATCTGTTTGTAGTCATTTTTCTAGTAGGTTACACACAGGTTCACTTTTAGGAGAAAAAGCAAATTGTTTTTCAAATGGTTTTTAGTATTTTATACTCTGTGAATTAGCATATAGGCGAAACTGCTATTACAAAAAGTGCCAAAAAGTACAGTAACTTGAGTATTTCTCTTTTACAAAACATTCGAGTTGAACAGCTTTGGACTGACAGAACAGCTCTACTTTGAAGTCATTAAAGAACAGGATAATTTACTTTGTTCTCCCCTCCCTCCAAGGGTTTTGTCTTCATCTATATGGTAGAAGAGCATCCACTTTCCTATTCAGGGGAAGAGTTAAGCAGAAGTATAAGGCAAGTGGCTTGTTTTAAATGAAATGATCCAGAAGTGACACTCATCTTTCTAATCTGTCTTGAAAGCTATGCTGGCATGAAAGGAAAATTAAGTAGAAATTTGGAAGAAATTTTAATTTCCAAAGATATTAGAAACTTAAAGTTGAGAGTACTTCCCAGAAAGTAAAAATAGATGAAATAATAGATCAAAGTACAAACGTCCAAATAATATGAGCACTAGAAAGAATCAAGAAAGAAATAAGATGAGAGCCTTTAGAACATAAATAAATAAATATTAAAAACTAACGAAAGTTCACGAGTTTCCAAATTAAAATGCTTTATAAAAAAGGATATCATCAAATTTTAGAAACTTTGTGATAGAAAGATTTTAAAAGAGAGAGGGAGAAGGAGTGGGAGAGGAGACAGACAGATGGACAGTCAAGAGAATTAAAGGTTGTTTAAAATTGGTTGGGAACCAGAGTGGCATCTGATTTAGAAATAACACTGTAACCTAGAAGCAAAAGAAAAAAAAACATTCAAAAAATCTGCAAGGTAATTATTTCTAAGATAATTAATTCTAAAACAATTGTTTCCAAAATAGTTTCCAAAATTTTAAAACTAAAATTTTAGTATGCAAAATAAGAATCAGATGTGATCACAGACTACATCACATTTAAGTGGGCACTGCTCCCATAGTCCCTTTCACAAAAAGTTACTAGAAGTTATCCTGCAGAAAAAGAAATAAATCAAGAAAGAAAAAAGATAGGAGACAAGAAAAATAAAAATATACAAGAAAAATAAAGAAGTGCTGTTGTGTAATTGGCCTAGAAAGCAACTACTCCATATTTGAGTAGGAGAATGGAAGGCTTCAAGACACATGCCCTCAAAGGTTGATCCCTGATCTTTATGAATATATTAAGAAGAGATTTAAAATTCTGAAGGATAGCTTATGGATAAATAAAAGATGGGTATATAGAAAATTAAACCAATGACTAACTGCTGGGCAAACAAACACTATACAAAGCAATGCATACATTTATTCAGCATTATGGAAGCCAACTGGGAATAATGTTACATAATCATAAGTATACAAATATAATAATTATGAAACTCAAAAAATTGTGCTGATGGTAGAAGAATTGAGCATGTGTGCTACAGGGAGAGGTGTAGGGGGACTGGTAGAGTATAAAGAAAATAAACTATGGCCTTCCATAGGAACAAAATATTAGATAACATATAACACCGAAAACTTTACAAATTAAGATATACACACATTATTAAGAGACCTGGAGATAAATGCCAAAAGAAACAGTAAAAGAAAGAAAAGTGACAGCTTCTGGGAAGTAGGAATTGGGAATGGTAAGGAATGGAGCAATGTCTGGTCATTTTCTTTAAAGATTTTATTTTATTATTTATTTGAGAGAGAGAGAGAATGAGAGATAGAGAGCACGAGAGGGAAGAGGGTCAGAGGGAGAAGCAGACTCCCCGCAGAGCAGGGAGCCTGATGTGGGACTCGATCCCGGGACTCCAGGATCATGACCTGAGCTGAAGGCAGTTGCTTAACCAACTGAGCCACCCAGACGCCCTGGTCATTTTCTTTAAAAAAAATTTAGAACACTTGGGCTTTTGTTTTAAGATTTTATTTACTTGAGAGAGAGAGAGAGAGCATGGGCAGTGGGGGAAGGGGCAAAGGGAGAGGGAGAGAATCTGACACTGACTCCATGCTCAGCACAGAGCCCAATGCAAGGCTTGATCCCATGACCTTAAGATCACGACCTGAGCTGAAACCAAGGGTCAGATGCTTAACTGACTGAGCCACCCAGGAGCCCCTAGAACTCTTTGGCTTTTTAACTATATTCATGAATAACTCTGCTAAAAAAAAAGAATAAAAATATAAGAATATATATATTATATATAAGAATATATTATGTTATATATAAGAATATTATATAAGACTATATATTATATAAGAATATATGTTATATAAGAATATATACATATTATATGTTATATAAGAATATATATATTATATAAAATATTATATATATATATATCTCACATATCCACCATTAGCTTTACATTTTAGAAAACTCTTTGATTTATTTGTCTATAAGAGGGTAATATTATATACCATACCACTGTGTTATGCAAATGAAATGACATAATATCTGTAAAATCTCTAGAACAGAGCCTCAAAGGCATATTATAGGCATTAAACTAATGTTGCATCTGCCATTTTAATTGATCAGGGAGCCAAATTCTAGAAAGGTTAAGTGATATGACCTAGTGATAGAAGAACAAAATCAGGAAAGGGAATTCTGATCAAATCTCCCTCTACAGCATCACTTTCATTATGCTACATTTCACCTGACATATTTATACTAAGAAGCACATTCTATTGTACATATTTGTGCTCAGTAAGATGATTAAGAACAAATCCAAAATATTCCAAGGGAAAGTCTTCACATAAATCTGTCATATTGTTATCACTTTGGAAAGTGGGAAAATATAGATCCACAACTGTATGTCTAATGAATTTCAAATTATCTATGGCTCCTTTTCCTTTTTTAATTTTCTATCTTTACATTTCACAATGGTTAAAAAAAAACCCAACACTGTCCAAATTTAATATCACTTACTGCCTTGCAGCCATAAAAGTGATAGAAAATAAAAATGGAGTCTTTCTGAATAGTTTTCATATGACTTTGATAAATGATAAAATTCATCATTAACTCAAACTTCTTTTGCTTTTGAGTAAACATATGTGGTATATAGTTTTAAGTCTTAGAATTCAGCAATAAAAATGCATTAACATCATGAATGCCTGTGAAAGAGCAAACTTACAAAAGAAAATGGACAGTGATGTCAAAATAAAATTATATTACATGTTACTCTCAGTTTTAGTGCCTCCATTACTGGTATGGGATTTGGGAGATTGTGGAGGAAGCATTAGTACCTAGTGATTTTTCAATAGGGTTGATCCATCCATGTTATCATACACATATCAGAGAAATGAATATAGATTGTGGTTTAATACTTAATACATACATATAAACAGATTTTATGCAGGGTAGTGTCTTCTTAACTGTGAATAATAAATAGCACATCTTGCTGGTAATATTTTGAACTTTATGTGAATATCATTCACACTGTTGGTGAAAGAGCATTGCTGGTGTCAACCTGTGCTTAAGAAGGTAAGGATTGATGTACTTATGTTTAATACATTCCAGTGTCAGAAAGAGACAAAACTGCATATGACTTGTTTTTTTTAAATTATATTTTCAGTGCTTAGAATAAAGAATGGTATAGTCTAGGGATTTATTCTTTCATTAATCCTTTTAAATTTCATTCATCAATTCATTAACAAATATTTATCATGAATCTATAACAACTACTTTCCACATTTTTTGCACTGAGAGTAGAATATAATGCAAAATAAATCAAAACTTCTTCCCTCATAGAGGTTAAAAGCTTGTGAAAAAATTACTAAAATATATAGAGTGTAAGATGGTGAGATATATATCACAGAGAAAAATAAATTAGGAAAAGCAACAGAGAATGTCAGGTGCAATTCTAGATGGAATGGACAGTGTTATGGGTTGATTTGTGTCTGCCAAAAAAAGATAGTTAAAATGTAACCCTCCGTACCTCAGAATGTGACCTTATTTGGAAATAGGGTTGTTGCAGATGGAATTAGTTTAAGTAGGTTATACAGGAATAGAGTGGACTCTTAGTCCAATATGACTGATGTCCTTACAAGAAGGGAAAAGAGACACAGAGAGAATCTGGCTGTAAGAAACAGAGAAATAGAGAATGCCACGTGAAGACGGAGGCAGTGATTGGAGTGATGTATCCACAAGGCAAGGTATGCCAAGGATTGGTGCTCAACAATGTAAGCTAAGAGAGAGACATGGAAGAGATTCTCTCGTAGGGCCCCCTTAAGGAACTAACCTTGATTAATTCCTTGACATCAGACTTCTAGCTTCCAGAACTGTATGAGAATACATTTCTGTTCTCCAAGTCACTCAGTTTGTGGAACTTTGTATAGCAGCTCTGGGAAATGAATATAGTCAAGAAAAGCCACAGGCAGAGGATGATATGTTAGTTTAGACCTAAAAGGGACAGATTACTGTGAAAATCACTGGAGGAGATTCCAGGCAGGGGAAAATACGAGTTCAAAGTTTCTGAGGCTAAAAGGTGACTCCCATGTGGCTGGAGCTGAGTGATTAAAAGAAAAGGTTAATGGGAGATAAGTTTCAAGAATTAAGAGGGTGGGAGAATCATTCAGGCCCTTGATGTTACAGGATTTTGAGCAGAAGAGTGACTGGATCATATTATGTTTTAATTGGATAAATCTAGATGTTATGTTGAGAACAGATTGAAAAAGGGCAATGTTAGAAACAGGGGAAACATTTAAGAAGGTATTACAGTAATTCAAGAAAGATTTTATGCTGCTTTTCCCAGAGCAGTAGCAATGGCTGTTGTGCAAATGAATTAATTGGATATTCTAAATATACTTTGAATGTAGAGCTTATAATGTTGGTTAAGGATCAAATATAGGATGTGAAAGAAAGAAGAGAAGTAAACAATGCCTGAAAAGTCTTTGTCCTAAAAAAGCTAGTGGAATAATGTCACCATTTATTATGATAAAGAAAAGAACAGAAAGAGCTGACTATAGGGGAAAGAGCAGCAGGTTTTGATGTTAAACAGATATTCAAGTGGAAATATCAAATAGGCTATCAAATACGTGAGTCTGGAAAGAAATCTGTGTACTTATATCATGTATAAGAGACATGAAAGTGGATGAGCACCTTAAATAAATGTGTGTAAATAGAAAAGAAGGTAGGACCAAAAACTGAGTCCTAGAGAACTCCATGGTTAGCGGTCAACAAGATGAAGAAGAATCAAAAAAGGAGGTTGGGAAGAACTAGCCAGAAAGTTAGGAGGGCAGATAGGATTAAGTGCACAAGGTTTCAGGGAAGAAAAAATAGGGGGGGGAAAAAGCATCTGGTATAAGTACTGCCAATCAGTCAAATAAAATCAAGACTAAATTTTAGCTATTGGGTTTAGCCACAGAAGGATCATTAGTGATTTAATTAGGAGCAGTTTTAGTGTAGCATAGGAGTTGGAAGTCTAGAGGAAGTAGGTTGAAGAGAGAATGAGAGCAGAGAAACCAAGTGTCAGATGCTTGACTGAACCACCCAGGAAAATCTAACTCTAACAATTTTCTGTAAAGACTAAAAAAAATAAAGAAAGAAAGAAATGTTGTGGTATCTAGAAAGGTCAAGTGATTTTGTTAAATGTGTTTGTGGGAAGGTGCATCCAGTCAAGAGGAAAACATCAGCTGATTCAGAATAAGACAAGAGAATTTTTATATAGTTATCTTTGATTAGACTGGGGGTAGCGGGTGCACAGTTAATTGAATGAGAGTACTGGAGAGTTTGACTTTTGTTGCAAAAAAGGACTGTTTACCTATAGTTTCAAGAGCGACTACAGAGAGTAAGATCACAGACGAGAGGCTTAAGGTAAACATGGCAGTAGGACTTAGAGAAGTCCTTTTTTCATAGTTTCAATTTTCTCATCTCTGAAAGAAAAAGCAAGGTCAGGAGCTGAGAGCTAGAATTAGGTAGGAAGGGATTTGATGAGAGATAAAAGGCTATGAAATTAATGACCAGAGAGTGAAAGAGTGAATGAACTGGGACAATATTCTGAGATTGTCAGGGCATCATTTGGAGCACATTCAAGGTAAATGATAGTGTCTTTAGAGTGAGGTGGTCAGCATTGCTGTGGACTTTTTCTCTATACCTGATGTCACATGAAGTGGATAGAAAGTTGGATTTAACTGACCGGGGTGGAATATAGCTGAATTTTCTTTCACATAATCACCTATCCCTCCCCTGACTCCTGTGTTGTAACTACAGGTCATCTTGCCTGTTCCAGCTACAGGTGGTCTTGCTGTTCCTCAGTCAATGTTGCAATGACTTTAGGCTTTAGCGCTTCTTAGGTTCTTTCTTGTTCTTCACATTTCTTGAAGGTTTTGTCAGTCAGAAGTCTGAAGAAAGGTCTTGCTTGCCTATTCATCTAAATAGCTCTTCCTCTCCACCACAGAGGCCCCATTTCCTTTCCTTCTATATTTATTATTGAAATTTATCACTACCTGCCTTTAAGATACTCTGTAATTATATCCGTCTCACCTTTTCCTTTCTAGAATGAGTGTAAAGAGAATGCAGACTACATGGAAATTAGAATTCTTTGTAAAGAGTTTAGATTTCATTGTGAATGGTAAGAGGGATCACTGCATGATTTTGTGTATGGGTGTGATATTTTCAGATTGTTATGTCTGAAGGTGA